>NC_067244.2:66306217-66931217 GCF_019359855.2 Lolium perenne
GAACCTCGCTTATTTTTTGAATTAAACGCATGCAGCGTGTACCGCTACCGCACCAGTAACATGGCGCTTCGTAGCAGTTCCAGTTGCATGTCACTTGATAACTGGGACTCGTATAGTTTTCTGAATTAAACGGTGGCGTGTACCGCATCAGAACACAACAAGTGGTTGTTGGTTTTGCATTTCAGTGAGCGTTAAGAGAAAAAACCGTCCGATGTCTCTTGGTAATCACCCGAGAGGAGCCTGGATTTTTAGTTATCTTTTTTTTGGTGTGTGATTTGTGAAACGCCTGATTGCCAAAAAACTTTGTAATAACAAAACATGAGAGAAAAAATGATGCGCGTTTTTTTGCTCATGTTACTCTCTGTCTCTGCTTGTGTTTTATTCAGTAAGTGGATAGTTTGTGGTATGACTTGGCTTGCGTGTGGTAATCAGAACGAATCTTTCTTTGGCAAATTCGTAGTGTATGAAGCTCGTAAGCTGGCGGACAGCAGTTGGAAACTATATTGTCTTATGATTTAGGAAAGAACTATGTTTTGCAGGTCCGTGTCGAGCCGAGCTGGCTCAGCTCGGCTCGGATTCCAGCCCTACTTAGGAAAGAACTATGTTTTGCAGGGTCCGTGTCGGGCGTGCACCACCAGATAAAACTCACTGCATGGAGCGGCAAAGTGCATTGGAGAAATCTGTCAGATGTTTCGCAGAAAAACTGGGAGACAAAGTCATTGATCCCTGCCTGGGTACAACTACTGACTCGATAGGCGAGGCATAAGATTTCTACAATCTTTATTCCTGGGAACATGGATTTTGGATCAGGTACGGAAAGAGCCAGTTAAATAATTTGGAGAAGACGAAATGCATGCAGGATATAGTCTGTGGCTGCTCGGTGAGTACCTATATCGACCACTGTGAATTTGATGTTTTTTTTTCTCTGTTAGAAAAATCCGTGATGTACATTTGACTATTTGTATCCTGCTATAGGAGAAGCCAACAGGTGAAATATACTAGGTCTTTTCGTTGTGAATGCCCTACGATTTTTCACCTGTTGAGATCTGCAGACAACGGTTGGTATATCACTGAACATCGGGTGACTCACAACCATGTGCTGAGATAGACGTGCGGTGAGACAGCATTCTGGCATTTCCAAAATGATCCAGAAAGGCCTGCGCTTCTATTTTTAGGAAAAGGTATGAATCATGGGGAGGCTAATTTACTGATTGTGCAACAGAATCGCAATATGCCTATCTATGCACCGTATCCAGCCGAGTGCTGAATCTGCAAGGAGAGGACTCGGTCAGCAGCAACGCTGGTCCGGTGGCGGCAGGTGTGGCCGTGCTTGGGAACCTGGTGGACAGGAATGGTGTGGGCAATGGAGTTGCATGGCTGGCCTGGAGGTACCATTGGCCGCTGATTCCGCGGAATCAACTCGGCAGGACAATCAACAAACGCCCGGTTCTGAATAATTGTGTAGTTGTGTGGACCATGTTCTGAAATGTCAGGACAATCCTCGTCCTAATATTTCCTTTTTGTGTGTCCGAATGTATCATCGAATCTGTGGGGGTGTGAGGGAATGATTTAGGTTTGAAATAGTTTGGATTCCTTAGCAAATGTAAGTAAGGTGCCTGGGTTCCGTTACAGTTGACGAAGAACATTATGTGTGTCCACTCCTGTGAACACAGTAAGTAATGAAAATGCTAGCTGGCAGTAATTTGGACTCAATAAAAGTATCCGACCAGGGGTCTTGGTCTAGCCATTAGAGATAGAGACTAAGTTGAGCCAAGCAAAGCTTTGCTAAGAAAGCAGTCTCATGTTTTGGATAATCAGTTGGTCTCAGGTAGCCTATTTCTCCTTTCGAACTACGGAATTCGGGTTGGATATGGTGATAAGCCAAGCCTAAAACTACCATCGCTTAACCCGGTGAAGAAGAGCTTCCAATCGAATATGCTTAACAAACCCAGCCGTCGGGCTACGAGTGGGGATTTCTAGGGAGATTCAAGCTGTGGCTCCAGTAGCTTTAGTCGGCATAAGAACAAAGAACAAACTAGGTGTGTAAATTGTTTCGATGAAAATTTTGTTTATTTTGTAAGATCAAAAAAATGGAAAATGTGAGCTACTGAATTAAGGATGAATTAGTTTGGTTTGTGCGGACAAGTTGTAATCCCGTATGCAATTGTAGAAGAACACCTGTGCAGCCGTGCAGGGGATGGCGTTGCTGTGGTGTTCGCAGTGGTCCTTTTCACAGAGGTGCCAGTGCGCTGGCTGGGGCCGTGGGGCGGTTGTACGTTTAGGGGTGTTGTTTCCAGTGGCGGACGCAGGAACAAATTGAAGGGGGGGGCACACCCCCCAAAAAAATTGCGCCCCCCTCAATTGTGAAAAAAGTTTGCCAAATGAACAATTATAAGACAATTGTCAACATTGAAATTCAATACATATATGAAATATGCAGGATTGCAATACGAATAGTCCAAAACATTAAATAGAGTCTTACTAACAGAATCACAGATTATAGCATAAATAGAAAAATTACATAATTTCTAGTTTTCTACAAGCGTTAAACTACCAACTGAATCAATATGAATCATGGACAGAAATAATAGAGAAATGTATGCTAATATCAGTTTAACATAATTGATTTAACACCCGCAACGCTACAAATGATGGACAGAGACAGTCCATGGACAGAGACATAAATCAGTCCATGTGAATACTATAAATCGGTACCCAGTACATGCACTCCTTTACCAAGATGGTGTTTTCGTGGCTGCTGGAGTGCTGCGCCGCTGCGGGCCTGCGTTGACGAGCGGTGGTCAGCCGAACGCAGTATCCGGCGAGATCTAGAGCAAAGGATGCCAGCGGCAGCCGGAGGAGACGAAGAGCAGCTGCTGCCGGCGAGTTGGGGGCGGAGCTGCGGAGGGCCGAGCCGGGGGAGGGCCAAGCCGGGCTAGCCTGAAAATTTTGGGCGGAGGGCGCAAGGAGCAGCCGCCATCGGACGGCCGGAGAGCGGAGGGCGGAGGGCGGAGGCCGGAGGCCGCGGAGCCTGGAGATACGTCTCTTCCCTCGACGCTGGGGTTCGGCTGCTCACGGCCTCGCACGATGACCCTCTCTTCGTCAAAGTTGGGCCAGATCGGGGTGCCCAATTTTTTTTTCCAAATTTCTGGGTGGGCCACGGCCCCCCTGGCCCACCCGCTGCGTCCGCCCATGGTTGTTTCCACACCCACGTCCCCTATACTACAGCCCCCAAATAAAAAGTATTTTAAAAAAAATCATACGAAATAAGACTAGTTTATACAAAAGTGACTCGAATTTGAACTAAAAACTTAAAAAGAAATAAACTAGCATTGTCCCGGAAGGCGCTTAGTTGAGGTTGTCCGCGTCATCGCCACTGTCGTCCTTGTCGGAGAAGTCAAAGGAGCAGTCGTCGTCCTCCGCCTTTGACGCTAGCGGCTGAGAAGGACTGGCGAGGTCGACGAAGATCTCGCCGTGGTCCATGGCGCACCACACCTCCGACTGACGCCAGTTAAGTGTGATCTGCCGGTAGTCCTCCTTGACGGACCGACTGACGTTGAGGTGCTGCCCCGGGAACTCCTCCGGGTCATCGCCGCCACGGAAGGCCGCCTGCGCCTCCATCTCCCACCATTTCTTCTTCGTCGGTGAAGGTAGTGGTGAGTCAGCAGCGTCCTCCTCCTTGGGGCGGCGGCGTTGAAGCGACCCTGGCGTCCTCCGAGCCGGAGCGGAAGCCGGCCGCGGGTCGTCGTGGATGACGACGCCTCCCGAAGGAGGCGGATACACGGCTAAGCGCGTGCGGCCACCGACGCTCGATGAGCCGGAGCGCGAGTGGCTCGATGTCGTCCTTGTTGGCAGCCTCTGTAGCGATGGCGCCTTCGGTGCCATGCTTTGCGCCTAGGGGTAGTAGAGCGGCAGGCGCTTGGGGTCGATGATGTGGATGCGCGAGCGGTAGCCGTACTCTGCCAGCGTCACGTCGACGTCACGGCCTTGCCACCAGCCCCTGCGGCCAATGCGGTTGAAGCGGCCAGGACCGCGACCGGCCGAACGCGCGAGCTTGATGTCACGCTCTTTTTGGAAACGCCACGGCCACGCTGGGCTGTTTTGCGCGTTGCTCGGATGGCTTCGCTCGGCCAGCGTCATGTGTGGCCGCCTCTCGTCGATGAGGGCGCACATCTCCGGTCCAAGCGGTGGCGGCACGGCATAGCCGACGTTGGAGAGGTGCCACCCGTGTGGCAGCTTGAACTCCAGCGGCACCGGGATGCACTGCCAGGAGAGGACATCGGCCTCATCGAGGCTCAGCTGCAACGACCAAAGCCCGTTGCCGCCGGCCTTAACGTTGTGCGCCATCGCGAGGTGGTGGTGGATGTGTTGCGCGCCTACCGAGATTGGTAGCAGCGCCTAGGGTTGGACGACGGGGGAGAAGAACAACGTGTCGGTGGGTTTTCAAGGGCAGCGGACGTGCATTGAAGGCGCGTGGGGGAGGTGGGGGACGCCGCATGGCAAGTCGCCTCCTAGTCGCCACCGCCGTCCTTGTCGCCGCCTCGATTTCTGAGCGAAGCAACAACTGTCTAGCACGTGTTGCTTTTAGCGTGACCCATCGCCTTCTGTCATTGTCAAGGCGGTCCCACCTACGAAAATGGCAGTGGCACTTGGCACTGGCGCACCTGATTCACGCCCTTTGTCAAGTGGCCGGCACGGGTTGCCGACGTTTTTATTTGGCTCAAACCCGCGTCGGCGCTTTTTAGAACGTGACGGTGTGAGCCAAAAAATAAAATAGCGCCGGCCCCTAAATAGCTATCGGACCACTAGCGTCACAAAACATAAGGGAAAGAAACGATAAAATATATGAGCAGTTTTTCTCTGTTGCGATTTAAAAAATGTGTACAAGTCGTTGCTCCTCGCAAAACAAACAGTTCCTCGTTCAGTGTTTCTCATGCGAACGCTAAATACCAGCAGCAAATTATGGATCTGCGCCAAACAATTTTTGCCGCTAGCTCCTAGAAGGATTGTTGCGAGCGAAACATATCTATCCGCGAACAGTGATTGAACGAGTTGTCGAAACTTCAGCCAGCAAATAATTCGGCAGGAAATCACGGTCCAGGTGTCCAGGCAATCAGGTCTAGGATGTTGCCTCTCCATTTGTACCGTGCATGTCGCAACGGAAAGATACCATAAGACTAGCCACAATGGGAGTATCATAAGTAGTATCATGCATGCCATGTTGGCAAAAATCTGATGTGGCACACCATTTAATGAGGTGAGAGATGAGAGTGGTATCATAATATGATACTGTATCATAGCACGTAAAACTAGAAAACTTAATAACAAACACATCTTGTACATATATTTGCATTGAGATTTTACAAAACATTAAATATAATGATACTATGACACTATCTTATGATACTATGCATTGTGGGGGTAATATCATAAACTAGTATCATGTGCATGATACTAGTGTATGATACTTCCCATTGTGACTAGTCTAAGTGCGTTTCAGTTGGTGGGCCACCTTACTATTCCTAATTCTGGCTGCAGCTGAAAATACAACAGAAAATACACCTACCAGCACCCATCTGGCAGCAATTGATTGGCGTAAATATAAGGAGCATCTGGACCCGAGTTCCGTTTTGAGTTTCCGAAAATAAAGACCTTAATTTTGGGGATGAAGGGGTATTAATTTTCTGAAGAAAAACTGGTTGAAAGCGCTGCACACTCCCCTCCTCCCTTCCTGCCTGTGCGACGACGCTGCAGCAGGGCGAGCAGGTCCTTGCCGGCGGCCAAGGTGAGCTCACGTCCCCACTCCCTTCTAGCCCCGTCGCCCCATTTTTTTCATCTCGGTCGCCGCCCCCAAGCCCAGTTGGGTGCGCCGCCCACCCTTCCGGTCACCGACGCCGTCTCTCCTCCCGCGAGCCTTTGCCGCCAAAGAGGCCTGATTCCCTGTGCCCGATGGGTTGCCCCTCTTCCCCCGTGCGGAAGCCCTCTTTCTCTTCTTCAGTTGCTGTTGGGCCAGTAGTGAGCCAATCGAAATCATGTAGAATCGAGTACAAAATAGGATTTTTGGATCTAACTGAATCAATCTGATTCAGTTCTACAAAGAGAGCCAATGAGGTGTAAAATTATCCCAGGATGGAGCCATTCAGAATTAGGATGGATATGAGGTCACAGCAGCCACTGGAAACCTGTAGAAGCAATAGATCCCCAAAAGTGATACACTGAATCTCGATTGATCCATTCATATTTTCAGATATTAGGATGGACGAAGTCACACAAGCCGTTGAAAACCTGAAGAAGGAATGGAGCCAGGCAGTTGCGCAGCTTGAGGTGTGCGTCGCTGCAATTGAATCGTGTGGGAAGATGGGAAAAGGGACAGAAGAAGCAAGTTCTCTCCCCAGGCTGAACGGTTCTGCGCAGGATTCACTGCAGCAGCTAAACGCGCTGCAGTTCAGGCTTGATCTTCTGGTAGAGCAGCTACCCACTTTTGAAGAAGTGCAGTCTGGTAGGGCAACCTTAGGGTCATGGAAGGAAGAGTTTCAGAAGTAAGCTACTCTTAAATTCTCTAGTCTTTCCTTTACTTTGTTTCTTTCTGTAGCTTTCGTACCAATTAATATTGTGTGTTTCAGGTTGCTTTCGAATCTGAGGAATGCTAACTTACAAGCAAAATCAAACATTAAAAAAGCTGCTCAAGTAGAGGTGTGTTAATTTTCTTCATAAGTTCAGAGTATGCTCCCATTAGTTTGATTATATAACCTCAGCAATGCATGCTTGTTGGCAATTTAAGGTGATCTCACTTTCTAACCGTGCTTTCTCTAGAGGGAGCTTCTTCTGGGAGGTGGAGAAGAGTCTACCATCCGGAGGCGCAATCTACAGTAAGTTCTATAATGTGTTGGTATATCTTGGGAATATTTAAGAAGGTAGTTCCAGAATTTGTTTGATATTCGGTTCAATGTCATGTGAGTCATTGCAAGTTGGTACATCAGATCACTTGTGAATTTCAGCTCTAAGGATGCATTTGGTTTGGCATTAGGATAACTAGTTTAGCTGACCTTACCTCTGATTTTGCATTGGCAACAGACCTGGTTAGCCTAAATAAGTTTTGATCGGGTTAACTTAACCCCTCATAATCCAAGGATGTTTGGCGGGTTGATTTCTTAACCCAGTCTTTCACTCTTTATCCCTGAACCAAATATGGCCTAATCAGCTAATCTTGTAAAACTAGGTTAATGATCACTCACTGATGTTTCTGCTGACATAGAGGTATTTTGGTACATTAGCATCTTACATTCCCGTAAACTAGCAATAATAATGAATGAAAAAAATCAACTGCCTCTTGTTTGCTGGCGTAATCTCCATCTAACTGTAGTGAACAATCCATATTGACATGATTCGAGATTTAGGTAGGCTTTTAGCAGTTCCAAGCTCCTACCTTGTTTTTAATAATTTCTAATAATGAAAATCAATTTTGTTACGAAGAATTCATATCAATATGTCATTTTCTTTACTATGGAGGAATCGAATACTCACAGCATGATGAAAAACTTCAAGTAACTGATTCAATTGCAATAATTGAACATGGCAAAGAAATTGAGCAATCCTAACATGAATTGATAAAATAAAATGCTAAAAGGGAGGAATTTACGAATTTGGCCACAACTGCTGTTATTGAACGAGAAGACCCTAATTTACTCGGCCACCAGGGATCAACAAGTTTGACAGCAAAGTAGCTGCACCTACAAATACTGTGATTTGCTGTCACGATGGGCGCTTGCAAGGTGTGACAGTTGGAGATTATTATTGCTGCGACAGTTGGAGATTATTGCTGTGCACAGGGCGGGAGAGGCAGTTGGCGTGTGATGACCATGTCAGCGCAGCAGCAGCACCCGCCACGACGCATGCCATTTCATTGCTCCATCCCACATCCTTCCCCTGCTGGCAGTTTTGCTCTACCTGAGAATAGTGGCGCGTAGTGTGGGCAGCGGTGGAGGCAATGGAGTCATGATGTTACTAGCGTAACATGACCGTGTCGCGGCAGCAGCAGCACCCGCTGCCACGAATGGCATTTCAGTGCTCCATGTCACCTCCTTCACCGTCTGGCAGTTTGGCTCTACCTAGGAAATAATGTGGGCATGATGGAGGCAATGGAGTCATGGTGTTGCTAGCGTAATATGCACCGTGGTGCTCACCGGCAATATAGAGAGAGGAATGAAAGCAGTAGGTAGAAAGTGGGGAGAGTTCAAGAGGAGGGTAAGACGATTTTATTTGCTGCTCACTGGGATGCCACCCTAGTAAACTTTTGCGAGTGCAAAACAGTAACATGGCAAAACCACCTCCACACTAGCAAAACCACTCAAGCCAAAACACTGAGTGCTATGAATTATCCTGATAGAACTGAAGGGGAGGGGGGGGGGGGGGGGGGGTAAATAATCAGTTTTGTACTTCAGGTGGTTTAGTACATTTCTTTAATAGTTTGATGGGGTTAACTTATTTCTAATTTGAACTGTGAACTGTGGTCAACTACTAAGAAATTGCTTTGTTAGTGTAACCTTCTATATTATTTGGACAGGTGTCTCATCATGTAAATTACGCACTAATGGAGGAACTACCCCTTTGTATCCATTTTCCGGTCACATCCTTTCTGTTTGTATAGTGAACAGTAACTTAATGATGTAGGACAAAAGCTGGGATGACATCTGCTGCAGAAAGTATCACTGAAAGCCTTCGTCGGTCTCGGCAGTTGATGGTTCAGGTTAGCACTTTAACGTGTTTAACGGATGCCGCGGATGCTAATGATTTCTTGGCTCTAAGTTCAAAAGTAAATATTGTTGACAGGAAGTGGAAAGAAGTGCAAATACCTTGTCAACTTTTGGTATGTTTTCCTAAGTCTGTGCTCAAGTGGCTCACGTGTAATTTGTATCCTTTGTTGAAAGGTTAACTCCATGTTTTTGTTTTGATCATTCGTTCCATGAGTCAGAATCGATAAAGTAAAGGCTGTTCATATAAGTTAGTTATGTACATTTATGGTTGCACTTTCCTTACAAATGTGCTGCTACCTGGTTATTATCACGGAAGTATGGCACAGCCCTGTTCGTCTGGTCGCGCCTATGAGTTTCTGTCATAGTAATGCTGTAGTGCGATTTCAGAACTACACAATTGGAACTACGTAGGCCAAGCTGTACCTAATTTTGAAATTATGTAGATGAATCAACAAGTGTTCTCCGGAAGGCTGAAGGCGAATATCAAGGGCACCGCTCTTTGCTAATGCGTACCCGTGGTTTACTCTCCACAATGCAACGACAAGATGTTCTTGATAGGTAGGTAACCCGATCTTTTGCAAACTCAAAGCCGGCGTTATTGCCAATAGTTATATGACGTGGTCATGTAGTTTGTTCTTGGTTTCCAGTTAGACTAAAGAACTGAAACAAAATGTTCAAATGATATACCTACTACCATTGTGCTTTGCCTGGGTTGATACCAATTGCTAACTCCATCCGTTTCAGGATCATCCTGATGATTGGGTTCCTCATTTTCTCCTTGGCGGTTCTTTATATTGTCTGGAGACGTATTGGGCTGTTGGCACTGCAACGGAAGCTGGCTGATGCCATCAGATCAGGCTCAATATCAACCGAAGATGTTGTAGCTAAAGTGCAGCATGGACGTGCCCCAGCGAATCCTCTGACCGCTCCTCCGATTTATGATGAACTGTGATTAACTTCCACGATAACTTGTACATCTCGATATAGGAGCAAAGTTTACCATCAGCGTCAATTCTGCATGCTAACCTTCGAGAATTCCTAATTGGTGCCGGTTGTCTCCACTAACATTTGTCCAAAGAAGTTATATGTTGGTTTACCTGTGTGTTTACTGTATGTATATTGCTTCCATCTGAAACATGGAAGTCAAACCTGTACGGCGGAGATGCATTTGTTAATCTCTAGCATATAATCAAGTTGCCGCCAGTTGCTTGCTGTTTGAATTGGAAGAACAGATGTGAAGCCATGACCTGAGTCGTAGCGAGCCTCTGATCTGCTTTCGCTGAAGAGAAGAGCGCAATTGTCATCACCATACTCGCGCATGTAGTAGACATGTGGCTTTCCACGTCTAATCCGAACGATTGGGTGCTCTTTTTTTCCAAACAAACTTTTGTTCTAAAAAGCCGATTTACTTATCAAAAAAGCACTTTATGGGATACTTTTCCATGTCTGCCTTTCTCCAGTTGGAGAAAATACGTTATAACTATAGCACGCGTTCAGCACAAGTCAAAGAACTCTCTTATCGCGTGAAGTGAGCCTTGATGCTTGCAGTGGTACCGTGTATCGCGTGTGATGTGCATGTGTGCAGCGGACCTCTAGCGTGTGTTTCAGTTAGGACATTCATGTGTTTGTGGGCCGTTTGGTAAGTATGTGTCTTTTTTCCTTGGTAAAAGACGATTTATTACTTATAGGAAAGATACCCGTGCGTTGCTACGGCGGGTGCCTTGCAATATATCTAATCATGGGCAGCCTGACCTGAGGACTTGCCCGGAATTCCCAAGCCTGGGCCTGATGACGGGGCCGAGTCTGGCCTAGGTAGCTCGAAAAGAAGAAATAAGGAAGCGGTGCGGCATGCGGCCTAGCGGGCTTCCCTAGCCCGACAGATGCCTAGGTATATATAGTTGCAATGAGGTGACCCCTTCCAATCGTGAAGGTTCTGTTCATTTCCCAAATTATATGACGAAAAAAGTTGACCAGTACCGTGGCACACAGAGAGACTACTATGTTTTATACCGTCCATGCTGCACTTTAGCTACAACATCTTCGGTTGCTCACATAATTCTAGCCTCACTTTGCCCTTTAGTCTTAATCTTTATTTTCTACTTGATCTATATTTTAGAAAATGTTTTATACCGTGGCACACAGAGAGACTACTATGTTTATATTTTTGTACCATATACTTGAAAAATACTCCTATGTATTTGTGTCCTTCAAAACTATCTTTGGTGACTCTCCATGTAATTTTACTTTTCTTGTTTTGTTCTAAATGGATAGGTACATATGCCTGGCCTTGTGATCCCCGCAGTCGGCACACACAGGCAGATTACTATCGATCCCCTTTCTCTTTGTCCCCTTCGTTCCAAGCCGCCAGCCACTGCCTGCTCAAATTCCGGCTCACCGCCGCGAATTGACCCCATCTCCAGTTTCCTTCCATCCGCCTGCTCGGCGGCGAACGGGAGGAAGAGGGACTCAGCCAGCTTGGAGCGGAAATCGGTACCGACGCGCGGAGAGGCTGCTGGCCGTTGCGGAGGGCATGCATCGCAGGTCGTCGTCGGCTTCGTCCCCGGACCCCGGTAGAGGATACCCGCGCGATGTTGAGCGCCCCGCAGGTCTTCAGAATTCATCGCCTGCAGTTGCTCCCTCGGGCCTCGGGTGAGTTGGTGTCATTTTTTTCCGGCGGCGCTGGGTTGGTCGGGGGTTCGTTGGAATCTTTGCCCCATTGCTTTCGTTGATTCAGTGTCGGGCACCACCAAAGATCAGCGTCCATTATTCAAAGCCTTATCCGTCCGTCCGACAATGGTCTTCCCAACTCTCATCCTCTTTCCTCAAATTCGCTGGATCCAGCGTGGTTCGTTGTTCCAACACGGCTTGTGATAATCGAGGAAGCTTACCTATATAAATCGGCGGTACACGGCTTAGGGGAGCGAGGTGGGATTATTGCACAGACATAAACGTGCGTGCCCTTATTTCTAGTGCTTGTATTATACTGTAAAACAAAGCACAAAAAGTTAACTCATGGCCCAACAGCGCGGCTGCCTGGCCTAGTTCAGCTGTCGGACACAACGTGGGAGCGTGGAGAGAACCGAACGAATGGGTACGGTGGCAATTTCACGTATTATGTGATTTGGTGGGAGGGTAAAACCGTCCAAAAAAAAGTTGGACGAAAATTTTGGCAGGAACCTTAGCTCCTTTATTATTAGGTATAGATAAGATAGCATCACGAAGATGCAATTTAAAAATACTTACACCCGGCATCTGCACGCGAAGATGCACACATCCGTATAAATCTAGCAAAAATAAAATATACGAAAAACAAGGCTCGAGAAGCTATAGTAGATTGCCTATGTTGCTAGAGTAGATCATGTTGCGATCCGTGGGGAGCAAAAATATCTCTTATTGTGTAACCTTTAAAAAAAAATCTAACACGAGAACCTACGGTGACCGAACCTTGTATTTAACGTCCAATAATACTTACACACTTACGGGTAAATTCTTACGGGGAAGGGATTACGAGATGACGTGCCAATCACAGAGACGGTGCGAGCGATTTGTGTGGAACTGCCACACTCCTTTCTTTGATTCCACATATGTCGCGTAACAAAATTATGTAACAGTTTCACTCTTAAGTACAATTGGTAGTAGAGAGAACGATGTCTAGAATAGACTTAAGAGAGAATCAAGTAAAGCTATTCCGTGTGCATGCAACTTACGGTTGCTGCCTGCCCCTGGTTGTAGTAAACGTGAGGTGTGAAGGGTTTCCATGGCACGCTGGCTGAGCGATGTGTTAAGCCTACATGGCCAGAACTAGTACGTCGATTATACCAAAAGTATGGGTCTGGCTGGCTCGCTGGGTAAAGTTGAGTTGATCTGGACCCGTTGAAGACGAAGAGGTAGATGGCGCCTAACCAAAAGCCACGCACACAAAAGCCAAAAGCCGCGCAAAGGCGAAACGACCACCGGCTTGCCTTTACATGCTTTGAGAATTGAGAGGCTCGCAGACGCGACAACAACCAGATACTGAACTCAACGTAACCTGTAACCAATGCACAGTGCTCACAGTTACATGCATCTCTATAGTTCTACGCCGAAGATTTCTGAAGTAGACATTATTCATGGGTATTTTTCTATACACATCTGCGGTAGCTAGCCAAACATGGACGACCATAGATGGGACTTTACCACACTTTACCCCTCTGTTATGCACCATCTAGTGAGAATTTCACAGGAATACCCCTCTAATATACCTCATTTTCGCATTTTGCCTGTACTGTTTCGTGTGGCCAGCATGCTAGGTCGACATAGAACAATGCCTAAAACTCGGAGGACATCATCAAAGATTATGTCTAGGTTTTTCTTCTCTATGTGTTTCATTCCTCATTGTTCTCTGACAAACATGAAAAGAGGGTCTAGTGTACGTTTTTTTTTTATTTCACCCGTATGTGATGTGTGTTTGGTGTCCCATAACACAAACCCTTTTGCTAATTCCAGGTTGACCGGGAATTAAGTTAGTTTTAGATCAACTCGACAACCGTTAGATTTGCATCGTTATTTGTGCATACGAGAATTACACATGGATGTGCAATTGCATATCTTTTGCCCCAGTTGCACGTGAATTACACGTGAAACTAGGTGACCAAGAATTAAGCTAATTCTAGGTTAACCGAGAATTAGCCGCGTCGTAACACAAAATAGCCCACCCACATTCAAGCAACCCAACATATAAACTGTAGTATTAAAACAAGTATTATATATAAAAACATGAAAATCCCAAAACGAGCGAGCCGCCATGACGCATCTCCTGCCACCAGCGCCTTCCTCGAGGGAAGAGATTGACACTTTCTCGAGCAGTCGTGGCGGCGCATTGTCAAGCGAGCTTTGTGCGCACCCTCTAGAGTGAAAATATCCCTCATGCAAAATAATAATAATCGAATGATATTGGTTGTATGTGAACAAATTGACTAATCCTTTCGTAGTACATCATTTGTAAATTTGTGAATGCCATTATTTCGAAACAGAGGTAGTAACACAATTTTGAAAAGTTTGATCATGCATACATGTTTTTTTCCATCTCTCTTCCACTAGCAAAGCATAAATCTATATGTAGAAAATATCTTCCACTCAAAGCAATACAGATCTATATCTAGAAAATATCTTCCACTCAAAGCAATACAGATAAGCATGCACCCCTGTAATTGGTAACTGATTGGCAACATGACACATCAGCTACGTTTGTGCACAGACGAAGCCATGCTAGTGCTAGATAGAAAAAGCAAAAGCTCGGTTGGCATAATTGAGCAACCCCATGTACGTTGTTCGGGGCAAAAGCTCACGCACACCCTCCTTTGCTTGGCACCCTACCAGATCCTTGTTCAGGGAACAAGACAAGAATCGTACGGCTGGCGTGAAGTGATCTGACCAGATATACTGTACGTGTCGGTGCATATAAGTCGCGCCGTAGATGCGCACATGCACTACAACATTATCTTGAAGACGCTGAAAAATTAGATTTCGGAGTTGCTAGAAGGCAAGCGTGGCTGATATCTTGCATGTTTTAGCCACCATGTGTTTTTTTTTTACAGATTTGCTAATTCTCAGCTAGGTGAAAACTGGATTAGTGACCTTATTCAGGATCACGGTGGGCATTCGGGTTTACCCAAAATTTTCTGGTCGGGTCGGGTTTCTAATACCAGCACCCGATGTTCCCTCAAAATTTCTAAGACCCGACAAATCAGGTACCCGAAAAATCGGGTCTGGGTCCGGATAGTTTGGGTTCGAGGCTCGGATTTCGGTTTTATGCCCACCGTGAATTCATGGTTGGATCATTGTTCCAAGATTTGTGCCGGTGGGCACCACCCTACCTTATCTCTTCCCCATACCGGGGTGGGGGGGTGCCGGCGGTAGAGAAGATGGGAACGTGGCTTATGAGGGATGTCCAGAGGTGGTGGTGGACCAACAGAGGAGGAGCTCCAGTCAAAAGCCGTTGTGGCAGGGAGGACATCGGTGTCTTGGGGGGGGGGGGGGGGGGGGGGGGTATAAGAAAGGAGGAAAGCAGCGGTGATGTCAGTCAGTCGACGGAGAACTAACCTAATTCTCCGCTCCGCCTTAGGGGACTCTTTTGTTTATTAGTTTTGTATGTATTTGTTGCAACTGCACTTTCTATCCGAAATTCAAAGCCCGTATAGAGATTATTAAGATCATTTTTGTACTCCAGGTCCATTAGACATGAAACACTTGATTCTAAGGCGAACCATAGCATTCGTTCGTGATGGCTCGCTGACGGCATGCATCTCGGCCGGCCGTCGCCGTCCATGCATCCATGCATGCAACCAGAGTACTCCAGTACCACACGATCACGACGTGACACTCGGTGCGTATATGCAAATTAAAGCAAAGCTAGCCGCCGACGATCAGACGGCCGGATCAACAAGCTATAATACCTAGCTACGGCGCGCAGCTAGCTACACTCCGGCGTGGCGACGGAGTGCTGCAACCGTAGCTGCTCGTAGAACCTCTGGATGAAGTCGTCGCACTCGGCGTCCACGCGCTCGTTGCTGCCGCCCTCCGGCACGACTGGGAACGGCGAGTCGGTGACGCGCAGCGGCCGGACGCCGGCGGGGCTGCGGCCCAGGATCCACGCCACCATCGGGGACGGCGTCGCCGTGGCCACCCCTGCCACCGCTGGCGTGGCCCTTCCGGACTCGACGTCGGCGCTCATCATCTCGAACGCGCGAGCCACCGCGGCGGCGTCCAGGCCTCCGTAGTCGCCGCGGCCACGCCCGCCTCGGCCCTTGAAGGGGAAGAGCCCGTAGTACTGCGGGTAGGATGGCGTGGTGGTGCAGCTGAACTCCACCTCCCGCGCGCGGTGCCCGTAGAAGGACGCCATGGTGGAGGTGGAGGAGGAGGCGGCGATGTGATGGCCGCCGGAGGTAGGGTGGACGAGGAGGCCGCGGAGCGCACGGCCGGCGAGCTTGCCGCGGCCGACGAGGAGGTGCATGTCCATCATGAGGCGCTTGCGACCCAGGCCGCGGCGCAGCATGTGGCAGACGGCGAGCACGACGTGCCACAGCCGCCGCGCCAGCCCGGGCTCCATGGGCCGCCGCGCCGGCGTCCTGGCAAGATCCATTAGTTTGTCCTAGTGATTTGAGTTGAAAGCCCTCCCAAGGGTGGTGTTGATGTAAAGCAACAAAGATAAACCGTGACACCTGACAGGTTAAGGAAGAGTGAGGGGAGTGGTTAGCTTAAGGGCTGAGCTAGCTTATCTGGAGATGACGGAATGAGCAGGCAAGGGGAGGAGAGGAGGAGGTTTATAGGGAAAGAAAAGCTTCAAGGGCCCTACTCAAACACAACTTAATATGGAAGCAAGGCTTTTGTAATTTATAACTTACGCCATGTTGTTGCTGTTGTCACTTGTTTCTGCTTGGAATTGACGACGCTAGCTGTTGTTCATAGTTTCATACTGGCATTGGTTCCTTGTTGATGTCTCATCAAATGAATTTACAGTGTTACTACTTGCTGATCTGGCTTAAGGTTTGGCTGCAATGACAGTGATCTCTACCAAAGAAGTAGTAGCTGGTTTGGTGAGGTCTTCTGATCTTTTTGTTGGTATGTAAGAATGCGAAACTGATCCAAAAGAAACTAATATGAAACAATTGTGGGAGTAGTTAACTTCCAAAGCGTCCTTGCGTTGTCAAGTTTTAAAGAGGTGACCTTTTGTGACTGCGAATGCGCTTGACCATGTCGTTGGAGGAAATTTAGACCTAGGCGAGAATGACGGCCGGCGGCTGGAAAAAAATACGACATAGGACAAGCTGAACATGTCAATGATGTGGCAAGAAAGAAGAAACACTACTGCATGACCTCCTTCTCCCAGACAGGGTCAATTCGAAATGTTTGGAAGTTTACTCTCGTCGGTGGATTCATGTTCAAATTTAGAGCATCTTCAGCCGTTGGAGCCCCGGGGCACAATCCGGATGAAAATTGATCCGGATTGGATCTATTTTTGGCATGGGAAGCAACGATTTTTCAGTCGTCCCGGAGATTTTGTGCGGATCAGAGCGCGGAATCTTCACTGACACGCGGGCCAGAGCACGAAAACGAGAAGCTGGGGACGTGACTGGACCGTTTTCGTTCGTCCGAATGAAAAAAAGTGGTCGTGGGACCTTCCCGGGGAGATGGCTGGAGATGCTCTTAACATCCTTATTTTCATAGTTGGATGGATGTATTCTACTAGGAGTATGCTATCGATTTGAGATTATGAGAACTGACCGTTTGATGCATGGTTTACGCTGGATACATGCATTTACTTTCAAATGAAAGGCTGAAAGCCAAAAATAAATATCTCTGAGTGGCTAGAAAGTACATCAATAATAATGGGTATTTGATAGTATAATTAAAAGAATAAGAAAACCTGTTCTTGCGCAAATAGTCTACAACATTTAAAGTCCAGATAAAGTTCAAATGGGGCTAGCCAGGTGAGTATACATGCATATTATAAATTGTGAACTCAACACCAATACAAGCTATAGGACGCATTCTCATGGATCTTGGTCAAAAGACGAGATACACAACGCCGGTTTTGTGCTCCGTGTTTAGCAAAAGCCAAGCTTAAATTCCTTAGAGAGCAAGTGAGGAATTTCTTCCCTTCCTTTTTCTCCTTTCCTTACTTGGATGCTTGTATTGTTGATTTCTTGGCTTTGGCTAAAGCATGGTCATCGATCAGCTCGGAGCTCAAGGCCATGACCATGGCTTTCCAAAGGCTGATGCTGCTTTTGTTGTGTGGAATTACAGTTGTGTACTGCTGGCAGGTTACCTTGCCAAGACTTCAAAACTGCGTGAAGTAATTAACAATGGTTAGAAATGGAAGAACTTTTTCAGATACTTGGGATGGGGGTCCCAAATTACTGTCCTAAATCAAAAGGTAAGCTCAGCTTTAGTGGACGATAACACAGTAACTTGGTGACTTTAGAGGTAGCTTCTATGTCACGTCCCACATGTATACATAATACATGTCAGATTCTTTATGTGGGTCTCAAAGTATCAGAAAGATCACATATGCGAGTCTGTCATGGCAACACACCAATATTAATCGCCCTTGCATGGACAATGCACTGATAACAATGGGCGTATATTAGCAGGAGCTGATGGGCGGAAAGAGCCCCTGCCTTGCAGGCCCAAGGGCAGTTGACTTCGACTGTTGAATACCACATGGATGCCTAATAAGAAAAATTTGTGTAAATATTTATAGGAACTAGTTTCTGAACTGCGCTGTTGTACGCTAATGTATTTCTTATTACCCTTTTCAACCTCTCATTCTACTTTGTTAACATTTTTCGTTGTCTTGCCTTTTTTTTCAAAATGGGGGTATACCCCGGCTTCTGCATCATGACGATGCACACGGCCCTTTATTAGAATAAGGTTCAAGAAAGTATTATTTACAACTCACGCATCACCGAGGATTGATACAAGAACCAACCATAAAAAACAAACCATACTATGACTACAAATCAACATAGCCTTCTAGTATGTCGCCAACCAGTCTGGCACAAGATATCCTGAGCGACCATTAGGAGCCGTGTGCATCCAGAAGCCATGGCATCCCGCTGCCCCTCCGGGGAAAGTAGGGCCCAGAGCTGGACCCAATGGGAGACCTTGTGAATAACCTGCAAGAAATGAAAAGATACTTTTTTTATTAAAAATTATATCATTTCTGGCCCTCCAAATAGACCAACATAAAGTAGAAACCCCAATCCGGATAAAAGCCTTAGATTGGCTATCTGCTCCATTTCACCAATTACCAAACATATTAGTAATATTGGTGGGAGGTGGAAGATCATAAGTGAAATTAACCGTACACCATAAGAGCTTAGCTAACGGACATTCAATAAAAAGGTGTTGAATGGTCTCATGTTCCCCACAGAAAACACATTTTGTACATCCATTCCAATGACGTTTAGCTAAATTATGCTTGGTTAACAGTACTTTATTACTCATAAACCACATAAAAATCTTAATCTTAAGCGGTATTTTAACCTTCCAGAGATACTTTCTCAAAAAAGGGGTATGGTCACACATAAGATCTTCATACATCGACTTGATGGTAAACACCCCATTAGATGCCAACTTCCAAACAAAACGATCATCCTCATTATTCAAAGTAACCATCATGAGTTTCCTGCATAATTGTAACCAGGAAGTCCATTTACTACCACTCAATACCATTTGGAATGTAATATTCAAAGGTGGTTGGGCAAGCACCTGTGCAACTGTTACATTCTTATGATGTACAATATTATACAAGGATGCATATTGCTGAGCCAAAGAAGTATTTCCTAACCAGGTATCTTCCGAGAAGCGGATGGTCCTACCATTACCCACTTTGAAATATCCCCTTGAAAAAACTCTTGTTTGACCTCCATCAATCCTTTCCAAAATGGGAAATCAGTAGGCTTAGCTTGAACCTCTGATAACATCTTCTGTCTTAGGTATTTGTTATGTAACAACTCTTGCCACACCTCGTCTTCGTTAAGAAGTTTAAAGAGCCATTTACTCAGTAAATATCTATTTTTGATTTCGAGAACCTCAATACCTAATCCCCATTGATCTTTGGATCGACATACAATGTTCCATTTCGTAAGCCGGTATTTCTTTTTTGTTTTCGTCGGACTGCCAAAAGAACCTAGATCTATAGAAGTCCAAATGTTTCCTTACCCCAACAGGTATTTGCAGGAAAGACAACATAAACATCGTTAAGCTAGTTACTACTGAATTAATAAGAACTACTCTATCACCATAGGATAGTAACTTCCCTTTCCAGCATCCTAATTTACTCTCAAACCGAGTTTCCACCGGATACCAATCCGAATTCCTGAGTTTTTTTTTTTGTAATGGATTGGAATACCCAAGTATCTAAAGGGGAGTTGTCCAGCATCACATCCAAAGATCTGCTTATACTGATCCTCCTCCTCCTTTGCTTTTTCAAAACAAAAAAATCTCACTTTTATGGAAGATAATCTCCAGGCCCGATAACTCTTCAAAGAGGCACAAAATTAATTTCATATTAACTGCTTTATTAAGGTCGTGTTTCAAGAATAGGATAGTATCATCTGCGTATTGTAATATAGAGAGCTCCCTCAACTAAATGAGGAATTAACCCTCCGACTTGACCATCCTCTTTTGCTCGTTTAATTAGGATGGCAAGCATATCCACTACAATATTGAAAAGCATGGGAGATAAAGGATCCCCTTGCCTTAGACCTTTCTTTGTCTGGAAATAATGACCAATATCATCATTCACCTTCACGCCAACACTCCCTCCTTGGACAAACTGTTGCACTAATCTACCCCATTCTGGAGCAAAATCTTTCATTCTCAAAGTTTGTTGTAAAAAAGGCCATTTCACCTTATCATATTCTTTTTCGAAGTCGATTTTAAATAACACCCCATCCATTTCTTATTATGTAGCTTATGGATTGTTTCATGAAGTATGACTATTGCCTGGCCTCTTCATGGTGAAGACTCACCTTGCATACCCTATCTTCTGGCACTCTTACTCTTCGTTTGTAATTATAGGGTCGGATGGCCATTATTTAGAGCATCTCCAACATGCGCGCTATATCGGCCGCGCTGCAAAAAACGGCCGGTATACCGCGCGCGGGGGGGAATCAGGCGCTCCAGCAGGCGCGGTAAACGGCGTGATGCTGTAAAAATTTAAGAGCGCGCGGCGTTTTGCACAAACCGGAGCGGCATATCTGACGCGTCGGCTACAGCGCGCGGCATCGCTCGTCCAAGCGCGTTAAAACCCCTGCGCTGAAACTTCCCCTTCCGCGTCGCCACCCGAGCGCCCAATCCATCGTCTCCGCGCGCCGCCGGCGAAATCCTGACGATGGACGACCCCTCCGGCAACCCACCAACCCCTCCCTACTCCGTCCCACCCTCCGCCGCCGCCGCTTCCGCCGCGCCGCCGCCAAACCCTAGCGGCGGCGCCGACGGCGGCAATGCAACGGCTGCTGTGCGCGCGCTCTTCGTCCCACCGCGCGGGCGCTGCACGCAGGCGCAGCCGCCGCGCAGATGGCAGCCGCGCAGGGCGCCAGCAACGCGCGGCCCGCGCCGAGGAGGGGGAATGCGCCGTCAACCAAACGGTCGCACATCGGTGCCACCTCCGTCACGCCGCCGAAGAAAGCGAAGGCGCCCGCCACCTGCCGGCCGCAGCCTCCTCCTCCGACGACGAACCAGACGCCTCCTCCTCCTCCTCCGACGACGAACCAGACGCCTCCTCCTCCTCCTCCGATGACGAACCAGCCGGCGCCTCCGTCCGGCAACCGTGTGGGCGCACATACGGTGCATGATGAAATGCCCGAGAGGTAAAAACACTACTTTTCGTCGAAATTGTAGTTTAGACGCATACCTAGCCGTATAGTAATGAATTTCATTGCAATGTAGAGTCGATGATGCGACATTCATGGAGACAATGAATGTTGGATCCTCGTTCATGCATGATGAAGCCGCTGATGGAGAGGAGGAATATGAGGATGTTGATGAGGAAGGAGAAGGGTTGATTGAACCTCGCCATCCCGGTCGGACCGCCAACTACACCATAGCGGAGGACAAGTTGCACTTTTTGTCATTTGTTTCATGAATTATGTGTGATTATTTGATCTTTGTGAATGCAAAATAGTCTAGAAAAATGTTTTCCGCGCCCGCGCGCGCTGTATTTTGCCGCGCCCGGCGGAGGACCATTTTTTCAGCCCGCGCACGCGCTGCATATTAGCGCGTCCGGTGGAGGAAAAAACGGCACAACGCGCGCTAGCTGTTTACCGCGCGCAGAATCCGAGTTTTAGCGCGCCGCGATATAGCGTGCCTGTTGGAGATGCTCTTAGCTGTAACGGAAATATTTTGCCTCGTTTTGAATTAACCGTAATAGCATACAGAAACCCTTTGTTTCTAATGCCACGTCAAGTTGCACCATCAAAATATTTCTGCTAACACAACAGCATAAAATGCATAAAAGGGTAAAAGCAGTTTTGCAAACGCTCTACATAATATATAGTACATTCTTGACATATGTCCAGTCTAAATCATAATGGATGTACCAAGAATCATTGACACAGGCAAACCGAAGTGTCACATCAGATTTCGTCTGGATTTTGATTAGTATATCTGATCCATCCTATCCAAAGCAAACCAATTACAGATTTTCTATGTGACGCTGGAGGCTAACTATGTGCGTGCGGTAGTAGGTCTGGGTGGGCGCGAATGCAAGTTGCATCATGGTGCTCCCCAACACGGCGTCCCCGGTGGTGGTCGAAATCGAAAACAAAGCACCTATAATCAAAGCCACAACACAGACAAAAGCCAACCCACAGTCCCTAATTTTATGCACTTTTGCCAAACCTGGCCTCTTTGCCTTTTCTCCCCCCGTTGTAGTGGGCTGCGGTTTATCTACCTAGCTAGTTGTATCACTTGGCAATTGGCGACTGCACAAGCTTACTCAATGATGCTCCATGGAGCTCCTATGACCTGTCGTGGTAGCCACGGATGCTAGAACAGTGATCGTACTGAGAAGACAACGCTATCCTTAAGTATCGTCAGGGTTTTGGGCGATTTCAGGCACCAATGTTTAGGATTTTTCTTTTGAGATGGCAATGTTTAGGATTGTGAAGATGCTGGTTTTGCCACTGGGGCAGTACACACATGCTTATGTGGCGGTACAGATAAGGGGAAGATATTCATTTGCATATTGTGCGACTTTATTGGTTGTGTTCTTTCTTTGTTACCCACTTGATCGAATTCATGTAAATAGCAAGGTGTTGTGACCTGGAACTTGTCAACTAAGAACATCGATTTTGGCGACCATGATCTATTTTGTTGGTTTGGTCTTTACAAAAAAAAGGAGGCATGAAGACGAGAAAAGGTACATAAAGCAACATGCACATTTCTGTTTGAGAAGTCCAACCATAGGGCCAGATTCTTACGCAAGTAATAGCCTCTTCTTAAGAAATTTAACATGCATGAATGGCAATCATGCAATGTGTGTTCAGTTACTTCTTTGTTCTTCATGGGATGGTGCCATGGCACTAGCAGAGTCGATTGTAAAGATGCAGCTGGTTTTGCCACTGCGTTTGGCACTACATATGCTTGATTAGGCGGTGGTAAAAAAACGTAAGACCATACGTTTGCATTGTGAACGACTTTATTGGTTGCTTCTTCCATTGGTTATCCACTTGATCAAATCGTGTAGCTATTTGTTGTGACCTGGAAGGCTGGAACTTCGTGTCAACTATGAACTTCAATTTTGGCGACCATGATGTACTTTCTTGGTTTGGCCTTTACAGAAAGGAGGCATGAAGAAGAAAGCAAAGGTACATAAAGAAACATACACATTTTTGTTTCTTGATGCAACCATCTGATCTTCTCCGGTTTTTCATTGAGAAGTCCAACCATAGAGACAGACTCTTAAGCAACTAATAGCCTCTTCTTAAGCAAATTAACATGCATGAACGGCTATCATGCATGTGTTTTCAGTTACTTGATTGTTTCATAAGCTGATTTCATGGCACTGGCAGTTTCGAGCGATATGATTAATTTCTTAACTGTGTGCAAGATAATGCAATTACACTCACCAAATGAAGCTATGGTTGTTCATGTACCATTGATTAACAATCTTCCTCCAAGCAGGCAGTTCTTGTCATATAGTAGATGTATATTAAGGAAAAAGAAAGAATTGTCGTAATGTTTAGCTAGTTGTTCGATTGAGCTTATCCATAGCCTTCACTTAATCTGGTAAGGACACATTTGGAAATAAACTAACAAGGCCACTTTGCTCTTTATGCAAGTATATTCTGGTGTTGTGGTGCTCACTGCTTTCTGTCTTGCTTTTCCCTGTTTCAGACTAAATTACTACCACACTAGCTAGCTCCTTCCTGCGGTGGGTTTGGTTGGGCCTGCCTTTTCTTCATATCCTAATTATGGCGCCATTAGCCAGGCAATATTGGAATTTAGTTGTCGTATATGAAATCATGCACTTCTGAATATAAATACCATGTTCTGCTACACTGGAGAACATAGCTACATTGTTTTAGTAAGGCCACAGGCGAACTCCTCAGGTTGTGGGGGCACTGTTAATTCTTAACCCTCACCATCAAAATCTCAAAGTACTTTCACATACGCAGCAATCCCATTGTGCTCTCTCCACTAGTAAAAAGAGGATGGAAAAGGCTGCCATCTTTAATGCATATACATAGATATCCTTCTAGCTTCTTTAATTAGTTTCTTCACTCCACTAGTAGTAGCTAGGCAAAACTGCAAAAGATAGGGCTAAAAAATAATGTTTGCTACAACAACGCTAGCCTAGTTACACATACTGTAGGTTTGTAATCTCGTCAACAATTGCCGAATTACAAGCAGTGGAGTGGCTATATATATGTACCCTAATGTTTCCTCTTTTTTGTAACAGTGAAAACGCGCAGACGACAACAACTCAGGCAATACAAACCTGCTTTAGCTCACAAGCTGTCCTATCTAAATTCCAACTCGGTCGCCTAGCCAGCGCCGCCAACATAATTTCAGGCTAGCCGCTACTTCTTCAGTTTTTGCGCTTTGTATTCTTGCGTCCTCTTGGCTGCCTTGGCACCTTCCTCTAATACTCCACGCCCACACACATTTCAGTATATTCTCAAGTTTTCCTTTTTGTGTTGCACATCATCAGTTATTTTTCCTGAGAAACGAAAACACAATGCATTATATATTTCACCATCCTTGTTTGAGTGAATTTTTTTATGGTAAAAGACAACACACTACCAGTTGCTTAAAATGAAGCAAAGTTATGTACAAGAGGGCCCCAAATGAGGCGGAAAAAAGAAGGCCGTATCCAAAGTACTACTACAAGGCCCGGTATCCACATAGCCAAAGTTCTAGAGAGATTTGGCCCACACCTTGTCTTCTTTTGCCAAATGGTCTGTAATCAGGGGAAAAAGGATACATAAATAAAGGGCAAAAGAGGAAACAAATACGTGGAGATGGATTGAATGGCCACATGATCTTTGATTTCATCGATCTTGTTTTTTTAAAACCGCACTAATGATATTTTTTAATGGTACATCACTAATATCTCTTCTAATGTTTAGCTTGACTTTTTCAGTTAAGCACATCTCGTTGGAGTTTTGGCAGCTCCGAGGACGGAGAGGTAAACTCATCATAAGTCATTTAGTTTATGACATCACTCCCTCTCCACGCCTCTCCCTCCCGGGTCGCTCCCCCTCGGGCGCCTCCGGAGGAGATCCATCTACCCTGACCTCGTCCTTCTCCACGCCTGCCCCGGCCAGGCCGTTGCCGTCGCCTGCGGTGGCAGCGCCCGACCCACTAAATGGTGGAGGGCAGAGGAGGCGGCAAGTCCGGCGGCGTATCTGGGCGGGGAGGTGCGGCGGCGGGTGAGCTTGGCGCGGCGGAGGAGGCAACAAGGCGACGGGATGCGGGACGCCGGCGGTTGGGCGGCGGCGCGACGATCTAGCGGCGGCGCGGGTCCGATCTGGGCCTAGAGAGCCTGGTCGTTCTGCTTCGGACCATGCAGCGCTGCTGGGTTCCTGGCCGGGGATCGCAACCTGCTGCCGAGTTTTCTTCTCTGCAGTCGCCATGGGCTTGGCGGCGACGGCTTAGCAAGGCATACCTGTTTTGTCGTCGTCGGGCGGCGGATGGCGGCGTGGGGGCCTGTTCGTCCGCGTCGAAGAATAAAGGTGGTGGTTCTAGGATTCTTCTCGGACCAAGTTTGAAGATCTGTCGGATGCTTGTTTCAACGGGTGGATTGTCATGTTCCGGAAGGCCCTGCCGACGAAATTCATTGTGCGAATAATGCCTGAAGATTGCTGGATTGGGTGGTTTTGGTCGTACGCACCCATGTTTTTATCTGGCCGTTTGGTTTTAGAGGGGGCGCTTCGAAACTCTGTTGGCTGTTAATATCATGGAGCTTGTTTTCTTTCCATGGTGCTAGCGGAGAAGATCATCAAGCCGAGATCGATGGAATAGCTATGATGGTCGGATCTTGGTGCTGAGGTGGAATTGACTTGGCGGTTCGTGACTTGTAACAACGACTGGTATGCGAAGGCGACTGCACAGGAGAAGTTCAGAGTCTTATCTTTCAGGGTGAAAATCTAAGGTCTGGCCTTAATTGGTTGTGCCAATCAATGTTTTTGTTGAAGGCATTGTTTTGAGAGAGATGACTTTCTTCAGGGTGAAAACCTAAGATCTATGATCGGGCGACGATACCGTTTGTGCACTGTTTTCTTTTTGGAGGCGTCATTATGGAGAAGCTGAGCTTCTGGTGTTGTCTTGGTGGTGTGAGTGTTGCTGCTTCAAGTTGTGGATCTCTGTAGCGGGACCTTTCTTTTCTGTAATTATTTTTCTCTTTTTTGGTTGTGTGTATCCTTTATGTTATTAGGGCATGATGTTGTTGCAGAGATTGGGTGTAATTGGTATCTCCGCGATATTAATATATGCTCTTTATCGAAAAATTTAGTGCATTCTCCCGTTTTTTATTTTGTTTCCTTCTTTGTGTTGTGTTTCTCTTAGTCGCATTGTTCACCTTTCGACTGTCTTGCAGTGTGTGCCTCTCTGCACTAAGAAGCCATACTTGCATGTAGATCAACGGAACAAATATGCAGATTTCGCCGCTCAAGGACGTATCACGCTGAGGCTATCAGTGGAAAGTTCTTGTGTGAATTACATGCATATGGGAATAATTATAGGGATCAAGACGCGGCAAAACTCATAAGAGTTGGACTTCATTGTTGTTGACCGTGAGGTACTCCTCCACAAACCAGTACATAGCGACGCCTCCGCTTAGTACCATTTCCCTGTGCAAATACTAGAATTATCAGAGATGATGCGCAGTCCTTCCTTTGGCAACGTATATACTGTAATATAGATTTTATATACTAAAGCCTTGTCAGTAGCATTTTTTTTTTTCGTATTGTCATAATGTCACTACTCGCTCTATCTTTCTATTTCCCTGTGCATAAATACTAGAATTATCTGCCAACGAATATACTGTAATATATATTTTATACACTACAACTTCGTGAGTAGCATTCTCTTTTTTTTGTATTGTCATAATGTCATTACTAGATCTATCTCTGTAAGCTATACAACCAGTCAATTTGATAGCTATACTACAATTTTTCTACTCAAAGAAAAACTTAATCAACTTGGTGCATATGTGGCTTTCGTAGTATAAAGAATGCCATGATGTTGCTAGCACTACTCTGTAACATGTAATATTCTTATCCCGGAATATTCATAAATGTGATACTGCAGTTCAGATCAGGGTTTAGACCCTATTTCAGTATGGGCTTCTCTTCAGAATGGGTGTTTCAGTGAACCTGAACTTATTGAATTGTTTGGTGAGAACATGAACTCTTAATGTAGAAGTGAAAATATAATCAGGCAAATTGACAATTCAGGGATTCAGGCCATGCTATTT
Source organism: Lolium perenne (assembly GCF_019359855.2). NCBI lineage: Eukaryota > Viridiplantae > Streptophyta > Magnoliopsida > Poales > Poaceae > Lolium > Lolium perenne. The sequence continues at coordinate 66,333,437 of NC_067244.2, forward strand.
TTGCTTTTAATTATCCTAATACTTGATCCTTAGTTAAAGAATAGGCAGTGCAGCTTCATTGGTCTTGAGTATCGCTGAGCCTTTTACTAGGACCTCTCTTAGTCTGGTGACAACTACTATTTTCCCTTCGACGGGGCAGCTCACTTGCTGCTAGGAATCATTTTTCCCTCATATTTTTTTATTTCTTTACCTATTACCACGTTTCGTATCGAGACATTTTTTTAACAAAAAGTATATATTAATATCGTGGAGATACCAATTTAGCCTCTGCAACAATGCATTTCCCTAGCAGCATTACGAATGCACACAACCAAAAAAGAAAGCAGAATTACAAAAAAAAAGTCCCACTACAGTGATCTATTCCTTGAACAACAGTACTAACTCCACCATGACAGTATCAAAAGTCCAGCTTCTCCATAAGCGACGTCTCCAAGAAAAAAATAGTGCACAAACACCATCATTGCCCGATCATAGGTCTAAGGTTTTCACCCGCAGAGAGTCCTCACTCTCAAAACAACACCTTTAGCAAGAACATTGCCAATCACAAACAATTAAGAACAGACCTTGGATTTTCACCCTGAAAGATAAGACTATGAACTTCTCATTTGCAGTCGCCCCCACTTGCATGTCGCTGCTCCAATTCACGAATCTCCAAGTTAATTCCGCATCGCCACCTAGACCCAAACCACCCTTGCTAGTCCTCATATCTCGGCATCCATGACATTCTCCGCCAGCACCATGGAACGAGAAGTGCTCCATGATATTAACAACCAACAAACCTTTGAACCGCTCCCTCTTTAGGAGATCATATATCACAAATATCTTTAGGAGATCATGGTGCTTACTTTAGTAAGTCTTATAAATATATGCAGTTTCTTTGCTGAATATGGTGGTGTAGAAGCTCTAGCAGGAGTTGTGTTTGCTGCCACTAAGTAATAAGCTCATAAAAGAAAGATCAGATATATTATTTGTTCGGACCAAGTTGGGTTCAAACGAAAAAAATTGAAAGCAAAAATGAGCAGAACTTTACCACCAAGCAAGATCCTGCTCATTTTTGCTTTCAAATTTGTCCGACCATGATGTTAAGTAGGATGAATGATGGCTTAATGTGATTTTGGGCAATAATTGGTAGCCCACACAAAATTTTGAAAATATAAAAGAAATTAAGTTAACATGAAAGGTGGAAATTTATTTTTAAATTAACATATAAATATTAATTGGGAGAATCAAAATATTCTAAAACATGTCACCATGAAAATATAAATTTTAGAATTGGCAAAATAAGCACAAGGAAAAACAGAGAACCCTAAAAAGACCGACAAATAATTTATATATTCATTAAATACATCATATATTCTGGTTTCATTAGTTTTCCTAGATTAGTTTTTAAGATTCCTTGAGTCTTTCTCGTCCCTACAACGCAAGACAATGGCTGACTCGCATGAGAGTTCGGCAAAGACTCTTCATCAAGACCTAGCTAAGCGGGGTTCGGTATTGTTTTTCTTATGAAACAGGGGCAAAAGATTAGCCTCGTTGCATTAAATAAGAAGTGTCATGACATGGTAAAGCATGGTACTTAAGTTACACCAAAAGGGATTACTCTCCGACATTACATAACTTAAATTTTTTGCACCAGGGGTGAACCAAATTCTAGTCCCCGTCTTAATGATCTCAAGGAGAATAAGCGGCATAGCGGACTTGTTTTGTAAAACCCTTGTGTTTCATTCCTTCCATATTGTCCGACTAATGAGCATGGTTAATGAAATCATTGCCTTCCTATTTTACATTGCCTTGTAAGTTGTGGAAGACCACCACTCATCAATGGAGAGGTCAATGGACCACCCATGGATCCGAATGGCATGGAGCCCTAGACACTGTTTCACATGCTCCAAAGGTGCTTGGTATAGCAACAATAGGATAAGAGGTATTCCCCCGTCTCCTGGGTTTGCTTGCAAATAGGGAAAATGCCGCAATTGATCCAACCTCTCTTCTAAAGACGGTCCACCGTCCATAGCCTATTTTTAGTGGTTACCCAACCGAATAATTTTATCTGGGGTGAATCCCAAGCCTTCTACACCATATTATTCATCCAAGAGTTCGTGGCTCCAAAGAGTTGCACGTTGTAGGCCGAAGACGAAGAGTACTCCCCACTAAAAGTGAGAGTACAAATGATCGAGTCCTCCATTTCTTCTCTAAGTTGGATGGTGTTGAGCAATGTTCATAACTGAATGTATTGGTGAATATGCGGGATAGTTAAAGTTCAATTCCATCTCAATCTTTGATATGCAACCATTGTTGTGCATGGCTTGCTTGACTTTCTATTTCTTGCGAGTGGAAGCTTCGAACATGAGGGGGGGGGGGGGGGGGCGATATCTTTAGGGATTCTTCCATTAAGCCACACGGACAATCCCAAAAAGGGGAAATGGTTCCGTTACTGATGGAGATTTTGGTAGCAGCGTAAAAGAGCTTTATGTCCACCTCATCACAAGGGTTGCCCATCTCCACCCTGATGGGATTCGTAGCATAGAAAACAAAAAATTTCCTACCGCAAGAACGAAAACACAAGCCAAGATCTAATCTAGTAGACGGTAGCAACGAGGGGATCACGAGACTAAATCTTGAAGATTTCCAAAGCCTAACGAGATTAGATCTCGTGGTGGATGTAGTCGATCACTTGCCGCTTGCAAAAGCGCGTAGAAGATCTTGACGGTGCCACAAACAGGCAGCACCTCCGTACTCGGTCACACGTTCGGTGTTGATGAAGACGACGTCCTCCTCCCCGTTCCAGCGGGCAGCGGAAGTAGTAGATCCTCCTCGGAATCCCGGCAGCATGACGGCGTGGTGGCGGTGGTGGTGGAGAACTCCGGCAGGGCTTCGCCTATGCGATGCAGGAGTTGTATGTGGAGGAGGGGAGGCTAGGGTTTGGGGAGAGGGGGCTATGGGCGCCGGCCTCAAAAGGGCAAAGGTGGTGCGGCCAACTCATGGCTTGGAGTGGCCGCCCCCCTCACTCTCCTCATGTATATTGATACGTCTCCAACGTATCTATAATTTCTTATGTTCCATGCTAGTTTTATGACAATACCTACATGTTTTATTCACACTTTATAATGTTTTTATGCATTTTCTGGGACTAACCTATTAACAAGATGCCGCAGTGCCAATTCCTGTTTTCTGCTGTTTTTGATTTCAGAAAAGCTAGTTTACAAATATTCTCGGAATTGGACGAAACAAAAGCCCACGGTCCTATTTTCCACGGAGTGTTCCAGAAGACCGAAGAAGAGTCGAGGAAGGCCAGCAGGGGGCCCACACCATAGGGCGGCGCGACTGTGGGGCCCCCCCGCACCGTGATGTGGGGAGGGAGCCCCCTGGCTCCCCCGACTCTGCCCCTTCGCCTATTTATTCCTTCGTCCCCGAAAACCCTAGCACCGAGAGCCAGAATACCAGAACAGTTCCAGAGACGCTGCCGCCGTCAACCCTAACTCGGGGGGTTCAGGAGATCTCCTCCGGCACCCTGCCGGAGAGGGGAATCATCACCGGAGGGCTCTACATCACCATGCCCGCCTCCGGACTGATGCGTGAGTAGTTCATCCTTGGACTACGGGTCCATAGCAGTAGCTAGATGGTTGTCTTCTCCTCTTGTGCTATCATGTTTAGATCTTGTGAGCTGCCTATCATGATCAAGATCATCTATTTGTAATGCTACATGTTGTGTTTGTTGGGATCCGATGAATATGGAATACTATGTCAAGTTGATTATTGATCTATCATATATGTTATTTATGATCTTGCATGCTCTCCGTTGCTAGTAGAGGCTCTGGCCAAGTTGATACTTGTGACTCCAAGAGAGAGTATTTATGCTAGATAGTGGGTTCATGTCTCCATTGAATCTGGGGGAGTGACAACAACCCCTAAGGTTGTGGATGTGCTGTTGCCACTAGGGATAAAACATCAATGCTTTGTCTAAGGATATTTGTATTGTTTACATTACGCACAGTACTTAATGCAATTGTCTGTTGTTTGCAACTTAATACTGGAAGGGGTGTGGATGCTAACCCGAAGGTGGACTTTTTAGGCATAGATGCATGCTGGATGGCGGTCTATGTTCTTTGTCGTAATGCCCTAAGTAAATCTCATAGTAGTCATCATGATATGTATGTGCATTGTTATGCCCTCTCTATTTGTCAATTGCCCAACTGTAATTTGTTTACCCAACATGTTATTTATCTTATTGGAGAGACACCACTAGTGAACTATGGACCCCGGTCCATTGTTTTACATCTGAAATACAACCTACTGCAATTATTGTTCTCTTTTGTTTTCTGCAAGCAAACATCATTTTCCACACCATACGTTTAATCCTTTGTTTTCAGCAAGCCGGTGAGATTGACAACCTCACTGTTAAGTTGGGGCAAAGTAGTTTGATTGTGTTGTGCAGGTTCCACGTTGGCACCAGAATCCCTGGTGTTGCGCCGCACTACACTCCTTCACCAACAACCTTCACGTGGTCTTCATCTCCTACTGGTTCGATAACCTTGGTTTCTTACTAAGGGAAAACTCGCTGCTGTACTCATCATACCTTCCTCTTGGGGTTCCCAACGGACGTGTGCTTTACCGTCACAAGAAGCTACTTTTCTGGCGCCGTTGCCAGGGAGATCAAGACACGCTGCAAGGGGAGTCTCTCACACCCAATCTCTTTACTTTGTTTATTGTCTTGCTTTATTTTATTTTCTGTCTTGTTTGCTTTCTTTATATCAAAAACACAAAAAATTAGTTACTTGCTTTACTTTATTTAATTCGGTTTTGCTTTATTTATTTTAATTGCTAAAATGAGTAGTCCTGAAGTTGAAGTTCGTTCGTTTAAGCAACAAGGGGAGAAAGTTTTAAAGATGCTTGGTATAGAATTAATGATGCTCATCATAGGTGTACTAAGAAACATTCCACTATTATCCTCCTTAGGAACTTTTATGTTGGTATCTCTAGCTGGAATATGTATGTTCTTGATACTCTTACAGGGGGTAATTTCCTAGGTACTCCTGCTTTAGAAGCTAGTTGCATCATTGAGAGTCTAGTTGGAATACCACCTGTTAATGAAGCTAAAATTGAAATCTCTCTTGAGGATGTCATGAAAAAGTTGGAGGCCATAGAGAAAAATCTTCCAAGTGTTGAGACTAAATTGGGAATATTACTTGATAATATTGATAAACTTGATAAATCCTTAGGAGGAATTAATGAAAGAATTGCTGTCTTAGAAACTTGTGCTATCCATGATAATCAAACCCATGGGATCGGTGAACTTGAAGAAGCTATGGGAACCTTGGGTTCAACTTTTTCTTCTCTTAAGTTTAAGGAGAAAGCTTATGTGGGTAAGGAGCAAAAGTTCATGTATGTCCCTAAGATGCCAAAACCAAAGAATCATTATGAGCTTAAAATTGATAAAACCCTTAGTACCACTATGGGAAATTTAGATAATGGAGCATCTAAGATACCTTTTGCGACAAGTTGTGTTTTTAAGGAAAATTATGATGTTGAAGCTTCTTCTCTTGATGTTACTTGATTTACACTTTCTGCGCCTAGCTGAAAGGCGTTAAAGAAAAGCGCTTATGGGAGACAACCCATTATTTTATTTCTGCAATTTTTGTTTTATATTTGAGTTAAGGTGCTTGTTACTACTGTAGCAATACCTTTGTATCTTTATTTTCTTGCATTGTTGTGCCAAGTAAAGTCTTTGATAGAAAGTTGATACTAGATTAGGATTTCTGCGCAGAAACAGATTTTTAGCTGTCACGAATTCGAGCTTTTCTCTCTGTAGAAAACTTGTAAAATCCTGAAAAAATTCATGCGTAATCCTCAGATATGTACGCAACTTTCGTTCAACTGGATCTTTTCCATCTGAGCATGTTAAGTGCCTCGAAAAAATTCATCTTTACGGACTGTTCTATTTTGACAGATTCTGCCTTTTATTTTGCATTGCCTCTTTTACTGTGTTTGAGTGGATTTCTTTGCTCCATTAAATTTCAGTAGCCTTGGGTAATGTCCAGAAGTGTTGGGAATGATTGTGTCCTTGCTGAACATGTGATTTTTTTTATTATGCACTAACCCTCTAATGAGATTGCTTTGAGTTTGGTGTGAAGGAAGTTTTCAAGGATCAAGAGAGGAGGATGATATAATATGATCAAGAAGAGTGAAAAGTCTAAGCTTGGGGATGCCCCCGTGGTTCATCCCTGCATATTTCAAGAAGACTCAAGCGTCTAAGCTTGGGGATGCCCAAGGCATCCCCTTCTTCATCAACTTATAAGGTCACCTCTAGTGAAACTATATTTTAATTCCGTCACATCTTATGTGCTTTACTTGGAGCATCTGTGTGCTTTTATTTTCGTTTTGTTATTTTCATTCTCTGAATAAATCGGATCCTAACATGCTTGTGTGGGAGAGAGACACGCTCCACTTTTTCATTTGAACACTTGTGTTCTTCGTTTTATTTTTCATGTTTGTGGCGAAAGCTAAAAGCTGCAGTACTTATTGATATTTGGTTGGAAACAGAAAATGCTTCATGTGGTAATTGGTATATTGTCTTGAATAATTTGATGCTTGGCAATTGTTTTGAGCTCTCAAGTAGATCATGTTTAAGCTCTTGCATCATGTAGTTTAAACCTATTAGTGGAGAACTACCGTAGAGCTTGCTGAAATTTGGTTTGCATGATTGGTCTCTCTAAGGTCTAGATATTTTCTGGTAAAAGTGTTTGAGCAACAAGGAAGATAGTGTAGAGTCTTATAATGCTTGCAATATGTTCTTATGTGAGTTTTGCTGTACCGGTTTATACTTGTGTTCGCTTCAAACAACCTTGCTAGCCAAAGCCTTGTACTGAGAGGGAATACTTCTCGTGCATCCAAAACCTTGAGCCAAAACTTATGCCATTTGTGTCCACCATAACTACCTACTATGTGGTTTTTTTCTGCCATTCCAAGTAAATACTTCATGTGCTACCTTTAAACAATTCAAAACTTTATTACTCCTTATTTGTGTCAATGCTTTATAGCTCATGAGGAAGTATGTGGTGTTCTATCTTTCAATTTTGTTGGGCATACTTTCACCAATGGAGTAGTGGCATATACATCCGCTTATCCAATAATTTTGCGAAAAGAGCTGGCAACGGGGTGCCCAGCCCCAATTAATTAACTTTCATTAATAATTCTCTTCACATGTTTTGCCCTGATTTATCAGTAAGCAACTTAATTTTGCAATAGACACTCCTGCATGGTATGTGAAATGTTGGAAGGCACCCGAGGATTCGGTTAGCCATGGTTTGTGAAAGCAAAAGGTTGGGAGGAGTGTCATCTATAAATAAAACAAAAATACATGTGTAAACAAAAGAGAAGAGGGGTGATCTACCTTGCTGGTAGAGATAACGTCCTTCATGGGAGCCGCTCTTTGAAAGTCTGTTTGACAAGGGGGTTAGAGTGCCCACTACCATTCGTTGACAATAACAAACACCTCTCAAAACTTTATTTTTATGCTCTCTATATGATTTCAAAACTTGAAAAGCTCTAGCACATGATTTAATCCCTGCTTCCCTCTGCGAAGGGCCTTTCTTTTACTTTATGTTGAGTCAGTTTACCTACTTCTTTCTATCTTAGAAGCAAACACTTGTGTCAACTGTGTGCACTGATTCTTACATGCTTACTTATTGCACTTATTATATTACTTTGTGTTGACAATTATCCATGAGATATGCATGTTGAAAGTTGAAAGCAATTGCTGAAACTTAAATCTCCCTTTGTGTTGCTTCCAAACCTTGTATTAAGAATCTATTGCTTTATGAGTTAACTCTTATGCAAGACTTTTTGATGCTTGTCTTGAAAGTACTATTCATGAAAAGTTTTTGCTATATGATTCAGTTGTTTAGTCATTATCTTTTTGTTAGCAAACTATAGACCATTGCTTTGAGTCACTTCATTCATCTCATATGCTTTACAATAGTGTTGATCAAGATTATGTTGGTAGCATGTCACTTCAGAAATTATTCTTTTTATCGTTTACCTACTCGAGGGCGAGTAGGAACTAAGCTTGGGGATGCTTGATACGTCTCCAACGTATCTATAATTTCTTATGTTCCATGCTAGTTTTATGACAATACCTACATGTTTTATTCACACTTTATAATGTTTTTATGCATTTTCTGGGACTAACCTATTAACAAGATGCCGCAGTGCCAGTTCCTGTTTTCTGCTGTTTTTTATTTCAGAAAAGCTAGTTTACAAATATTCTCGGAATTGGACGAAACAAAAGCCCACGGACCTATTTTCCACGGAGTGTTCCAGAAGACCGAAGAAGAGTCGAGGAAGGCCAGCAGGGGGCCCACACCATAGGGCGGCGCGGCTGTGGGGCCCTCCGCGCCGTGATGTGGGGAGGGAGCCCCCTGGCTCCCCCGACTCTGCCCCTTCGCCTATTTATTCCTTCGTCCCCGAAAACCCTAGCACCGAGAGCCAGAATACCAGAACAGTTCCAGAGATGCCGCCGCCGTCAACCCTAACTCGGGGGGTTCAGGAGATCTCCTCCGGCACCCTGCCGGAGAGGGGAATCATCACCGGAGGGCTCTACATCACCATGCCCACCTCCGGACTGATGCGTGAGTAGTTCATCCTTGGACTACGGGTCCATAGCAGTAGCTAGATGGTTGTCTTCTCCTCTTGTGCTATCATGTTTAGATCTTGTGAGCTGCCTATCATGATCAAGATCATCTATTTGTAATGCTACATGTTGTGTTTGTTGGGATCCGATGAATATGGAATACTATGTCAAGCTTATTATTGATCTATCATATATGTGTTGTTTATGATCTTGCATGCTCTCCGTTGCTAGTAGAGGCTCTGGCCAAGTTGATACTTGTGACTCCAAGAGAGAGTATTTATGCTAGATAGTGGGTTCATGTCTCCATTGAATCTGGGGGAGTGACAGCAACCCCTAAGGTTGTGGATGTGCTGTTGCCACTAGGGATAAAACATCAATGCTTTGTCTAAGGATATTTGTATTGTTTACATTACGCACAGTACTTAATGCAATTGTCTGTTGTTTGCAACTTATACTAGAAGGGGTGCGGATGCTAACCCGAAGGTGGACTTTTTAGGCATAGATGCATGCTGGATGGCGGTCTATGTTCTTTGTCGTAATGCCCTAAGTAAATCTCATAGTAGTCATCATGATATGTATGTGCATTGTTATGCCCTCTCTATTTGTCAATTGCCCAACTGTAATTTGTTTACCCAACATGTTATTTATCTTATTGGATAGACACCACTAGTGAACTGTGGACCCCGGTCCATTGTTTTACATCTGAAATACAACCTACTGCAATCATTGTTCTCTTTTGTTTTCTGCAAGCAAACATCATTTTCCACACCATACGTTTAATACTTTGTTTTCAGCAAGCCGGTGAGATTGACAACCTCACTGTTAAGTTGGGGCAAAGTAGTTTGATTGTGTTGTGCAGGTTCCACGTTGGCACCGGAATCCCTGGTGTTGCGCCACACCACTCCTTCACCAACAACCTTCACGTGGTCTTCATCTCCTACTGGTTCGATAACCTTGGTTTCTTACTGAGGGAAAACTCGCAGCTGTAATCATCATACCTTCCTCTTGGGGTTCCCAACGGACGTGTGCTTTACCGTCCCAAGCATATATATAGGTGGAACACATCTAGGGTTGCCCAAGTCTTCGAATAAGACCCCAATTAAAAAACTGCCATATGGACGAAACCTAGTGGGTTGGGACTCTCCCCTTTCGCCCCTTGCTTGGCCGGCCAAGGAGGTGGAGTCCACCATGGACTCCACCGTCCCACTTGGTGGGCAAGTTAGGGTTGGTGGAGTCCAACCGGGACTCCACCTTCTATAGTGATTTATTCCGGATAAATCTAGAAACCACCTTCCATAAATTCACCGGATCATTTTCCAAACTTGGAAGGTGACTTCCTATATATGAATCCTATTCTCCGGACCATTCTGGACCTCCTCGTGATGTCCTGGATCCCATCCGAGACTCCGAACAAAACTTCGAACTCCATTCCATATTCTACTTAAACGACATCAAACCTTAAGTGTGTCAGCCTACGGTTCACGAACTATGCAGACATGGTTGAGACCTCTCTCCGACCAATAACCGATAGCGGGATCTGGAGATCCATAATGGTCCCACATATTCAACGATGACTTAGTGATCAATTGAACCATTTACATACGATACCGATTCCCTTTGTCACGCGATATTTTACTTGTCCGAGGTTTGATCATCGGTATCTCTATACCTCATTCAACCTCGTCTCTGACAAGTACTCTTTACTCGTACCGTGGTATATCATCTCTTATGAACCATTCATATGCTTGCAAGCTAATCAGACGACATTCCACCGAGAGGGCCTAGAGTATATCTATCTGTCATCGGGATGGACAATATCCCACTCTTGATCCATATGCCTCAACTCATACTTTCCGAATACTTAATCCCATCTTTATAACCACCCATTTACGCAGTGGCGTTTGATGTAATCAAAGTACCCTTCCGGTATAAGTGATTTACATGATCTCATGGTCGAAGGACTAGGTAACTATGTATCAGAAGCTAATAGCAAGCTGAACTTAATGACATGATCTTATGCTACGCTTATTTGGGTGTGTGTCCATTATATCATTCACTCAATGACATAACCTTGTTATTAATAACATCCAATGTTCATGATCATGAAACCATGATCATCTATTAATCAACAAGCTAGTTATACAAGAGGCTTACTAGGGACTCCTTGTTGTTTACATAACACACATGTATCAATGTTTCGGATAATACAATTTTAGCATGGTATGCAAACATTATCATAAACACAAAGATATATTATAATAACTATTTTATTATTGCCTCTTGGGCATATCTCCAACAGTCTCCCACTTGCACTAGAGTCAATAATCTAGTTTACATTTGTAAAGATATAACACCTTGGTCTTCTGGTGCTTTATCATGTTTTGCTCACGGGAGAGGTTTTAGTCAACGGTTCTGACACACTCAAAAACTTATGTATTTTGCAATTCATTTGCGTCTTCACGCATCACTCATTTTCCAAATGAGTCGGCATTAAATATGTTTGGTCTTTTGGTGGAACCTTAATTCCGCGGTCTGAAATATGTCACTAATATTGTCACACACAATATAGCTTTAAAGTTCTGACACTATCGGAACTACACCAAATTCTCAAAGAACTTCTTGACTTAACATCCTCAATCATTGTCAAAACAATGACATACTCTGCCTTCTTTTGTAGAATCCGCCACAATATTTAGAACTCTTCTAAATCTAGCATTGTGCTACCTTTTAAACAACACTTAGCCTAATTGAGATTTGAAATTCATTTTAATATGTGACCAAACAAATATCGGTGCAACACCTTACAGCGATTTGTTTGTCATTACCCCATATAAAACTATATATGTATCCTTGGTTCTTCTAAAGCACACAGGGATATTCTTACTATTGTCCAATGATCATTGATGCGTGCAGTTAACACACGTCCGTTGGGAACCCCAAGAGGAAGGTGTGATGCATACAGTAGCAAGTTTTCCCTCAGTAAGAAACCAAGGTTATCGAACCAGTAGGAGTCAAGGAACATGTGAAGGTTGTTGGTGACGGAGTGTAGTGCGTGTAGGGATTCGTAGCATAGAAAACAAAAAATTTCCTACCGCGAGAACGCAATCCAAGCCAAGATGCAATCTAGAAGATGGGAGCAACGAGGGGATGAAAGAGACTAACCCTTGAAAATTTCCAAAGCCTACAAGAGGAGGCTCTCGTTGCTGCGGTAGACGATCACTTGCCGCTTTCAAAAGCGCGTAGAAGATCTTGACGGTGCCACAATCGGGCAGCACCTCCGTACTCGGTCACACGTTCGGTGTTGATGACGACGTCCTTCTCCCCGTTCCAGCGGGCAGCGGAAGTAGTAGATCCTCCTCGGAATCCCGGCAGCACGACGGCGTGGTGGCGGTGTCGATGGAGATCTCCGGCGGAGCTTCGCTAAGCATATGCGGGAGAAGTAGTGGAGGAGGGGCGCTAGGGTTTGGGGAGAGGGGGTGCTATGGGCGCCGGCCTCAAGGGGGCAGGGGTGGTGCGGCCAAGCCATGGGCAGCCCCCTCCCTCTCCTCCTCATTATATAGGTGGAACCCCAAGGGTTTGCCCAAAGTCTTCGAATAAGACCCCAACAGAAAAACTGCCTTATGGACGAAACCTAGAGGGACAGGGACTCTCCCCTTCCCCCTTTACTTGGCCGGCCAAGGAGGTGGAGTCCACCATGGACTCCACCCTCCCACTTGGTTGGTTGGTTAGGGTTTGTGGAGTCCCTCCGGGACTCCTCCTTCCATAGTGATTTATTCCGGATAATTCTAGAAACCACCTTCCATAAATTCACCGGATCATTTTCCAAACTTGGAAAGTGACTTCCTATATATATGAATCTTATTCTCCGGACTATTCCGGAACTCCTCGTGATGTCCTGGATCCCATCCGAGACTCCGAACAAAACTTTGAACGCCATTCCATATTTCATATCTACTTAAACGACATCAAACCTTAAGTGTGTCACCCTACGGTTCGCGAACTATGTAGACATGGTTGAGACCTCTCTCCGACCAATAACCAATAGCGGGATCTGGAGATCCATAATGGCTCCCACATATTCAATGATGACTTTAGTGATCGAATGAACCATACACATACGATACCAATTCCCTTTGTCACGCGATATTTTACTTGTCCGAGGTTTGATCATCGGTATCACTCTATACCTTGTTCAACCTCGTCTCCTGACAAGTACTCTTTACTCGTACCGTGGTATGTGGTCTCTTATGAACTTATTCATATGCTTGCAAGACATTAGACGACATTCCACCGAGAGGGCCCAGAGTATATCTATCCGTCATCGGGATGGACAAATCCCACTGTTGATCCATATGCCTCAACTCATACTTTCCGGATACTTAATCCCACCTTTATAACCACCCATTTACGCAGTGGCATTTGATGTAATCAAAGTACCTTTCCGGTATAAGTGATTTACATGATCTCATGGTCGAAAGGACTAGGTAACTATGTATCGAAAAGCTTATAGCAAATAACTTAATGACGTGATCTTATGCTACGCTTAATTGGGTGTGTCCATTACATCATTCACATAATGACATAACCTTGTTATTAATAACATCCAATGTTCATGATCATGAAACTATGATCATCTATTAATCAACAAGCTAGTTATACAAGAGGTTTACTAGGGACTCCTTGTTGTTCACATAACACACATGTATCAATGTTTCGGTTAATACAATTATAGCATGGTATGTACACATTATCATAAACACAAAGATATATTATAATAACCATTTTATTATTGCCTCTTGGGCATATCTCCAACAGTCTCCCACTTGCACTAGAGTCAATAATCTAGTTTACATTTGTAAAGATATAACACCTTGGCCTTCCGGTGCTTTATCATGTTTTGCTCACGGGAGAAGTTTTAGTCAACGGATCTGACATGCTCAGAAACGTATGTATTTTGCAATTCATTTGCGTCTCAACGCATCACTCATTTTCTAAATGAGTCGGCATTAAATATGTTTGGTCTTCTGGTGGAACCTTAATTCCGCGGTCTGAAATATGTCACTAATATTGTCATACACAATATAGCTTCAAAGTTCTGACACTATCGGAACTACACCAAGTTCTCAAAGAACCTCTTGACTTAACATCCTCAGTCATTGTCAAAACAATGACATATTCTGCCTTCGTTTGTAGAATCCGTCACAACATTTAGAACTCTTCTAAATCTAGTATTGTGCTACCTTTTAAACAACACTTAGACTAATTTTGAGATTGAAATTTTATTTTTATATGTGACAAAACCAATATCGGTGCAACACCTTACATCGATTTGTTTGTCATTTCTCCATACAAAACTATTTATATATCCTTGGTTCTTCTAAAGTACACAGGGATATTCTTACTGTTTGTCCAATGATCATCACATGAATCATTCTGGTATATGCTCCTAACATTTTAGAGCACAGGACATCTGATTGTGTACATATTAATTGTGATCTAAATCACTCATGTGTTTTTACTCATTGAGTGTCAGATACACTCAAGTTTTGTTAAAACTTCACATGACAAGAACATTTTCTTAATATTTCTATATTGAACTACTTCAATATCCTTTCTATGTACTTTGACTTAAACTTATTATGTGTTTCATTCTATCTTCATAGATCTTGACACTAAATATGTTTCAGTCCATATCCTTTCATTGAAGTTAATTCTCAATGAAACCTTTTATAATCAAGTATATAATTACATCATTTATAATCAACTATATGTATTTACATAAAGTATTATAAATATGTCTCAGCGCTCCCACTTAATTTCTTGCAAATGCAAGCCTCTTCATCGTTTCTGATGAAATCATAACTCTTTGATCATTTCATCCGGTGAAGATTCCAACTCCGTAATACTCACTTCATCCAATTGAAGTTCGTATACCTATCTAGTATTCCACGGACTAGCAAAACAATTGGTTGTATCTTGTATACACCTTTAATACACACTTCTGTTAAGTAATGTATTTTGCCATCCTACTATCATATCTCATGAAAGAAATATGTAGCAATTACTAGAATAATCCACATAGACTATAAGCATTGCTACGGAAGATCTAATCTTATCATAGTCAACTCTTTGAACTTTGTCGTCAACAACTTTTCGACAAGTCGAGCTTATTCAAGGATATTCCATCCAAGTCCATCAATTTTATAGATCCATTTACTTTCAAAAAATATTCATCTATCTTGGATTTCATGGCGTATAGCCATTTTAACGGAGTCAGGGCCCATCATAACTTCTTTGTATGTAGTTGGTTTATCATTGTTCAAAAAACAATCCTTTGTTCACAAATCATTTATTTGATCACAAAGTAAACCATACCTACAAGGTTCAATAAGTACTTCGATCTCCATGACTATAACATTTTGTAGACATGGGAGCCATGATCGTCGTGGCCGCTTCCGGAACCAATTCCGATGCTGCGCTACTCTGATCATTATGCTCAGGTTCATAAACCTTATCAAGTTCTATTGTCCTCCCACTCAAATACTTCGCTAAAAACAATTTCTTGGAAATAAGTAAGAAACATTGACAAAAACTTTTGTCTTTGTCTCCATAGTAGAAAGAATTCCCAATCAATTCTGTGGGATAACCAACAAAGACATTCATCCGATTTTGGTTGTAAACTTATTTACTTTATGCTATGCATTCCAAAATTTAAGAAAGGACTATTAGGGTTCATACCCATGCCATAACTCGTATGGTGTCATTTCAACGGATCATGATGATGCTCTATTCAGTGTAAAAGCGGTAGTCTCTAAAGCATAATCCACAAAAATATAATGGCATCAATATTTTATCTCATCATTGATCCAACAAGGTTTGGATACATCTCTCGGATACTCCATCATCATTATGATACTCCAAGAAACGTGAGTTGTAGAACAATTTCATAACTCTCTTAGATGTTCGCTAAAACTCGTAATTCAAATATTTTCCACCATGATCCAATCATAGATATTTGACTTTTCTATTACGATGATTTCCACTTCATGCTGAATTTTATTTGAATCCATTCAAATGTTTCAAACTTCTTCCTTATCGAATATATCCACATTTATATACTCAATTTATTGTTGGAAGTTTTCATGAAGTAGAAGAATCTCCCGCACACAACTATGCCCAGTGAACCACATACATCATCATGTATATTTCCACTAAGTTAGTTGCCCATTCAACTCTTGGCCTATGAACGGTATTTTAGTCATTCTTTTTTAGAAAAGATTTGCAAGCGCCAAACGATTCAAAAAATCAGATGACTCCAAAAATCCATTTGCATGGAGTTCCTTCATGCGTTCCTTTCTAACATGACCTAAATGGCGGTTCCACAAATAAGTGGAATTCGAATCATTTGCCTTATGGTATTTTAGCGTCAGTGTTATGTATGTGTGTTTCACCATTAAGATTTATAATAACTTATCCATCGTACATGGAGTAATGTCATAATTTGAACAACTCATTGTTTTTATTTGACCAGAGCAAAATAACAATTATTAAGTTCTTTATTATAAATTATAAGGGCTAGGTAGAATGCCAATGACAAGCATAATAACACTTTATTATGTTCCAGATGTGCATTATTACCATATTCCTTATTAGTCACTTAGGCCATTGTATTCTTGTATTGCGTTGTTTTGTATGACACTTCATACCAACCAATGTGGTACTAATACCCAAGAATTTCATTGTGTGACCAAATTAGGAATACAACCATAACATGTATATCATGTATATACACCTGAGCTAGACTTTCTAGTCTTTTCTTTTCTTTCTGCCAAAATATCTTTTGTAGTTTCTCTTTTAGTTTTCCTCATTATTCAGAAAACACTTCACCTTCAATAACTTCTAGGTTTGTTGGTCAAATACCAATAACCTTGAGGTTCTTACTTTGAAGTTGATCATCATATGACAAGTGTTTCAGATTTCACTATTAGTAACTTTTTAATATGATGAACAATTTCACTCATAATTTTATCCATCATATCATGACGACTTTTCCGAGACCATGTCAGTACATGCTAGGCTCGTAAAGTTTAACCTCAGTATTCGCATGTGCAAATCTGGCTTGCACCCGTTGTATGCACACGTAGAATCTATAACACCCGATCATCACGTGATGCTTCGAAACGACGAGTCTTAGCAACGGTGCATACTAAGGATGATCACTTCATGGATATGCGAATATCGTTAGTGCCCCAATAGTTGGAGGATTAGGACGCCTTGTGTCTTCAACCTTCGTACATTCCCATAAAACTTATGAGTTTATGTAGTCTCACCAAATTATATTCTATCATCTTGCAATAAGGTCTTAGATATCACATATATCTCATACCTTGATTATTTCTGAAAACTAAATTTTCAGCTCCTTACTTTTCAAACAGATTTGAACTTCAAGTTTCACGGAGACAAGATAACTTTAGGTACTAATTGAAACCATAGCTCTTTGAATCAACAATGTGAGGTTTACTAAAAGTTTGCAATAGGACTTAATCATTTCTTGATTCTTTAACAATACGGTACCAGTCCGTAAAGTTTCTTGTCAGATTTTAACAGTATTTCTATCTCAATTACAAGACTAGCGCATGGTAGAATACGGATGCCAATACTACAAAATTAATTCAAAATACTACTTAGACTATGTTTATGATAATTAGTTCATGTTTTAATCTAATTACTAATGAACTCCCACTTAATACAACATCCCTCATAGTTGTTAAGTGGTACACGATCCACATCCACTACACCAAAACCGATCATCACGTGAGATGATGTAGCTTCAATGGTGAACATCAACATGTTTATCATATCATCCATACGACTCGTGTTCAACCTTTCGGTTTCCGTTGTCCCGAGGCCATGTCTGTACATGCTAGGCTCTTCAAGCAAACCCTAGTATTCCGCGTGTGCAACATGGCTTACACCCGTTGTATGTGAACGTTGAGTCTATCACATCCGATCATCACGAGATGCTTCGAAACGACGAACTATATCAACGGTGCATACGAGGGGAGAACACTTTATTATCTTGATATTAATGTGAGGGATCATCTTATAATGCTACCGTCGCGTTCTAAGCAAAATAAGATGCATAAAGGATTAACATCATATGCAATTCATATGTGATATGATATAGCCCTTTAGTCTTTGCGCCTTCGATCTTCATCTCCAAAGCACGGACATGATCTCCATCATCAACGGGCATGATCTCCATCATCGTCGGCGTAGCGTCAAGGTCCATGGCGCCGTCTTCATGGTTGTTCACCTCATGTAGCAACTATTACAACTACTTTGAAATACTACTCAACATGAAATTTAAAGACAACCATAAGGCTCCTGCCGGTTGCCACAATACAATAATGATCATCTCATACATATTCATCATCACATTATGGCCATATCACATCACCAAACCCTGCAAAAACAAGTTAGACGTCTCTAATTTGGTTTGCATATTTTACGTGGTTTAGGGTTTTCGAGTAAGATCTAATCTACCCACGAACATGAACCACAACGGTGATACTAGTGTTGTCAATAGAAGAGTAAATTGAATCTTCACTATAGTAGGAGAGACAGACACCCGCAAAGCCACTTATGCAATACAAGTTGCATGTCGAGCGTGGAGCAAATCTCATGAACGCGGTCATGTAAAGTTAGCCCAAGCCGCTTCATCCCACTATGCCACAAATATGCAAAGTACTCAAACTAAAGACAACATAAGCATCAACGCCCACAAAACAATTGTGTTCTACTCGTGCAACCATCTATGCATAGACATGGCTCTGATACCACTGTAGGGATTCGTAGCATAGAAAACAAAAAAATTCCTACCGCGAGAACGCAATCCAAGCCAAGATGCAATCTAGAAGATGGGAGCAACGAGGGGATGAACGAGACTAACCCTTGAAGATTTCCAAAGCCTACAAGAGGAGGCTCTCGTTGCTGCGGTAGACGATCACTTGCCGCTTTCAAAAGCGCGTAGAAGATCTTGACGGTGCCACAATCGGGCAGCACCTCCGTACTCGGTCACACGTTCGGTGTTGATGACGACGTCCTTCTCCCCGTTCCAGCGGGCAGCAGAAGTAGTAGATCCTTCTCGGAATCCCGGCAGCACGACGGCGTGGTGGCGGTGTCGATGGAGATCTCCGGCGGAGCTTCGCTAAGCATATGCGGGAGAAGTAGTGGAGGAGGGGCGCTAGGGTTTGGGGAGAGGGGGTGCTATGGGCGCCGGCCTCAAGGGGGCAGGGGTGGTGCGGCCAAGCCATGGGCAGCCCCCTCCCTCTCCTCCTCATAATATAGGTGGAACCCCAAGGGTTTGCCCAAAGTCTTCGAATAAGACCCCAACAGAAAAACTGCCTTATGGACGAAACCTAGAGGGACAGGGACTCTCCCCTTCCCCCTTTACTTGGCCGGCCAAGGAGGTGGAGTCCACCATGGACTCCACCCTCCCACTTGGTTGGCTGGTTAGGGTTTGTGGAGTCCCTCCGGGACTCCTCCTTCCATAGTGATTTATTCCGGATAATTCTAGAAACCACCTTCCATAAATTCACCGGATCATTTTCCAAACTTGGAAAGTGACTTCCTATATATATGAATCTTATTCTCCGGACCATTCCGGAACTCCTCGTGATGTCCTGGATCCCATCCGAGACTCTGAACAAAACTTCGAACTCCATTCCATATTCCATATCTACTTAAATGACATCAAACCTTAAGTGTGTCACCCTACGGTTCGCGAACTATGTAGACATGGTTGAGACCTCTCTCCGACCAATAACCAATAGCGGGATCTGGAGATCCATAATGGCTCCCACATATTCAACGATGACTTTAGTGATCGAATGAACCATACACATACGATACCAATTCCCTTTGTCACGCGATATTTTACTTGTCCGAGGTTTGATCATCGGTATCACTCTATACCTTGTTCAACCTCGTCTCCTGACAAGTACTCTTTACTCGTACCATGGTATGTGGTCTCTTATGAACTTATTCATATGCTTGCAAGACATTAGACGACATTCCACCGAGAGGGCCCAGAGTATATCTATCCGTCATCGGGATGGACAAATCCCACTGTTGATCCATATGCCTCAACTCATACTTTCCGGATACTTAATCCCACCTTTATAACCACCCATTTACGCAGTGGCGTTTGATGTAATCAAAGTACCTTTCCGGTATAAGTGATTTACATGATCTCATGGTCGAAAGGACTAGGTAACTATGTATCGAAAAGCTTATAGCAAATAACTTAATGACGTGATCTTATGCTACGCTTAATTGGGTGTGTCCATTACATCATTCACATAATGACATAACCTTGTTATTAATAACATCCAATGTTCATGATCATGAAACTATGATCATCTATTAATCAACAAGCTAGTTATACAAGAGGTTTACTAGGGACTCCTTGTTGTTCACATAACACACATGTATCAATGTTTCGGTTAATACAATTATAGCATGGTATGTAAACATTATCATAAACACAAAGATATATTATAATAACCATTTTATTATTGCCTCTTGGGCATATCTCCAACAGTGCGGCGCAACACCAGGGATTCCGGTGCCAACGTGGAACCTGCACAACACAATCAAAGTACTTTGCCCCAACGTAACAGTGATGATGTCAATCTCACCGGCTTGCTGTAAACAAAGGATTAACCGTATAGTGTGGAAGATGATGTTTGTTTGCGAAGAACAGTAAAGAACAAGTATTGCAGTAGATTGTATTTCAGATGTAAAGAATGGACCGGGGTCCACAGTTCACTAGTGGTGTCTCTCCCATAAGATAAATAGCATGTTGGGTGAATAAATTACAGTTGGGCAATTGACAAATAGAGAGGGCATAACAATGCACATACATATCACGATGACTACTATGAGATTTAATCAGGGCATTACGACAAAGTACATAGACCGCTATCCAGCATGCATCTATGCCTAAAAATTCCACTTTCAGGTTATCATCCGAACCCCTTCCAGTATTAAGTTGCAAACAACAGACAATTGCATTAAGTATGGTGCGTAATGTAATCAACACAAATATCCTTAGAAAGCATTGATGTTTTATCCCTAGTGGCAACAGCACATCCACAACCTTAGAACTTTCTCACCTTGTCCTGCATTCAATGGAGGCATGAACCCACTATCGAGCATAAATACTCCCTCTTGGAGTTACAAGTATCAACTTGGCCATAGCCTCTACTAGCAACGGAGAGCATGCAAGAACATAAACAACACATATATGATAGATTGATAATCAACTTGACATAGTATTCCATATTCATCGGATCCCAACAAACACAACATGTAGCATTACAA
This sequence comes from Lolium perenne, assembly GCF_019359855.2. Taxonomy (NCBI): domain Eukaryota; kingdom Viridiplantae; phylum Streptophyta; class Magnoliopsida; order Poales; family Poaceae; genus Lolium; species Lolium perenne. The sequence continues at coordinate 66,354,453 of NC_067244.2, forward strand.
ATAGATGATCTTGATCATGATAGGCAGCTCACAAGATCTAACATGATAGCACAATGAGGAGAATACAACCATCTAGCTACTGCTATGGACCCATAGTCCAGGGGTGAACTACTCACACATCAATCCGGAGGCGATCATGGCGATGAAGAGTCCTCCGGGAGATGATTCCCCTCTCCGGCAGGGTGCCAGAGGCGATCTCCTGAATCCCCCGAGATGGGATTGGCGGCGGCTGCGTCTCTGGAAGGTTTTCCGTATCATGGCTCTCGGTACAGGGGGTGATACGTCTCCAACGTATCTATAATTTCTTATGTTCCATGCTAGTTTTATGACAATACCTACATGTTTTGTTCACACTTTATATCGTTTTGATGCATTTTCCGGAACTAACCTATTAACGAGATGCCGAAGGGCCAGTTGCTGTTTTCTGCTATTTTTGGTTTCAGAAATCCTACAAAGGAAATATTCTCGGAATCGGACGAAATCAACGCCCAGAACCTTATTTTCCACGAAGCTTCCATAACACCGGAGAGAGACCAGAGGGGAGCCAGGGGGCCCACACGCCAGGGCGGCGTGGCCAAGGGGTGGGGCGCGCCCCCCTATTGTGTGGCCCCACCAGGGCCCCTCCGAGGCTGCCCTTCCGCCTACTTAAGGACTCCGTCGCGAAAACCCTAAGGGAATAAGCCACGGGACGAGAAAAGTTCCAGAGCCGCCGCCATCGCGAAGCCAAGATCTGGGGGACAGAAGTCTTTGTTCCGGCACGCCGCCGGGACGGGGAAGTGCCCCCGGAAGGCAATCTCCATCGACACCACCGCCATCTTCATCGCCGCTGCTGTCTCCTATGATGAGGAGGGAGTAGTTCTCCCTTGAGGCTAAGGGCTGTACCGGTAGCTATGTGGTTCATCTCTCTCTCCCATGTGATCATGAGCTTTGTGATCTAGTTGAATATCATCTATGTGCTACTCTAGTGATGTTATTAAAGTAGTCTATTCCTCCTTCATGATGTAATGGTGACAGTGTGTGCATCATGTAGTACTTGGTATAAGCTATGATTGTGATATCTTGTAGATTATGGAGTTAACTATTACTATGATAGTATTGATGTGATCTATTCCCCCTTTCATAGTGTAATGGTGACAGTGTGTGCGCTATGTTAGTTGTCGGTCTAAATTGCAATGATCTATTATGCACTCTAAGGTTATTTAAATATGAACATCGAATGTTGTGGAGCTTGTTAACTCCGGCTTGAGGGAGCTCTTGTAGCCCTACACAATGAATGGTGTTTGTCATCCAACAAGAGAGTGTAGAGAAAGTAGTATTTGTTTATTCAGTTATGTGATCAATGTTGAGAGTGTCCACTAGTGAAAGTATGATCCCTAGGCCTTGTTTCCGAATAAGTTACACCACAGAGAATTGCTTCCCACGCCAACTAAGCTATTTTCTGGCATCGCTTGTTTACTATTTTACTGCATCTTTACTTCCTGCAATATTACTACCATCTATACCACCTGTGTTTTACTATCTCTTCGCCGAACTAGTGCACCTATACATCTGACAAGTGTATTGGGTGTGTTGGGGACACAAGATACTTCTTGTATCGTGATTGCAGGGTTGCTTGAGAGGGATATCTTTGACCTCTTCCTCCCTGAGTTCGATAAACCTTGGGTGATCCACTTAAGGGAAAACTTGCTGCTGTTCTACAAACCTTTGCTCTTGGAGGCCCAACACTGTCTACAGGAACAGAAGCGTGAGTAGACATCAAGCTATTTTCTGGCGCCGTTGCCGGGGAGGTAAGGTAAAAGGTATTCACATTCTCCGACTACTAAGCTATTTCCTAGCACTGTTGCCGGTGTGTGAGTGCTCGAAGATATTTCCTTTAGATCCTGCAATTGCATCTTTTTGTTTCTTGTATTTATTTCACTAGTTAGGCATAATGGAAAGCAACTATGAGCTTTTTAAGCTATTTCCTGAGTTAAGACATGGATTGTTTGCTGCGAAAATTAAAAAAACCTATGGAATCTTATTTGCATGCTAGTAGCAATGATATTAGTATGCACACTTTGAACACCATTGTTGCTAATGATATGGAAAATTCTAAGCTTGGGGAAGCTGGTTTTGATGAGCATGACATTTTTAGTCCCCCAAGCATTGAGGAGAAAATTTTCTTTGATGATACTTTACCTCCCATTTATGATGATTATAATGATAGTGGTATTTTGGTGCCACCTACTATGAAGGATAAAGGTTATTATGATTATACCATGCCTGCAATTTATGATGATTACAATGATGGGTATGGTAGTTTTACTCCCACTATTACTAATAAAATTGATTATGCTTATGTGGAGAGTAATGATACTTTTATGCATGTGAATAAGAATGCTTTATGTGATACTTATATTGTTGAGTTTGTTCATGATACCACTGAAAGTTATTATGAGATAGGGAAACATGGTTATATGCATCTTAATAATATTAAGTTTCCCCTCTTTGTGTTGAGAATCTTGAAGTTACTCGTGTTTTATCTTCCTATGCTTGTCACTTTGTTCTTCATGAATTTATTTGCGTACAAGATTCCTTTTCATAGGAAGTGGGTTAGGCTTAAATGTGTTTTGAATTTGCTTCTTCATGCTCTCTTTTGCTTCAACTCTTATTTCTTGGGACTGCATCATTGAAATTACTGAGCCCATCTTAATGGCTATAAAGAAAGCACTCCTTGGGAGATAACCCATGTTTTTATTTTGCTATTGTTTTGTTGTGTCTTGGAAGTTGTTACTACTGTAGCAACCTCTCCTTATCTTATTTTATTGCATTGTTGTGCCAAGTAAAGTCTTTGATAGCAAGGTTCATACTAGATTTGGATTATTGCGCAGAAACAGATTTCTGTCTGTCACGAATTTGGGCAGGGTTCTCTGTAGGTAACTCATAAAAATCTGCCAATTTACGTGCATGATCCTCAGATATGTACGCAACTTTCATTCAATTTGAGCATTTTCATCTGAGCAAGTCCAGTGCCTCTAAAAAAATCGTCTTTATGGACTGTTCTGTTTTGAGAGATTCTGCCTTTTATTTCGCATTGCCTCTTTTGCTGTGTTGGATGGATTTCTTTGTTCCATTGACTTCCAGTAGCTTTGGGCAATGTCCAGAAGTGTTAAGAATGATTATGTCACCTCTGAACATGTGAATTTTTGATTATGCACTAACCCTCTAATGAGTTTGTTTTGAGTTTGGTGTGGAGGAAGTTTTCAAGGATCAAGAGAGGAGGATGATATACTATGATCAAGAAGAGTGAAAAGTCTAATCTTGGGGATGCCCCCGTGGTTCATCCATGCATATTTCAAGAAGACTCAAGCATCTAAGCTTGGGGATGCCCAAGGCATCCCCGTCTTCATCGACAACTTATCAGGTCACCTCTAGTGAAACTATATTTTTATTCAGTCACATCTTATGCACTTTACTTGGAGCGTCTGTGTGATTTTATTTTCGTTTTGTTATTTTCATTATCTGAATAAATTCATGCTTATGTGGGAGAGAGACACGCTCCGCTTTTTCATATGAACACTGGTGTTCTTAGTTCTATCTTTAATGTTCATGGCGGAGTTGAAAACCGCTTCGTTAATTGCTATATGGTTGGAAACAGGAAATGCTTCATGTTGTAATTGGTATATTGTCTTGAATAATTTGATACCTGGCAATTGTTGTGATCATATAGATCATGTTTAAGCTCTTTCATCATGTACTTTGCACCTATTAATGAAGAACTACATAGAGCTTGTTAAAATTTGGTTTGCATGATTGGTCTCTCTGAGTCTAGATATTTTCTGGTTAAGGTGTTTGAACAACAAAGAAGACAGTGTAGAGTCTTATAATGCTTGCAATATGTTCTTATGTAAGTCTTGCTGCACCGGTTCATACTTGTGTTTGCTTCAAACAACCTTGCTAGCCTAGCCTTGTATTGAGAGAAATTCTTCTCGTGCATCCAAATCCTTGAGCCAAAAACTATGCCATTTGTGTCCACCATACCTACCTACTACATGTTATTTCTCTGCCATTCCAAAGTAAATTACTAGAGTGCTACCTTTAAAATTCTATCCTTTGTCTTTGCAATATATAGCTCATGGGAAAATAGCCTTAAAAACTATTGTGGTGAAGAATATGTACTTATGTATCTTATTTCTTAATAAGTTGCTTGTTGAGCGGTAACCATGCTTCTGGGGATGCCATCAACTTTTACACCTTTGTTGAATATCATGTGAGTTGCTATGCATGTTCGTCTTGTCTGAAGTAAGGGCGATTTTCATGATCAAATGGTGAGTATGCATATTGTTAGAGAAGAACATTGGGCCGCTAACTAAAGCCATGATCCATGGTGGAAGTTTCAGTTTGGACAATTAATCCTCAATCTCTTATGAGAATATTATCTGTTGTTGAATGCTTATGTATTAAAGAGGAGTCCATTATCTGTTGTCTATGTTGTCCCGGTATGGATGTCTAAGTTGAGAATAATCAAAAAGCGAGAAATCCAATGTGAACTTTCTCCTTAGACCTTTGTACAGGCGGCATAGAGGTACCCCTTTGTGACACTTGGTTGAAACATATGCTATGCAATGATAATCCATTTAAATCCAAGCTAATTAGGACAAGGTGCGGGCACTATTGGTAATCTATGCATGAGGCTTGCAACTTATAGGATATCTTATACATAACGCATATGCTTTATTACTACCATTGACAAAATTGCTTCTATGTTTTCAAAATAAAAGCTCTAGCACAAAAATAGTAATCCATGCTTCCCTCTGTGAAGGGCCATTCTTTTACTTTATGTTGAGTCAGTTTACCTACTTCTTTCTGTCTTAGAAGCAAACACTTGTGTCAACTGTGTGCATTGATTCTTACATGTTTACCTATTGCACTTGTTATATCGCTTTATGTTGACAACTATCCATGAGATATATATGTTACAAGTTGAAAGCAATTGCTGAAACTTAATCATACTTTGTGTTGCTTCAATGCCTTCTACTTTGAATCTATTGCTTTATGAGTTAACTCCTATGCAAGTCTTATTGATGCTTGTCTTGAAAGTACTATTCATGAAAAGTCTTTGTTATATGATTCAGTTGTTTAATCATCATCTTTACCATTGCTTTGAATTACTTCATTCATCTCATATGCTTTACAATAGTATTGATCAAGATCATGTTGGTAGCATGTCACTTAAGAAATTATTCTTGTTATCGTTTACCTACTCGAGGGCGAGCAGGAACTAAGCTTGGGGATGCTTGATACGTCTCCAACGTATCTATAATTTCTTATGTTCCATGCTAGTTTTATGAAAATACCAACATGTTTTGTTCACACTTTATATCGTTTTGATGCGTTTTCCGGAACTAACCTATTAACGAGATGCCGAAGGGCCAGTTGCTGTTTTCTGCTGTTTTTGGTTTCAGAAATCCTACAAAGGAAATATTCTTGGAATCGGACGAAATCAACGCCCAGAACCTTATTTTTCCACGAAGCTTCCAGAACACCGGAGAGAGACCAGAGGGGAGCCAGGGGGCCCCACACACCAGGGCGGCGCGGCCAAGGGGTGGGGCGCGCCCCCTATTGTGTGGCCCCACCAGGGCCCCTCCGAGGCTGCCCTTCTGCCTACTTAAGGACTCCGTCGCGAAAACCCTAAGGGAATAAGCCACGGGACGAGAAAAGTTCCAGAGCCGCCGCCATCGCGAAGCCAAGATCTGGGGGACAGAAGTCTCTGTTCTGGCACGCCGCCGGGACGGGGAAGGGCCCCCGGAAGGCATCTCCATCGACACCACCGTCATCTTCATCGCCACTGCTGTCTCCTATGATGAGGAGGGAGTAGTTCTCCCTCGAGGCTAAGGGCTATACCGGTAGCTATGTGGTTCATCTCTCTCTCCCATGTGATCTTTATGTGATCATGAGCTTTGTGATCTAGTTGAATATCATCTATGTGCTACTCTAGTGATGTTATTAAAGTAGTCTATTCCTCCTTCATGATGTAATGGTGACAGTGTGTGCATCATGTAGTACTTGGTATAAGCTATGATTGTGATCTCTTGTAGATTATGGAGTTAACTATTACTATGATAGTATTGATGTGATCTATTCCCCCTTTCATAGTGTAATGGTGACAGTGTGTGCGCTATGTTAGTTGTCGGTCTAAATTGCAATGATCTATTATGCACTCTAAGGTTATTTAAATATGAACATCGAATGTTGTGGAGCTTGTTAACTCCGGCTTGAGGGAGCTCTTGTAGCCCTACACAATGAATGGTGTTTGTCATCCAACAAGAGAGTGTAGAGAAAGTAGTATTTGTTTATTCAGTTATGTGATCAATGTTGAGAGTGTCCACTAGTAAAAGTATGATCCCTAGGCCTTGTTTCCGAATAAGTTACACCACAGAGAATTGCTTCCCACGCCAACTAAGCTATTTTCTGGCACCGCTTGTTTACTGTTTTACTGCATCTTTACTTCCTGCAATATTACTACCATCTATACCACCTGTGTTTTACTATCTCTTCGCCGAACTAGTGCACCTATACATCTGACAAGTGTATTGGGTGTGTTGGGGACACAAGCGACTTCTTGTATCGTGATTGCAGGGTTGCTTGAGAGGGATATCTTTGACCTCTTCCTCCCTGAGTTCGATAAACCTTGGGTGATCCACTTAAGGGAAAACTTGCTGCTGTTCTACAAACCTCTGCTCTTGGAGGCCCAACACTGTCTACAGGAAAAGAAGCGTGAGTAGACATCAGGGGGTTTCGCGACGATGACTTTAAGTAGGCGGAAGGGTAGGGTTGGAGGCGGCGTGAGGGGCCCACACCATAGGGCGGCGCGGGCCCCCCTCTGGCCGCGCGGCCCTATGGTGGCGGCGCCTCGTCGCCCCACTTCGTAACCCTTTCGGTCTTATGGAAGCTTCGTGGAAATATAAGACCCTGGGCGTTGATTTCATCCAATTCCGAGAATATTTCCTTTGTAGGATTTCTGAAACCAAAAACAGCAGAAAACAGCAACTGGCTCTTCGGCATCTCGTCAATAGGTTAGTGCCGGAAAATGCATAATAATGACATAAAGTGTGTATAAAACATGTGAGTATCATCATAAAAGTAGCATGGAACATAAGAAATTATGGATACGTTTGAGACGTATCAAGCATCCCCAAGCTTAGTTCCTACTCGCCCTCGAGTAGGTAAATGATAACAAGGATAATTTCTGAAGTGACATGCTATCATAATCTTGATCAATACTATTGTAAAGCATATGAGATGAATGCAGCGATTCGAAGCAATGGTAAAGACAATGGTTAAACAACTGAATCATATAGCAAAGACTTTTCATGAATAATACTTTCAAGACAAGCATCAATAAGACTTGCATAAGAGTTAACTCATAAAGCAATAAATTCTTAGTAGAAAGCTTTGAAGCAACACAAAGGAAGATATAAGTTTTAGCGGTTGCTTTCAACTTCAACATGTATATCTCATGGATAATTGTCAACATAAAGTAATATAACAAGTGCAATAGGTAAACATGTAAGAATCAATGCACACAGTTGACAAGTGTTTGCTTCTAAGATAGAAAGAAGTAGGTAAACAGACTCAACATAAAGTAGAAGAATGGCCCTTCGCAGAGGGAAGCATGGATTACTATTTTTGTGCTAGAGCTTTTCATTTTGAAAACATAGAAACAATTTTGTCAACGGTAATAATAATTCATATGTGTTATGTATAAGACATCTTATAAGTTGCAAGCCTCATGCATAGAATACTAATAGTGCCCGCACCTTGTCCTAATTAGCTTGGATTAACATGGATTATCATTGCATAACATATGTTTCAACCAAGTGTCACAAAGGGGTACCTCTATGCCGCCTGTACAGAGGTCTAAGGAGAAAGTTTGCATTGGATTTCTCGCTTTTGATTATTCTCAACTTAGACATCCATACCGGGACAACATAGACAACAGATAATGAACTCCTCTTTTAATGCTTGAGCATTTAACAACAGATAATATTCTCATAAGAGATTGAGGATTTGTGTCCAAACTGAAACTTCCACCATGATTCATGGCTTTAGTTAGCGGCCCAATGTTCTTCTCTAACAATATGCATACTCAAACCATTTGATCATGAAAATCGCCCTTACTTCAGACAAGACGAACATGCATAGTAACTCACATGATATCCAACAAAGGTGTAATAGTTGATGGCGTCCACAGAAACATGGTTATCGCTCAATAAGCAACTTATAAGAAATAAGATACATAGCCACATATTCAATACCACAATAGTTTTTAAGGCTATTTTCCCATGAGCTATGTATTGCAAAGATAAAGAATGGAATTTTAAAGGTAGCACTCAAGTAATATACTTTGAAATGGCAGAGAAATACCATGTAGTAGGTAGGTATGGTGGACACAAATGGCATACTTTTTGGCTCAAGGATTTTGGATGCACGAGAAGAAATCCCTCTCAATACAAGGCTTAGGCTAGCAAGGTTGTTTGAAGCAAACTCAAGTATAAACCGGTATAGCAAAACTTACATATGAACATATTGCAAGCATTATAAGACTCTACACTGTCTTCCTTGTTGTTCAAACACCTTAACCAGAAAATATCTAGACTTAGAGAGACCAATCATGCAAACCAAATTTTAACATGCTCTATGTAGTTCTTCATTAATAGGTGCAAAGTACATGATGCAAGAGCTTAAACATGATCTATATGAGCACAACAATTGCCAAGTATCAAATTATTCAAGACATTATACCAATTACCACATGAAGCATTTTCTGTTTCCAACCATATAACAATGAACGAAGCAGTTTTCAACCTTCGCCATGAACATTAAAAGTAGCACTAAGAACACATGTGTTCATATGCAACAGCGGAGCATGTCTCTCTCCCACACAAAGAATGCTAGGATCCGATTTTATTCAAACGAAAAAAAAGCAAACAGACGCTCCAAGTAAAGCACATAAGATGTGACTGAATAAAAATATAGTTTCACTAGAGGTGACCTGATAAGTTGTCGATGAAGAAGGGGATGCCTTGGGCATCCCCAAGCTTAGATGCTTGAGTCTTCTTGAAATATGCAGGGATGAACGACGGGGGCATCCCCAAGCTTAGACTTTTCACTCTTCTTGATCATATTGTATCATCCTCCTCTCTTGATCCTTGAAAACTTCCTCCACACCAAACTCAAAACAAACTCATTAGAGGGTTAGTGCATAATTGAAAATTCATATATTCAGAGGTGACATAATCATTATTAACACTTCTGGACATTGCACAAAGCTACTGAAAGTTAATGGAACAAAGAAATCCATCAAGCATAGCAAAACAGGCAATGCGAAATAAAAGGCAGAATCTGTCAAAACAGAACAGTCCGTAAAGACGAATTTTTCTGGGGAACTTAACTTGCTCAGATGAAAAATCCCAAATTGAATGAAAGTTGCGTACATATCTGAGGATCAAGCACGTAAATTGGCAGAATTTTATGAGTTATCTACAGACGGGACTGCTCAATTTCGTGACAGTAAAAAATCTGTTTCTGCGCAGTAATCCAAATCTAGTATCAACATTACTATCAAAGACTTTACTTGGCACAACAATGCAATAAAATAAAGATAAGGATAGGTTGCTACAGTAGTAACAAATTCCAAGACTCAAATATAAAACAAAAGTTCTGTAGTAAAATAATGGGTTGTCTCCCATAAGCGCTTTTCTTTAACGCCTTTCAGTTAGGCGCAGAAAGTGTGAATCAAGTATTATCAAGAGATGAAACATCAACATCATTACCAGGGGAGTTGGGAGTTTTCTCAACAATGCATTGTATCTTGTATATGTAAGTAACTCCTCTTTTGTTGCTCCTAGGCTTACTATCCTCATCAAACAAATTTTCAGGAACAAGCCAAGCATAGTTATTTTCTAGAGCTTCATGCATTCCTAGGAGCTTACTAGGTATCGGTACTTTAATCTCCCCACCATCATTAACATTATTAGTGTACTTTATTCTATCCATGTCCATCTTTTCAAGTGTTCTTGCAAAGTCGGTGAAAAGACCAAGCCTCTTATGCTTAATAAAAACTTTTCTAGCTTCTTTAGCTATATCACCAAATTCTCTAAGAAGGACATCTAAAACAAAATCTCTCTTTTCTCCCCTTTCCATATCAGAGAGTGTAAGAAACATATGTTGGATTATAGGATTGAGATTAACAAATCTAGTTTCCAACATGCGTATTAAACAGGCAGTAGCACTTTCATAAGTAGGAGCAACTTTTACCAAGGGTGTATCTTCAAAATCTTCATTCATACTAACATGGGTGAAAAATGCTTCTATATTATCCCTTCCAATGATAGACCCTTGTCCTACCGGTATATCTTTCAGAGTGTATTTAGGAGGAAACATGATGAAATAAACAAAAGGTAAATAAAGTAAATGCAAGTAACTAATTTTTTGTGTTTTTGATATAGAGAACGCAAACAAGACAGTAAATAAAGTAATACTAGTAACTATTTTTTTTGTATTTTTGATATAGAGAACAAACAAAGCAGTAAATAAAGTAAAGCAAGACAAAACAAAGTAAAGAGATTGGATGTGGGAGACTCCCCTTGCAGCGTGTCTTGATCTCCCCGGCAACGGCGCCAGAAAAAGAGCTTGATGCGTGCAGTTAACACACGTCCGTTGGGAACCCCAAGAGGAAGGTGTGATGCATACAGTAGCAAGTTTTCCCTCAGTAAGAAACCAAGGTTATCGAACCAGTAGGAGTCAAGGAACACGTGAAGGTTGCTGGTGACGGAGTGTAGTGCGGCGCAACACCAGGGATTCCGGCGCCAACGTGGAACCTGCACAACACAATCAAAGTACTTTGCCCCAACGTAACAGTGAGGTTGCCAATCTCACCGGCTTGCTGTAACAAAGGATTAACCGTATAGTGTGGAAGATGATGTTTGTTTGCGAAGAACAGTAAAGAACAAGTATTGCAGTAGATTGTATTTCAAATGTAAAGAATGGACCGGGGTCCACAGTTCACTAGTGGTGTCTCTCCCATAAGATAAATAGCATGTTGGGTGAATAATTACAGTTGGGCAATTGACAAATAGAGAGGGCATAACAATGCACATACATATCACGATGACTACTATGAGATTTAATCAGGGCATTACGACAAAGTACATAGACCGCTATCCAGCATGCATCTATGCCTAAAAAGTCCACTTTCAGGTTATCATCCGAACCCCTTCCAGTATTAAGTTGCAAACAACAGACAATTGCATTAAGTATGGTGCGTAATGTAATCAACACAAATATCCTTAGACAAAGCATTGATGTTTTATCCCTAGTGGCAACAGCACATCCACAACCTTAGAACTTTCTGTCACTGTCCCAGATTCAATGGAGGCATGAACCCACTATCGAGCATAAATACTCCCTCTTGGAGTTACAAGTATCAACTTGGCCAGAGCCTCTACTAGCAACGGAGAGCATGCAAGAATATAAACAACACATATATGATAGATTGATAATCAACTTGACATAGTATTCCATATTCATCGGATCCCAACAAACACAACATGTAGCATTACAAATAGATGATCTTGATCATGATAGGCAGCTCACAAGATCTAACATGATAGCACAATGAGGAGAAGACAACCATCTAGCTACTGCTATGGACCCATAGTCCAGGGGTGAACTACTCACACATCAATCTGGAGGCGATCATGGCGATGAAGAGTCCTCCGGGAGATGATTCCCCTCTCCGGCAGGGTGCCAGAGGCGATCTCCTGAATCCCCCGAGATGGGATTGGCGGTGGCTGCGTCTCTGGAAGGTTTTCCGTATCGTGGCTCTCGGTACAGGGGGTTTCGCGATGAAGACTTTAAGTAGGCGGAAGGGTAGGGTTGGAGGCAGCGCGAGGGGCCCACACCATAGGGCGGCGCGGGCCCCCCTCTGGCCGCGCGGCCCTATGGTGGCGGCGCCTCGTCGCCCCACTTCGTAACCCTTTCGGTCTCCTGGAAGCTTCGTGGAAATATAAGACCCTGGGCGTTGATTTCGTCCAATTTCGAGAATATTTCCTTTGTAGGATTTCTGAAACCAAAAACAGCAGAAAACAGCAACTGGCTCTTCGGCATCTCGTCAATAGGTTAGTGCCAGAAAATGCATAATAATGACATAAAATGTGTATAAAACATGTGAGTATCATCATAAAAGTAGCATGGAACATAAGAAATTATGGATACGTTTGAGACGTATCAAGCATCACATGAATCATTCTGGTATATGCTCCTAACCTTTTAGAGCACAGGACATCTGATTTTGTACATATTATTCATGATCTAAAATCACTCATGTGTTTTTACTCATCGAGTGTCAAATACACTCAAGTCTTGTTAAACCTTCACATGACAAGAACATTTTCTTAATATTTCTATATTGAACTACTTCAATATCCATTCTATGTCCTTTGACTTAAACTTATTATGTGTTAATCTATCCTCATAGATCTTGACACTAAATATGTTTCAGTCTATATCCTTTCATTGAAGTTAATTCTCAATGAAACCTTTTAATCAAGTATATAATTAAATCATTTATAACCAACTATATGTCATCTACATAAAGTATTATAAATATGTCTTAGCGCTCCCACTTAATTTCTTGCAAATGCAAGCATCTTCATCGTCTCTGATGAAATAAAAAACTCTTTGACTATTTCATCCGGTGAAGATTCCAAATCCGCGATACTCACTTCATCCAATTGAAGTTCGTATACCTATCTAGTATTCCACGGACTAGCAAAACTCTTGGTTTGTATCTTGTATACACCTTTAATACACACTTCTGTTAAGTAATGTATTTTGCCATCCTATTATCATATCTCATAAAAGAAATATGTAGCGATTACTAGAATAATCCACATAGACTATAAGCATTGCTACGGAAGATCTAATCTTATCGCAGTCAACTCTTTGAACTTTGTCATAAACAACTTTTCGACAAGTCGAGCTTCTTCAAGGATATTACATCCAAGTCCATCAATTTCATAGATCCATTTACTTTCAAAAAGTATTCATCTATCTTGGATTTCATGGCGCATAGCCATTTTAACGGAGTCAGGGCCCATCATAACTTCTTTGTTTGTAGTTGGTTTATCATTGTTCAAAATCAATCCTTTGTCCACAAATCATTTATTTGATCACAAAGTAAACCATACCTACAAGGTTCAATATGTACTTCGATCTTCATGGCTAAAACACTTTGTAGTCATGGGAGCCATGATCGTCGTGGCCGCTTCCGGAACCAATTCCGATGTTGCGCTACTCTGATCATTATGCTCAGGTTCATAAACCTTATCAAGTTGTATTGTCCTCCCTCTCAAATACTTCGCTAGAAACAATTTCTTGGAAATAAGTAAGAAACATCGACAAACACTTTTGTCTTTGTTTCCATGGTGGAAAGAATTCCCAATTAATTCTTTGGGATAACCAACTAATGTCTACGCACGCTTCTATTCCTCTAGACAGTGTTGGGCCTCCAAGAGCAGAGGTTTGTAGAACAGCAGCAAGTTTCCCTTAAGTGAATCACCCAAGGTTTATCGAACTCAGGGAGGTAGAGGTCAGAGATATCCCTCTCAAGCAACCCTGCAATTACGATACAAGAAGTCTCTTGTGTCCCCAACACACCTAATACACTTGTCAGATGTATAGGTGCACTAGTTCGGCGAAGATATATTAAAACGTGGGTGGTATAGATGAATATGAGTGGTAATAACAATCTGAAATAAATATGGCAGCAAATAAACATGCAGTAGAACAGTAAGTAAGCGGAGATTCGATGTTTGGAAACAAGGCCTAGGGATCATACTTTCACTAGTGGACACTCTCAACATTGATCACATAATAAAACCACTCTACACTCTCTTGCTGGATGACAAACACCATTAATTGTGTAGGGCTACAAGAGCACCTCAATGCCGGAGTTAACAAGCTCCACAACATTCGATGTTCATATTTAAATAACCTTAGAGTGCATGATAGACCAACGCAATTATACCGAGTACTAACATAGCATGCACACTGTCAACATCAGCTATGAAAGGGGGAATAGATCACATCAATACTATCATAGTAATAGTTAACTTCATAATCTACAAGAGATCACAATCATAACCTATACCAAGTACTTCATGATGCACACACTATCAACATTACATCATGGAGGAGGAATAGACTACTTTAATAACATCACCAGAGTAACACATAGATGATATTCAATTAGATCACAAAGAGAGAGATGAACCACATAGCTACGGTAGAGCCCTCAGCCTCGGGGGAGAATTACTCCCTCCTCATCATGGAGACAGCGATGGCGGTGAAGATGGCAGTGGAGATGCCTTCCGGGGGCACTTCCCCATCCCGGCAGGGTGCCGGAACAGAGACTTCTGTCCCCCGAATTGGAGTTTCGCGATGGCCGCTGCTCTGGAAGGTTTTCTGGTGTTTCATCAATCCGTGTCGAATATTTAGGTCAGGACGGCTTAAATAGGCGAAGAGGCGGAGTCGGAGAGGCCACGGGGGTCCCACACACTAGGGGGCGCGCCCCCCTGGGCCGCGCCGCCACCACGTGTGGGGCCCCCAGGGCTCCCCTCTGGTCCCTCTCTGGCTCTCTGGAAGCTTCCGGGAAAAATAAGGTTCTGGGCGTTGATTTCGTCCGATTTCGAGAATATTTCCTTTGTAGGATTTTTGAAACCAAAAACAGCAGAAAACAGCAACTGGCCCTTCGGCATCTCGTCAATAGTTTAGTTCCGGAAAACGCATCAAAACGATATAAAGTGTGACCAAAACATGTAGGTATTGTCATGAAACAAGCATGGAACATCAGAAATTATAGATACGTTGGAGACGTATCAGCATCCCCAAGCTTAGTTCCTACCCGTCCTCGAGTAGGTAAACGATAAAAAGAATAATTTCTGTAGTGACATGCTACTTACATAATCTTGATCATACTATTGTAAAGCATATGAGATGAATGAAGTGATTCAAAGCAATGGTAAAGACAATGATTAAACAACTGAATCATATAGCAAAGACTTTTCATGAGTAGTACTTTCAAGACAAGCATCAATAAGTCTTGCATAAGAGTTAACTCATAAAGCAATAGATTCAAAGTAAAGCTTTGAAGCAACACAAAGGAAGATATAAGTTTTAGCAGTTGCTTTCAACTTCAACATGTATATCTCATGGATAATTGTCATCATAAAGCAATATAACAAGTGCAATAGGTAAACATGTAAGAATCAATGCACACAGTTGACACAAGTGTTTGCTTCTAAGATAGAAAGAAGTAGGCAAACAGACTCAACATAAAGTAAAAGAAAGGCCCTTCCCAGAGGGAAGCATGGATTACTATTTTTGTGCTAGAGCTTTTATTTTGAAAGCACATAGAAGCAATTTTGTCAACGGTAGTAATAAAGCATATGCGTTATGTATAAGATATCCTATAAGTTGCAAGCCTCATGCATAGATTACCAATAGTGCCCGCACCTTGTCCTAATTAGCTTGGATTTACATGGATTATCATTGCATAGCATATGTTTCAACCAAGTGTCACAAAGGGGTACCTCTATGCCGCCTGTACAAAGGTCTAAGGAGAAAGTTCGCATTGGATTTCTCGCTTTTTGATTATTCTCAACTTAGACATCCATACCGGGACAACATAGACAACAGATAATGGACTCCTCTTTAATGCATAAGCATTCAACAACAGATAATATTCTCATAAGAGATTGAGGATTAATTGTCCAAACTGAAACTTCCACCATGGATCATGGCTTTAGTTAGCGGCCCAATGTTCTTCTCTAACAATATGCATACTCAAACCATTTGATCATGAAAATCACCCTTACTTCAGACAAGACGAACATGCATAGCAACTCACATGATATTCAACAAAGGTGTAAAAGTTGATGGCGTCCCCAGAAGCATGGTTGCCGCTCAACAAGCAACTTATTAAGAAATAAGATACATAAGTACATATTCTTCACCACAATAGTTTTTAAGGCTATTTTCCCATGAGCTATATATTGCAAAGACAAAGGATAGAATTTTAAAGGTAGCACTCAAGTAATTTACTTTGGAATGGCAGATAAATACCATGTAGTAGGTAGGTATGGTGGACACAAATGGCATAGTTTTTGGCTCAAGGATTTGGATGCACGAGAAGAATTCCTCTCAATACAAGGCTAGGCTAGCAAGGTTGTTTGAAGCAAACTCAAGTATAAAACGGTGCAGCAAGACTCACATATGAACATATTGTAAGCATTATAAGACTTTACATCGTCTTCCTTGTTGTTCAAACACCTTAACCAGAAAATATCTAGACTCTAGAGACCAATCATGCAAACCAAATTTTAACAAGCTCTATGTAGTTCTTCATTAATGGGTACAAAGTACATGATGCAAGAGCTTAAACATGATCTATATGAGCACAACAATTGCCAAGTACCAAATTATTCAAGACATTATACCAATTACCACATGAAGCATTTTCTGTTTCCAACCAAATAGCAATTAACGAAGCGGTTTTCAACTCCGCCATGGTCATTAAAGATAGAACTAAGAACACCAGTGTTCATATGAAAAAGCGGAGCGTGTCTCTCTCCCACACAAGCATGGATTTATTCAGAGAATAAAAATAACAAAACGAAAATAAAAACAAACAGACGCTCCAAGTAAAGTACATAAGATGTGACTGAATAAAAATATAGTTTCACTAGAGGTGACCTGATAAGTTGTCGATGAAGAAGGGGATGCCTTGGGCATCCCCAAGCTTAGACGCTTGAGTCTTCTTGAAATATGCAGGGATGAACCACGGGGGAATCCCCAAGTTTAGACTTTTCACTCTTCTTGATCATAGTATATCATCCTCCTCTATTGACCCTTGAAAACTTCCTCCACACCAAACTCGAAACAAACTCATTGGAGGGTTAGTGCATAATCAAAAATTCACATGTTCAGAGGTAACACAATCATTCTTAACACTTCTGGACATTGCCCAAAGCTACTGGAAGTTAATGGAACAAAGAAATCCATTCAACATAGCAAAAGAGGCAATGCGAAATAAAAGGCAGAATCTGTCAAAACAGAACAGTCCGTAAAGACGAATTTTTCTGGGGCACTTAACTTGCTCAGATGAAAAAGCTCAAATTGAATGAAAGTTGCGTACATATCTGAGGATCACGCACGTAAATTGGCAGATTTTTCTGAGTTACCTGCAGAAGGGGCTGCTCAATTTCGTGACAGTAAGAAATCTGTTTCTGTGCAGTAATCCAAATCTAGTATCAACCTTACTATCAAAGACTTTACTTGGCACAACAATGCAATAAAATAAAGATAAGGAGAGGTTGCTACAGTAGTAACAACTTCCAAGACACAACAAAACAGTAGCAAAATAAAAACATGGGTTATCTCCCAAGAAGTGCTTTCTTTATAGCCATTAAGATGGGCTCAGTAATTTTAATGATGCTCACATAAGGATGAGAGTTGAAGCAAAAAGAGAGCATCAAAAAGCAAGTATGAAACAAATTTAAGCCTAACCCACTTCCTATGAAAAGGAATCTTGTAAATAAACAAGTCAATGAAGAACAAAGTGAATAGCATAGGAAGACAAAACAAGTATAACTTCAAGATTCTCAACATAAAGAGGGGAAACTTAATATTATTAAGATGCATATAACCATGTTTCCCCCTCTCATAATAACTTTCAGTAGCATCATTGATGAAATCCACAATATAACCATCACTGAAAACATTCTTATCATGGTTCATATGCATAAAAGTATCATTAATTTTGGCATAAGAAGAATTCTTCTCATTAATAGTAATTGGAGCAGGATAATTATCAAGAATTTGAACATGGTAAACAAGCTGCATACTAAGGGAATTGTTTTTGGCAATCCAATCATAACTATGACAAGTTTCATAAGGATAGTTATAACCTATATCATAGCATTCTTTATAATAATCCTCAAAGATTGGAGGCACAGTGTCATCATAAGAAATAGAATAGTTATCTTTCACAGTATTTTCATCTGTGACCATACCATCATTGTTACTAGAAGGAGATGTATCAAACATATAATGATCAGTAGCAAAAGGATTTTCAAACACCTCATCCCCAAGCTTAGAGCTTTCTATATCATTATGGGAGGAAGCATGGATAGTATTGATACTATGGCAATTATTAACATTATCATTTTCAGAATTAGTTTCCCAGAGATTTGCAATATCAAAAGTAGTGTGTTCTTTCAAATCATGATCACTAATGTAGGTAAAGGGCATAGGAAGATCATTGTACTCAGATTCATTATCATAATAATCATCAGGAGCAACATACTTACGGTTACCTATCGTTATCTCATACACGCGGGGATATGCTGTTACCTCTTTCTTTTTATTCCCCTTCTTCTTCTTCTTCTTCGTTCCCTTCTTCTTCTTCTTCTTCTTCTTCTTCTTCTTCTTCTTCTCATTCTCCTCGTTCCTTTCTTTAGGAGGGAGAGGCTTGATGAGAGGCTTCTCCACATAACCTGTTTTATTTCCAGAAACAATAGAAGAAACTTGGGAGGATTCCTCCTTTTCATTAATGAGTTCAAAACACACAGAGGTCCTATCATATTTTGGCAAAGTGTCGTCTTCTAAAATATTTTGTATGTAAGTATTTGTATGGCAATTATCAATGCAATAAGAAAAACACCCATGCAGGACATCATCAATATCAAGATCACTCATATGTAACAAAGAGATTTTTCTTGATAACTCTTCACACCACAAAAATAAAGTAAGTTCATCATGCTGATTAGGAGTAATTTCATCATCACAATACAAATTTGCAGCACTCATGGGGTTCGAATTATCATTGGAGGAGCATTGAAAATTAAAATGTCCCGCTCTATGGCAAAGTTCACAAATAAAAGGATAGAGGGCACAAACTTTTTTACCAAGATCATCTAGAGCCCTAGACCACTTTCTAGTTTTTTCATTTCTGTGATGGATACAATATTCATCTTCGATTTGATTAATTCCACAAGGTCTATGTATTCCACAAAAATTAACATGCTTATAGGAAATAGCATTCTCAGAAGTTTGAGCATGTTTATTGCAATCATTAACAACAATTTCATTTTCCATGCAAGTGTCTTTGAAAGGTTCATGATACTTATCAAAATTCTTCCTAGGCAATTCAAAATGAGAGGCAAAAGCTTTATAAAGATTTGCAACAACTTGAGAGTCAAGACCATAAGTAGCACTCATATTTCGAATTTTATCAGTATCCATAAAAGTTTCAGTGCATTCATAATCATAATTTATACCTGACTCTTTACCTTTGTTGTTCTCCCATCCTTCAGTATTCTCCTGAATCCGATCAAGAAGGTCCCTTTTAAAATCTTCTTCATTGCATGTAAATGATCCAGAACAAGTAGTATCCAGCAAGGTTTTATCTTGAAAAGAAAGTCTTGCATAGAAATTATCAATGATGATATTACCAGGAAGCTCATGAATGGGGCATTTGAGCATTAAAGACTTCAATCTTCCCCATGCTTGGGCAATACTCTCTCCATCATGAGGCCATAAATTATATATGCGGTTCTGGTCTTTGTGAATTTCACTTGGAGGATAAAATTTAGAGTAAAATAGAGGCACAATATCCTTCCAATCAAGAGAATTCCCATTCTTCAGCAATTTATACCAATGCGCCACTTTACCAGACAGCGATATAGAGAATAGTTTCTTCCTAACTTCATACATAGAGATACATGCACACTTGAATAACCCGCATAATTCATGCAAAAACAGTAAATGATCTCCAGGATGGACAGTTCCATCCCCTTCATAGCGGTTATCCATAACACGTTCAATAATTTTCATAGGTATTTTATATGGAATACTTTCAGCAGGTGGAATTAAAATATCAGAAGCATCATTAGAATCATCGCATATGGGAGATAAAGCATTATCAGAGCAAATTTTCTCCCCTAAAGATGGGAAGCTAAAAAGATCACAAAAACTAGCTTCCCCAAGCTTAGACTTCTCCATAGCATTAGCAGTAATTGCATTCATACTAATAACATTGCTACTATCATGCAAATAAGGTTCCATAGGTTTTTTAATTTTGCATCACACAATTCATATCTTAACTTAGGAAATAAATTAAAAAGCTCACAGTTGTTTTCCATTATGCCTTACTAGTGTAAAACAAGAAACAAAAAGATGCAATTGCAGGATCTAAAGGAAATACCTTCGAGCACTCACACACCGGCAACAGTGCTAGGAAATAGCTTAGTAGTCGGAGGGTGTGAATACCTTTTACCTTACCTCCCCGGCAACGGCGCCAGAAAATAGCTTGATGTCTACGCACGCTTCTATTCCTGTAGACAGTGTTGGGCCTCCAAGAGCAGAGGTTTGTAGAACAGCAGCAAGTTTCCCTTAAGTGAATCACCCAAGGTTTATCGAACTCAGGGAGGTAGAGTTCAGAGATATCCCTCTCAAGCAACCCTGCAATTACGATACAAGAAGTCTCTTGTGTCCCCAACACACCTAATACACTTGTCAGACGTATAGGTGCACTAGTTCGGCGAAGAGATATTAAAACACAGGTGGTATAGATGAATATGAGTGGTAATAACAATCTGAAATAAATATGGCAGCAAGTAAACATGCAGTAGAACAGTAAGTAAGCAGAGATTCGATGTTTGGAAACAAGGCCTAGGGATCATACTTTCACTAGTGGACACTCTCAACATTGATCACATAATAAAACCACTCTACACTCTCTTGTTGGATGACAAACACCATTAATTGTGTAGGGCTACAAGAGCACCTCAATGCTGGAGTTAACAAGCTCCACAACATTCGATGTTCATATTTAAATAACCTTAGAGTGCATGATAGACCAACACAATTATACCGAGTACTAACATAGCATGCACACTGTCAACATCAGCTATGAAAGGGGGGATAGATCACATCAATACTATTATAGTAATAGTTAACTTCATAATCTACAAGAGATCACAATCATAACCTATACCAAGTACTTCATGATGCACACACTGTCAACATTACATCATGGAGGAGGAATAGACTACTTTAATAACATCACCGGAGTAACACATAGATAATATTCAATTAGATCACAAAGAGAGAGATGAACCACATAGCTACGGTAGAGCCCTCAGCCTCGGGGGAGAATTACTCCCTCCTCATCATGGAGACAGCGATGGCGGTGAAGATGGCGGTGGAGATGCCTTCCGGGGGCACTTCCCCGTCCCGGCAGGGTGCCGGAACAGAGACTTCTGTCCCCCGAATTGGAGTTTCGCGTTGGCGGCGGCTCTGGAAGGTTTTCTGGTGTTTCGTCAATCCGTGTCGAAGATTTAGGTCAGGACGGCTTAAATAGGCGAAGAGGCGGAGTCGGAGGGGCCACGGGGGTCCCACACACTAGGGGGGGCGCGCCCCCCCTGGGCCGCGCCGCCACCACGTTTGGGGCCCCCAGGGCTCCCCTCTGGTCCCTCTCTGGCTCTCTGGAAGCTTCCGGGAAAAATAAGGTTCTGGGCGTTGATTTCGTCCGATTCCGAGAATATTTCCTTTGTAGGATTTCTGAAACCAAAAACAGCAGAAAACAACAACTGGCCCTTCGGCGTCTCGTCAATAGGTTAGTTCCGGAAAACGCATCAAAACGATATAAAGTGTGAACAAAACATGTAGGTATTGTCATGAAACAAGCATGAAACATCAGAAATTATAGATACGTTGGAGACGTATCACCAACAAAGACATTCATCCGATTTTGGTTGTAAACTTATTTAACTTATGCTATGCATACCAAAATTTAAGAAAGGACTATTAGGGTTCATACCCATGCCATAACTCGTATGGTGTCATTTCAACGGATCATGATGATGCTCTATTCAGTGTAAAAGCGGTAGTCTCTAAAGCATAATCCACAAAAATATAATGGCTTCATTTTATTTTATCTCATCATTAATCCAACAAGGTTTGGATACGTCTCTCGGATACTTCATCATCACTATGATACTCCAAGAAATGTGAGTTGTAGAACAACTTCATAACTCTCTTAGATGTTCGCTAAAACTCGTAATTCAAATATTTCCACTATGATCCAATCATAGATATTTGACTTTTCTATTACGATGATTTCCACTTCATGCTGAAATTTATTTGAATCTATTCAAATGTTTCAAACTTCTTCCTTATCGAATATATCCACATATATATACTCAATTCATTGTTGGAAGTTTTCATGAAGTAGAAGAATCTCTCGCACACAACTATGCCCAGTGAACCACATATATCATCATGTATGTTTCCACTAAGTTAGTTGCCCGTTCAACTCTTGGCCTATGAACGGTATTTCAGTCATTCTCTTTAGAAAAGATTTGCAAGCGCCAAACGATTCAAAAATCGAATGACTCCAAAAATCCATTCGCATGGAGTTCCTTCATGCGTTCCTCTCTAACATGACCTAAATGGCGGTTCCACAAATAAGTGGAATTCAAATCATTTGCCTTATGGCATTTTAGCGTCAGTGTTATGTATGTGTGTTTAACCATTAAGATTTATAATAACTTATCCATTGTTCATGGAGTAATGTCATAGTTTGAATAACTCATTGTTTTCATTTGACGAGAGCAAAATAACAATTTATTAAGTTCTTTATTATAAATTCTAAGGGCTAGGTAGAATGCGAACGATAAACATAATAACACTTTATTATGTTCCAGACGTGCATTATTACCATATTCCTTATTAGTCACTTAGGCCATCATATTCTTGTATTGCGTTGTATTGTATGACATCTCATACCAACCAATCTGGTACAAATACCCAAGAATTTTATTATGTGACCGAACAAAGAATATATCCATAACATGTATATCATTTATATACACCTGAGCTAGACCTTCTAGTCTTTTCTTTCTTTCTGCCAAAATATCTTTTGTAGTTTCTCTTTTAGCTTTCCTCATTCTTAGAAAACACTTCACCTTCAATAACTTCTAGGTTTGTTGGTCAAATACCAATAACCTTGAGGTTCTTACTTTGAAGTTGATCATCATATGACAAGTGTTTCAGATTTCACTATTAGTAACTTTTTAATATGATGAACAATTTCACTCATAATTTTATCCATCATATCATGACGACTTTCCGAGACCATGTCTGTACATGCTAGGCTCGTAAAGTTTAACCTCAGTATTCACATGTGCAAATCTGCCTTGCACCCGTTGTATGCACACGTAGAATCTATAACACCCGATCATCACATGATGCTTCGAAACGACGAGTCTTAGCAATGGTGCATACTAAGGACGATCACTTCATGGATATGCGAATATCGTTAGTGCCCCAATAGTTGGAGGATTGGGACGCCTTGCGTCTTCAACCTTCGTACATTCCCATAAAACTTATGAATTTATGTAGTCTCACCAAATTATATTCTATCACCTTGCAATAAGGTCTTAGATATCACATATATCTCATACCTTGCTTATTTCTGAAAACTAAATTTTCAGCTCCTTACTTTTCAAACAGATTTGAACTTCAAGTTTCACGGAGCCAAGATGATTCTAGGTACTAATTGAAACCATTGTTCTTTGAATCAGCAATGTGAGGTTTATTAAAAGTTTGCAATAGGACTTAATCATTTCTTGATTCTTTAACAATACGGTACCAGTCCGTAAAGTTTCTTGTCAAATTTTAACAGTATTTCTATCTCAATTACAAGACTAGTGCATGGTAGAAAACGGATGCCAATACTACAAAATTAATTCAAAATACTACTCAGACTATGTTTATGATAATTAGTTCATATTTTAATCTAATTACTAATGAACTCCCACTTAATACAACATCCCTCATAGTTGTTAAGTGGTACACGATCCACATCCACTACACCAAAACCGATCATCACGTGAGATGATGTAGCTTCAATGGTGAACATCAACATGTTGATCATATCATCCATATGACTCATGTTCAACCTTTCGGTTTCCGTTGTCCCGAGGCCATGTCTGTACATGCTAGGCTCGTCAAGCAAACCCAAGTATTCCGCGTGTGTAAACATGGCTTACACCCGTTATATGTGAACGTAGAGTCTATCACATCCGATTATCACGAGATGCTTTGAAACGACGAACTGTAGCAACGGTGCATACGAGGGGAGAATACTTTATTATCTTGATATTAATGTGAGGGATCATCTTATAATGCTACCGTCGCGATCTAAGCAAAATAAGATGCATAAAGGATTAACATCACATGCAATTCATAATGCGATATGATATGGCCCTTTAGTCTTTGCGCCTTTGATCTTCATCTCCAAAGCACGGACATGATCTCCATCATCAACGGGCATGATCTCCATCATCGTCGGCATAGCGTCAAGGTCCATGGCGCCGTCTTCATGGTTGTTCACCGTGTGTAGCAACTATTACAACTACTTTGAAATAATACTACAACATGAAATATAAAGACAACCATAAGGCTCCTGCCGGTTGCCACAATACAATAATGATCATCTCATACATATTCATCATCACATCATGGCCATATCACATCACCAAACCCTGCAAAAACAAGTTAGACGCCTCTAATTTGGTTTGCATATTTTACGTGGTTTAGGGTTTTCGAATAAGATCCAATCTACCTACGAACATGAACCACAACGGTGATACTAGTGTTGTCAATAGAAAGAGTAAATTGAATCTTCACTATGGTGGGAGAGACAGACACCCGCAAAGCCACTTATGCAATACAAGTTGCATGTCGAGCGTGGAGCAAATCTCATGAACGCGGTTATGTAAAGTTAGCCCGAGCCGCTTCATCCCACCATGCCGCAAGATGCAACGTACACGAACTAAAGACAACAAAGCATCAACGCCCACAAAACAATTGTGTTCTACTCGTGCAACCAATCTATGCATAGACACGGCTCTGATACCACTGATGGGATTCGTAGCATAGAAAACAAAAAATTTCCTACCACAAGGACGAAAACACAAGCCAAGATCTAATCTAGTAGACGGTAGCAACGAGGGGATCACGAGACTAACCCTTGAAGATTTCCAAAGCCTAACGGGATAGATCTCGTGGTGGATGTAGTCGATCACTTGCCGCTTGCAAAAGCGCGTAGAAGATCTTGACGGTGCCACAAACGGGTAGCACCTCCGTACTCGGTCACACGTTCGGTGTTGATGAAGACGACATCCTCCTCCCCGTTCCAGCGGGCAGCGGAAGTAGTAGATCCTCCTCGGAATCCCGGCAGCACGACGGCGTGGTGGTGGTGGTGGAGAACTCCGGCAGGGCTTCGCCTATGCGCTGCAGGAGTTGTATGTGGAGGAGGGGAGGCTAGGGTTTGGGGAGAGGGGGCTATGGGCGCCGGCCTCAAGGGGGAAAGGGTGGTGCGGCCAACTCATGGCTTGGAGTGGCCGGCCCCCTCCCTCTCCTCATGTACATATAGGTGGAACACATCTAGGGTTGCCCAAGTCTTCGAATAAGACCCCAATTCAAAAACTGCCATATGGACGAAACCTAGTTGGGTTGGGACTCTCCCCTTTCCCCCCTTGCTTGGCCGGCCAAGGAGGTGGAGTCCACCATGGACAGCACCCTCCCACTTGGTGGGCAAGTTAGGGTTGGTGGAGTCCAACCGGGACTCCACCTTCCATAGTGATTTATTCCGGATAATTCTAGAAACCACCTTCCATAAATTCACCGGATCATTTTCCAAACTTGGAAAGTGACTTCCTATATATGAATCTTATTCTCCGGACCATTCCGGACCTCCTCGTGATGTCCTGGATCCCATCCGAGACTCCAAACAAAACTTCGAACTCCATTCCATATTCCATATCTACTTAAACGACATCAAACCTTAAGTGTGTCACCCTACGGTTCGCGAACTATGCAGACATGGTTGAGGCCTCTCTCCGACCAATAACCAATAGCGGGATCTGGAGATCCATAATGGCTCCCACATATTCAACGATGACTTAATGATCGATTAAACCATTTACATACGATACCGATTCCCTTTGTCACGCAATATTTTACTTGTCCGAGGTTTGATCATCGGTATCTCTATACCTCGTTCAACCTCGTCTCTGACAAGTACTCTTTACTTGTACCGTGGTATATCATCTCTTATGAACCATTCATATGCTTGCAAGCTAATCAGACGATATTCCACCGAGAGGGCCCAGAGTATATCTATCCGTCATCGGGATGGACAATATCCCACTCTTGATCCATATGCCTCAACTCATACTTTTCGAATACTTAATCCCACCTTTATAACCACCCATTTACGCAGTGGCGTTTGATGTAATCAAAGTACCCTTCCGGTATAAGTGATTTACATGATCTCATGGTCGAAGGACTAGGTAACTATGTATCGGAAGCTAATAGCAAGTTGAACTTAATGACATGATCTTATGCTACGCTTATTTGGGTGTGTGTCCATTATATCATTCACTCAATGACATAAGCTTGTTATTAATAACATCCAATGTTCATGATCACGAAACCATGATCATCTATTAATCAACAAGCTAGTTATACAAGAGGCTTACTAGGGACTCCTTGTTATTTACATAACACACATGTATCAATGTTTCGGCTAATACAATTTTAGCATGGTATGCAAACATTATCATAAACACAAAGATATATTATAATAACCATTTTATTATTGCCTCTTGGGCATATCTCCAACACACCCAAAGCTTGTTGGGATCGCGCCATTCATACGAAGGTCATCTAAGACGAAGGGCATGTGCAAATTTCTCTAGTTGGAGAATCCCCAAGCCACCAATGCGTTTAGGGCTACAAACCATCTCTCAATTGATCTTGCATTTTCTCATCCCACCGGGGTGCTTTGAAAGCATGAAGAAAATTGAGCGTGATTTCTTGTGTGTGAGTGCAAGAGAAACCTCTTGGTTCGACATTGTGGTTGTAGGGCACCTGAAATTACAATGTGCTTGGTGCATGACGAGGGTGGACGAGGTCTAAATCTGTCAGGTCATCTGTGTATGAAAAGTTGTTTATAAATCGTTTATTTTCAGATTAGTTTCTCAAGGTTTAGTAGCGAGTTTTGCATTGCGGAAACTAACCAGGGATAAAGTTGTTGGTCAAATTGAAGGAGTGGTCCCATATTTGGTTGATGGGGGATTGTCTATCCTTTAGTACGTCGATGACACAATTCTATTTATGGATCATGATCTAAAAAAAGAGAGAAACCTGAAATTCCTCTTAAGATTAATTTCCATAAGAGTCGATTGTTCTGTTTTAGCGAGGCCCAAGACGACGCCAACCTATATGCCGAACTCTTCAGATGTGGGTTGGGCAGTTTTCTGATCAGCTACATGGAAATACCGATCCATCTTTGGAGGCTCACGCTTGCTGAATGGAAATAGTCGAGAAAAGACTACATAAGTGCCTTAGTAGTTGGAAAGAAAATTATTATCTTTGGGTGGAAAACTAGTACTCATAAATTTAGTACTCACAAATATAGTATTGTATATGATTTATTTCTTCCAGTTACCTAAAGAAGTTTTGAATAGATTGGATTATTTCCAATCTAGATTCTTTTAGCAAGGAGGTAGTGGGAAGAAGAAATACAGGTTGACTAAATGGAATGGCGTTTGTCGTCCGAAAGATCAAGGTGGACTTGGAGTTCACGATCTGGAGGTTAAAAACAAATCCTTGCTAGGAAACTGGATGGCTAGGTTGTTAATTAACTGAGGATAGCGTATGGCAAAACATGTTGTGGAGAAAGTATGTTGGTTCAAAAGATATTTCTCAGGTCCTTTGGAAACCCGAGGATTCACATTTTTGGGCTCGTATTATGGCAACTAAAAAACACTTTCTCCCATATGGTTCTTTCTCCATCAATGATGGGTCGGAAATGAGGTTTTGGGAGGATAAATGGTTGGGCACAACCAGTCTTCGAGAATAATATCTAGCCTTGTATAATATTGTACATCATAAAGGTGATACCTTACGGAAGGTGATGGAAACATCGCCACCGTTTATGACATTCAGGCATGATCTTATTGAACTCCGGTTGGCTTCTTGGAATGAATTGCTACAACGGCTAGCTTAAGTTCAGTTGGTACCGGGAGCTGATGAATTCCGCTGGGGACTTACCAAGAATGGTGTATTTCTCGGTAGGATCCATTTATAAAGCTTTAATCGAACCCATTCAGTCGGTATTTAATAATAAATTCATTTGAAAGATGAAGATACCATTAAAAACTAAGGTTTTTGCATGGTACCTTCGTTCTCGTGGTGTTATTCTTAACCTAAGCTTGGGTGGTTAGGAGGGTGGTTGTACCACCAACCCACCAGAGTTCAAACCCCAGGTTTGACATCTGTGTGTCTCATAAAGGCGGAATATTCTTTCAGTGGGAGGCGACGTTCCCGTCGATAGCGAAGCGGCTGTGGTGACTTCGTCAATTCAAGATCCAATCCGCCGGCTCAGTCTTCCGGAGGTACTCATAGTGGTAGGGTGTGCGTGTGTACGTTCGATCATAGGGGTGAGTGTATGCGCGTGTATGTGAGCGTCTGTGTTTGTATTGTGTTTCTCAAGAAAAAAAATCTTGCAAAAATGAAAGTGGCATGGTTGCAACTTGCAAGAAATGTGTTTTCTATCACGAAGAGGAGACAATAAACACCTTTTCTTCCAGTATCGGTTCGCTAGTATATGGTCAATTATTCAGATATGTTCTACCTTATATACTCCACGTAGCATTGCAATATTTTTAGCAATTGGCTAAACGGGGTGGATTCTAAGTATAAGATTTTTATTAGAGTGGACTGGTCGCTTTGGCTATGTAGGAATGACAAGATTTTTAGTGATAAAAATTCTTCTCTTATGGAGGTCATCTACCAGTGTACGGCTTTGCTCCGTTTATGGTCGTTGCTTTATCGCTTGGAGAACCGGGGCCTCTTTACGAAGGTGTCTACATGGTTGGAGGATATGACCAAGGAGATTATTACCTAACGTGGGTGGCTACATAATCGCAGGATAGCGCATCCTATGACTTAACTTTTACTGTTCGCTTTTTGTAACGAATTGAGTGGTTCGCATTATTCTCTGAGGGTTGTGTGCATCTTAACTATGCAAAAATCGAACGTGATGTTTAAATTTTTTTAGTAATAAAACGGTCTTTATCGAGAAAAACCAAGGATACTTTTTTTTTTTGCGAGGCAACCAGGGATAAAGTTGACCCTGCCATTGTGACCCAAGAAAATAGTTTAGGGGAAGAAATTAGACCTTTCCTCTTGGCTCTATAGGTTTTCCATGTTCTTTAGCACACACTTTGCTCAATGCATTCTCAGAGCATGCGAACCAGGAAAGTGTCCCCCTTGGCCGTAGACGATCAGTACGTTGTGATCAGTCCTTGCTCGCATACAAAGAAGTAGCTGCACGCACCCGTGTATACACCAGCGAGGCAGTGACAGGGCATTAGGCAGTATTCGGGAAAAAGATAAAAGCCATAGTACGAAATGGTCCATGTTCCATCAGTATCAACAAGCAATTGGCCAAGCAATAAACGAAAAGGGAGCTTTGGTAGCTAGGTAGGCTGAGGATAAGGACCAGACGGTGGCGAGACGCCATGGACGAGCTCGCTCCTAGTTAGAAAGGGATGTGATGGAGCTGAGGCGCCTAATGATTTTGTTTGGTTAGAGTGCTAGCTCCAAAGAAGAAAAGCGAGAAAAGGTCGCGCGCGAACGGGCGATGAGCTTTGCGAAAGGCGAGATAAAGCTCATGATGGATGCACGGATAGATAGAGAGAGCCTGTCCGGGGAAAGATTGCTGCTGGTTTTTTTGGTTCACCAAGCTCTGGGTAGATCGGTTCAGCTGAAAACAATAACAAGACCGATATGACTCAAGAGTTCATGGGAGTAAAACTGCAAACAGATTGTGGCGATTTACAATGCAACAGGTGGTGTCCTTCCATCGAGACCATGCAGTAACGCTCCATGGATTCTGAGGGAATTCCCCTCGCAAGATATGGCGGCTGACGGCGGGCATGGCCATGATAGAGCTAGAAAATGGTTGGAGTCAACATCAGCTGGGAGGAAACATTTCAAGGAGCCAATGCGTTTGTCGAGCTATGTTACTGTATCTTTCTCTAGCTGTCGTAGATGCACAGGTACAATTACAGCAGACCAACACTTGGACAGGCTGACATTGAGCCTAGCTTTCCGATATGCGCTATGGTGTCCACAGCTTCACATGTTCAAACTGCATCCATCGTACGTAGTTATAGGCCAAGAGCTTCCAATCTTCGACAGCGCATGGGAACTGTGAAAGGTAAAGTGCCAAGTAGCCTGACGCACCATGTGATGGAATACTGAACCTGACTTTGAACAACAAATCCAGTTACGCAGCCCGCATCAACGCAGTTCCGCTCATCACTAGCTCACTTAAACGAAATGGTTTTACGAAGAGGTATCTCTGAGCCATGACGCTGTGAACACCGCCGGAGCGGGGAAAGAAATCAGTGCCAAAACCATTTGTACGGAGGAAAAAAATAAATAGAAAATGAAAAAAAAGAATTTGACCAGAGTGGGATTTGAACCCACGCCCTTTCGGACCAGAACCTTAATCTGGCGCCTTAGACCAACTCGGCCATCTGATCTGTTGTGTTATTTATTTCACAATTTGTTATATAAGCGTTGCTTACATATATTCTACCATCTCTACACTTCTGCCGGACGTTACTTATGCAAGTCACAGTCGCTTATAGCCAGATTTGGGACGAGGTTCCAGTATACCAAAATTAATGTATGTAGGACATTACACAATTTTCAATACAGTTTTTCAAGCACACATCTTATGGGCCCGAAATAACAGGCCGAGCACTATTTTTTCTGACCGCCTTTAATAATGGGCTACTCGACATTTACAGATCATACTAGTGGGCTACACTCCGTCTGAACCACCAAACTGTTGGCTCGGCCCAAAAACCATGTTTCGTCTTCTACATTTAGCGTTTTCCATTCTTTTTTCCTCTTGTTATCATTTTCTAATTTTCTATTTATTTACTTTATACTTTTGTTTTAGATTTCTTTGCTAGTTAGTAATTTATTTCGTTGTTACTATCTTTAGTCTACTTATGTTTTTTCTTGTGGTAAATACATGAACCTTATTAGATATATGAATATTTCTTTCCTACTTATAAAGTTTGGACTTGGGATGACTTCAATCTCCCACCACTATTATTTTATAATATATGCGAAACAAACGCAAATAAATATAATAAATAACTACAATCATCTTGGCCACCAGTCATTCAAACACATCCAATAAATAAAATGCACTATTATAGTCGTACGTGAGACAAATAGTTTGCATAAGAAAAAAAAACAAATAAATGCACTTTTTAGGAATTACCAACACTCCTATATGTGCCCATATTGACAGAATGTTTACGTATTCTAGCACGACAAAATTGCCCTTTCCTCTTGTGGTCTTTATCCCTGACCACCGCCAACATGCCACATTTCATCCCGAATTATTAACATCCCACTTTTCCGAATTCAATACTCTGTCTTGGTTAATGACCTCTTAATGGTTACATATTTTCTCCAAAATCCCTTCTTTCTGGCAATTTTTCATTGCCCAGAATCCCACAACGGATCCATAACACTAAGCCTCTTTGGAAATCTTTGTAACCATGGCTTAACTCCTTCCCTTTATGTATTTTTTCTTAGCAACCGCACATGTATTTTAAACCTTGCTCATTTATCTGGAAACATTTGTTTTGCAATATGTGCAAAATTTCTTTTATTGCTACAATATTTTTCTAGTAACATGAATATCTTTTAACTAAGGAAGTGAAGGGCTAGTTGTAGCCTGGTAGAAAGATTATCATATGATAATCAAACATCCGAGGGCACCGTCAGGTCTAGGGGCGAAAGAACACATAGACGAGAGGGAGTATCATCAAGAGGGGACAGTGGCTTCTCAGGAGCATGACACGTGCATGAGAACAACCAAAAAAGATGGGGTGAGATGCACGTGGGAGGAGAGGAGGATGAGGCATCGTCACCTGTATTATATGTAGAGGAGAGGAAGAGGAGTAGGCACCCATGGAGCGGTCAAAGGAGGATACCGGGACTAAGATGGCCGAGCGGTGAGTGAAAGGACATGGATGTCGCCTAGAGGGGGGGGGGGGGGGGGGTTAAAAGGCGATTTAAAACTTTTACGAGATGGGCTTAACAAATGCGGAATAAAACTAGCGTTTACTTTGTCAAGCCCAAAGCCTATATACTATGGTTCACCTATGTGCACCAACAACTTATTCTAAGCAAGAGTTCATCTATGTGCACCAACAAATTATGCTAAGCAATACAAGCAAGTATGTGATAGCAAGATATATATAACTTCAAGCACGATGGCTATCACAAGGTAAAGTGCATAAGTAAAGAGCTCGGGTATAGAGATAACCGAGGCACGCGGGAGACGATGATTTATCCCGGAGTTCACACTCTTGTGAGTGTTAATCTCCGGTGGAGAGGTGCGGTTGCTTAGTGCTCCCGAACGCCACAAGAGGCTCACCTTGAGGTGTGGTTGCTCGATGCACACCAACGCCACAAAGGCCTCACCCCAAGATGCGGTACTCACACCACACACCGAACGCCACGAAGGCGCCTCACCTAAATCTCCGGTGACCCTCGCCACAAAGGCCTAGGTCATGGTTCCACTAAGGGATTTCCTTCGAGGCGGAAACCGGGCCTTACACAAAGATTGGGGCACACATCCACAACTCAATTGGAGGCTCCCAACAAATCGCCACAAAGGCCTAGAATCCGTCTAAGGTTCCAAGAACCCAAGAGTAACAACTTTCTTGCTTTCACCTCCACGAATCACCGTGGAGAACTCAAACCGATGCACCAAATGCAATGGCAAGAACACCACAAAGATGCTCAAGTCCTTCTCTCTCAAATTCCAACAAAGCTACAAAAGCTATTGGGGGAATAAGAGAGGAAGAACAAAGGAATTCACAAAGAACACCAAGATCAAGATCTAGAGAGTTCCACTCACAAAGAGATGGATTTGATTGGTGGAAATGTAGATCTAGATCTCCTCTTTCTTTTTCCTCAAATGGATTCAAGAATCATTGGAGGAGTAGATGGATGTGACAAGCTCTCAAGCTCAACAATGGTGGAGAGCAAAAGGAGGAAGAAGAAGTGTGGAGAAAGAGGAGGAAGAAGGCCTTAAATAGGGGTCTCAGATTTCTTCCCGTTGGGGCAAAAATCGTGACAGGCCGGCAGTGCCGGCCTAGTTTCACCGGCAGTGCCGGGGTGGCCGGCAGTGCCGGCCTTGTGACACCGGCAGTGCCGGGGTGCTCCCGGCGGCAGTTCCGGCCCCCCGTTTTTTCCCAAACACCCGATACGAAAATCTCAAGAACTTTTGCATCCGGACTCCGATTTTGATGATCTTGGGCTCGTTTCGAAGCTAGTAACAAGCTCTACAAGATCATGCAGGGAACCATCATAGTCCAGTAAGGTAGGATAGAAATAAAAGACGAAAGGTTTGACCTATCTAAAAAAGACATACCGGTAAAACCTCCAACCTCGAAAATGCAACAAGTTGAGTTAGGAAACTCGGATTTAGGTGAAACCAATTTTGTTGTAAAGGGGATGACAAGAGATACCCCACAAAGAGTGAAAAGCTTAAGAACAAGTGGGGTAGGTTTTTCTATGTATTTTAGAGTGAAACCTCTCAATACGAGAAACCGAGAAAAACTCCAATATCGAAAACGCAACAAGTGATTCATGCGGAATCCGTTTTCGATGAACTAGAGCTTGCTATTGAAGTAAGCACAAGCTCTAAAACATCACATGGATAAGATCCAAATAAAACCAAGAAAGATGATGAACCAAACTCGAAAACTCAACAAGTGATCTATGCGAAATCCGTTTTCGATGAACTAGAGCTTGTCATGAGAATAAGCACAAGCTCTAAAACATCACATGGATAAGGTCCAAATAACAACCAAGAAAGATGATGCAAGGATGCAAAGGTTTGAGCTCTCTCCGAATGATACGATCGAGTTACTCACTCGAGAGCCCTCTTGATAGTACGTCAACTAAACTATAAACCGGTCTCCAACTACACTATGAGACCGGTGAGAAAGAAACCCTATCAAGAGCAAACCTTATACTTGCGAATTCCACTTGAGCTCGATGGTGACGATCTTGACCTCAACAAGATGGAACGCCTTTCTTGCTTGTGCTTGCTTGACGAAGTCTTGTGGATTGCTCCCCCATAATCCACCATGGGAGAGCTTCTTCTTCGGCGCATCTTCACATAACCATGACCACCATGTGGATTGCTCCCCCATAATCCACCATGGGAGAGCTTCTTCTTCGGCGCATCTTCACATATCCATGATCACCATATGGATGGCAAGACTCAAGCAAAGGATCTCTTCGAGATGGCTCATCTTGAACTTGCACTTCATTTCTCCATGGCAAGCTTCAAGCTTATGAACTCTTCGAGTTGGCTCATCTTGAACTTGCACTTCATTTCTACATTCTTCATCATGTTGATGTCTTGAAGTAACTTGAGGGCTCACTACATCTTCATCTTCAAGACATACTTGACACTTGATATCCTTCATCAAATTCTTCTTATTGCAACCTTGAAGCCAACATATGGTTCAAGAATTGCCTATGGACAACTCCTACAAATATAACTCAATGCAAACATTAGTCCATAGGGATTGTCATTAATTACCAAAACCACACATGGGGGCTCCATGCACTTTCAGGGGATCCACTTTCCCATGGTGCCTCAATCTGCAGAAAACAGTGTGCTCCTTTTAGATTCACCACCGCGAGAGAGGAGCTCTTCCCAAGGAAGAGCTACTAGCCGTACCAGACGACGATGATACCAACGCCGAGCCACCTCCCGCACACTCCTAGGTCCAAACTTCTGTGGTACCTGGTGTGGTGCAGATGAACTTGGTATGCGAAAATGTTGCATGTCGGTTGATGCGTGTAGTTGACACGTCCGTTGGGAACCCCAAGAGGAAGGTGTGATGCGCACAGCGGCAAGTTTCCCTCAGTAAGAAACCAAGGTTTAATCGAACCAGTAGGAGTCAAGAAGCACGTTGAAGGTTGATGGCGGCGGGATGTAGTGCGGCGCAACACCGTAGATTCCGCGCCAACGTGGAACCTGCACAACACAACCAAAGTACTTTGCCCCAACGAAACAGTGAGGTTGTCAATCTCACCGGCTTGCTGTAACAAAGGATTAACCGTATTGTGTGGAAGATGATTGTTTGCAGAAAACAGTAAAACAAGTATTGCAGTAGATTGTATTTCAGTATAGAGAATTGGACCGGGGTCCACAGTTCACTAGAGGTGTCTCTCCCATAAGATAAACAGCATGTTGGGTGAACAAATTACAGTTGGGCAATTGACAAATAAAGAGGGCATGACCATGCACATACATATTATGATGAGTATAGTGAGATTTAATTGGGCATTACGACAAAGTACATAGACCGCTATCCAGCATGCATCTATGCCTAAAAAGTCCACCTTCAGGTTATCATCCGAACCCCCTCCAGTATTAAGTTGCTAACAACAGACAATTGCATTAAGTATTGCGCGTAATGTAATCAGTAACTACATCCTCGAACATAGCACCAATGTTTTATCCCTAGTGGCAACAGCACATCCATAATCTTAGAGATTTCTGTCACTTCCCCAGATTCACGGAGACATGAACCCACTATCGAGCATAAATACTCCCTCTTGGAGTTACTAGCATCAACTTGGCCAGAGCATCTACTAATAACGGAGAGCATGCAAGATCATAAACAACACATAGACATAACTTTGATAATCAACATAACAAGTATTCTCTATTCATCGGATCCCAACAAACGCAACATATAGAATTACAGATAGATGATCTTGATCATGTTCGGCAGCTCACAAGACCCGACAATTAAGCACAATGGGGAGAAGACAACCATCTAGCTACTGCTATGGACCCATAGTCCAGGGGTAGACTACTCACTCATCACTCCGGAGGCGACCATGGCGGCGTAGAGTCCTCCGGGAGATGATTCCCCTCTCCGGCAGGGTGCCGGAGGCGATCTCCTGAATCCCCCGAGATGGGATTGGCGGCGGCGGCGTCTCTGGAAGGTTTTCCGTATCGTGGCTCTCGGTACTGGGGGTTTCGCGACGGAGGCTTTAAGTAGGCGGAAGGGCAGGTTAGGGGGCCACACGAGGGCCCCACACTATAGGTCGGTGCGGCCAAGGGCCAGGCCGCGCCGCCCTATAGTCTGGCCACCTCGTGGCCCCACTTCGTCTCCTCTTCGGTCTTCTGGAAGCTTCGTGGCAAAATAGGACCCTGGGCGTTGATTTCGTCCAATTCCGAGAATATTTCCTTACTAGGATTTCTGAAACCAAAAATAGCAGAAAACAGCAACTGGCTCTTCGGCATCTTGTTAATAGGTTAGTTCCAGAAAATGCACGAATATGACATAAAGTGTGCATAAAACATGTAGATATCATCAATAATGTGGCATGGAACACAAAAAATTATCGATACGTCGGAGACGTATCAGCATCCCCAAGCTTAGTTCTGCTCATCCCGAGCAGGTAAAACGATAACAAAGATAATTTCTGGAGTGACATGCCATCATAACCTTGATCATACTATTTGTAAAGCATATGTAGTGAATGCAGCGATCAAAACAATGTATATGACATGAGTAAACAAGTGAATCATATAGCAAAGACTTTTCATGAATAGTACTTCAAGACAAGCATCAATAAGTCTTGCATAAAAGTTAACTCATAAAGCAATAAATCAAAGTAAAGGTATTGAAGCAACACAAAGGAAGATTAAGTTTCAGCGGTTGCTTTCAACTTATAACATGTATATCTCATGGATAAATGTCAACATAGAGTAATATAACAAGTGCAATATGCAAGTATGTAGGAATCAATGCACAGTTCACACAAGTGTTTGCTTCTTGAGGTGGAGAGAAATAGGTGAACTGACTCAACAATGAAAGTAAAAGAATGGTCCTCCATAGAGGAAAAGCATCGATTGCTATATTTGTGCTAGAGCTTTGATTTTGAAAACATGAAACAATTTTGTCAACGGTAGTAATAAAGCATATGTATCATGTAAGTTATATCTTACAAGTTGCAAGCCTCATGCATAGTATACTAATAGTGCCCGCACCTTGTCCTAATTAGCTTGGACTACCGGATCATCGCAATGCACATGTTTTAACCAAGTGTCACAAAGGGGTACCTCTATGCCACCTGTACAAAGGTCTAAGGAGAAAGCTCACATTGGATTTCTCGCTATTGATTATTCTCAACTTAGACATCCATACCGGGACAACATGGACAACAGATAATGGACTCCTCTTTAATGCATAAGCATGTGGCAACAATTATTATTCTCATATGAGATTGAGGATATATGTCCAAAACTGAAACTTCCACCATGAATCATGGCTTTAGTTAGCGGCCCAATGTTCTTCTCTAACAATATGCATGCTTAACCATAAGGTGGTAGATCTCCCTTACTTCAGACAAGACGAACATGCATAGCAACTCACATGATATTCAACAAAGAATAGTTGATGGCGTCCCCAGTGAACATGGTTATCGCACAACAAGCAACTTAATTATAAGAGATAAAGTGCATAAGTACATATTCAATACCACAATAGTTTTTAAGCTATTTGTCCCATGAGCTATATATTCCAAAGGTGAATGATGGAATTTTAAAGGTAGCACTCAAGCAATTTACTTTGGAATGGCGGAGAAATACCATGTAGTAGGTAGGTATGGTGGACACAAATGGCATAGTGGTTGGCTCAAGTATTTTGGATGCATGAGAAGTAATCCCTCTCGATACAAGGTTTAGGCTAGCAAGGTTATTTGAAACAAACACAAGGATGAACCGGTGCAGCAAAACTCACATAAAAGACATATTGTAAACATTATAAGACTCTACACCGTCTTCCTTGTTGTTCAAACTCAATACTAGAAATTATCTAGACTTTAGAGAGACCAATTATGCAAACCAAATTTTAGCATGCTCTATGTATTTCTTCATTAATGGGTGCAAAGCATATGATGCAAGAGCTTAAACATGAGCACAACAATTGCCAAGTATCACATTATCCAAGACATTTTAGCAATTACTACATGTATCATTTTCCAATTCCAACCATATAACAATTTAACGAAGAAGAAACTTCGCCATGAATACTATGAGTAAAGCCTAAGGACATACTTGTCCATATGCTACAGCGGAGCGTGTCTCTCTCCCATACAGTGAATGCTAGGATCCATTTATTCAAACAAAACAAAAACAAAAACAAACCGACGCTCCAAGCAAAGCACATAAGATGTGATGGAATAAAAATATAGTTTCAGGGGAGGAACCTGATAATGTTGTCGATGAAGAAGGGGATGCCTTGGGCATCCCCAAGCTTAGACGCTTGAGTCTTCTTAGAATATGCAGGGGTGAACCACCGGGACATCCCCAAGCTTAGAGCTTTCACTCTCCTTGATCATGTTGTATCATCTCCCTCTCTTGATCCTTGAAAACTTCCTCCACACCAAACTCAAAACAACTCATTAGAGGGTTAGTGCACAATCAAAATATACATGTTCAGAGGTGACATAATCATTCTTAACACTTCTAGACATTGCACAAAGCTACTGAAAGTCAATGGAATCGAAATATCCATCGAACATAACAAAACTGGCAATGCGAAATAAAAGGCAGAATCTGTCAAAAACAGAACGGTTCGTATTGACGAATTTTATCGAGGCACCAGACTTGCTCAAATGAAAATGCTCAAATTGAATAAAATTTGCGTACATATCTGAGGATCACTCACGTAAATTGGCATAATTTTCTGAGTTACCTACAGATAAAACAGCCCAGATTCGTGACAGCAAAGAAATCTGTTTCTGCGCAGTAATCCAAATCTAGTATAAACTTTACTATCAACGACTTTACTTGGCACAACAAAACACTAAACTAAGATAAGGAGAGGTTGCTACAGTAGTAAACAACTTCCAAGACACAAAATAAAAACAAAGTACTGTAGTAAAAACCATGGGTTGTCTCCCATAAGCGCTTTTCTTTAACGCCTTTCAGCTAGGCGCAGAAAGTGTGTATCAAGTATTATCAAGAGACGAAGTGTCAACATCATAATTTGTTCTAATAATAGAATCAAAAGGTAACTTCATTCTCTTTCTAGGGAAGTGTTCCATACCTTTCTTGAGAGGAAATTGATATTTAATATTACCTTCCTTCATATCAATGATAGCACCAACGGTTCGAAGAAAAGGTCTTCCCAATATAATGGGACAAGATGCATTGCATTCAATATCCAAGACAACAAAATCAACGGGGACAAGGTTATTGTTAACGGTAATGCGAACATTATCAACTTTCCCCAAAGGTTTCTTTGTAGAATGATCAGCAAGATTAACATCCAAATAACAATTTTTCAGCGGTGGCAAGTCAAGCATATTATAAATTTTCTTAGGCATAACGGAAATACTTGCACCAAGATCACATAAAGCATTACAATCAAAATCTTTAACCTTCATCTTAATGATGGGCTCCCAACCATCCTCTAGCTTTCTAGGAATAGAGGCTTCGCGCTCTAGTTTCTCTTCTCTAGCTTTTATGAGAGCATTTGTAATATGTTGCGTGAAAGCCAAATTTATAGCACTAGCGTTAGGACTTTTAGCAAGTTTTGCAAGAACTTTATAACTTCAGAGATGTGGCAATCATCAAAATTCAAACCATTATAATCTAAAGCAATGGGATCATCATCCCCAATGTTGGAAAAAATTTCAGCAGTTTTATCACAGAGCGGTTTAATGATTTTTAGCAGTTTCGAGCGGTTCTCGCTTTGCATTAGAAGTGGAAACATTGCTAACACCAATTCTTTTATTAGTAATAGTAGGAGGTGCAGCAACTTGTGTAGCATTAGCATTACTAGTGGTGGTAATAGTCCAAACTTTAGCTACATTCTTCTCTTTAGCTAGTTTTTCATTTTCTTCTCTATCCCACCTAGCACGCAATTCGGCCATTAATCTTATATTCTCATTAATTCTAACTTGGATGGCATTTGCTGTAGTAATAATTTTATTTTCAATATCCCTATTAGGCATAACTTTCGATTTCAAAAGATCAACATCAGCAGCAAGACTATCGACTTTAGAAGCAAGTATATCAATTTTCCCAAGCTTTTCTTCAACAGATTTGTTAAAAGCAGTTTGTGTACTAATAAATTCTTTAAGCATGGCTTCAAGTCCAGGGGGTGTGTTCCTATTATTATTGTAAGAATTCCCATAAGAATTAGCATAACTGTTACCATTATTATAAGGATATGGCCTATAGTTGTTACTAGAATTGTTCCGGTAAGCATTGTTGTTGAAATTATTATTTTTAATGAAGTTTACATCAACATTTTCTTCTTGTGCAACCAATGAAGCTAATGGAACATTATTAGGATCAATATTAGTCCTATCATTCACAAGCATAGACATAATAGCATCAATCTTATCACTCAAGGGAGAGGTTTCTTCGACAGAATTTACCTTCTTACCTTG
This sequence comes from Lolium perenne, assembly GCF_019359855.2. Lineage (NCBI taxonomy): Eukaryota > Viridiplantae > Streptophyta > Magnoliopsida > Poales > Poaceae > Lolium > Lolium perenne. Next base: position 66,395,175 of record NC_067244.2, read on the forward strand.
TGGAGCTCTTTCCGTGTGCCATTCAGAGTAATTAATCATCATATCATCAAGAAGCTTTGTAGCCGCCCCCAAAGTGATGGACATAAAGGTACCTTCAGCAGCTGAATCCAATAAATTCCGCGAAGAAAAATTTAGTCCTGCATAGAAGGTTTGGATGATCATCCAAGTAGTCAGTCCATGGGTTGGGCAATTTTTAACCAAAGATTTCATTCTTCCCCATGCTTGTGCAACATGCTCAGTATCTAATTGTTTAAAATTCATTATGCTACTCCTCAAAGATATAATTTTAGCAGGGGGATAATATCTACCAATAAAAGCATCCTTGCATTTAGTCCAGGAATCAATACTATTCTTAGGCAGAGATAGCAACCAATCTTTAGCTCTTCCTCTTAATGAGAAAGGGAACAATTTTAATTTTATAATGTCACCATCTACATCTTTATATTTTTGCATTTCACATAGTTCAACAAAATTATTAAGATGGGCAGCAGCATCATCAGAACTAACACCAGAAAATTGCTCTCGCATAACAAGATTTAGTAAAGCAGGTTTAATTTCAAAGAATTCTGCTGTAGTAGCAGGTGGAGCAATAGGTGTGCATAAGAAATCATTATTATTTGTGGTTGTGAAATCACACAACTTAGTATTTTCAGGGGTGGCCATTTTAGCAGTAGTAAATAAAGCAAACTAGATAAAGTAAATGCAAGTAACTAATTTTTTTGTGTTTTTGATATAGCAAACGAGATAGCAAATAAAGTAAAACTAGCAACTAATTTTTTTGTATTTTGATTTAGTGCAGCAAACAAAGTAGTAAATAAAATAAAGCAAGACAAAAACAAAGTAAAGAGATTGGGAAGTGGAGACTCCCCTTGCAGCGTGTCTTGATCTCCCCGGCAACGGCGCCAGAAATTTGCTTCTGGCGTGAAGTTGCGTGGGAGATAGAAATCTTTGTGGTGTAACTTTTCTTCAGGTCCCCGGCAACGGCGCCAGAAATTTGCTTGATGCGTGTAGTTGACACGTCCGTTGGAAACCCCAAGAGGAAGGTGTGATGCGCACAGCGGCAAGTTTCCCTCAGTAAGAAACCAAGGTTTAATCGAACCAGTAGGAGTCAAGAAGCACGTTGAAGGTTGATGGCGGCGGGATGTAGTGCGGCGCAACACCAGAGATTCCGGCGCCAACGTGGAACCTGCACAACACAACCAAAGTACTTTGCCCCAACGAAATAGTGAGGTTGTCAATCTCACCGGCTTGCTGTAACAAAGGATTAACCGTATTGTGTGGAAGATGATTGTTTGCAGAAAACAGTAAAACAAGTATTGCAGTAGATTGTATTTTAGTATAGAGAATTGGACCGGGGTCCACAGTTCACTAGAGGTGTCTCTCCCATAAGATAAACAGCATGTTGGGTGAACAAATTACAGTTGGGCAATTGACAAATAAAGAGGGCATGACCATGCACATACATATTATGATGAGTATAGTGAGATTTAATTGGGCATTACGACAAAGTACATAGACCGCTATCCAGCATGCATCTATGCCTAAAAAGTCCACCTTCAGGTTATCATCCGAACCCCCTCCAGTATTAAGTTGCTAACAACAGACAATTGCATTAAGTATTGCGTGTAATGTAATCAGTAACTACATCCTCGAACATAGCACCAATGTTTTATCCCTAGTGGCAACAGCACATCCATAATCTTAGATATTTCTGTCACTTCCCCAGATTCACGGAGACATGAACCCACTATCGAGCATAAATACTCCCTCTTGGAGTTACTAGCATCAACTTGGCCAGAGCATCTACTAATAACGGAGAGCATGCAAGATCATAAACAACACATAGACATAACTTTGATAATCAACATAACAAGTATTCTCTATTCATCGGATCCCAACAAACGCAACATATAGAATTGCAGATAGATGATCTTGATCATGTTCGGCAGCTCACAAGACCCGACAATTAAGCACAATGGGGAGAAGACAACCATCTAGCTACTGCTATGGACCCATAGTCCAGGGGTAGACTACTCACTCATCACTCCGGAGGCGACCATGGCGGCGTAGAGTCCTCCGGGAGATGATTCCCCTCTCCCGGCAGGGTGCCGGAGGCGATCTCCTGAATCCCCCGAGATGGGATTGGCGGCGGCGGCGTCTCTGGAAGGTTTTCCGTATCGTGGCTCTCGGTACTGGGGGTTTCGCGACGGAGGCTTTAAGTAGGCGGAAGGGCAGGTCAGGGGGCCACACGAGGGCCCCACACTATAGGTCGGCGCGGCCAAGGGCCAGGCCGCGCCGCCCTATAGTCTAGCCACCTCGTGGCCCCACTTCGTCTCCTCTTCGGTCTTCTGGAAGCTTCGTGGCAAAATAGGACCCTGGGCGTTGATTTCGTCCAATTCCGAGAATATTTCCTTACTAGGATTTCTGAAACCAAAAACAGACAAAACAAAGCGGCTCTTCGGCATCTTGTTAATAGGTTAGTTCCAGAAAATGCACGAATATGACATAAAGTGTGCATAAAACATGTAGATATCATCAATAATGTGGCATAGAACACAAGAAATTATCGATACGTCGGAGACGTATCATCGGTGAATGTTGTGCATGATGCCTGGTTCACTAGCACCATCGCAACGGTTTGTGTGTCCAATGTAAGTATGAGGCTGAAAAAGTCCTTTCAGGCAACAAAATGGGGTGCAGAAGTTGGCTAAGAGCCTGAAAACACGCTTAGGCTGAGTGCGACCATACCATGAGAGCAAACAAACACACCATTTATGATTTTCACGGTGCGTGTTTGTGTTTGTTGGAAATATAAGCAAATATCCATATGAAATAATCCGTACAAGTAATTGATGAATCATGACTATGAAAATAACAAGTAAACTAATCATGCAGACTAGTAAGGTAGATGAACAGATCACATCTAAACAAGAGAAATCGATCGCATCTACCATACAAACTAGAAAAAGAAACTCTAACGGAGACTGAAAGAGAAACGACAAGATCACATACTTCGCAACAGCTTCGTTGTCGCCCATGTTGAGGTTGTCGAAGAAGTCGCTGAGGTCCGGGAAGAAGTTGTCGTTGTGGAGGAACTCGTCGTCCGATGACGACGTCGTGATGCCAGTAATCGCGCTGGAGCGCTCCCCAAAAACCTGATTGCCCCTCACCTGTACAGGTTCACGAGAGGCAGGATTCCGGAGGCCTACTGTCCCGGCAGTCGGTGCACGCCGACGGACGGGATGAGGAAGACGAAGGCGGCGGCGCAATGAACTGGAAATAGGTAGTCGTGTATGCGTCTAGTAGTCATGGCTAGGGTTGCGCCCAGTCTTATGTAGTGCGGTTCGGGAAGGTCGTGGGGCGCAGCCCACGTCCGAGTCGGCACAGCCACGATCCAGAAAAACCGGAAGGCAAAAACGGCTGAGTAACGCGTCCGTTAATGACTCAAAATTGATTACACAATTAATTTCCCAAACGGCAAAAAGATAAGCTCGGCTCGGCGAGATTCCTGCAACCCGCGGCGTGACGTGTCGTGTCGTGACGAGGCGAGGCGGGCGGTGGAGGAGGAGGAGTGCGCGAGGGCTCTCTCTCTTCTCACTCACTACTAGGACTAGAACAGCCCACCTTATATACCACTCCAACTCTCTCCCAACTAGCAATGTGGGACTAAACTTTAGCCCCCACTAGTACTACCACTGATTTTTGGAATGAGCCATGTGGGTTTCAGAATTTGATAATGGGCCATGGGCCAAAGGCCAAGTGCCCCAAATTCCAGCAATCCCCCACAAACTCTCATTGGCACATCTCATCAATAAGTTTCCAGAACATTGTTTTATATACCGGTATGTCGTGGAGACTGTTAAGTTGAACTTCCACTTAAAGCTTCATATTACACTAGATTGCAACTTGGATAGTGGACTATGCCTTGAACTACAAGTTTTCTGCGCACTAGCTTCATACAAAACCTAGACCGATACTAGGCTGTCGCGAGGCTTCCTCGCGGTTTGGAGCTTATACGTCATACTCCAGGGCCTTTCATGAGTTTACTAGAGAGCACCCAACTCTCATAGATTGCGACGTTAACAATCAGGCTCATATAGGTGTGTTCTTCAAAAGATGTTCTGCAGGATACCATCTCTGCTAAAATAAGACACTTAGAACACATTAAGATAATTATCATCCTGCCATGCATATTAGGAGAGTATTGCATCTTACGGAGTGGTAAAATTGCTATAGGGATATACTCTCCTCTCAGCTGACCAACAGCTTGTCTCCCAGCTCTAATTCACGGGATCTCCGATCACATAGAGTGGGTTACCACCGTGGGCAGCTCATAGTGCGGGTCTCATACCCATCTCCCTCGATGCAGTTTCTATCACATTTCGTGATAGTCCCTTTGTGAAGGGGTCTGCCAGGTTTCTAGACGTATGGATATAATCCAACGCTATAACTCCGGAGTTTCTCATTTTCCTGACAGTTTTCAGTCTCCTCTTCACATGCCTTGATGACTTCATATTATCCTTAGAACTGTGTACTTTGACGATCACAATTTGATTATCACAGTTCATAGGAATAGCGGGTATTGGTTTCTCAACCACAGGTAAATCCATCAAGAGCTCACGAAGCCACTCTGTTTCAACAGTGGTTGTGTCTAATGTTGTGAGTTCTGCTTCCATAGTTGACCTCGTAATGATGGTCTGCTTGTAAGACTTCCAGGAAACAGCGCCACCTCCAAGTGTAAACAAATAACCACTTGTGGCCTTAGTCTCATCAGCATCAGATATCCAATTTGCATCACTATAACCCTCAAGTACCTTTGGATACCCAGTATAGTGAATGCCATAACTCGCGGTGCCTTTCAAATAGCGCAAAACTCTCTCAAGAGCATGCCAATGAACATCTCCAGGTCTAGACACAAAACGGCTGAGTTTACTTACAGCAAAGGAGATGTCAGGCCTTGTGGCGCTGGCTAAATACATAAGCGAGCCAATGATTTGCGAATATCGCAATTGATCTCTAGCAATTCTTTTATTCTTACGAATTATCACACTAGAATCATAAGGTGTTGGAGAAGATTTGCAGTCGCTATACCCGAAGCGACTCAGGATCTTTTCCACATAGTGGGACTGAAGCAATGTAATCCCACCATCGTCATCCTTCAGCAGCTTGATGTTTAAGATCACATCAGCTACTCCCAAGTCCTTCATCTCAAAACAACGAGATAGGAACTCCTTGACCTCCTTAATGACAGTAAGGTTGGTCCCAAATATCAATATGTCATCGACATAGAGACAAAGAATAACTCCCTCACCCCCACCATGGCGATAGTATACACACTTATCAGCTTCGTTTACAACAAAGCCATCAACGGTTAAAGTTCTTTCAAACTTTTCATGCCACTGCTTAGGCGCTTGCTTAAGCCCATACAAAGACTTCAGTAATTTACACACCTTTCCTTCTTGACCATCTACTACAAATCCATCAGGCTGCTCCATATAAATTTCCTATTCAAGCTCTCCATTTAGGAAAGCAGTCTTAACATCCATTTGATGAACGAGAAGACCATGTGAGGCAGCCAAGGATAGTAGCACTCGAATGGTGGTCAATCTGGCAACATGTGAGTATGTATCAAAGAAATCTTCACCTTCTTTCTGGGTATAACCCTTGGCCACAAGACGTGCCTTGTACATTTCAATAGTACCATCGGGCCTAAGCTTTTTCTTGAACACCCATTTACATCCTACAGGTTTGCACCCATAAGGACGATTGGTAATTTCCCAAGTTTCATTGGCTAAGATGGAATCCATTTCGCTACGGATAGCTTCCTTCTAGTAGTCGGCATCCAGAGATGCATAGGCTTCTGAAATAGAAGTGGGAGTGTCATCCACGAGGTACACAATGAAATCATGTCCAAAGGACTTTGCAGTCCTCTGTCTCTTGCTCCTTTTGGGAGCTTCATTGTCATCCTCCACAGGATTATCAAAGTGTTCTATAGCCATGGTAGGTTCAGGAAATAATTCCTGAGTAGATGAACTGGACATCTCCTGAATTGATGAGCTAGACGTTTCTTTCATAGGAAAGATGTCCTCAAAGAAAGTCGCATCATTCGACTCCATAATTGTACCAACATGCATGTCGGATACCTCAGATTTTACTATCAAAAATCTATAGCCAATGCTATGAAATGCATATCCCAGAAGAACACAATCCACGGTTTTTGGTCCAAACTTGCGCTTCTTGGGTATCGGCACATTTACTTTCGCCATACAGCCCCAAGTTCGTAGGTAAGAGAGTTTCAGCCTTTTCCTTTCCCATTCCTCAAGGGGTAATGGTTTTGTTCTTTGTGGGGACACGGTTTAGGACATGACATGCAGTCAATATCGCCTCCCCCCACCATGCCTTGGATAGACTCGATGTATCTAACATGGCGTTAACCAAATCAGTTAGAGTACGGTTCTTTCTTTCGGCCACCCCATTTGACTGAGGTGAGTAGGGAGGAGTCCTCTCATGGATAATACCATGTTCCGCACAAAAAGAATCAAACTCATTGGAAAAATACTCTCCACCACGATCAGACCTTAGCCGCTTGATCTTTCGATCAAGTTGGTTTTCTGCTTTAGCTTTAAAGATTTTGAAGTGATTAAGAGCTTCATCTTTAGATTTCAGGAGATACACATAACAGTATCGAGTAGAGTCATCAATTAAAGTCATGAAGTATCTTTTCCCTCCTTTTGTCAATTCACCATTCATTTCACAAAGATTCGAATGTATAAGTTCCAGCGGTGCCAAGTCTCTTGCCTCTGCAGTCTTATGAGACTTACGTGGTTGCTTAGCTTGCACACATACTTGGCACTTGGATTTCTTGACAATAGCAAATTTCATAATTATATTAATATGACAAAGTCGTGAATGCCAAATATCGGACTCACTATCATTGCAAACATGATTAATAATTTGAGTACATAAGTCTGATAAAGATAAGTGGAACAAGCCTCCGCACACATAACCCTTTCCAACAAATTGTCCACACTTGGAAATTACAACTTTATTGGACTCAAAAACCAACTTAAAGCCATCTCGACATAAAAGCGATCCGCTAACGAGATTCTTATTAATGGAGGGAACGTGCTGCACATTCTTCAGCTGGATGGTCTTTCCCGAAGTAAACTTCAGATCCACCGTACCAACACCACGAACAGAAGCACGTGAGCCGTTTCCCATCAGGACGGAGGAAGTCCTTGCGACCTGATAAGAAGAAAACATAGACACATCAGAACATACATGTGTATTGGCTCCGGTGTCTATCCACCAATCAGGAGAATTACATACTGAAGGACAGTAAGGGAAATACCGTACCCAACATCCTTCATCTCAGTATCAACGCCAATAACAACATTTGCGGACTTGCCGCTGTTCCCACGCCGATCATGGCGTTCTGGGCAATCAGGAGCCCAATGTCCAGGAGCGCCACAAACATGGCAGTTCCCTTTCTTCTTATAAGGCGTCTTCCTCTTGAAGTTGGTTGAGTTGGAGGCTTTGTTCTTCTCATCAAATTTGCCTTTCCATTGTTCTTATGCTTAGACTTGTGAGATTGGAAGTTCTTCTTCTGTACCACATTGGCACTAGAACCTCCCTCAAAACTACGAGCGCGTGTGTCCTTTGCTCTCGCTTTCTCTTCCACATGAAGCGAGCCAATGAGATCGGAAACGGAAAACTCTTGTCTCTTATGTTTCAGAGAAGTAGCAAAGTTCCTCCACGAAGGAGGAAGCTTGGCAATAATGCCACCGGCACAAATTTGTCTGGTAAGGTACACTTAAACTGCTCGAGTTCTTTGGCAAGGGACTGAGCCTGCTCAACCACGGAGCACTCATCAGTCATCCTGTAGTCATAGTATTGCTCCATGACATACAGTTCAGTGCCAGCGTCCGAGACCCAAATTTGGCCTCGAGCGCATCCCACGCATCTTTACCATGGTCGAAAGCCATGTACGGGTCAACAATGTTGTCCCCAAGAATGCTGAACAAGGCCGCCTTAAACATGGCGTCGACCTTCTCAAACTTTTCCTGCTCCTCTGCAGAGAGGGGCCCCTCAAGTCTAGCATCTGTGGCGCTAAAACAGCCACCTCTTGTAATGCATACCATCAAAGAGGGGAGGTCGAGTAGCGGCAGCGACGCTGCTTGAATTGATTTGCCTATAATCAGGTTTTTGGATTGTTGGAAATATAAGCAAATATCCATATGAAATAATCCGTACAAGTAATTGATAAATCATGACTATGAAAATAACAAGTAAACTAATCATGCAAACTAGTAAGGTAGATGAACAGATCACATCTAAACAAGAGAAATCGATCGCATCTACCATACAAACTAGAAAAAGAAACTCTAACGGAGACTGAAAGAGAAACGACAAGATCACATACTTCGCAGCAGCTTCGTTGTCGCCCATGTTGAGGTTGTCGAAGAAGTCGCTGAGGTCTGGGAAGAAGTTGTCGTTGTGGAGGAACTCGTCGTGCGATGACGACGTCGTGATGCCAGTAGTCGCGCCGGGCGCTCCCCAAAAATCTGATTGCCCCTCACCCGTACAGGTTCACGAGAGGCAGGGTTCCGGAGGCCTACTGTCCCGGCGGTCGGTGCACGCCGACGGACGGGATGAGTAACGCGTCCGTTAATGACTCAAAATTGATTACACAATTAATTTTCCAAACAGCAAAAAGATAAGCTCGGCTCGGCGATATTCCCGCAACCCGCGGCGTGACGTGTCGTGACGAGGCGGGCGGCGGAGGAGGAGGAGTGCGCGAGGGCTCTCTCTCTTCTCACCCGTACAGGTTCACGAGAGGCAGAGTTCCGGAGGCCTACTATCCCGGCAGTCGGTGCACGCCGACAGACGGGATGAGTAACGCGTCCGTTAATGACTCAAAATTGATTACACAATTAATTTCCCAAGCAGCAAAAAGATAAGCTCGGCTCGGCGAGATTCCCGCAACCCGCGGCTTGACGTGGCATGAAGTGGCGTGGCGTGACGAGGCGGGCGGCAGAGGAGGAGGAGTGCGCGAGGGCTCTCTCTCTTCTCACTCACTTACTAGGACTAGAACAGCCCACCTTATATACCACTCTAACTCTCTCCCAACTAGCAATGTGAGACTAAACTTTAGCCCCCACTAGTACTACCACTGATTTTTGGAATGGACTATGTGAGTTTCAGAATTTGATAATGGGCCCCAAAGGCCAAATGCCCCAAATTCCAGCAGTGTTGGTGGACTTTTGACATGTGTGATTGTTTCCAAATTGTTTCTATGGGGGTGTGTTCTTGCAACAGAGCTAGAATATGATTAAACCAATGAACCATCGTGGGCTATCTCTGATCTAAAGTATAAGACGTTTAGGTAGATTAAAATATTCTAACAAAACGTCGAATAACTTGAAACGGAGATAGTATGTATTCCATCTCTCAAGACTCAAGGTGCTATCGAAATATTATCGCACGCGCTGTCCATATCACAACTGCACTGTTCTCGACTGTTCGCTAGCAAAATCTTCGTTCTTGGTACCGAGAGCTCCTTCTCTCTGGTCCAGCCATCGTGGCCTTGTCGCCGGAGCTGCCCGACCTCCCGCCAAATCATTCATGGCCGTGGCCGGGGTCCGAGGGGCCACACGTCGTACGGCGGCGCACTGTATTGTAGTATGGGCTCGAGCTAGCAACTCAGAATTAAAGGTGACAGAGCCAGCGCCATATGTTCCATCGAGCAAGCCAATACACAGCTGGTTAAGTTGGCCTGATCGCCGCCATTATTGTGAGCAGTCAAGCTTTGCTAATGACGTGATAGCATGGGGGCCATCCTCGTTACCCAAAGCCTGCGGCATCACAGCGTGCCTGCCTGCAGGCCCGTCAGATCGGACGTGATTAGATCAGATCCGCCAGGATTTAGTCACGGAAAAGAGAATGCACTGGGGTCGTCCTCTCACTATTCTTCAGTTATATTACTATCCCCTCCTATCATAATTACCATGTGTTGATCTGATTAAGGGAAAGCCAAGCTTTATAAATATGATCAAATATATAGGAAAAAACTATCAAAATTTAACAATATATAACTAATATTGTTAGAATCGTTGTAAACTATATTTTCATGTTATACGAACTTGGTTTGTAGACGTTTATATATTTTGTTACATATTTGATCAAACTTTACGAAATTTGAGTTTTACGAAACATAGAAGCAGGGTAAACAAAAACAGATAGAGGCCACGTTTGTCATCTTTGTGTTTCCAAAACTAAGTATTATAAAACCATAAAAATATACTGCATATATAGACGTGAGCTCGTTCTTTATTTTGAGTTTCCGTAGAAAAGTGTGGACAAATGGCTCCCGAACTTGAGGGAGCCCTTTAGTTTTAAATTTTGAAAGTCATATTTGTAAGTTTCAAAATATATGCAAAAAAGTAGCCAATGTTATATCTTACGAGGGTGCAAAATCCTGGGTATCCGGACTACATAACAATGAAAAAAATATGAAGTAAATATGGAGTTTTGAAAATGTGTATTATCTACTATATTTGGTTCCTTTTTGTGTAGCCTAGAAGATATGGTATCTCACATTTCGATTTTACATGCTTATAATAGTATATATCATTGACTAGTCTACACGCAAAAAAATCAAAAAATTTAAAACTATGAAATATGATTTTTTTTAAAAAAAATAAAGGGCTACATGGAGATCATCCTCCATTTAGGGTTTTCGTGGACATGGTTCATTTTTTTTTTTTTGCATCGTGATCAAGTTTATAGTAGCTTCATATTCATTCACGGAAGATCCAAACAGGCCCACTGAATTTTGAAGCGAAGCTAATTCATTCTCCGTTGATACACTACGAAAAATGTGCTTACATTTATTTTGTTTATATTTTTATAAATCATTTGAGGCTGCTAAGTGGAAGTCACCAAATTTCTGGAGGTCATCGATCACATCCCTAATAAACTCACAATAAAACTACATTGATAAAACTACAAAATATATGAATTGATGATCGATGATAGATAGAGCGATGTGAGCTGTAGTGAGATTGTGACCTGTGACAGTGCAAAATGAGCTACTCTAAAAACGAAATCTAGTCAAGTAACCATCTTGGGCCCATACTAGTGTCATCCTGATTTTGGCAGCTGCCATAGCATGTGTATTTAAAGACCCACCGCCCGTACTTACACTAATTGTGAGATCACGTTGCCCACTCTAGGATTTGTTAGGTCAGGTTTAGCTTTTACATATTGCCATACACTCAAGTTTTGTACCACATCCATGTAAAAAAATGAAGTTTTGTACCACATCATGTCAGAAAAATACAGAAAAGTTTGTACCACATTGTATGATGAAACACCTAAACATTGGAGTATGATATATTTACCTTATGCATGATGATGGAAAGGCTGTAACAATTGTTGGTTGACAAGCATCTCCATATATGATGTTATAGATCAACACCATATGGACACCGACATACCCACAACAATATCTCCTACATACATAAACCATTTTTCCGTAAACACCGGTGCGCAGAAGAACGCCTTCATAGATGAACTGCACGCGGTAGCGACGGCCATGACGCCAAGATGGCTGATTCTAGGAGACTTCAACTTAATCTACCGGGCGGAAGACAAGAACAACAATCGTCTCAACTGACGGCTAATGAGAAAATTCAAGGGCATGCTTGACGCCATGCGTCTTCGTGAGTTGGACCTCCCGGGGCGGAAATTCACTTGGTAAAACGAGCAGGAAAATCGACGATGACGCGGATTGATCGATTCTTTTGCTCCGAGGGATGGGACGCTATATATGTTCCCTTCGGCGATTCTGCAACCTCTGCCTTCGTCCATCTCGGACCACTGTCCCCTGCTGCTCCTCGGGGCAGCGGATTTCCCACGATGTAGCACCTTCCGGTTCGAGGCGTTCTGGCCGCGCATGGAGGGGTTTCACGAGGTGGTGCAAGTGGCTTGGGAGACGCCGACTAACACCAATGACCCCATGCGGCTCATGCACATCAAGCTCGAGTGGACAGCAAAGACACTCAAGAGATGGCACAAGGCAAAGTTTGGATCTAAAGTTACAACTCGCAATTGCAAGGGAGGTGATTGAAAGGCTTGACGTGGCACAAGAAAATCGGGAGCTTTTAGCGGCTGAGAGAGGACTTCGAATCAGTCTACGTTTGAAGATCCTCGGTATCTCCTCGATCAGTAAAATCCGGATAAGACAATGAGCGTGGCTTTCCTCGATTCGGTTTGGCGACGCCAACACTCGCATGTTTCACCTAAGGGCAAATGGGAGGCGGCGAAAAAACATCATTCAGACTCTCACTACGGTAGACGGATTTGCGGTCACTCATGCTGAGAAACAAGACGCTATCACAGAGCACTTCGATCATTTCCTCGGCGCAGTCGTTAGGATGGGCGGAATTGGGCTACACTCCGCACGACTTGAGCCACCTTGAGGCTCCATTCTCCACGGACGAGCTGCAGGCGGCCGCGTTTGGCCTTACGACGGAGAAGGCGCCTGGACCGGATGGCTTCATAGGGCTCTTTTCCGAGCTTGTTGGGAGATTCTGGAGGATGATCTGTACGATGCGGTCACACACATGGCGGAGCATGGCGGCAGTGCGGCAGGGTTGCTCAACTCAACCACCATCGTCCTACTACCAAATAAGGTTGACGCAGGCACATTCGCGGACTACAGGCCTATCAATCTGATCCACAGCGTCTCCAAGATTTCTCGAAGATGCTATCGATGCGCCTTGCGCCACTGCTGCCAGAGCTCGTCTCACCCAACCAATCGGCGTTCATGCAGAAGAGATTTATACAAGAAAACTTCTTGCATGTACAGGGAATTATAAAGGGGATGCACCACGACAAGACGTCGGGATTCTTCCTCAAACTGGACATCATGAAGACGTTCGACTCGGTCAGCTGGTCGTTCCTCCTTGATCTCTTGGAGGTGCTGGGGTTTAGAGAGAGATGGCGGAGGTGGATATGCCTCCTGCTCTCGTCGGCCACGCACAGAGTGCTTCTCAATGGGAAACCAGGACCAAGAATTGTGCATCATCGGGGGCTACAACAAGGGGACCCGTGGGATCCCGATGCTCTTCATTTTGGCGATCGATCCACTTCACCATCTGTTCAGGGTGGCATCGGAGGGTGGCATTCTACAACCTTTCCGAGCGGCTTCGGTGCGGTTCGTTGTCTCCCTATACGCCGATGATGTGGGCATTTTTGTCGGCCCGGAGGTGGCGGACATGCAGGCGGTCTGCGCGATCCTACGCGCATTTGGGGATGCCACGGGTTGCGCACCAACCTTGCTAGGTCGGAGGCATTCCCGATTGCTTGCACGGAAGAGCCGATTGTGGCAGCCCTTGCAGTCTTTCCCGCCAAGAGGGGGAGCTTCCCATGCACGTACCTCGGCCTGCCGCTCCACCACTCGCGTCTCAAGGCCATCCACTTCCAACCGTTGATCGACAAAATCGGGAAGAGGTTGGCGGGTGATACATTGCAACCGTATCTATATTTTTTGATGATCCATGCTTGTTTTACACTAATTTCTATATGTTCTGTTTACACTTCGTGGTATTTTTATACATTTTCTGGAACTAACCTATTAACAAGATGCCACAGTGCCAGTTCATGTTTTCTGCTGTTTTTGTATTTCAGAAAAGTTGTACAAGAAATATTCTTGGAATTAGACGAAACGAAAGATGAAGTTCCTATTTTACTCTCACGAAGAAGGAGTCCAGAGGGGAGACGGAGAAGAGCCAGGAGGTGGCCACACCACCCCTAGGTGTGGCCCCCTGGTCGCGCCTAGGTATGGTGTGGGCCCCTCGGGCACCCACCGACCTCGCCCTTCCGCCTATATATTCATCTGTTCGGGAAAAACCTAAATACCCAAGCCTCCATCCATGAAAAGTTCCATCTCCACTGCCATCATCGACCCTAGCTCAGGAGGGTTTTTGAAGCTCTTCCCGGCACCCTGCCGGAGAGGGAGATCATCACTGGAGGCCTCTTCATCACCATGCCCACCTCCGACGTGATGCGTGAGTAGTTCATCTTTGGACTATGGTTCCATAGCAGTAGCTAGATGGTTATCTTCTCCTTATTATGCTTCATGTTTAGATCTTGTGAGCTTCCTATCATGATCAAGATCATCTTTATGTAATGTTACATGTTGTGTTTGTTGGGATCTGATACGTCTCAAACGTATCTATAATTTCTTATGTTCCATGCTAGTTTTATGACAATACTCACATGTTTTATATACACTTTATATCATTATTATGCATTTTTCGGCACTAACCTATTAACAAGATGCCGAAGCGCCAGTTCCTGTTTTCTGCTATTTTTGGTTTCAGAAATCCTACATAGGAAATATTCTCGGAATTGGACAAAACAAAAGCTCAGGGCCTTATTTTCCACGGAGCCTTCCAGAAGTCCGAAAAGGAGAGGAAGAGGAGCCGAGGTGGCCCCACACCACCTGGCGGCGCGGCCAAGGAGGGGGGCGCGCCGCCCTAGGGGTGGGCCCCTCAAGCGCCTCCTGACTCTGCCCCTTCGCCTATTCATTCTCTCCGTCGCGAAAACCCTATTACCGAGAGCCACGATACGAGAAAAGTTCCAGAGACGCCGCCTCCGCCAATCCCATCTCGAGGGATTCAGGAGATCGCCTCCGGCACCCTGCTGGAGAGGGGAATCATCACCCGAAGGACTCTACATCACCATGATCGCCTACGGACTGATGTGTGAGTAGTTCATCCTTGGACTATGGGTCCATAGCAGTAGCTAGATGGTTGTCTTCTCCTCTTGTGCTATCATGTTTAGATCTTGTGAGCTGCCTATCATGATCAAGATCATCTATTTGTAATGCTACATGTTGTGTTTGTTGGGATCCGATGAATATGGAAACTATGTCAAGTTGATTATTGATCTATCATATATGTGTTGTTTATGATCTTGCATGCTCTCCGTTGCTAGTAGAGGCTCTGGCCAAGTTGATACTTGTGACTCCAAGAGGGGGTATTTATGCTCGATAGTGGGTTCATGCCTCCATTGAATCTGGGATAGTGACAGAAAGTTCTAAGGTTATGGATGTGCTCTTGCCACTAGGGATAAAACAACAATGTTTTGTCTAAGGATATTTGTATTGTTTACATTACGCACGGTACTTAATGCAATTGTCTGTTGTTTGCAACTTAATATTGGAAGGGGGCGCATGCTAACCCGAAGGTGGACTTTTAAGGCATAGATGCATGCTGGATAGCGGTCTATGTTCTTTGTCGTAATGCCCTAAGTAAATCTCATATTAGTCATCGTGATATGTATGTGCATTGTTATGCCCTCTCTATTTATCAATTGCCCAACTGTAATTTGTTCACCCAACATGCTATTTCTTATTGGAGAGACACCACTAGTGAACTATGGACCCCGGTCCATTCTTTTACATCTGAATACAATCTACTGCAATCATTGTTCTCTGCTGTTCTTTGCAAACAAACATCATTCTCCACACCATACGTTTAATCCTTTGTTTACAGCAAGCCGGTGAGATTGACAACCTCACTGTTAAGTTGGGGCAAAGTATTTTGATTGTGTTGTGCAGGTTCCACGTTAGCGCCGGAATCCCTGGTGTTGCGCCGCACTACACTCCTTCACCAACAACCTTCACGTGCCCTTCATCTCCTACTGGTTCGATAACCTTGGTTTCTTACTGAGGGAAACTTGCTGTTGTACGCATCACACCTTCCACTTGGGGTTCCCAACGAACGTGTGCTTCACGCGTCATCAAGCTAAATTTATGGCGCCGTTGCCGGGGAGATCAAGACACGCTGCAAGGGGAGTCTCCCACATCCAATCTCTTTACTTTGTTATTGTCTTGCTTTACTTTATTTTATTTCCTGTTTTGTTTGCTTTCTTTATATCAAAAACACAAAAAAAATTATCTACTTGCATTTACTTTATTTACCTTTTGTTTATTTCATCATGCTTCCCCCTAAGTTCACTCTGAAAGATATACCAGTAGGACATGGGTCTATCATTGGAAGAGATAATATAGAAGAATTTTTCACTCATGTTAGTACAGTTAAAGATTTTAAAGATAGACACTTGGTAGAACTTGCTCCTACTTATGAAATTGCTACTGCCTCTTTAGTACACATGTTGGAAGCTAGATTTGTTAATCTCAACCCTATAATGCAACATATGTTTCTTACACTCTCTGATATGGAAGTAGGAGAAAAGAGAGATTTTGTTTTAGAAACCCTTCTTAGAGAATTTGGTGATGTAGCTAAAGAAGCTAGAAAAGTCTTTATTAAACATATGATGCTTGGCTTTTATACCAATTTTGCAAATACCCTTAAAAAGATTGAAAAGGATAGACTAAAGTACACTAATAAAGTCAATTGTGAGGGGGAGATTAAAGTACCAATACCTTGTAAGCTCTTTGGAATGCATGAGGCACTAGAAAATAATTTTGCTTGGATTGTTCCTGAAAATTTGTTTGAAGAGGATAGTAAGCCTAAGAGTAACGAAAGAGGAGTTCCTTACATAGACAAGATACAATGCATAGTTGAGAAAATTCCAAACCCCTCTGTTGATGCTTCTTCTTTTGATAATACTTGATTCACACTTTCTGCGCCTAGCTGAAAGGCGTTAAAGAAAAGCGCTTATGGGAGACAACCCATTATTTTACTTCTGCAATTTTTTTTATATTTGTGTCTTGGAAGTTTTTACTACTGTAGCAACCTCTCCTTATCTTTACTTTATTGCATTGTTGTGCCAAGTAAAGTCTTTGATAGTAATGTTGATACTACATTTGGATTTCTGCGCGGAAACAGATTTCTTGCTGTCACGAATTTGAGAATATATCTCTGTAGGAAACTCAGAAAAATCTGCGAAAAAGCATGAGTGATCCTCAGATATGTACGCAACTTTCATTCAATTTGAGCTTCTTCATCTGAGCATGTTAAGTACCTCAAAAATATTCGTCTTTACGGACTGTTCTGTTTTGACAGATTCTGCCTTTTATTTCACATTGCCTCTTTTACTGTGTTGAATGGATTTCTTTGCTCCATTAACTTTCAGTAGCTTTGGGTAATGTCCAGAAGTGTTAGGAATGATTGTGTCCTCTCTGAACATATGAATTTTTGGTTATGCACTAACCCTCTAATAAGATTGTTTTGAGTTTGGTGTGGAGGAAGTTTTCAAGGGTCAAGAGAGGAGGATGATACAATATGATCAAGAAGAGTGAAAAGTCTAAGCTTGGGGATGCCCCCGTGGTTCATCCCTGCATATTTCAAGAAGACTCAAGCATCTAAGCTTGGGGATGCCCAAGGCATCCCCTTCTTCATCGACAACTTATCAGGTCACCTCTAGTGAAACTATATTTTTATTCCGTCACATCTTATGTGCTTTACTTGGAGCGTCTGTATGTTTTTATTTTTGTTTTTGTTTGAATAAATTCGGATCCTAGCATTCCTTGTGTGGGAGAAAGACACGCTCCGCTTATTCATATGAACACTGGTGTTCTTAGCTTTACTTTTAATGTTCATGGCGAAGGTTGAAAACCGCTTCGTTCATTGCTATTTGGTTGGAAACAGAAAATGCTTCATGTGGTAATTGGTATATTATCTTGAATAATTTGATACTTGGCAATTGTTTTGAGCTCTCAAATAGATCATGTTTAAGCTCTTGCATCATGTAGTTTGAACCTATTAATGGAGAATTACTGTAGAGCTTGTTGAAATTTGGTTTGCATGATTGGTCTCTCTAAAGTCTAGATATTTTCTGGTAAAAGTGTTTGAACAACAAGGAAGACAGTGTAGAGTCTTATAATGCTTGCAATATGTTCTTATGTAAGTTTTGCTGTACCGGTTCATACTTGTGTTTGTTTCAAACAACCTTGCTAGCCAAAGCCTTGTACTGAGAGGGAATGCTTCTCGTGCATCCAAAACCTTGAGCCAAAACCTATGCCATTTGTGTCCACCATACCTACCTACTATGTGGTATTTCTCTGCCATTCCAAAGTAAATTGCTTGCGTGCTACCTTTAAAATTTCATTCCTTGTCTTTGCAATACATAGCTCATGGGAAAGTAGCCTTAAAAACTATTGTGGTAAAGAATATGTAGCTTATGTATCTTATTTCTTATAAGTTGCTTGTTGAGCGGTAACCATGCTTCTGGGGACGCCATCAACTATCACACTTTTGTTGAATATCATGTGAGTTGCTATGCATGTTCGTCTTGTCTGAAGTAAGGGTGATTTGTCATGATTAAATGGTTTGAGTATGCATATTGTTGGAGCAGAACATTGGGCCGCCAACCAAAGCCATGTATCATGGTGGAAGTTTCAGTTTGGACATTAATCCTCAATCTCTTATGAGAATATTATCTGTTGTTGAATGCTTAAAGCATTAAAGAGGAGTCCATTATCTGTTTTCTATGTTGTCCCGGTATGGATGTCCTCGAGTTGAGATCTATCAAAAACGAGAAATCAAATGCTATCTATCTCCTTGGACCTTTGTACAGGCGGCATAGAGGTACCCCTTTGTGACACTTGGTTGAAACATATGTAATGCAATGATAATCCATGGAAATCCGAGCTAATTAGGACAAGGTGCCAGCACTATTGGTATTCGATGCATGAGGCTTGCAACTTATAGGATGTTTTATGCATAACACATATGAATTATTACTTCCGTTGACAAAATTGTTTCTATGTTTTCAAAATAAAATTCTCTAGCACAAAGAGTAATCCCTGCTTCCCTCTGCGAAGGGCCTTTCTTTTACTTTATGTTGAGTCAGTTTACCTACTTCTTTCTATCTTAGAAGCAAACACTTGTGTCAACTGTGTGCATTGATTCCTACATACTTGCTTATTTGCATTCATCATATTACTTTGTGTTGACAATTATCCATGAGATATACATGTTGAAGTTGAAAGCAACTGCTGAAACTTATATCTTCCTTTATGTTGCTTCAAAACCTTCTATTAAGAATTTGTTGCTTTATGAGTTAACTCCTATGCAAGACTTATTGATGCTTGTCTTGAAAGTACTATTCATGAAAAGTCTTTGCTATATGATTCAGTTGTTTAGTCATTGTCTTTACCATTGCTTCGAATCACTTCATTCATCTCATATGCTTTACAATAGTATTGATCTAGATTATGATAGTAGCATGTCACTTCAGAAATTATCCTTGTTATCGTTTACCTACTCGAGGGCGAGTAGGAACTAAGCTTGGGGATGCTTGATACGTCTCAAACGTATCTATAATTTCTTATGTTCCATGCTAGTTTTATGACAATACTCACATGTTTTATATACACTTTATATCATTATTATGCATTTTCCGGCACTAACCTATTAACAAGATGCCGAAGCACCAGTTCCTGTTTTCTGCTGTTTTTGGTTTCAGAAATCCTACACAGGAAATATTCTCGGAATTGGACGAAACAAAAGCCCAGGGTCTTATTTTCCACGGAGCCTTCCAGAAGTCCGAAAAGGAGACGAAGAGGAGCCGAGGTGGCCCCACACCACCTGGCGGCGCGGCCAAGGAGGGGGGCGCGCTGCCCTAGGGGGTGGGCCCCTCGAGCGCCTCCCGACTCTGCCCTTTCGCCTATTTATTCTCTCCGTCGCGAAAACCCTATTACCGAGAGCCACGATACGAGAAAAGTTCCAGAGACGCCGCCGCCGCCAATCCCATCTCGGGGGATTCAGGAGATCGCCTCCGGCACCCTGCCGGAGAGGGAAATCATCACTCGGAGGACTCTACATCACCATGATCGCCTCCAGACTGATGTGTGAGTAGTTCATCATTGGACTATGGGTCCATAGCAGTAGCTAGATGGTTGTCTTCTCCTCTTGTGCTATCATGTTTAGATCTTGTGAGCTGCCTATCATGATCGAGATCATCTATTTGTAATGCTACATGTTGTGTTTGTTGGGATCAGATGAATATGGAATACTATGTCAAGTTGATTATTGATCTATCATATATGTGTTGTTTATGATCTTGCATGCTCTCCGTTGCTAGTAGAGGCTCTGGCCAAGTTGATACTTGTGACTCCAAGAGGGGGTATTTATGCTCGATAGTGGGTTCATGCCTCCATTGAATCTGGGGACGATGTGAGAAAGTTCTAAGGTTATGGATGTGCTGTTGCCACTAGGGATAAAACAACAATGCTTTGTCTAAGGATATTTGTATTGTTTACATTACGCACAGTACTTAATGCAATTGTCTGTTGTTTGCAACTTAATACTGGAAGGGGTGCGCATGCTAACCCGAAGGTGGACTTTTTAGGCATAGATGCATGCTGGATAGCGGTCTATGTTCTTTGTCGTAATGCCCTAAGTAAATCTCATATTAGTCATCATGATATGTATGTGCATTGTTATGCCCTCTCTATTTGTCAATTGCCCAACTGTAATTTGTTCACCCAACATGCTATTTCTTATTGGAGAGACACCACTAGTGAACTGTGGACCCCAGTCCATTCTTTTACATCTGAATACAATCTACTGCAATCATTGTTCTCTGCTGTTCTTTGCAAATAAACATCATTCTCCACACCATACGTTTAATCCTTTGTTTACAGCAAGCTGGTGAGATTGACAACCTCACTGTTAAGTTGGGGCAAAGTATTTTGATTGTGTTGTGCAGGTTCCACGTTGGCGCCGGAATCCCTGGTGTTGCGCCGCACTACACTCCTTCACCAACAACCTTCACGTGGCCTTCATCTCCTACTGGTTCGATAACCTTGGTTTCTTACTGAGGGAAACTTGCTGTTGTACGCATCACACCTTCCACTTGGGGTTCCCAACGAACGTGTGCTTCATGCGTCATCAGGATCCGATGAATATTGAATACTATGGCTGAGATTGATTATAGATTTGTTATATGTTATTTGTGATCTTGCATGCTCTCCGTTGCTAGTAGATGCTCTAGCCAAGTATGTGCTTGTGACTCCAAGAGGGAGTATTTATGCTCGATAGTGGGTTCATACCTCTAGTAATCTGGGAGAGTGACAATAACTTGTAAGGTTGTAGATGTGATGTTGCTACTAAGGAGAAAACAACAATGGTTTGTTTATTTTACACACTTTACTTAATGCAATAATCAGCTGCTTGCAACTTAATACTGAAAGGGTTGTGGATGCTAACCGGAAGGTGGATTATTAGTCATAGATGCAGTTGGATTACGGTCTACGAATCTTGTTGTAATGCCCAAATGAATATCATAGTTATCATCTTGTCATGTATGGTCTTTATTCTGTCAATTTCCCAACTGTAATTTGTTTACCCAACATGTTATTTATCTTTATGGAGAGACACCTCTAGTGAACTGTGGACCACGGTCCTTTCTTTTACACTGATAAATCCATCTACTGCCAACACTTTTCTCTTTATTTCACTGCAAACAAACATCTATTTCCACACTATACGTCTAATCCTTTAATTTCGGCAAAACCGGTGAGATTGACAACCTCGCTGTAAGTTGGGGAAAAATATTTTGGTTGTGTTGTGTGCAGGTTCCGCGTTGTTGCTGACACCGGTAGTGCGCCCTGCCTAAGTCAGCTAGCAACACCTTTAGAAATGATTTCTTTCTCCTACTGGTCGATTAAACCTTGGTTTGTTACTGAGAGAAAACTTGTTGTTGTGCTCATCATACCTTCCTCTTGGGGTTTACCAACTGCGTGCTCTGCACAATATCAGCGGGATGGTGGGGAAAGCACTTCAAAAAGGCGGGGAGGGTGATCCTCTGCAGATCGTTCCTTTCCTCCATGGTGTTATACCACCTCGCAGTATTCAAGCTGTCGGTTTGGGTACTAAACAAGATTGAGAAGATCATGAGATCCTTCCTTTGGATGAAGCCGTGGGCGATCCCGGGGGTGAGGCCTCACCCACTGGTCAACTAGCGCACAATATGCAGGCCAAAGGAACTTGGAGGTCTAGGCGTTCTTGATCTCGAGAGGTTTGGGTGGGCGATGCGCTTGCATTGGCTGTGCTACGCCTGGACTGAGCCCGACAAGCCATGGTTTGGGACGGACCACCCTTGCGACGATGTGGACATGGCCCTGTTCCGCGCCTCGAGGGAGATCAAGATTTGAGACGGGGCCAGATACCTATTTTGGCATGACCACTGGAGGCAGGGTGGCGCGTTGCGCTACCAATTCCTGGACCTCTTCGCCATCGCCACTCGGAAGAAGAGATCGGTACAAAAGGTGCTACACCAACTGACGTGGGCATTACCCTTCGAGTAACCGACGTTACCCTATCCTGTATTGACCAACTGGAGGCCCATGAAGACACCCGAAGGCTAGATGGGCCACTAGGTCGGCGCACCAGAAGATCCCTTGATGGGCAAGACAAGGAAGCGAACGAACAAGGAAAGATTGGATCTAAACTATTGTAAAACTAGTCGTATTCGGTTAGACCTCTTGAGACCTGGGCTCCTATATAAAGGCCAGGAGAGGGGCTGCCGAAGGACACGAACAATCTTAGCAATCTTAGCCAGGAAAAGCTTAGAGCTAGGTAACCCTAGCAACAGCAATCTCGCCTAGATCTCAGCCGAACTATTCGGCACCCCATTGTAACCCATTATTCTCATAATCAAAGAACAGACAGGCAGGACGTAAGGGTTTTACCTCATCGAGGGCCCCGAACCTGGGTAAATTGCTCTCCCCGCTTGTCTGTGAACCGATGTCTCGTGTCAGCCTACAGGATTCCGTCAACCCTAAGCCCCTATTGGAGGGCATTGACGAGGAGTACCCACGACAATTGGCGCCGTCTGTGGGAACCCTGTCGGCACAAGATCGGACATCGGCTGAACCCGTCATGTCATTAGCAGCTTCATCAGCACCATCATCGTCTCATCTGGGAAGCCCGATCCGTTTTGGCTCCTACGAATTCACCCCGCACAGCGAATCGTCTCGCTCCACCTTCTCTGGTCTGCAAGGCAACATGGACATGGCGTTCGGGAGCGTCCACTACAACGTCAACTCAGAGGGAATTCTTCGGCTACTGGAATCTCCTATCTCCAGATCGACAAGCCCAAGTGCGTCATCGACACCCGACCTTTCGGCTGGCCAAGAAAACCCGTCGAGTCCGTCCGCGCCATCGACTCCTCGCTCGGCATCGTCCATGTCAGTTGGATCCGATGACCCCGTGCCCTCAGAGATGACCTCGTACTACTGCATAAACTGCGACACCAGGCATGGACTAGGGTCAAGCGACACGCCATTCATCTGCAACGCCTACTATTCGTTGGGAGAGGACAGCATCGGTAGCGTCGTCCGAGGAGACACCCGAAGAGTGGCGCCCCTCCAAGTCTACGTCGCTAATAGGGGAGATGGGGAACGCACCCCCCGTTCTAGCAGGCGGGCTAGTTTCGGAGATAGCGCCAGCAATGACAACAGCGACCACACCATTACAGAAGAAGAGTGGGCAGCAGCCAAGGCAGCCGTGCTCAACAACACACCGCTTTCGGCGGGAACCACGGTTGGTACGCTCAACGCTTACCGCTCCATATTAGAGAAAAATCGGGAGCGCCTGTCTAAGGAGCAAGCCACCCTCGAGAAACGACTATCTGCGGCAGACCGGTCCAGCGAGCGACGAAGGGCCTCGCAGGGGAGCACCCCCCGAAGTACCCACGGAGGGGGCAAACATCGATCGAGGATGTCCAGGCTCTCGGAAGATGATGCAAGGGAGATAACATCAAACTTGACCAAGTCCTTTATGACCACGGACACCGCAGGCATGCCACGGCCAAAAACCGTCGCAGGAGCAACAACCAATCTTGCAGCGTACCTCATCAACCAGCGTCCTGAAGGATCCATGGCTCAGGCCCACCGCGGTGCTTTGGAGAGTCTTGCGATACTAGGACATAATCTAGTTCCGCCGAAAGAGAAGACCCTGCAGGCCAGCGGGTCAAAACATCGCGCAAGAGACGCTCGGGACGAAATCAAACAGAGCAGGATTGACAAAGCAAGGCGACGACGTGCCATGAGAGAAGAACTTGACAGCGATTCTTCGGACGAGACCCAGGAGAACGACGGCGAGCTTAGAGGAGCCGATTGTCTGAGCTACAAAATTCGGGAGGCGATGCCACCCAAAAAGTTCAAACCTACACCTACCGACGCTGCCAAATACGATGGGCAGCAGGAGCCAAGATCCTGGATAGAGGACTATCTGCAGACAGTAATTTTGCAAAAAGGGAATCAGATAGCAGCAATGCAATGTCTGCAGCTTTACCTAAAGGACTCAGCACGAGCCTGGCTCAGAGGGCTGCCGAAGGGTTCCATCAAGTCATGGGATGACTTAGTAGAAGCTTTTGTTGCTAACTTTCAAGCAACCTACAAGAGGCCCGTCGGGATCGAGGAGTTACGGCACTGCCAACAGAAGCAGAAGGAGTCGATGCGCGCGTACATCGGGAGGTTCACCAAACTCCTAAATGCTGCGAAAGACGTATCTGTCGATAGGGCAATTGACGCTTTCAGTGATGGCATCCGACGTGAAAGCTATATAGAAGAGCTTGGGCGCAAAAAGCCGAAGACCATAACCAAGCTAATGGAAATCGCCAACAGCTGGGCCGATGGTGAAGACAATGTCCGAAAACCACGGCAGCAGAAATGACGGCATTTAAGAGGATGACCAGCCGAAGAATGATTCGGGTGGTCGAAGGGACCGGAGTAAGAGAAGGAAGAACCGCGATTACGATGACAACAACCTAGTGGCCGCAGGTTACTGCGATCGACAGGATGATCGGTACGACAACAAAGTAGACGATCGGCAGGACGGTAATCGGAATGACTCTGGGAACCGTGGCAACTATAAACCACGACCTCAGAGAACTCCCAAATTGCCTTACGCTGAATAGATCAACGCCCCTTGCTACCTACATTCTTATACCGATTCCAAGGGTGGAAAAGTAAAATCTAGCCACCTGCTCAGGGATTGTCGGCAGTTCCTCGATATGCATGAGCTCATCCAGCAGGCAGGCCAGAAACAGCTACCGCCACCACCACCGCCACCCCCGCCACATCATCAAGTCCAGAAAGCTCAACCTCATCAACCCAACGAGGCGTTTCCACCGCCACGTGGGCAAATGAACATGATTCACAGGACAGGTGTTTCAAGGAGAGAGATGAAGAAGCTCACCCGAGAAATCAACCTGGCAGAAAGCGTCATGGCGAACATTCCCGAATATGTCGAATGGTCGTCTCAGGAAATCACGTTCAGTCGAATGGATCACCCGATGACCATACCAAAGCCAGGGCACGCCGCCCTAGTGGTCGAAGCACAGATAGGAGGGTTCAAGATGAGCAAAGTCTTCATGGATGGAGGAAGTGGACTCAACTTGATATTCCTTGACACAATTCAAAGTATGGGGATCACCATGAGAATGCTGGAGGACTCAGATACTCGCTTCCATGGGATACTCCCTACTTCACCAGCGCATTCTCTTGGCAAAGCTTACTTGAATGTCGTTTTCGGTAAACCCGACAAGTTCAGGAAGGAGAAGATCGAGTTCGAAGTCGTGAACTGGGAATCACAGTACCACGCCATACTCGGGAGACCAGCTTACGCCAAGTTCATGGCCGTGCCGCACTACGCATACCTCAAGCTGAAGATGCCAGGGAACAATGGAACAAACATCACAGTCTATGGGAGCTTTTCACGCTCGGACAATTGTGACCGTGACTTTCAAAGGATTGCTGCTAAATTTGGGCCACGGCGAGATACTGTCGACCCCCCGCCCAAGCTGACGATACAAGAAATCAAGGAGGAAAAACTTGACAGGGAAATTAAGAAGAAGCCAGCTCCCGAAGGCCCAAAGAAAGAATAGCATCGCAGAAAAAGTTTCGGCGAGAAGATGCGAGGAGGCGGCAAGATACTAACAATTGCTTTGCTCAAGCATCCGGCGAAATCAACAAAGATGTCGCGACCACCAGCATGACGAAGAAATCGGAAGATCCTTCTGAAGAAGAGAAGAACCCCTTTCTTGATAAAACACTCCCTTAGTTCTTAAATTTTTCCCCTTTTACTTTACACAGGGCCTCTTGTTTTCGCCCTCCAGTTTCATATTTACCCTATCAATAAGTACTTAAGTTCCGATTCTTGTTAAAGTATTGCAGTAATCTAAAGCATCTATGACCGTGCTGCCGCCAAGTAGCGGCATAATTTAACGTGCGGCAGAAGATAGCGCTCAGGACAAAAACCTTTACGGGAACTGCAAAGAAGAATAAGGACATCAATCCGCCCCTCTGCTTCAGATGCCTCTACGAGTGCCGTACAAAGCAAGAGTTTGGAAAACTTACACACAACCCATGCTTGATATTTCACTTATGGAAATATCAGAGAACAACGGGTTCATCGGCAGAATCATTACACCCGAAAAATTCGGGAATGACTGTCGAAATTTATAAACGGTTGAAAGCAAAGTTGCGCATACAACAGGTTTAGCAAAACCTGCAACACGAGCTGATCACTCATAATGATTTGCTAACCAACTAGTACACATACATCCAACGGGCAATTAAGCTTCGCCCCTTTGAGTATTTGCCAACGGCATGGTAAAAGTACATATTCATGTATCAACCAAGACAAAAAAGTTGCGGCTTAAAAATCCGAACACTCGGAAGAACTAGCCAAAACAATTTACAAAAGTAATTTTACACCTTTACATCACCCTTGCGGAGTTTCCTTTTCCTCAGGTACCTTTGACATCTCCTCAAGCCTGTCGACAATTATATGGGCAGGTGCTAAAACCTTCGGGTACAACTCCTCGAGATCACCAGTTGCATTGGCGATAGACAACAAGCAAGCCGAAGGATAACAAGCAAGCACAAGGGCAAGCGTGCACTTGGCCCCTGCAAAGACTTGAGATCTTACCAGCTCCCAAACCTTCTTAGCGCTCCCAAATTCAGACATCAAAGTCAAGAGGGTAGGAGGAACTGCATTCAGAGGAAACATTGTTTTCCAAACTACCCTCATAGCCTTGTAGCACTTGTCGAAGAACTGATGGACCTGGTGTACTCAATCCTGAAATTTGACGACAGCCGAGGCCTTCGAGTGTTCCCGCCAGAAAATTTCTTCAGATGAGGACAGCTGAGTCAAAGCATGCACCCGCTCGTGTATCCGTTTGTTCTCTTCCGCATGGTTCAACGCTATGACTGCCAAAACAGTTAGTCAAGATTCAGACAAGAAGTTGCTAGCAAAGAGGCAAAGGGATCAAGAAACTTACAGTTTAAACTTTCGGTAGCCTTATGCAGTTCGCCAAGAGTATACCGCTCCACGTCGGCTGCAATCTCGCTCTTTTTGTTGATGATGGCAGCTAAAGCATAAGTGCTGCGTAAGTCCTTTTCCATCTGCGTGATCCGGTCTTTCATGCGCTGGATCCGATCGCTTTTAGGAAGAGCACCCGACGAGTCGTTTGCAAACGAGGGTACTGGGAAGACCTGCAAAAAATACTGGTTATAAAGAAGTGATGGATATGGCACAGCCAAACATCCAAAATAACTCCCATCAGGAGAAGTGCAAGAAAGTGATATCATAACAAAACTGTGCTAACAACAATGCTAGCACGGAGTTTATTACAAAGCATGAGTTGTGCGGCAGAACAATGTTTTGCATCAGTTCAAGGCACAAGTTTGTTACAAGAATCAAGGGAGCCGGGTTTGAGTCGATGAACTAGGGCCAGTCGATGATTTCCTTGATGAAACCAGCTCAAGAAGCTGACGGACGCAAGTAAGAGCAGAAGCCTTAAAGGTGCTCAAATCAACAGGCTGCCCGTCTTGCTCTTTTGGAAGCCCCTTAGTCATTTCTTCGATGTCACCCTTAAAGCCGTAACCCATCATAAGTTGGAAGGCAAGGACAGCACCAAAAGTGCGCGATGTACGCTTGAATACCTCGATGACTTCCTTGGTATCAACCGCGAAGGTATCGATCAGCTGTCCCAGGGTCTTCTCTTGCTTGATCTTGGGAAAGATCATCGAGTGCATCCGCGCCAGAGCACCCTTCCCCTTCGCAAGAAGCTCTTGTGTAAGCTGGTGAGAAGCGAGAATCGTTGACACAGCGTTCGCTGGGGAGTTATTTGGAACTCTTTCCAGGGCATCGACAGGAATGTTTGCTGCCTCTGTAGTAAAAAGGAAAGGAGAAAATTCAGTCATTGACAAAAAGTTTAAATCCATAAGAATGTCACTCGACAGAAGTATGTTAGAAATTACCAAGCAAGGCCAAAGAAGATTGGCGAAGGACTTCATCCTTTTCGGCTGCTCGAGCCTCAGCCACCAGCCTGGATGCTTCTTCCTCCTTCAGCTTCCCTTCGGGCCGGCCAGCTCATCCTTCAGAGAATCAATCTCTTGGCGAGCCGCGGCAGCTATCTTGACTGCGCCATCCAGTTTTGAGGAGGAAGATTCGACTTCCTCTTGCAGCCGAACTTTGTCAGCCTCTAGAGAAGTGAATCGGGAGGCGAAAACCTCCAGAGAAGAGATAACGCCGCGCAGGTCCTTAAGAGAGAAAGAAAAACAATTAAACAAGGCACGCTCTAAGAAATCTGTACCTAGATCAGAAGAGAACTTACAGAAAAAGGAGCCGCAGTAGCAGCAGTTGGAGAAGTATCCTTCCCTTTGGAAAGGGAAGACCCAGTCGATGCTTGAGCCACGGGGGCAACCTTAGGAGCCGAAGCTTCGGAAGCCACCACGACCGGCGAAACGGCATCAGACTTGGCCTTTTTAGGAGGAGGCTCGATAAAGCCCTCATCACTGTAAAAGAAAACAGTCGACTGTGATTATAACAGGAGTATGAAAGGTAAAAAAGGCACAGTATAACTTTCAGAAAAGAACTACTTACATATCGAAGAGATCATCTTCATCGGCAAAGCCGCCAGTTGATCTCTTCGCAGGAGAAGCTCTGGCTCCATCAGCAGCTGCATCAACAAAAGTATCATGATCAGTGTCGACGTTACGCACTGATCCATCTGTGATACAAGTGTTATCAGGTGAGGGGCGAAGATCAGCGTGGGCAACTTCAAGATTCATCGGACCGTTATATTCATCCTCTAGACCTGTTTCATCGGTGGTGTGAAAATCTATGGGGATTGAGGAGCCTCTCCCCTCGGAAGTATCATCCGGCAAATCACGTGTATTTTCAGAAGCCATAGGGATCTGGCAAAGAAAAATGAAAAAGTAAGAACAAAGGTAATCATGTCGGCTGAGCAAGAAGCTATAATAAAGATGTGAAGAAAGGAAAATACCCCTGATGGTGGATGATCAACGTCAAGGGGAGCATAAGAAGAGATTAGCGGGATCGAATCTTCCTGGTTGAAGGAAGTAAGACGACGAACTTCATCAAGCAACTCCTTTTCTGATAGATCGTCAGCATTAATCCTGGTCTCATCCTTTGGGCCTGAGTACAACCACATCGGGTGAACTCTGGCCATGACTGGCTGGATTTGACGCTTTAGGAAAACTGCTGCCACCTCCGTACCAATCATAGTTTGGCCGTCAGCCTCTTTGATTCGAAGGAATTTGGCAAATAATTCTTCGGCTGAAGCCCTTTCGTCGGCTGAGAGGATGTTCTTCCAAGAGTCCTTAGGCTTGGCTTCAGAAACGTCGGCATAGCAGGGGAGTCGACACTCGGGTGACGAGGAATCTTTGACGTAAAACCATTTCAGCCTCCATCCTTGCACAGACTCTCTCATTGGGAAATTGAAGTAATTAACTTCTGAGCGGGCAACGAAACCTACCCCTCCGGTGACAAAGTATCCATTACTACTGCTGTATCTCTTCACATAGAAGATCTTCTTCCACAGTCCGAAATGAGGTTCAATACACAAAAATGCCTCGCAAAGGGTGATAAACACGACAACATGGAGGATTGAGTTGGGGGTGAGTTGCCATAGTTGGATCTCGTACGTCCGCAAGAGATGGAGGAGGAATCCATGAGAGGGGAGTGAAAGGCCTCGATGAAGAAAAGATAAGAACATCACAGAAAATCCCGCGGGAGGATCAGCCCGAGAAATCGCACCTGGAAGGATCACATCACCCGTGTCGGAGGATATCAATCCTAAGCTTCGGGATCTCTTCTCGTCACGCTTGGTGACGGTTGAAGCTACCCAGTCCCCAGGTTTGACCGTCGAGCCCGACGGCGCTGGCGGCGCCGGAGCCGGGGGAGGGGCGCTCGGGGCGCTTCCCTTCGGAAGAGAAGAGGAGGACTTGGCAGCAGCACCTCCGCTGGTGGAGCTAGCGATGGCGGCGGTGTTCTTCTTCTTCACCATCGCGAGATCTGAGGAAGATTGGAACTGTGGCGGCGGCGCGACAATGGTGAAAGAAGGGAGAAGAGGAAGAACGAGGAGATGCTGCGGGAACCGTGGAGAAGATTGGGAATTTTTTGCCTTTGGAAATTTTAAAGAGAAGTTAAGGGGTAAGTAAGTACGTGGCGCTTGAGGAAGGGAAGGAACTGATGGCCCACTACGCCCACGATTGTGCGAAAATCGAGGAGCCACCTCGGTCGTTACGCGTACAGTGGTCAAGCCCTACAACACTGATTGAACAGGGCTAGGGCTAGCTTGTCATGATGGACCTGTCAAATTAGCCTGCAGCAGTAACACGTCAGCAATGATGTCATAATTTGGAAGCATTCGAAGGAAATATTAAAGGTCATCGGATGAAGGCTTTGAGTCCACGCACGGATTGCAAGCATCCGAACCTGGACTAGGGGGCTACTCCCATCGGGAGCGCTGACGCGCACCCGATAAAAAGAAGATTCGACAGAATGAGCAGTCGAAGGAAAAAGGACTGAGTCTGCACTCAAACGATTACACCCAGACACTCCCATCGGGAGCGCATGATGTACATCTAGTAAAAGTTTTTTGCACTCCAGGATCATGCCCGGGGACTTGATTCTGTGTAGAGTAACGTTGTTTTGCCATCGGCAGTTAACCAACAAAAGTTGGGCACGTTGCTCATTATCCTTTGCGTGAAGAAAATATATCGGATGACCTATGAAGCCTTGCGAAAAACTCGGCAGAGGAAAGTATTCGAGTAGTACAACTTGAGTCTACGCACGAATTGCAAACATCCGTACCTAGACTCGGGGGCTACTCCCATCGGGAGCGCTGACGCGCACCCGATAAAAGGAAGATGAAGCATAATCAAGATGAATAAGAATAATGAAGGAGAAGAATATCATGAGAGGACATGCATTAGTCTCTACCCGAATTATCTTCGGCTAGACACTCGGGGGCTACTGACGTGGGCATTACCCTTCGAGTAACCGACGTTACCCTATCCTGTATTGACCAACTGGAGGCCCATGAAGACACCCGAAGGCTAGATGGGCCACTAGGTCGGCACACCAGAAGATCCCTTGACGGGCAAGACAAGGAAGCGAACGAACAAGGAAAGATTGGATCTAAACTATTGTAAAACTAGTCGTATTCGGTTAGACCTCTTGAGACCTGGGCTCCTATATAAAGGCCAGGAGAGGGGCTGCCGAAGGACACGAACAATCTTAGCAATCTTAGCCAGGAAAAGCTTAGAGCTAGGTAACCCTAGCAACAGCAATCTCGCCTAGATCTCAGCCGAACTATTCGGCACCCCATTGTAACCCATTATTCTCATAATCAAAGAACAGACAGGCAGGACGTAAGGGTTTTACCTCATCGAGGGCCCCGAACCTGGGTAAATTGCTCTCCCCGCTTGTCTGTGAACCGATGTCTCGTGTCAGCCTACAGGATTCCGTCAACCCTAAGCCCCTATTGGAGGGCATTGACGAGGAGTACCCTCGACACCAACAAAATTGGATCAGGTGTCTAGCGCGCATATCTACCATGTATCAGCTACATCAGTTCATTCAGCTATGGACCATTCTCGGACTTGATTCGCTGGAGATGGACGGAATCAGGCACATACACGACGGCTTCTGCTTACCAATGTCAGTTCATGGGATCTTGTGCTACTTTCCGCTCGGCCAAGTTCTGGAAGGGACATGCTGAGGCCAAATGCAGGTTCTTTGCATGGCTAGCCCTGCACGGCAAATCTATCACGGCTGAAAACCTCGCGCTTCGAGGATGGCCTCACGACCCAATCTGCAAGTTGAGTCATATCTACCAAGAGACGGTGCAACACCTCACCCTTGACTGTCACTTCTCCACCGCTGTCAGGGAACAAATCTTCGCTTGGAATGGGACCTTCGGTATCCCACCGCCTCCGGGCGGGAAGTCACTCAACGTGTGGTGGGATGAGGTGATCTCCCACCTCCCGAAGGAGAAGAAGCGGGAGGCCAGTGGGGCGATCATCTACTCCATGTGGGGTGTTTGGAAGGAGAGGAACATGCGGGTGTTTCAGAACCCTGCCTTGCAGCCTGCGGCCGTGGCGGCTCTTGTGAAGGAGGAGATCGCCTAGAGGGCATACTCGCACACCCATGACCCTAGAGACGGGAATCCAGTCTGGCACCTATCGGCTTACGGCTAGTTTCCTTTGTTCTTTGTGCCATTCGGTCCACTTGGGACCCTTCTGTAATTAACACTCTATTTCTATCTAATCAATTGGCAGTTCGACTGCCCGTTCCTAAAAAAAACCATGTTTCCAAAAGAAAGGAAACCATATTATCTGGTGTGCAACATAAACCGTTGGATCACCCAGAGCACGGACGGATCAAACAGATTACCAAGTGCTCTATCGTGTAGCATTTTGCCTGCACGGTTAGCAAGTTCAGTAATCCTCTGGTTCTTAATTTTTTCTTTTTTGATAATGGGCGCTTTATTACTTTGAAAAAGAAATTACACCCGACCTCTGCACAGCTAAGATGCACACAACCATTCGAAAGTCTCAAAGTCTCAAGTAATAATAAAAGATGAATTACAAATCAGACAAGAGCAACTGTAAGACGCCTAAGAAGAGAGCATAGGCCCAATCCGAAGATTATGCTGCCACCCATGTAGGGAAAAAGTATCCCTCGTTGCATCCTCCAACCGTGTACAGACCTCCGTAAAGAGATCGCGATTCTCCACCTTTTGCGGCGCATACCACGAACGAAAAGTAGTGGTACATCTCTAGATAACCTGCAAGAGAGAACAATTTGTATCATTAAAAACTTTGTCATTTATGCATAGCCATAGCGACCATATAAAGGAAAGAACCCCCACCCTAATAAACATTCTAATTCTATGATCAATACCACGAAGCTAATTACCAAAGATATTGGTCACACTAGTCGGGTGATACAGATCAGAAGCTACTTGGATGCATGACCATATAGACCTAGCAAAGCGGCATTGGAAGAACATGTGTTTAATCATCTCATTGTGATAAAAAAACACTGAGTACTCCCATGACAATTGCGTTTCACAAGATTATCTTTGGTGAGGATTACTCCTCGATGCAAACGGTACTTTCATGTTCCAAATCTTCTTGTTTTTATCAAATGGTATTTCCGGTTGGATAATAGCATTGTATAATGAACTTACAGAGAAATTTCCATTGGTTTGTAAGTTCCAACGAAATTCGTCCTGCCCTTCGGACAACTGAATGGATTCCAAACAAAGCAGTAGGGTATTCCAAGCGAGAAGTCTCGGGCCGATTAAATATCATCTAAACGTCACTGTCGGGGGTGAGGTTGCCATTATAATGCAATGATATCACTTTTGCGACGAACAATGCTATACAACGCCAGAAATTGTTCAGAGATGCCTATTCCCTAACCAGGAATCCTCCCAGAACCGTATCTGCGATCCATCCTTAATATTGGAAGTACCATATATGAAGAAAAATTAATTTCTTTGTTGCTAGCCTAGAAATGCGAATCTCCCGGTTTCCAATGGATCTGGGATAACGCTTTCTCGCCAATGTACTTTCTTCTAACAATGGTATGCCATACACCATGTTCAGTTAGTAGCTTATAAAGCCACTTACCTAACAAAGCCGAGTTCTTGACCTCCAGGTCGTGAACCCCTAGCCCACCCATATCTTTAGGTCGGCATACGACAGACAATTTGACCAGTCGATATTTCTTTTTCTCACTATCCCCTTGCCAAAAAATCTCGATCTATAATAATCGAGCTTGTGTAATACACCTTTTGGCAAAATGAAGAAGGATATCATATACAACACCATGTTGGTGAGCACTGCATTATGACAACCAGTTTTCCTCCGAGGGATAGCATTTTACCTTTCCAACTACTAAGTCTTTTCTGAAGTCTTTCCTCAACTAATTTCCACTCAACAATTATTAATCTTCGATAATGAAGCTGGATTCCCAAATAGTTGATGGGAAACTGGCTTTGGTCACAACCAAACAGTTCCGTATATTCGGCAACTGAGTCTTGAGCCTCGCCGAAATAGAACAATTCGCTTTTATGAAAGTTTATCTTAAGGCTCGATATCTACTCAAAAGATGCCAATATCAGCTTTAAGTTTCGAGCTTTATCGAGATCATGTTCCATAAGTAAAATTGTATCATCAGTGTATTGAAGGATTGATAAACCACCATCGACTAGATGTGGGATCACCCCTTCAATTTGGCCATCAGATTTAGCTCGTTCAATAAAGATAGAGCCACAATATTGAATAAAAGTGGTGATAGAGGGTCGCCTTGGCGTAAGTCTTTTCTTGTCTGGAAGAAGCGTCACGTATCATCATTGACACAGATCGGGACACTTCCTCCATAGACAAAATTGTTGATCAAAGCTCGCCACTTAGGTGAAAAACCTGTCATCATGAGTGCCCGATGAAGAAAAGACCAATTAACTTTATCGTAAGCCTTCTCAAAATCAAGTTTTAAAATTACCCCGTTCATCTTTTTGGTGTGCAGTTCATGAACCGCCTCATGTAGGACTACTACCCCATCTAGGATATTACGTCCTTGCATGAAAGCGGTTTGCAACGGCCTCACCACATGATCAGTCACTGTATTCAATCTAATGGCAGCCACTTTCGTGAATATCTTGAAACTTACATTTAAGAGGCAGATAAGTCTATATTGTTGGATCCTTTCTGCCTCCTTAACCTCTGGCAACAAGATAACCTAACCAAACTTTAGACGAAATAGTTCTGACGGTCCTGCGTGTAAAACAATGAGCATTTGTAGAAGATCCTCTTTAATGGTATCCCAAAAAGTCTGATAAAATTCAGCAGGGAAACCATCTGGACCCGGGGCTTTGTTATATTCCATTTG
The DNA here is from genome assembly GCF_019359855.2 of Lolium perenne. Taxonomy (NCBI): domain Eukaryota; kingdom Viridiplantae; phylum Streptophyta; class Magnoliopsida; order Poales; family Poaceae; genus Lolium; species Lolium perenne. The sequence goes on from NC_067244.2 coordinate 66,430,376, forward strand.
GAAGATCGCTTTATTAACTTCCTCCTTCGAGCAAGGAGCCGTTAAAACAACATTCTCCTCCTGAGACACTTAGGGTATGTCTGTTATTTGGGACTCATCCAGAGAGAAGGAACTCTCTTCCAGTGGACCAAATAGATCCTTGTAATAATTAGTAATATAGGATTTGAGTTGCTCATGACCTTCAATTAGACCCTCATCTTGTACTAGAGATTGAATACGTTTTTTCCTGTGACACCATTGGCTATCCTATGAAAATATCTCGTATTTGAATCTCTTTCCAAAATGAATTGGGCCTTTGAACGCTGATACCATTTCAACTCTTCTTCCCGAAGAAGACCCGCTAATTGAGTATTAGATTGGTTTTTTAAATCCAATTCAATACTCGTTAGCGGTCTAACTTCAGCAAGTGCTTCTAACTCATCGATGAGAGTCGATAAGCGAATCTTCTCCTTCTTAAGAATACCAGCTATATGACTCGCCCATCCAGAAAGGTGTTTGTGTAAAGCTCGTATCTTTTTTTTTTATTCCACCTTATTACTGGATTGTTGGCATATAGTGGTCTTTCCCATACATTTTTAACCATCTCGTGAAACCCATCCCACTGTAACCATCCAAATTCAAACTTAAATGGTTTCTTAGACAACGGTCTTGATAATCCGGTCACTAAAAGTATGGGAGAATGGCCCGATAGCTTTTCAATACGTTTTAGAGCGTGTACATACACCATCGGGTGTTTATCCTCCCAGCTAGTGTCCATCAACACGCGGTCACCTCTGGTTCTTAATACAACTTGTTGTAGATTTGGATAAAATGTAGGGTGGAATTTGTTTAGATTTAGCAAGTTCACTTGTACAGTTGTAGTCCTTTGAGAAGTGAGACATACTAGTTAGAGCATCCCCACTCGTTGGCGCTCCCCACGCCCAAATCCGGCGAAATTTTCATCCGGATTGGAGGAAAATTTGGCCTGGGGAGCGCCGAAGTTCCAGCCGTCCCGGGGAATTTGCGCGGGCTAGAGCATGGAATCTTCACTGACACGCGGGCCAGATCGCGGAATTTGCTCCATCCGGAGTCCCCGGCAACACCCCGGGAAACCGAGGATGGCCTGGGGAGTCCGGACGGATTTAGGCCCAAATCCGGACATTTAAAACGAGCTGGGCAAGGCGTGATTTCGTCCAAATCCGTCCGGATGAAAAAAAGAGGCCCCGGGGCTACCAGGGGGCATGAGTGGAGATGCTCTTAGGTCGTTGTGCCACGTAAAAACAGTAAGCGACAATATTCCGTACTGACTGCGGCCTGAGGCCCAGCCGGCAGCCGCCCGGGCCAACGTCCTCATCTCATCGTGTTGTCGGAGCGCCACTAGTCGACGGGCCCTTTCCCTTCCCAGTGAGCTCGCTCATTTTTGGGCCCGACCTGCCTGTCCCCAACACAAACCAAAATTAACCTCCCAACGCAACGGTAACACACACACACCCCAGCCACAAAAATCCCCGCGTCACGCTCTATAAATCGCCTCGACGTCGCAGCACAGCCGCACAGCACATCACGGCGGCGCACGTACACTTACACGGCGAACATAGTCGGCGTGCGCACATGGCGGCAGAGGCAACCGAGTGGGAGTGGTCGGGGCGGGTGGCGTCTGCGGTGCTGGGCGCGACGCCGGACGAGGCGTGGGAGCTGCTCTCCGACTTCCTCGCGTTCCACCGGTGGAACCCGCGCGTCGCCAAGTGCCGGCGCGTCTCCGGCGCGCCGCGCTCGCCGGGGTGCGTGCGCTACTGCGAGGGCGAGCCCCGCGGCGACGGGCTCGGCCCCGACTGGGCGCACGAGACGCTCCACGAGCACGACGCCGCCGGACGCCGCTTCCGCTACGAGATGAACGACAACAACATGGGCTTCGGCAGGTTCTTCGCCACCTTCAGCGTCGTCGACGTCGAGCCGGGCTCTCCCGGCGCCGGGTGCGAGCTGCGGTGGGAGTTCGAGTGCGACCCCGTCAGAGGGACGGCCAAGGAGGCGCTCGCCGCGCGGCTCCAGGCCGGGCTCGACGGCATGGCTCGCCGGGTGGAGGAGGCCGTCTCCCTAAGGGTAGCCACCTCCGGCGCCGTCGCGCTCGAGGCACCTGCCGATCTCAAGCTGGGCACGTCCATTGCTGTTTGAGCAGTGCCGAGGCAGCGCCGGGTTCAGTTAATGATTATGTGCTGCTTCAAATAAGTCTATCTGATTTCAGTTCGTAAAAGATTGGGCATCTCTCGTTCTGCTTTTTGTATGCGCAGCGCATGTATGACAGTACGAACGCTATACCATGGTGCTCAATTAGTACGACAATTCTGTATCATCTTTTTATCATCTACAAAATCATGTTTACAACTATCTTGAGTGGTGAAGGTTATCTCGTGGTCACTCGTATATGAAGAATTTCGCGGTCATTTTTCGAGCAGCTAATGTACTTACATAGTTACATTACATTAAAGAGGAAATTACAGAAACCACCCACTATTGCTATCTTAATTGCAGAGACTACTCAATTTACCTATATTTTGCATAAAAACACCAACTATACATCTAATGTTGTAAAAAAAAAATCTAAATCTATGATTAAGATGCTTAACATCAAATATGATGACCAGGACCGAAGCCTTAGTTGTAGTCCTTACATTACCAGCACAAACACCACCATGACAACACTTGCAGTCCAAGTTCTCACCCTGAAGAAAGTTCCCGCTCTCAAAACAATACCCTCAATAAGGTCAACGCTAGGCACAGTCAGTTAAGGCCAGATGTTGAATTTTCACCCTGAAAGATAGGACATTGAACTTATCATGTGTTGATGCCCTCACTCGCATATGCCACTACTTTGAAGCTTGAAACACCAAGCAAGTTCACCATCGATGTAAATCCTTGAACCACCAACACTAGTCCTCAAAACTCATCCTCTAGGCCATTCTTCGCCTCTAAGTTCACCATGAAACCAAAAAGACATGTCCCATGATGGAAACAGATAGCAGAGTTTCGCGTCGTTCCTTCATGAAACCAAACGGTCCGGAAAAATATGGGAACACACGATCGAATCCCTTTCGATCCAGCAATCTTCAGGCACGAGACGCCCATGTAGTTCGCCGGTGAAGCCTCCCGGAACTCGACACTCCGGCCAAATCAAGGAGGACAAGCATCGAGTAAAGTTCCGTCTTGACGCGACAAAAACCCTAGGACCGCCACCTTTATTCTTCGATGCGGATGAATATGCCCCCATGCCACCATCCACGGCCCAACGACGACGAAGGAGGTCCTCCACCGCAATAGGAAACGCACACGCACGAGCGGCATATATATGAGCAACACGGTGCCACCGTCACCGCACAGCTAGCCTCCCCTAGGGCCAACGAGGTATTTGCAACAACCTCGGTCCGCACAGCCCAGATCGAGCCAACGGACTGCCTAGACCAGGCTCGCCCGGACGGTCGCCCACAATCGCCGCACATCCGCGGTCCAGGCCGCTGCATCCCGTCGTCGGCCCATCGCGCGCGCCCATCACCGAGAGCGCTACCACCGCGCACCCATCAGAGCTTCACCTCCACGCAGAGAGGATCCACCTGATGCACCTATATGGCTTCGCCACTGCCGGTAGGAGGGAAGTGGGCAAACTGGTGTTGATAGAAGGAGATGCATGTGGATTAAGTATAATCCAAATTTTTCCGTGACACTTACTCGAATGAATGTAATTCTATCGAGTAACTAATAAAGCTCATTGAATTCGGAAAAAAGAGAGTCGTAGACGACCAATCTGTAAAAGCTGAAATTACCTCATACGGAGTACACTTCAAGTAGACGTACGGGCGAGAACCCAAGGATGTTAAATTCATAGTTGTTCATGATTTTTAGCCCAGCATATTGCCATCTTTTAAGGAAAAAAACAAGGACACGGAGAATGACCAGACAGTGGAAAAGGCCCAGCTCCTGGTGGCACCAGGCACCTCCGCCTCCGCGCCTGCATGGAATCAGCGTTACTCTCTATCTGCGTCGACCGTTCTTCGAACTTAGGGCCCAATTAACATGGTGTTCTACCTTTTCCCAGTTTAGGTTTGTCACTTGTCAGCACTACGACAAATGTCTTTTAAGATATTAAAAAATTATGAATTTCGTTTTGGATGTACACCTAGACATGCTATGTTCGCACATAAAATTTTATGAGACAAAAGTTATTTTATATGGGTTGTGTAAAAAAGATAAAAACAATTCTCGTGAGAAGATATTTTGAAGCACCGAAAATTATCTTTTTTATATACTTCTCCGTTTTGAAATACTCTGCATTCTAGAACTAAATTTTGTTCTGAAATACTCTACATTCTAGTTTTTAGTCAACAAAAACACGGAAAACTAAGTGGTCCTCCTTTATCTATTGGATCACTATTTTTAGTGTAGCTTGAATTGGTTGTTTACCAATTTAAGTAGTACTAATAAATGCACTACTAATTTGTCTGATTTTTCCTAAAATGTATTAAAAGAGAACGGAGGGAGTAAGTCACATAAAAAAGTTATTTTTCACAAGATTTTTTATCGGAGATAGACTGCCGGATGTACATCTTTTTTTTGCATATCTTTTTGATATTTTGAAATATGTTTTATAGGCAATAGATGCTTCTACACCTAGTATGAGGCAAGATGGACATTCCATACTACGAGCGTTTGGCTGTATTGCTGCAAATTTTCTTATTGACGATGTTCACCGTTTGATCATTGGTTCGATAAACAAAAAGAGCTTGCATATGGAGCCGCGCTGATACCTAGAAATAATTCTGAGTTTGTCAACTCCGATTTCATTTCTTTAAGATTGTGAGTCAGTTCAACGTGGGGAGGCGGCTAGCAACCTTTGACCTCGTACTCTTGTGTATATTGCACGTCGCTTTCCACAAGAAAATAAAATTTTGGATGAGGCCAACTGCTAGCACGTGTACTGAGTAGCCATTGGCAGCCAAAAGGATTTTTTTTTGGCTGGGCCATTGCTTGTATTTAACAGATATATCTTCATATTTGGTTTTGTGTTAGTCTTGCACATACTTCTTGCGTTGTTAGCTACCATATTTTCTGGATTTAATCAAAGTCAAACATTGTAATGTTTGACATGTGATAAAAATCACCTTCTTATGATTGTAATGACATTGTTACTTGACCAATGAAATTATCTTTTCATTAGTACACAAAATGCCACTAGCGGTGTGGCAAAACCACCATTAGTGGCGTGGTTTCGGCACACCACCGCCCACCGGTGTTGTGTCAGTGGTACTTTATACCAGTGATGTGGCATCATCACGCCACTGTTATTTGACATACCGGTAGCGTTCCAAAAACACGCCACCGGTTATTTGACACTAGTGGCTTGTCTTGTTAATATGCCACTCCACTATGTTAATTTCCAAACTCAAAATAATATATCTCTAATACTGAAATTGACAGGAAAAACGTAATTCAACAATCTCTCTCAAATACTTTATTAAGATGTAGTTCACATAGGAATAACTTATAGTTTACCACCCATCTCAACATAGTTCACCATATATAGTTCAAATAGAGGACTTCACATGCACAGTTCACCCATCACACAAACAACTAATAATCGTTGATGGCGTCGATGACAAATACCACATTCATGTTCATGTGTGGTGTTGGTCTAGTAGTTAATAACACAACTTTTTTGACATGTAGATGTACGTCCCTCCACCCCTCGATGAGGAATATCATGCGGCCATATTTCTCAATTTGGTAACCAATGTTGGTGATGACACTTGCTCAAATATGCACTCAAGCTACGCCTTCCGTATGGGTGCCAAGGGAGGATACCAACTTTAGTGGTAATTTCTTGTATGCCAACAAAAAAAAGCAATATCAAACGAGTTCCGCCACGACAAGATATGCATAGACGCAACAACAGAAAGAAGAAAATGTATAAATTGAGTGAACGTACCATAGTGTTTATGTTGACATTTATGCTTGATAGCCGGAACACAAATGGCATCCCGATAAAGGTATTGAGTGGCGGCAGAATTTCCCAAATGTGGTATTGCTCAGGCTCGTCAAGGTTACATTTTTGAGTGAACACGGTAGCCCAATGCGTCCTCCTCATCCTCATCACCACCAACGTTGAGATAGATAATGCTTATACATTACACTTGAGAGGTCAAGTTAAAATGTACCATCTGTCCTCCATTGATATTTTTCCCTCAAATGAAACGTCATCATCCTTTTCCAAGAAGAAGGGTTCTTCTCGACTCTTTCTTCATTTTGATGTTGTATGTGTACCCATGAGCATGGAAGGACACAATACCTCCAACGAGGTCATTGAGTTGTGACCTTACGTTGCACTGAATAATCTAAGCACCAATCACAAACAAACCATCATTACATAAAACAAAAACAATATACGTTTCATCTAGTGTGGAACAGCACAATAGTTTGTTATTTGCCACTTCATTTGCAAAATCGTCAAAAATAAGCACACTAAACAATTCACCTTCGACAAGATCAATGCACATCTACAGTGGCATACACGTGCCATATCTTGTTATATAAGATGAAAAAGTATGTATTTCATCTAAAAATATGTCGCATGCGTGCATATGTCCAATCTGACACCTAAAATTTCTAACAATTTGCAACACTAGTAGTACACTAAAACTTTTACACTAACAATACACTACACTGCACAATTTTTAACACTAACAATCATCTACTAATTTCCAACACTAACAATACACTACACTGCACTACATAGTTTAAACAATCATCTATTAATTTCTAGCACTAACAATCATCAATTAATTTCTAACAATACACTACACTGCACTACATAGTTTAAACAATCATCTACTAATTTCTAGCACTAACAATCATCTATTAATTTCTAACAATACACTACACTGCACTACATAGTTTAAACAATCATCTACTAATTTCTAGCACTAACAATCATCTATTAATTTCTAACACTAAAGGAGGGGCAACCGCGGATTGGACCGGAGAGGAGAGTGCAACGGTTGATCGGAAAGGACCGGCGGGGGCGGCGATAGAACAGAAAGGAGAGCGTGGTGGCGGATCGAACAGGATATCGAGGAGGGGCAGTGGTAGCGACACATAGAGGAGAGGACGGCGAAATGATTTTAGAGTTATTAGGGCCGAGTGGGATGAGTTGTAAGTGGGACAGCCGTGAATTGAGCTGACAAAAGGAAGGCGCGTGGTATGTGGGGCCGGGCCACGGTGTTCGCAGGACTGCTTGTGGCATGGCCCAATTGGCCGGTTGGTGATCTCTTTTTTTACTCTTTTAAATATATTTGTAGTGTCATTCTAGGAACGAAAAATACGGTTTTGCTAATTTTCAGTCCAAATTCTATGTTAATTTCTGCATCGTTGAATTGCGTTGTGATTTATGCTAGTCAAGACTCATTAATAATATTATTTCCGTTTTAAAATATAGCTTTTTACGAAGTTAGTTTGGCTTTCTAAAAAGATTTACATTTCAGAACGGACGCAGTAAGATTTTTCTTGTTATACAAGCGGTTGCAAGTGAGATTCCGCTACTTACATATGAGTTTTAACTTAGAAGAAAAATGTTACTGTAAATTGATTTGTGGTTCATGCTAGTCATACCTCGTTGGCTCGATCTGGGCTGTGCGGACCGAGGTTGTTGCAAATACCTCGTTGGCCCTAGGGGAGGCTAGCTGTGCGGTGACGGTGGCACCGTGTTGCTCATATATATGCCGCTCGTGCGTGTGCGTTTCCTATTGCGGTGGAGGACCTCCTTCGTCGTCGTTGGGCCGTGGATGGTGGCATGGGGGCATATTCATCCGCATCGAAGAATAAAGGTGGCGGTCCTAGGGTTTTTGTCGCGTCAAGACGGAACTTTACTCGATGCTTGTCCTCCTTGATTTGGCCGGAGTGTCGAGTTCCGGGAGGCTTCACCGGCGAACTACATGGGCGTCTCGTGCCTGAAGATTGCTGGATCGAAAGGGATTCGATCGTGTGTTCCCATATTTTTCCGGACCGTTTGGTTTCATGAAGGAACGACGCGAAACTCTGCTATCTGTTTCCATCATGGGACATGTCTTTTTGGTTTCATGGTGAACTTAGAGGCGAAGAATGGCCTAGAGGATGAGTTTTGAGGACTAGTGTTGGTGGTTCAAGGATTTACATCGATGGTGAACTTGCTTGGTGTTTCAAGCTTCAAAGTAGTGGCATATGCGAGTGAGGGCATCAACACATGATAAGTTCAATGTCCTATCTTTCAGGGTGAAAATTCAACATCTGGCCTTAACTGACTGTGCCTAGCGTTGACCTTATTGAGGGTATTGTTTTGAGAGCGGGAACTTTCTTCAGGGTGAAAACCTAAGATCTAAGATCTTCAGGGTTAAAACTAAATAAATGTCCATAAGTTGTGGCGTTTTCTACTAGTGTTTCTACAAACAAAATTATACTACACTCGTTCCTAAATATAGGTTGCATATTTGTTAGCATGAAAATTAAAGAAAGAGCATGGTTGGAAAGGTACACAATTTTGGGCAAGATTACCCTTTACCAAATGACGTACTCCCTCCGATTCATATTAATTGACTCCAATATGAATGTATCTAGAACTAAAATATGTCTAGATACATCCATATTAGAGTCAATTAATATGAACCGGAGGGAGTAAAATAAATTGAGGAGTTTGTACGAGATAAGAAAACATAATCAAATCTCTAAAAAAAAATCTCAAGACGAGTGGTGCAACGCAATATACCTTATATTTTTTCTCAAAACATATATGGCTTGTATCAAGTAACGGAGAGAGTGTATCTTAACTTTTTTCCAAATCAAAAACTAGGGGTAAATGAAAACAGAAAAGTTGCTTGTTTTGGTTTCTAAGTTTTGGCAGGTCATTTGACTTTTACTTTAGAATCGTACCTTTTTAAATGATCAGCGATATCACTTTTTCTAGGATGATCAATTAGGGCAACTGCAAATTACTTAATTTTTAGTCAGGTGATGTCATCGAGTTTTAGTTAAAATTCATGTTGCAACTGATGATTACCATGAATCATGGAACACTACGACGGTTTATGACATTTTCTTTGGTTGTACTAAAAACAACTTGTAGCCCACACGTTGAATTTATGACTAGCATGAACCACAAATCAATTTACAGTAACATTTTTCTTCTAAGTTAAAACTCATATGTAAGTAGCGGAATCTCACTTGCAACCGCTTGTATAACAAGAAAAATCTTACTGCGTCCGTTCTGAAATGTAAATCTTTTTAGAAAGCCAAACTAACTTCGTAAAAAGCTATATTTTAAAACGGAAATAATATTATTAATGAGTCTTGACTAGCATAAATCACAACGCAATTCAACGATGCAGAAATTAACATAGAATTTGGACTGAAAATTAGCAAAACCGTATTTTTCGTTCCTAGAATGACACTACAAATATAACTCGGGTGCGCACATGCATGAGGGCTTTGGAATCACGCATTCCACCGTCCCACCGGGGCACCGGTCGAAAGTCGCTGGCCGTCATAAAAAAAACCATGCAAATGCAATGCCTGGTGACACGTTCCACACCCCAAGAGATTCCTGCTCGCGCGCCATCCCTACATAGCACTCGCCCCACCCAGAGTCAAACACAAGTTTCACAGCCACCGCCCGGCCCGATCGTAAAACAATGGAGGAAACGTCGTCAACGCAGGCGCCAGAGCAGCAGGCGCAGGAGTGGAACGGCGCGGTGGAGGCCCTGCTCCCGTCGACCCCGGCTGCCGCGGCGTGGCCGCACCTCGCCAGCTTCTGCGCGCTGCACCGGTACCTCTCCGGCGTCGACGTCTGCGAGCGCGTGGCCGGCGAGGACGGCCAACCGGGCTGCGTCCGCTACGTCGCCTCCCACCCGGCGCCGGCGGGGGAGGAGGGCCAGGAGCAGCTGCAGGTGAAGTGGGCGCACGAGGAGCTGCTGGAGCTGGACGACGCCGCGCGCACGCTCAGCTACGCCGTCGTCGGCGGCAACATGGGGTTCGGCCGCTACGTCGCCACCATGACGGTTGCCGAGGAGACGGAGGCGGCGGGGTGCAGGATCGTGTGGGAGTTCGAGTGCGAGCCCGTGCAGGGGTGGAGCAGGGACGGGCTCGTCGGGTACCTTGACCACGCCGTCAAGGGCATGGCCGCGCGGATCGAGGAGGCCGCCACCGCGGATGAATCCTGAGGCGTCGCTGGCTCGCCGCTTTAGCTTACGACATCTCCTTGTTAAAATCTTGCTAGTAGCTATATTAGATTGAAACTAGTGGATGTATCTGGCAATATTTTGTTGCTTCAAGTTGGTTTTGTTTTTGTTGAGTAGCACCAGAGTACTATGAATGTATCAATGTATCTTGGGAAGAAAATGGACAAATTTCATGTCAGATCTGAGATCTGAAAATTTGAATTTCTGACAGAAAATTTGTCCATTTTCTACAGAGCGCATACGATATCGTTTCGGTGCGAAATTCGACACGGTGGTGTGTTCCATGTTCAGGTACTTGCATATTTTTTTTCGGAATTTTTTGAAAAGTTTTTGAAACATTTTTTGTGTCACCAAAAAAAAGGGCTCATATGAGCCCGGGATCAGATTCACCTCTTCCATACGAAAACCTCTTTTGATCCCGGGCTCATATGAGCCCTTTTTTTGGTGACACAAAAAAAGGTTTCTACAGAGCGTATACGATATCGTTTCGGTGCGAAATTCGACACGGTGGTGTGTTCCATGTTCAGGTACTTGCATATTTTTTTTCGGAATTTTTTGAAAAGTTTTTGAAACCTTTTTTTGTGTCACCAAAAAAAGGGCTCATATGAGCCCGGGATCAAAAGAGGTTTTCCGTGTATCTTGCACAACATGAGTTGCCTACCTGATGTAGTGATGTATGCATGTTTAATCTCATTTGTGTCTATCTTACGTTGAAACTCTAATTCCGATAAGCACTGTCTGATAATAACGGCAATCAGTACGTCCACACGTCGGATCCGATCAGTTCTCGTGTTAATTGGTGTGGTTTTAAACCAGTCTTTTTTCGATTTACGGTTGTTATCATTCACAATGGTTGCTAATCTGGTTTTATTGCCTTAGCACGACCACTCAGTCTGTTAATTAACAACAACATAAACCTTAATACAATAAGCTTTGCCCGGCTCAGCTGATAAATGCTAAGTACGGCGGCACGTCTACGGCTCATGCTAGTATCTGTAGTTTTTGCTGGGTGATCAAAAAACATACTCCCTCCGTCCGTTAATAGATGTCCAGTGGTTTGTCTAAATTTGGATGTATCTATGCCTAAAAAATGTCTAGATACATTCGAATTTAGACAAATTTTTGACATCTAAAAATGGACAGAGGTAGTATTTGTAATTATTATTAATTCTAGAGCTGTTTGTACCACTATATATTGATAATTATCAATGGATCCATGGTTTTTTCAAAAGAAAATTGGCACCACCTCACTGGACACTAGTGGTCGATCATTCCTGTTACAGCTAGCTAGATGATTGACTAGACACGGTGAAGGTAGCGTTCATCTTGGCTGCGTATAGCTAGTCTTTCATGCATTTCTTGTGTATGTTTCATCTCACGCGAGCAGTGTACGATTGTCGCTCCCGCCCGCTCGCTCTGTGTGGTTAGCAATCGCTCTCTTGCATGCTAAAGTTCTCGTGGATAGCGAGTGGAGAATTCGAAGCGAACCAATCTATTCCCTGGTCATGTCGCACATTTGCATATGTTCCAATGGGCCACTATCCGACTTTTGGAAGAATCCAAAACCTTCGAATCAAATGACATGCGGGTCCACAAAGGAGAGAAGTTCAACAAGATTTGTTCCTCTACTTCACTTAGCAACCACAGAAAAACATGTGCTTCTGCTAGAGTTTAGCTTCTCTGTTGCTTCCTGCCAATCATAAGAAACAGTGCGGTGCTTTATGGGTGCTATTTTGTTTAATTTGCGACATTTCAGCATGTATAGGTTATACTCGGATAATATGTACTATTGGATGCGAAATTCCATTTTTCTCCTTGGAGCGCATGCCCCCGCCTAAAAAAGGCATTCTAGATGTAAAGAATCTGAAACATTTCACACAAGTTAAATTTCGAAATTGAAAAACACTTTCGCGGTCTATTTTAAAAACAAATTTGACGCTCAAAAAATGGTATTTACGACCCTACTTTTTTCCAAGGCCGTAAAATATATCTTTTCTTCATGAAACTTTGCAGACATGCAAAAGTCACAGACATCGATGTTGTCAAATACTATAGATTTTTTAGAACTTCAACATTTTTTAGGAATTTACTAGTCATCTCGAAGCATATGTTCCGGGGGCAAGAACGTCATCCTCCTTTTTGTTGGGATAGTGTCGTCATGGGTTCTTGGCATGGGAGGAGCTGGTTTATAAGCTTTGAGTTCAGATGAACCCAATGAAACTCATCGAAATATTATAAATCTAGACTTAGACATGGCTCATTGGCGGAAGATTACAACAAAACTACTAGAGCGCCAATAACTTTTTCCCCTCCAGCTTCATCCTTGTACGATGTATGTTGTGTATTGCTTGAGACCCTCGAGTGGAGATCTCACTTGTTGAATGAGTGTGTTATTACGTCTCCAGCGGAGGCGATCAAGGAGGCGACTAGGTTAATTTCCAGGCCATCTCCCGTCGGCGCCGCCGACCTGCCCTAGTTTTGTGGCCCTTCGGGCCATAAAGGCGGGGTGGATCTCGGCCCCCGTCGGTGGGAGGGCTCCATTTTTCCGGTTTTAGGGTTGAGGTTTGGTGTGGCGGTGCTTAGGTGGTGGCGGCGACGTCTTCTCCAATAAAGTCTCCCTGGCTTCAGCTCCATCTCGACGGCGACGCCGAGAAGCCCGTGGCAGTGGTGTGGTTTTTGAGGACTTGTTCCGGCTGGGGGGATCTCCAGATCTCCATGGAGCTTCATCGAGGGTTATTCCTTCTTCTTCGTCTCCGGGACGGATGTGGTCTTCTTGACCCATTCGATGACTTCCCATCCGCAATCAACAATGTTAGGCCGATTCAGTGAGGAGCGGCAGCGATGGCGCACCGTCGACACAGTCTGGAGTTTGAAGACGAAGGGCCTCTCAAGGAGTTCGTTGCAATTTTCATTTTTGTTGGGGTGTTTTGTAATGTTCGATGTTTCCCTTAATGCTAAGGTTCTGACAAGACAAGAAATGTGGCCACGAGTTCAACTCTTGGAAGCCTAAGAGTTCTACTTGTAGGTGAAGAGAACACGGACTAAAAACAAAGGAGGTCACCGTGTAATCTAAGGGTCTGTTCGGTTTTAGAACGAGCTGGAATGGAATGGGACGGTTCCATTCCTGAGAGCCGTTCTCGCGTTCGGTTGGCAGATAGGATGGAACGAGGTCGTTCCCCGAATGGGAATATTCGGCCTAGATGCGGAACGCACCCGTCCGGCCAAATCGGCCGGACGAGGTGGAACGGCTCGGGCTAATCTCTCTCACGCGGTAATCACTCTCTCTCTCTCTCTCTCCCGTATCCATCTCCTCCTTCCTCGCGCTGAAGCCGGGCGAGCGTGAAAGGACACGGATGTCGCCTAGAGGGGGGGGGGGGGGTGAATAGGCGATTTAAAACTTTTACGAGATGGGCTTAACAAATGCGGAATAAAACTAGCGTTTACTTTGTCAAACCCAAAGCCTATATACTATGGTTCACCTATGTGCACCAACAACTTATTCTAAGCAAGAGTTCACCTATGTGCACCAACAACTTATGCTAAGCAAAACAAGCAAGTATGTGATAGCAAGATATATATAACTTCAAGCACGATGGCTATCACAAGGTAAAGTGCATAAGTAAAGAGCTCGGGTATAGAGATAACCGAGGCACGCGGGAGACGATGATTTATCCCGGAGTTCACACTCTTGCGAGTGCTAATCTCCGGTGGAGAGGTGCGGTTGCTTAGTGCTCCCGAACGCCACAAGAGGCTCACCTTGAGGTGTGGTTGCTCGATGCACACCAACGCCACAAAGGCCTCACCCCAAGATGCGGTACTCACACCACACACCGAACGCCACGAAGGCGCCTCACCTAAATCTCCGGTGACCCTCGCCACAAAGGCCTAGGTCACGGTTCCACTAAGGGATTTCCTTCGAGGCGGAAACCGGGCCTTACACAAAGATTGGGGCACACATCCACAACTTAATTGGAGGCTCCCAACAAATCGCCACAAAGGCCTAGAATCCGTCTAGGGTTCCAAGAACCCAAGAGTAACAACTTCCTTGCTTTCACCTCCACGAATCACCGTGGAGAACTCAAACCGATGCACCAAATGCAATGGCAAGAACACCACAAAGATGCTCAAGTCCTTCTCTCTCAAATTCCAACAAAGCTACAAAAGCTATTGGGGGAATAAGAGAGGAAGAACAAAGGAATTCACAAAGAACACCAAGATCAAGATCTAGAGGATTCCACTCACAAAGAGATGGATTTGATTGGTAGAAAAGTAGATCTAGATCTCCTCTCTCTTTTCCCTCAAATGGGGGCAAGAATCATGGAGGGATTGAGAGAAAGTGCAAGCTTCTCTAGTTCAACAATGGAGGAGAGAGAGAGTGAGAGAAGCACAGCCCAAGGAGGAAGAAGGGGGGTATTTATACCCCCCAAGAAAATCGAGCCGTTTGGGCAAAAACAGGGCCGGATATTCCGGCCCAAGTTGGGGCCGGATTATCCGGGGCCGGATAATCCGGCCTCAGTGGACAAAACCTGGACAAAATCCGGCCAAAAAACCGGCCCCTATCCAGAGCTGCTTTTCTTCCGGTCCTTAGACGATTTGGGGGCCGGATATTTCCGAAATATCCGGCCCGGATAATCCGGCCCGGATATTTCCAAAATATCCGGCCTAAGAAAACTGCAGAAACACCAAAACTAAAACGGGCAAAACTTTTGCATCCGGACTCCGATTTCGATGATCTTGGGCTCGTTGAAATCACAACAACGAGCTCTACAACAATATGCATAGAAACATCATAGTCCAGCAAAGGAGGATAGAAACAAATGATGAAAGGTTTGACCTATCTCAAAAAGACATACCGGTAAAACCTCCAATCTTGAAAATGCAACAAGTTGCCCATGGAAAAACCATTCTCAATGAACTAGAGCTTGTCATGAGAATAAGCACAAGCTCTAAAACATCACATGGATAAGATCCAAAAAAACCAAGAAAGATGATGAACCAAACTCGAAAACGCAACAAGTGATCTATGCGAAATCCGTTTTCGATGAACTAGAGCTTGTCATGAGAATAAGCACAAGCTCTAAAACATCACATGGATAAGGTCCAAATAACAACCAAGAAAGATGATGCAAGGATGCAAAGGTTTGAGCTCTCTCCGAACGATACGATCGAGTTACTCACTCGAGAGCCCTCTTGATAGTACGGCAACTAAACTATAAACCGGTCTCCAACTACACTATGAGACCGGTGAGAAAGAAACCCTATCAAGAGCAAACCTTATACTTGCGCATTCCACTTGAGCTCGATGACGACGATCTTGACCTCAACAAGATGGAACACCTTTCTTGCTTGTGCTTGCTTGACGAAGTCTTGTGGATTGCTCCCCCATAATCCACCATGGGAGAGCTTCTTCTTCGGCGCATCTTCACATAACCATGACCACCATGTGGATTGCAAGACTCAAGCAAAGGATCTCTTCGAGATGGCTCATCTTGAACTTGCACTTCATTTCTCCATGGCAAGCTTCAAGCTTATGAACTCTTCGAGTTGGCTCATCTTGAACTTGCACTTCATTCTTCATTCTTCATCATGTTGATGTCTTGAAGTAACTTGAGGGTTCACTTCATCTTCATCTTCAAGACATACTTGACACTTGATATCCTTCATCAATTTCTTCTTATTGCAACCTTGAAGCCAACATATGGTTCAAGAATTGCCTATGGACAACTCCTACAAATATAACTCAATGCAAACATTAGTCCATAGGGATTGTCATTAATTACCAAAACCACACATGGGGGCTCCATGCACTTTCAATCTCCCCCATTTTGGTAATTGATGACAATCTCTTTGAGAGGGTTTATATAAGGAATTGAAGTAACAAATAAGTTGAATATATAGAGCAAACTCCCCCATAATATATGCATGTGTGAATGATCTTGACTTTCATTGCATATATTGGCATTCAAAGCCTAGTGGAGTTTCCTCTAAATATTCAACTATGCAAAGCAACAAGATGCAATGCAATAAAAGCACATGCTTAAGCACAAAGCAAAGACATAACCAAATTCCCTTAAACCCTCCAAACTTCTCCCCCATTGGCACCAATTGCCGAAATGGGTGAAAAATTTAGAAGACCAATATAGTGAGAGTTCCTCCATAGCGTGTGCATTTCTCATAATTTGAGTGGAATCAAATGCACATATCCAATGACGAATATTCGGAAGGAATCACACTATAGATAGGATCAAAGATTGCAAAAAGATAACAAAGTCAAGAAGCTTCAACAAATGAAGCAAGCAACCAAATGAACCACAAGGAAGATACCAAAAGAAAGATAGATATTATGATAAGATCAAGAAGATTGCTCTAAATAATATGAGGAAGCTCCCCAAGGTTTGTGCACAAAACTAGACAATTTGCATTGGAGTATAAAGTGCACAAACATGGAATCATCACTCCCATAATATCATTCAAAAACAAAAGATACCAAGTGAATCAAACTCTAATGATCACCACAAGATAGTGTTCTAAATCAAATGAGGAAGCTCCCCAAGGTACATGCATAAAATAAAATGTTGCATTTGAATACAATATGCATAACATGGAATCCTCACTCCCTCATTACTATTTAAAACACAAACATTTGCAATAGATCTTAGTTAGAAAATTAAGCTTACCACTTGCAACAAACAAATGGTTGAACAACAAGTAAGAGGCACCATAATAAAAGGCTCAACCAAGAGGATATGTGAAAGGCATGATAAAGCATATTATAAGACTATTACAAGAATGAGCAAAAAGCATCATCATAGTCTTCAATGAATTATATTGCTTAGCATGACCAATCAACACACAACAAATAAATAAGATATCGAATGGAGATGTATCATCTCTTATGTGAATAAGTTTCTCTAAGTGAGCAATATCACAAAGATATTTATCCACAAAGAAACATGCACACACAAAATAGATACACAAGAAATATAGCATGATATCCAAGACAAAGTCATGCAATATACCAATAAGAATTTTTGCTTAATAGCATGGCCAAAGGCTCAATTTTATCTTATTGTACATTCATGAACTTCAACCACAAACAACTAAAATACATCACAAATATCAACAAGGGATAGAAGATAGTTGGGATGCATTTGAGAAAGGCAACAAGTATCATAAACGGGGATACCAAAAGAAGTAACTAAATTTGCACTTTCATCTATATTGCACATGTGAGAGCCTTGAGGAATTGATATGCAACAAAATTGCTAGATAGGCATAGTTGGGATGGATGAATCATGAGCATGATTTAAAATACTTCCCAACAAATGCACTCATCTCAAATTACTCACATTCACAATAAAGAGGTTTCATTAAGACTTTTGCAAGAAGCACAACATTTGCAAATCAAGAGATTTATGCCAAGATGCAACCATAAGGTTGGATACAAGAAAAGTATGCATGAGAAGATACTTGTTACCAAGATAGCATTGGTGTGGATGTAGTAGATATGTGTTCGTTGATCATCCTAGCTTGCCTCACGTTACCATTGAGTCACCACTTCTTTCCAAGAGTGAGACAAGGATTCAATGCATATCCATTGTACCTAACACAAAGGTAAGTACAAAATGGTCCCCAAACTAATTGGGTCCGAAGTAGTTAGACACACTACAACATATAGGACAAACTCCACAATTCTATGTGCATATAGATATGAAATTGAATTTCATGCACATCTTAGTCAAATTAGGATTTGATGGAGTTTACCCTATATATTGGATCAAAGAAAGTGACACATGCCATAAGATATACATATATTAAATATGCATGCACAATACTTTCAAGAGCCAATAGGAGATACAATTTGGACAAAACACTAAATAAATCAAGAGACAATGGTTGCCCAAATTGGATCAAAGAATCAAATCAACACAAGATTGACTCCAAAGACTTATCTCATTATAAGAAGCTAATTAACCCTAACACAAAGGAATGAGATAACCAACTCCCCAAGAGAGCAAGGTTCCAACAAATAAACCAAACCCTCGAAACTTTTTATGATGGCACAAAGTACCAAAAAGAAAATTTTATGTCTCCCAAAACCAAATTTTTGATAAGGATCAAGAGAAGTTTAAGCATTATAACAAATAGAGGAGAGCTCCCCCAAGATTAGTGCATTATCTAGGATTTAGAATATGGATACAAAATGCACAAAACTAGGATCATCACACTACCTATATCTACTAAAAATGCTAAGAAAGTTTGAATAGATAAATTAGATCCATAAGATGCAAGGAAGACACATGGGAGTCAAAGCACAACAAATTCATGGCAATAAATAAGGAAATTTGAACACAAGAGCCAATGTAAATATGATCAATAAAAATCTACCTCATAAAAGATTACCAATTGTCCTTGGACAAGAGGTATTAGGAAATATTTCCCGGTGGTAGTTTGTAAGAATTCATGAGATCATATTTACAATGAATAAAGCATATGGTAAAAGATAAGAGTTAACCATCATGCAAAGATAGTTTCTTGATAGCTTCATTTAGTCATACCAACATGCAAAGCAATTAATAGTATTCATACCAACATGCAAAGCAATTAATAGTATTCATACCAACATGCAAAGCAATTAATAGTATTCATACCAACATGCAAAGCAATTAATAGTATGACTTGAAGCACATGGTTTTCCAAAAATGTATTGAGGGACAAGTTGTGAAAGACCATGCCAAGAACAACTTTCACAAATAAGATCCACAAAGGTATTAGCAATGAAGCCATTTAAGCAAATTGGAACTTGTTTGAGCAAACATGCCACATAGGAGAGAGATAATTTACGGTATCAAATCTATGTGACACAACCTCAAATGTTCACATTTTCTAGGCTTGTAATGTGCACAAAGCTTATTACTCCCCCATAATGTGATAAGGAATTTATTTTCACAAGAGGCAAATAAGATCCAACTAGAGATATTAATGGACATTAGAATTTGAATTTCTCATGAAGATGACATACCACATAGAGACTAGATAATCTTGCAATATCAATTCTAAGTGATATTCCTCATGTACACACATTGTTTGGATCATGAAATTCCCAAAGGAATATCACTCTCCCAAAATGGGATAGTCCATTAATCGCTCATAAGAGCCATATAAGATTCAACAAGATGCAAAGTGGCTTCAACACAAACACAAATACATGGTGTGCAATCCAACATGCATAGACTTGATTACTCAAGAAAAGCAAGTAGGAAGCACAACATATACAAACACATGTTAGGAACAAAAACTAACACATGCAAAGGGGCGAGTAACTTTCAATATAAATGAGTTGAGCACATGTTACCGCAAGGAGGAACAATGAATATATGATAGAAGCAAGATAACTATAAGACTTGACTTGAGATAATATGAATGATGAAGATCCCTTAATTCTTCATGATGTAGCCAAGTCTCCAATGCCCTCCAACAAGCACCTATTGATCAAGTTTTGGATTGTTGGTCCCCAACTAAGTTGGGTCCTAAGAGGTTAGTCACAATAGGCTTGGCAACCCAAATGGTTCTTTTCTTGACACCACTTTGAGCACCAACAAATTTGGCAAACACATTGCCACCCTCATCCTTACGAAGAGAATAGACATCATCAATGGTGATAGAGTTGGATGAGGTACCAATAGTGCACAAGGAGGAGATGTGGCCCTTCTCACGGCATATGTAGCAAGTTCTTTTCCTCTCCTTCTTCTCACTAGATTTCTCCACAATGGGAGCATTGGCTTGATTCTTCTTGGGAAGTGGCATTTCTTCAACTTGAGGTTGAATATGAGTTTGAGCTTGAGGCCGCTTCCCTTTTTGCTTCTTCTTCAAAGGGCAAGATCTAACATGATGCCCTTCAATTTTGCACTTGAAGCAAACAATCTTGGCCGGGTCTTTGACTTGTACTTGGCCCTTCTTCTTCTTGTTGTTCTTGGACTTGTTCTTGTTGTTGGAGTTGAATCCAAGTCCACTCTTGTCATTGGGGGATTGTTGCACACTCAACATCTTGTCAAGTTTGCATTTCCCTTCATGACCCTTTATCAAGTCGTTCTTCAAAGAAGAGACTTGGGCCTTGAGCTCTTTGATTTCCTCTACATGGTTAGTAACAACACAAGTACTAGAGGAAGTAGAACCTTCATTGTTAGAGCAACAAGGCAAGGAAGATAATTCATCACAATATTTAGCAATATTATGAGTGGATGAATTACTAGGACTAGCACATGGCAATATAACATTTTGAGTAGTAGTGCTAGTACCCACATGAGGCTCATAAGGTGTTGCCTTAGATATGATAGCCTCATGAGCTAACTTTAGCCTATCATGAGAGGCTAGAAGATCCTCATAGGAGCTAAAAAGCTTTCCATGATTTTCTTCCAATTTCCCATAATTGCTAGTTAGCAATTTAAGTTGAGCCCTTAGCTCAACATTCTCCTTCAAGATAGATGCTTCACAAGAAGTAGAGTTAGTAGCACAAGCATCATTATTAATAGCAATGGGAGAAGGCAAGTTGGCATGCTCTTTTAAATAGGAAGCTTGAAGTTGCTCATGGGACTTGGTGAGGATAGAGTGTTCGCTCTCCAAGACCTTGTGGGCCTTGTCTAGATCATCTAGATCCTTAACAAGTTTATCATGACCAACACCAACTTTGGAATTTTCCTTTTTAAGCATTTTTACTTGAGCTTTAGCATGGTCTCTTTCCTTAGTGAGTTTAGAAACTATTTCATTTTGAGACACTTCAAGGGTTTCAAGTTGCTCTTCAAGAGAGGTTACGGTCTCTTGTTCTTCTTCAAGATCATTCTTTAGGGATGCCACATCATTGGCGTACTCACGTTCAAGAGCACCCTTTTTATCAATGGTGTTCTCATGCATCCAAATAAGTTTTTGGCTCTCAATAGCGGTAGTCAAGATTTCAAAGAAGTGAGAGCTAGCAATTTTATCTTTGTAAAGAACCTTGAATACACTCTCACCTTTATCGCGTAGAGAGACAACCCAATCCTCTTCTTCATATTCATCCTCATTCTTATCACCACGAGACATATTAGGTTCCATGGTAGGCGGTACCGTGGAACCCTTGGCCATAAGGCATATATGAGGACCGTGAAATAAAGATGAGGAGTTACTTGAGGCTCCTTTCAAGATTTTGTCTTGACCAATAGAATCTTTGGTTTCCTCTACATTGTTAGACACACAACAACTAGAGGAAATAGAAGCATTTTTATCATGGCCACAAGACAAAGCAAGCATATCATCATTAGATTTATTCAAGCAACTTACACATGATATGCAAGGACTATCAACACAAGCATGTAAATCATTTCTAGTGCTAGATGTGTTTGAGTCCGTAGATGAAACATTGCATTGAGATAGAGATGAAGAATCATCAATAGAAAGCTTAATATCAACATTGCAATTTTCATCACCACTCACCATATCATTACCTTGTGTCTTGACACACTTTGGTGAAGTGGATGAAGATGAGAACTCATCACGGCCGGAAGTGGAAGCAATGCAATCATCCTTAATAATATTGGACACATCATATTTATCTTGAATTTTTGTCCATAACTCATGAGCGCTCCCAAAAGGCATGATTGAAGAAGTAACTACATTGCTCACAACAATGGAAAACACATGAGAAGCAAGAGCATCGAGGCAAGAGTTTTTCTCCTCCTCAAGAGATAAATTTTGAGGATCCTTAGGAGAAGAAAAACCCATGCCAAGAAATCGCTCCATGTCCGGAGACATACGCCGCAAAATATTAAGCACATAAATTTTCCATAGATCATAATTTGTGCCATCAAATATAACCAAGTTATTGTGCGCTAATCCCCTAACCGACATCTTTACTCTCAAGGCGGTGAAGCCTAAGAATGAGAGACCTTGCTCTGATACCAATTGAAAGGACACGGATGTCGCCTAGAGGGGGGGTGAATAGGCGATTTAAAACTTTTACGAGATGGGCTTAACAAATGCGGAATAAAACTAGCGTTTACTTTGTCAAACCCAAAGCCTATATACTATGGTTCACCTATGTGCACCAACAACTTATTCTAAGCAAGAGTTCACCTATGTGCACCAACAACTTATGCTAAGCAAAACAAGCAAGTATGTGATAGCAAGATATATATAACTTCAAGCACGATGGCTATCACAAGGTAAAGTGCATAAGTAAAGAGCTCGGGTATAGAGATAACCGAGGCACGCGGGAGACGATGATTTATCCCGGAGTTCACACTCTTGCGAGTGCTAATCTCCGGTGGAGAGGTGCGGTTGCTTAGTGCTCCCGAACGCCACAAGAGGCTCACCTTGAGGTGTGGTTGCTCGATGCACACCAACGCCACAAAGGCCTCACCCCAAGATGCGGTACTCACACCACACACCGAACGCCACGAAGGCGCCTCACCTAAATCTCCGGTGACCCTCGCCACAAAGGCCTAGGTCACGGTTCCACTAAGGGATTTCCTTCGAGGCGGAAACCGGGCCTTACACAAAGATTGGGGCACACATCCACAACTTAATTGGAGGCTCCCAACAAATCGCCACAAAGGCCTAGAATCCGTCTAGGGTTCCAAGAACCCAAGAGTAACAACTTCCTTGCTTTCACCTCCACGAATCACCGTGGAGAACTCAAACCGATGCACCAAATGCAATGGCAAGAACACCACAAAGATGCTCAAGTCCTTCTCTCTCAAATTCCAACAAAGCTACAAAAGCTATTGGGGGAATAAGAGAGGAAGAACAAAGGAATTCACAAAGAACACCAAGATCAAGATCTAGAGGATTCCACTCACAAAGAGATGGATTTGATTGGTAGAAAAGTAGATCTAGATCTCCTCTCTCTTTTCCCTCAAATGGGGGCAAGAATCATGGAGGGATTGAGAGAAAGTGCAAGCTTCTCTAGTTCAACAATGGAGGAGAGAGAGAGTGAGAGAAGCACAGCCCAAGGAGGAAGAAGGGGGGTATTTATACCCCCCAAGAAAATCGAGCCGTTTGGGCAAAAACAGGTCGGATATTCGGCCCAAGTTGGGGCCGGATTATACGGGGTGCGGATAATCCGGCCTCAGGGACAAAACCTGGACAAAATCCGGCCAAAAAACCGGCCCCTATCCAGAGCTGCTTTTCTTCCGGTCCTTAGACGATTTCGGGGGGGCCGGATATTTCCGAAATATCCGGCCCGGATAATCCGGCCCGGATATTTCCAAAATATCCGGCCTAAGAAAACTGCAGAAACACCAAAACTAAAACGGGCAAAACTTTTGCATCCGGACTCCGATTTCGATGATCTTGGGCTCGTTGAAATCACAACAACGAGCTCTACAACAATATGCATAGAAACATCATAGTCCAGCAAAGGAGGATAGAAACAAATGATGAAAGGTTTGACCTATCTCAAAAAGACATACCGGTAAAACCTCCAATCTTGAAAATGCAACAAGTTGCCCATGGAAAAACCATTCTCAATGAACTAGAGCTTGTCATGAGAATAAGCACAAGCTCTAAAACATCACATGGATAAGATCCAAAAAAACCAAGAAAGATGATGAACCAAACTCGAAAACGCAACAAGTGATCTATGCGAAATCCGTTTTCGATGAACTAGAGCTTGTCATGAGAATAAGCACAAGCTCTAAAACATCACATGGATAAGGTCCAAATAACAACCAAGAAAGATGATGCAAGGATGCAAAGGTTTGAGCTCTCTCCGAACGATACGATCGAGTTACTCACTCGAGAGCCCTCTTGATAGTACGGCAACTAAACTATAAACCGGTCTCCAACTACACTATGAGACCGGTGAGAAAGAAACCCTATCAAGAGCAAACCTTATACTTGCGCATTCCACTTGAGCTCGATGACGACGATCTTGACCTCAACAAGATGGAACACCTTTCTTGCTTGTGCTTGCTTGACGAAGTCTTGTGGATTGCTCCCCCATAATCCACCATGGGAGAGCTTCTTCTTCGGCGCATCTTCACATAACCATGACCACCATGTGGATTGCAAGACTCAAGCAAAGGATCTCTTCGAGATGGCTCATCTTGAACTTGCACTTCATTTCTCCATGGCAAGCTTCAAGCTTATGAACTCTTCGAGTTGGCTCATCTTGAACTTGCACTTCATTCTTCATTCTTCATCATGTTGATGTCTTGAAGTAACTTGAGGGTTCACTTCATCTTCATCTTCAAGACATACTTGACACTTGATATCCTTCATCAATTTCTTCTTATTGCAACCTTGAAGCCAACATATGGTTCAAGAATTGCCTATGGACAACTCCTACAAATATAACTCAATGCAAACATTAGTCCATAGGGATTGTCATTAATTACCAAAACCACACATGGGGGCTCCATGCACTTTCAGAGCGGCCACCGGCGGACGGAGCAGCGGCCAGGGCGGCGGCCATGCGAGGCGGAGGGCGGCCGCCGGCGGACGGAGCAGCAGCAGACGGGGCCGGCCGGAGCAAGCGCGGCCGCGGCGGACGAAGCAACGGCCAGGACAGGGCCGGCCGGAGCCAAGGACGGCGGCCAAGGGCAGCGGCCAAGGGCGGCGGCCAAGGGCAGCGCTGGCAAGGGCAGCCGGCGGGCGGAGGGAGCAGCGGCCAGGACAGGGCCGGCCGGAGCCAAGGCGCGGCCGCCGGCGGACGGAGCAGATTGTAAATTAGGCTAATTTCAGGCTAATTAATTGTGAATCCCTAATTAATTGCATATTTAGATTAATTACATTGGGTTCCATTCCAGGCTTCTCTTTTTGAACCGAACAGAAAAATGGGATGGATGGAATGTGATGGAATGGAATGTGATGGAATGGAATGGAATGGAACCATTCCATTCCATTCCACCCGGTCTGGAAACCGAACACATCCTAAGAGTATAATTAAAGAACCTAAGATCCCACACTAGGATCCAAGTTCTTCACATCTACGGAAGCCAAACAGTTCATGCCAACAAAAGCCAATAAGGTGATCTAGAGCTCCGCCTAGTTCCTTCCTCATACATACTTGGGTGAACCAAAATTTATCCTAGTATATCAACCTCTAATTAGTCCATATCACAGACAAGATTGACCCAAATTTTGGACTCAAAACTGGAATAATAGAGAAAATTGGAAATATTCTAGTAATTCAGATATTTTGATGTGTGTTTTGGCTTAGTTTTACCCGAATTGGATCAATGGTCTACGATTCAATAGTTTTTTCTAATATGAAAACATGAATATGCGTCCCCATCGAGTTGCCGGATTCATCCTTGCAACCACAATTGGTGATCTTCAGATCATTCAAATAAAGTGGGTTATTACTCACACAAGAAGGTCGAAAGATGAGTAAAACTCGTGTCCGATAACTACTGATGATCTGAGCATACTTTTGATGAAACAAATTAGACACCTCAACTCTCTCGTCATGCCCGGTGATCTTCACATTATCAATACAAGGTCAATAATTAACAACCGCAATCTAGGCATGTTGTCGGTGAAATCCACGCCATCAACCCCTACTCCATTCTCGTGTGCTACCAGAACATTTGGGCTCTGCACGGCTGGACCAGAACAATGTCGGTCTTCAACTCCCACGGGCGACATGTTGTACTTTGACCGTGATGCACATTTGGGCTCGAAGAAAGTCATACATTCATTAAAGGCTTGTTGGTTCGTAGGATTCTTTAACATAGGATTAGGAAAAACACATGAATAGAATGTAATGTCCAGTTGAACCCTGCACATGGAACCTATAGAAAAAATTTCAAGTAGCATCTGACTCGCATGAAAAACAAAGAAATTGTAACATGAGGTTTGAGCGGATATATTTCCTTTTCCAAAATATAGTGCAATGCAATCCTAAACAAAAAAGTTCTATATATTTCTAGGAGTTCCAATCGTACGAATCAAACGGTGCACTTTTTTAGAATGAAAATCCTACATTTTTCTGCCATTCTTTGAATCAGAAAGCCCTAAAAGGTTAGGCTAAAAATCCGATGTGGGCTTCGTCTCGTTCAGATAGAGATGAACATTATACCGGGTTTTCGCGACACGGGCTCGGCCCACGTCCCTTCGGCCTAAAGTTTGGTTAGGCTAGCCCACCGGCTTGTCCAACAGCCCGTGCGTCCCCCCTCGTCCAGCTCTCCATCGCCGCCGCCGATCTTGGCTCATCCTCCGGCGACTTATGTCGGCGGCAGTGATGCCGGAGACTGCCCCCGCCGAGGGCGGAAGCTCATCCAGCGGCGGGGAGGAGATCGCGTATGTTAGTTACGGAGGGGAGCAGCACCTCCCACTGGTGATGTCGCTGGTGGACGAGGAGCTGAGCGAGCCCTACTCCATCTTCACCTACCGCTACTTCGTCTACATCTGGCCTCAGCTCACCTTCCTCGTACGCCTGTGCCCTCTCCTTGCACTCTCCTCCTAAAACTTTGTTGGTTTCGTGTATTCTGACGGTTTCTTGTTTTTTTTTCCGGGGGATCCGTCGGAAAGGCGTTCGATGCCAAGGATGGTAAGTGCGTGGGGACTGTGGTCTGCAAGATGGGGGAGCACAGAGGCTCCTTCAGGGGTTACATCGCCATGCTCGTCGTCCTCAAGCCCTACCGAGGCCGAGGAATCGGTGAGTCAATTTAGATTCTAAAAAATGTTACCTTTTTTTATTTGTAGTCAATAAATTGTTGCTAGGAGGCGATGTTTGATCTTGGAATCTTGCTATGTATGTATGTCTAAGGTTGTAGTATTGACTTAGTGTGGTCTATTGGAAAGACAGTCTTGATAATTTTCTACTCGTAGAGATCTTACGTGTGTATACTTTTACTTCAAATGCTTTGTCTTCTGTAGTGTATGTAACTGCTAAGACTCTGTTTACTCTTGTATATGGGTGTGGCCTTTCGTTCTTTGTGTTTTTGCAAGGTTGCAATGCTGAATCCCATAGTTGAAAGACACGATTAATGGTCATTTGCTCTGTAAAGAAGTGAAATATCAACTGTTATCACAAAAGCATTTGATTGCATGATGCAGTTTGGCTTGTTTCCTTTCTTATTTCGGAGTACACATTGTGCTTTCTGTGGAAAGTGTCCGGAGTTCACAGCTTGTTTAATTCATTTGGTTTGACTGGGAGCAACTTTTTTTTTCTCGATAAAGAGCATTTTATTACTTAAAAGGCTTAAGCATTAGACCTGGCCTCTGCATAACTAAGGTTTAAGCATTGCTTAAAGGGCAACCTTTATGCTTGCATTTATAATTTATCTGCTTGGTGTGTCTCAGATGGAAGTGTTTTCCTTTCGCTTCCAAATCTGTTCCAAAGAACTGGTATAGTTTCTAAGTGTGCCTTTTGCTCCGCAGGAGTACCACAAAGAGATTTATTACAGACATAATGCATATTCCGAGCATTTATATGCAATTAATTAAATAACTTGACCAACTTGTGGGCTTGAGTGTAGGGTACAGTTTTTTTTCACTTCAGTCAACAAGTGATGGTGGAGTCGCAAGGTTTTTTCTCTATGTGGATTATCATATGTTCTTTTTGGTACAATCAACAGGGTATTTGTATAAGGGAAATCTGCTGAAAACCTTGGATTACCGTGTGCTGTTCTTGATATTCTTATGTTTTTTGTGACATCATATATCTTTTCCTTATCAATTTGTGTGTTAGTTCTTAGGACTAACAGAAGTTTTTTTTTCCTAATCCCCCTTTGTTTGCTGATCTCTCTATGCTTACCTTATGCTGTAGAATTACATGTGGCTTAACATTCCCATATAAACATGTTTGGTTAGCACATTTTTTCCTGATTTTCTCCATTTTTTTTGATTTGCAATTAGTTTTAATATGAAAAACCGAGCTCGGCTAACCAGGCACTAACACCTCATGGAACTGTTTAAAGAACAACGAGTGTGACACCAGTTACTCCGGGGAATAAATTCTCACCTGATGGATTGAACCCTGGTGGGCGAGTTGGTGTTGACACACAATTTTAATATGATGTTGCTTGTGTTGTAGGACTTAATTTAGTCCATTATCTACGAATAGGTTTTGGAGTGCATTTCTTATTCTCTTCCAGAAAGAAGCAGCTATGTTATTTATTTTTTGTTCTTGTTTGACCTTAGGTCTGCTTCAATTGCAGAAAGAAAAGGTGCATTTGTTTTTCTTTGATGCTATTATTTCTTGACAATTGACATGCATTCTTGTACTCCCTTCCCTTGAACTGTCCAATCTTTTTTTTTGTTAATTGCAATTGATATGTGCATCATTATCTACCTAACCTAGCAAGCTATTCTAAAATAAATCTAGCAAACTTTCTTGCCCGTCTGGTTTACTGTAACTTATGTTCTGCAGCAACTTCCATATATTGAGTTTGTTCTGGAAAATCTATAAGGTAGTTCAGTCTGGCAAAAATCAGATATCAGTGCATTTTTTGCTCTAAACAGAAAACATAGTGAAGTTTCTTAGTGGCATAATGTTTCTAATTTGTACCACGTAGGAATTATCTTTTGTCTACTCCTTACATTGGAACCCTTGCAATCTCAGTCTTAGAGTTTAACATGCTATGAATGTATTAGTCTCGTTAACCAGCTAATCATACATTTCTTCATGATGCAGCAACTGAACTGGTTACTAGATCCATTCGTGTAATGATGGAATCTGGCTGTGAGGAGGTAATTCTAGTATATTTCTGCGAGCCTTTAACTTTTCATTTCATTCTAAAAATATTACATGTGAGATAACATATCAGTTATATAATTCAAATACTAAAACTTGTTATAATTATCAATCTTACCTTCATCAAGCCTGAGTCATCTTCTAGCTTGTTTGCTAGTATATATTTATGGTTCAAAACCTCTTTGAAAAGAAAAGAAAAACAATGATGACTAGATTATCCTTCAGTTACCACAATACTTGTACATTTTGCTTAACAGTGTAAACAACAAAAGGATTTGACATGTTGACTCGTGCTTGCAATCCAGGTGACGCTTGAAGCAGAAGTTACAAATAAGGGTGCCCTCGCTCTGTATGGTCGCCTTGGCTTTATCCGAGCAAAGAGGCTGTACAGGTACTATCTAAATGGTGTTGATGCTTTCCGTCTCAAATTACTATTTCCACGCCCCCAACTTGGTCTACATCCGATGATGGTGGGTGAGGAGAGAGATGAACAACACATGGATTCGCCATATTTGTGATAATATTGTACCCTACTCAAAAGTGGAATCAGATGGAAACGAATCGTATTTATTTTGTGATCCTTTTCCTGTTTCATTCTTTCTATTGACATGTAGCTTGAGTGCAGATTTTCAGCATCAGAACACAAGCTGGTAACTTTCAAATTTAGAGAATGCATATAAAAGTGTCAAAAATTTCAAAATACATCAAACTCGCAAGATCCTTTGGTGAGCTAGTGGTGACTGGTGATGCCTGGACTAGTATGTTCGGCTGCATGTAGAATTTATGTAATATAACTCAAGCGAGAGACCTTGATTCTGAATGCGTAGATTAATCATACCTAGGCCACCTTTTTCTTTGGCCGGTAGACCATCTATCTACCATGCTGCTGATGACTGCGTGTGAATGTGTGATCGCCATAGGCAGTGTCTTTGGGCAGATTCAATGATTTACTGATGGAGGTAGAGAGTACACATTGAAACATCGCAAAGGAAGAAAGATTATCATTAATATGGGTCACATGACCTCCATATATAACCAGATGTTTGTGGTTGTCAAAGGATGCTTCACAGTTATCAACTAATGACAAAAGATCAGTAACAGATGGGTGAGTAGTTCGAGCGGTAGGCCTAGATAAGTGGAAGGTAGCGATCCCGCTTGACATCCGATTACCCTGGCAAGATCATGGCCAATCTTAAGTACAATACGCTGAGCATATAGGACTGTCCCTGTAGAATGACATGTAGGTTTTGCAATTGAAGAGCATATGCAGGCATGATGATAATGGCATCGTCGGCGTATTGGATAACTGGAGAATTCTCCAAGGCAGGTAGGGGAATGGGACATCAAGCCTTCAACGCAAGCAGAGTTTGTGATTGATTGTAGTAGGTCTACGCCAACAGTACTTGACATCAGAATTCCGTCCCTGGTACACCATTTAGAAGAATAACCGATGAACCAGATTAAAAATGGACCTTGTCCAACTAATCCAGCAGGCATCAAAGCCTTTGAACTACATACCCCCAATAATCGTGTGATGCTCGATTGTGTCAAAAGCCTCTTCAAAGTTTAATTTCAAAATGACACATTTAGACCTAGAAGCATTTCATTGATAGATTTTTTTTGAATTTATTGATAGATAATTTTGAAGGCCCAACCATAACAATCTTTTATGGTATGCCCTTTGATAAAACCGTATTGGTTGCGATGCGCCAGTTATATAAAACCATTTTTGTAAACGAATCGCAAGATTTTTTTAAATACTTTAAGGAGATAATTGAGGAGGGAAATGGGGGAATAGTCATTAACGGCTTCAGTGCAAACATAGTTCAAAACCTTTGAACTACAGAACCGCAAGAATGGTGTGATGCTCGATTGTGTCAAAATCCCCTTCTAAGTCTACCTTTAAAATGACACATTCGCACCCCAAAGCATTGCATTGATGGATAAAATTCGAAGGCCCAACCAAGATAACCATGTATCCTATGCCTTCTGATAAAAATGTAGAAGCATTGCGTTGATGGATAAAATTGGAAGACCCAACCAAGGCAATCGTGTATAGTATGCCTTTTGATAAAACTGTACTGACTGCGTTGCACAATCTTGTATAAATCCATTTTGCAAGGAATTGGCAATAAAAAAATTTAAAATACTTTAAGGAGACAATTTAGTAGAATAATGGGGCTATAGTCATTGACGGCTTCTGTGAATAATTTCTTCGGCGCCGAGGCACTGTAAACCAATCCAACCAGCCCAAAAATCATTACAGAGCTTATAAAAGCCAGGAGCAATAATGGACCAAACACATCTTTAGGGACAAACCATTCAATCCATTGGAACCGGGAGCACAATCACAGGGGGTCAAATGGATAACACTGTCACTTCCTTCATAGAGAATGGAGTAGATAGAGCCTTGAGATCAAGAATTCTACTGAGAAGCTCCTGCTGACCAAAACAAATATCAGGGACATGCGAGACCCCCGTTTCAGCTCTGAATTCTTCTAAGACAACTGTCGGCGTAAAAACAAAGAGGGGTTTGAGCCCCCTTTCATTCAACAAACCTAAATCTACTAAACTAAGTACAAGAGATTTATTTTTTAGCAGAACTGAACCCCCTCTGTAGCAACTAGATCCGTGCTCTCATTTTTGAATCACATACAGTAGGAAAGATCCATACGGTGTCATTTTTCATTTATAGAAACCCCAAAAAGGAATATTTACATGTGACGGAGGCAGAAAAACTAAATAAATCACAATTGTCAAGCCATTGCTTCGTTCCTTCCTTAAGACTAGGCTTAGCTCTATGCATAATCAAAGAAAAGTATTCTTTGAACATGAAGAAACATCTGTCCTGGTTCAGTGCTTCATTTTCAAAAATCGTTCAGTTTCTATGACTCCATATGCTCCAGCACCCAACTTCAAAGTTTCCTTGAACATATACTGTTCTGCCTGAGTCCCCCTTCTTTAACATCTCATTCGAACTGAGTTCAGCATCCCATTCATAATTCAATCTCGACCAGAAATTTTCAACTCACATGAAAACAGTAAGTGCAATAGGTGCTCCCATTACCTTCATTAGAGCAAAGGACACATGAACTATCTTCCACGTAAAAATTATTTCTGATAATTAGATCACTTGTATTAAGTCTATCTAGTAGCAGCAGCCAGAAAAATAATTTCTGAGTAGATAGGCAACGTGATTTCCAAATCCATTTTATTGGCTCTGCTGCCTCCTTAGAATTAATGATAGCATCATAAAAGTTTTCAGAGCATCTCTAATTGATCCCCTATAATCGGTTAGAGGAGTAAAATTTCGGATTTACTCCCATAAACCGCACCTAGCAGATCCCCTAAAAGGTTTAGAGTAAAAATTATAAGATTCGGCCCCACATAGAACTTCCCTCCCGGGTCGCTCGCGTGAGAGCGGCTCCGGAGGGCCCCCAGATCCCGAGAGCGCGGCGGCTCTGATCTCCGCCCCCGGACGCTGCTGTCTCCGTCGCCGGCGGTGGCGGCCACACCTGGCTGCCAAAGGCGGCGAGTGGGGTGGGTGCTCCCCGACGGATCCCATCGCGCGGGGTTCCCGTCTCCAGGGTGGTGCGGCGGCGGTTCGAGCGGCGTCACGGCGGCGCTCGCCGTCGCGGGAGGGAGGCGCGGAGGTGGTGGACGTACAGCGCTGCTCGCTAGAGGCGGCAGCACGACCTTAGCCTGTGGCGGCGATGGCCGATCCTGTGCTGCAGGCGTGTGGCCAAGTTCTAGCGGCGGATCGTGCCGTGCGGTCTGATCCCTAGGCTCGTCTGAACCGCAAGGGTCAACCCGATCTCTCCGATCATCGGGAGTCGACCAGCGGCGTGGGGGCCGCTGGTTTCGGCCAGAATAATGGCGGCGGTCCTAGGATTTCAACTTGCGTCAAGATGATGATCTACCGGAGGTGTGTTCCCATTGATCTGGCTAGAGTGACGGGTTCCGGAAGGCTCCGCCGGTGATCTTCCATGGGCGAATCATGCCTGGAGACTGCTGGATCGGGTGGGATTCGGTCGTGCACACCCGTGTTTTACTCTGGCCATTTGGTTTCAGAGGGAGCGCTTCGAAGCTGTGCTGGCTGTTAATATCGTGGGGCACGTTCTCGTTCCATGGTGCTGGCAGAGAATGTCATGAAGGCCGAGATCTGAGTACTACCAATGGAGGTCCCAATCTTTGGGGCGATGAGATTTTGGCTTGGTGGTTCATGACTTGGAGCAGCGACATGCAAGTGGGGGCGACTGCACCGAAGAAGACCAAAGTCTTACCTTTCAGGGTGAAAATCCAAGGTCTAGCCTTAATTGGTTGTGCCTGGCAATGACCTTGTTGAAGGCACTGTTTTGAGAGCGAGGACCTTCTTCAGGATGAAAATCCAGATCTTTGATCGGACGACGGCAACGCTTGTGCACTGTTTCCTTCTTGGTAGCGCCGCTTTTGAAGAAGTTGGACTTATGGTGCTGTCTTGGTGGTGTTTGTGCTGCTGTTCCGATGATTAAACCACCGTAGCGGGACTTTTCTTTTTATGTAATTCTTCTTTGTTTTTTTGGTTGTGTGCATCCGTAATGCCGTTAGGGAAATGCGTTGTTGCAGAGTCTGGGTGTAATTGGTATCTTCGATATTAATATATGCTCTTTGTAAAAAAAAAGAGTAAATATACTCAACCTCGACCGCAAGGTATAATTTTGGCTCTCCCACCCGCTTCAGCATTGTCCCCCCTCGACTCCGGTACACTGGCGGCAACGTCTCCGCCGACACCCCGCGCCCTCCGCCACCCTATGACACCACTTAGAGGCGCTTGACGTCACCGGAATGGGCCAGTATCTCCACTGGCACACGAACGCGTCGATTTTCTCCGATTTGGTGCAAGACAGAGCCACAAGAAGCTCAATTTTGTGCAAAATGGAGCAGACGTTGGACAGAGATGCTTTAGTTTGGCCGCAATAGAGCTAGTGTCGCCGGAATCAAGAGGGAGATCGGCGAAATCCCAACCGTTGTATTTTGGCCGTGGTGAGCTTGGTGTGCGACTATGACCGAGGTTAGAGTGGGATCTTAGTCCACCAAGCCCCGCCAGTCATCTTGCAACCTATCCCGCCGATGATCAGCTTCGGAGCTAGCTCTATGCCGCCAACGGATAAATAATCAGTTATGCGGTATTTTCTCTCTACATCATCGCTATGATGACTTACGTGCCTTCACGATAAATACTCGGTTTGATGAGAATAAGCCGCCGACACATGGTACAGTCATCCGGTATGGGAGGGATGACTGTACCAGTGGTCATTAAACACCCTCATCATTGTCTCTGAGGAGGCCTGGTTCACTGGTGATAATGCCAACTCGCGATTCTTCAATAATTAGCCTTGATTTTCTCCTTAAAGTGGTCATTTCTGCATAAAAATAAATAACCAAAGAGATTTTCACATCTATGCAATAATTACTGATTAGTGGTAGGTCTAGAGATCTATTTCCATATTAATGTTGAATAATATCTGATTTAAACAGCAATAAAAATGAGTAATTTTACCACTCATCACAAACCGACTTGGGGGAGTGGGAGTCCCCATGGACATCCCCGCTTGGTTGGTTGCCCTAGGTGGGGCCCATTGGCCAAGGTCCATGTGGCCCCTCATGGGTTTTTCCCTTCTAAAATTTTCCACGTCCGGCTGTGGAATATTTCGAACCTTATGTAGTCTTCGGTGAAATTTCTAGATCGTTTCGTAGCCTTCCATATATGCCGAAACATATTTCATACAATCTCTTTACATTCTGGGCACTTAAAGAATAAAATGAGACTCTCCGAGTATCTTCTGGAATTTCTTATTACATATCTTCTATTGCAATCACATTCTAGTTGACGTTAAACCATTAAGTGTGTGACCCTATGGATTCAGATATATGCGGACATGTCCGGAACACTTTCTACGACAATAATTGACGTCAAGGGCTTGATAACCACAATGATTCCTGCATATACCACGAAGATCTTTGCCGTGTGACATTTCTTATTAAGTTCATGAACATGCCATATTGCTTTGTAATACTTTACATAACCCGAGGTGAAACAATTATGTTATCCTTGTTACTGACATGTACTATTTTAGTCTTTCTATATTATCGATATTCGTATGGCTAACAACATAGACACGTGTCCGGAAAGATGACGGTGAACATCATAATACCTAAGTGGGCCCAATCACTATTTCAAACTTGGCGCCAATCATGTGGTCGGTGACGGGCGCTGGACCTGCTTCTAGTTGGATTGGTGGATCGGGGAGATTCCGCTAAAAGAAGCCTTCTTTAGCTTGTTCGCTATCTGCTACAACCCGTCACAGTTGTGGCACCAGTCTGTACTCCTATGGGCTGAATATCCGTTTTCGTTGCTCTCGCCGCTCTCTTTATCAGGAGGGCATGTCTGAACCTAAGGGTTTTATTAATTTAAAGTCAGGCATTTCCATGCATTTTATCTATAAAACAGAATTCCATTGATTCCCTCCAAGATCTCCAACCTCTTGATCATTTACTCATCCATAATTCCCCTTTGCTAGAGATAGAGGTTCACACTTTAAAGATTAGGGTTTGAGACTCTATTCATACTTTGGTTTGAATTGGATTTGATCTTCCTTCTTATTGTGGCTTTCTATGGTAATATCGAGATGAACTCTATTTACATTATGATTATATCATTGCACTATTCTACTCTCATGTGCGGGTAAAAGCCCATAGGCGTGGGAGATGTAGTTGATTGGTGAGATTGATGTGCCTATCTTAATTTCACCTATTTTTGATTATCGTTGTGATTATTCTATGCGAGAAAGATTGTCTATGTATGACCAATGCTCGTTGTCTAATTTAAGGGCCTAAACAACATGATCTTGAGATCTCATTGGCATGAACTTATTTGATAATGAGTCGGCGACCCCTGAGTTACACGACCGATATCAAAGAGGAGCTAGTATAACTCGAGAAATACAAGGGCCATCAAGTTTAAAGCCTTGATCTGGACTCAAGACCTTAATTGTTGTGCTAACCATGGCTTGTGGTAACATGCAAAAGGATCAATGGAGTCAAGAAAATATATCAAGAAGAGTCTTGACTATCATACGGGTTGCTTGCCTACTTGCACACTAATAATAAGTATTATAATCACTTACATCATGTGTTCCACCTAGCACAGTCGCTAGCACCATAAACAGTATCTCTCCGTGCCTAGCTTTTCATCTGCAGTAAACTCCAAACAATATTCGTACTATTTACTTTTATGTTATTTACTTTTACACTGTACAATACTCAATAATCATCTATTTATACTCACTCATTTCCATCTCAATTCTTGCAGTCAATTCACTCAAGACTAGTGACACCTTGAGTGCAACAGAAACACCACAGATAAAGACTTTCCTAAGCTCCTTGTTGAGATCGATATAAAAATTGGAAATAATTGTGTGAGGGTATTTTACCCTTATCCATTATTTTGGTTACAATGACACCGTAGCTAGAGTAATCGGACTAATACATGCCTACAAGATTATTCTCAGGTATTAGTATAACATGCATAATGGTGTATCAATGGAACAAGAAGGTGAAGGGAGCCCCCCACTTCGATGAAAAAGGGAAACATCAGTTTCCCTTAGGCCCGCGTCTAGTCCGGTGGCACCGGGTGCCACACTGGCTGGCCGGCCCTGGCACTGGTGCACACCGGGATCGTTCCAGGGAGTCAGCGCCTCAAGCCCAGCACTAGCATCCGATTTCTTCTGGCTGGCCCGGCACCCAGCCCGGCGACACCGGCTCCATTCCGGACCGCCCGACGAATGTCGGCTCCTATACCGGTGCACACCGGAGCGGATCTAGGGACTCAAAGCGCTCGCTTGGCACTAGCCCGATGCCAGGCCTGACGGCTATCGGCCGGCCCGGTCTGTGGCCCGGCGGCACCGGGCATGTCACCGGCCAGTCTGGCGCCAGGTCCGGCAGACCGGTGATACGTCTCCAACGTATCCATAATTTCTGATGTTCCATGCTTGTTTTATGACAATACTTACATGTTTTGCTTGCACTTTATGATGATTTCATGCGTTTTCCGGAACTAACCTATTAACAAGATGCCACAGTGCCAGTTCCTGTTTTCTGCTGTTTTTGGTTCCAAAAAGGCTGTTCGGGCAATATTCTCGGAATTCGACGAAACGAAGACCAAACATCTTATTTTTCCCGGAAGGCTCCAGAACACCGAAGGGGAGTCGGAGGAGAGCCAGAGGGCCACCAGACAGTAAGGCGGCACGGCCCCAGGCCTGGCCGCGCCAGCCTATTGTGAGGAGCCCCCAGGCGCCCCCTTGCGCCGCCTCTTCGCCTACATAAGCCATTTCGACCTAAAAACGCGATACCAATT
The DNA here is from genome assembly GCF_019359855.2 of Lolium perenne. NCBI lineage: Eukaryota > Viridiplantae > Streptophyta > Magnoliopsida > Poales > Poaceae > Lolium > Lolium perenne. Next base: position 66,467,676 of record NC_067244.2, read on the forward strand.
GACGAAACTCCAGAAAGACTCCAGGGGCACCGCCGCCATCACGAAACTCCAATTCGGGGGACAGAAGTCTCTGTTCCGGCACCCTGCCGGGATGGGGAAGTGCCCCCGGAAGCCATCTCCATCGACGCCACCGCCTCCATCATGCTCCGTGAGTAGTTCCCCCATGGACTACGGGTTCTAGCAGTAGCTAGTTGGTACTCTCTATCCCATGTACTTCAATACAATGATCTCATGAGCTGCCTTACATGATTGAGATCCATCTGATGTAGTCGGTGTTGTGTTTGTTGGGATCCGATGGATGATACATTATGATTAGTCTATCTATAAAGTTTGTGAAGTTATTGTTGCTGCAATCTTGTTATGCTTAATGCTTGTCACTAGGGCCCGAGTGGCATGATCTTAGATTTAAGCTCTATACTTATTGCTTAGATTGTATCTACAAGTTGTATGCACATGTCGCTGTCCGGAACCAAAGGCCCCGAAGTGACATAAATCGGGACAACCGGAGGGGATGGCGGTGATGTGAGGATCACATGTTTTCACCAAGTGTTAATGCTTTGCTCCGGTGCTCTATTAAAAGGAGTACCTTAATATCCAGTAGATTCCCTTGAGGCCCGGCTGCCACCGGCTGGTAGGACAAAAGATGTTGTACAAGTTTCTCATTGCGAGCACGTATGACTATATATGGAAAACATGCCTACATAATTAATGAATTGATGTTCTTTCTTAATGCTTTATCAATCCTGTCAATTGCCCAACTGTAATTTGTTCACCCAACACTTGCCACTTATTGGAGAGTTACCACTGGTGTAGATCGCTGGGAACCCCGGTCCATCTATCATCATCATATACTCGTTCTATATGTCATTAGAAGTAGTATCAACTATTTTCTGGTGCCATTGCTCCTGTGCTACTGCTGCTGTGTTACTGTTACTATTGCTCTCATATTACTGCTGCTTTCACATCACCCCTGTTACTAGTGCTTTTCCAGGTGCAGCTGAATTGACAACTCAGTTGTTAAGGCTTATAAGTATTCTTTACCTCCCCTTGTGTTTTACTTCCCTCGAAGACTGCCGCGATCCCCTATACTTGTGGGTTATCAAGACTGTTTTCTGGCGCCGTTGCCGGGGAGGCATAGCTCTACTCATAAGTTCACCTGGGGAGTACACTCTACCTCTCTCTCTGTTTTATTTTGTTTTGTTTTGCTTAGTTTACTTTTTCCTAGTTTATTTGTGCTTAGTTTATTTCTGTCTTGTTTTATCTTTCTTAGTTTACTTTTATCTAGTTTCTTTTTGTCTTGTTTTATTTTTCTCATATACCCAAAAATCCATAAAAAATTGAAAAACCTAAAAATTAAAAACTGCTGTTATGGGAGAACCCACAACCTACTTGGAGCTTGTAGAATATTATAATAATTATAGGGAATCAAGAACTGGTAAAGTCGTGAGTGTTGTGATAGAAAAATTGAATACAATTGCTAAAATCTTGCTTAAACGCCATGATATAAATTGTTGCTCTAAGGAGGATACTAAACATCTGAAATTTCAATGTGGCTTTAGTGAAGAAGTTTTAATTAAGAACTATAATTGGAATAACTATATACATCTTGGGTTCGAAGAGGTAGAACAATTTGTCATATTTATGGGAGCCTCTGAGATAGAATCCTTCATGGTTAAAAATTATGAAACTTGTGATGTTTGTAAGGACCTTAAAGATTATGTCTCTTCTATTCTTAATTTTTGCATGGAAAGTTACAGTGATAATCCTTATATTATTGATTATAAAGAGAGACTCATTAATGCACAAGAATGCACTCACAATTTGCAAGAACCTGTGGAAGAAGAAATTGATGAACCTGAAAGCTCATTGGATGAAAAAGAGGAGGAAATTGATGAACCTGAAAGCTCATTGGATGAAAAAGAAGCGGAGAGTGATGAACAAAAGGAGGAAAAATGGATTAGCTACCCATGCCAACCTTCTAATGAGAGTAACTCTTTATCTCTTACACTATTTGACTGTCCTCCATGCTTACCGAAAGAGGATGAATGTTATGTTCCTGTGGATTCTCTTGAAATATTACCTATGAGTAAAACTTTTGAGAATAATTATGCTACTGTTATCTATGATAATCCATGCTACTTTGATAAATCTTATGATAATGCTTTGTTTGTGCCTGATGTCGAAATGCATGGTACTAAAGAATTTTGCTTAGCAAATGTTTATGATAAAGCTTTAGACGATGGTCCTATGTTACTTGATAATATTAATTGTACTACTAATGAAAATGGGATTGGAGAGTTCTTGACTTTATCTATGAGTCCCATATCTCTTGAGATTGATCAATCATCATGTTATATTATTGATAAAAGTGGATTTGGAAGTTTTAATCGCACTATTTTTGAGCTTGATAAAAATTATGTGTTTATGGATCATGAGAAACATGCTTCATGTGATAGTTATATTGTTGAGTTTGTTCATGAAGCTACTGAAAATTATTATGAGAGAGGAAAATATGGTTGTAGAAATTTGCATGGTACTAAAACACCTCTCTATATGCTTAAAATTTTGAAGTTACTCTTGTTTTATCTTCTTATGCTTGTCAATTTGTTCTTCATGAATTTATTTGTGTACAAGATTCCAATGCATAGGAAGAGGGTTAGACTTAAATGTGTTTTGAATTTGCTTTTTGATGCCCTCTTTTGCTTCAACTCTTATTTCTTGCGAGTGCATCATTAAAACTGCTGAGCCCATCTTAATGGCTATAAAGAAAGAACTTCTTGGGAGATAACCCATGTGTTTATTTTGCTACTGTTTTGTTGTGTTTTGGAAGTTGTTACTACTGTAGCAACCTCTCCTTATTTTTATTTTATTGCATTGTTGTGCCAAGTGAAGCCTCTAATCGAAGGTTGATACTAGATTTGGATTTCTGCGCAGAAACAGATTTCTATCTGTCACGAATCTGGGCTGTTTTCTCTGTAGGTAACTCAGAAAAATATGCAAATTTACGTGCGTGTTCCTCAGATATGTACGCAACTTTCATTAGTTTTGAGTTTTCTGATTTGAGAAACGGAAGTACCTCTTTAAAATTCGTCTTTACTGGCTGTTCTGTTTTGGCAGATTCTGTCTCTGTTTTTTGCATTGTCTCTTGTGGACTTTAAGCAAGGCTTTCTACACGTGGAGAGCTGTAGCTAAAGTTTTATTGAGTTCTTGCAATGTGTCACTACAGGACCAAGGTGGATTCAAATTTTTTGAGTACTAACCCCTCTAATGAAGTTTATGAGAAGTTTGGTGTGAAGGAAGTTTTCAAGGGTCAAGAGAGGAGGATGATATATGATCAAGAAGAGTGAAAAGTCAAAGCTTGGGGATGCCCCCGTGGTTCATCCCTGCATATTTCAAGAATACTCAAGCGTCTAAGCTTGGGGATGCCCAAGGCATCCCCTTCTTCATCAACTTATCAGGTTTCTTCTATTGAAACTATATTTTTATTCGGTCACATCATATGTGCTTTACTTGGAGCGTCTGTGTGTTTTTTATTTTTTGTTTTTGTTTGAATAAGATCGGATCCTAGCAATCCTTGTTTGGGAGAGAGACACGCTCCGCTTTTTCATATGAACACTTGTTCTTCGTTTTACTTTTAATGGTCAATGATAAAAGTTGGAAGCTACAATACTTATGGTTATTTGGTTGGAAACAGAAAATGCCTCATATTGTCTTGGATAATTTGACACTTGGCAATTGTTTTGAGCTTTCAAGTAGATCATGATTAAGTTCTTGCATCATGTAGTTTAAACCTATTAGTGGAGAACTACTGTAGAGCTTGTTGAAATTGGTTTGCATGATTGGTCTCTCTTAAGGTCTAGATATTTTCTGGTAAAAGTGTTTGAGCAACAAGGAAGACAGTGTAGAGTATTATAATGCTTGCAATATGTTCTTATGTAAGTTTTTCTGTACCGGTTCATACTTGTGTTTGCTTCAAATAGCCTTGCTATCCTAAGCCTTGTACCGAGAGGGAATACTTCTCATGCATCCAAATTCCTTGAGCCAACCACTATGCCATTTGTGTCCACCATACCTACCTACTACATGGTATTTCTCCGCCATTCCAAAGTAAATTGCTTGAGTGCTACCTTTAAACAATTCAAAATGCTTCTCAATTTGTGTCAATGTTTTATAGCTCATGAGGAAGTATGTGGTGTTTATCTTTCAATCTTGTTGGGCAACTTTCACCAATGGACTAGTGGCTTCATCCGCTTATCCAATAATTTTGCAAAAAGAGCTGGCAATGGGATTCCCAGTCCCAAATTAATTAACCAAAATAGACACTCCTCCATGGTATGTGATTGTTGGACGGCACCCGAAGGATTCGGTTAGCCATGGCTTGAGAAAGCAAAGGTGGGGAGGAGTGTCATCATAATAAAACTAAAATAAAAGGGCACTCCTTCATGGTATGAGATTGTTGGCAGGCACCCGAGGATTCGGTTAGCCATGGTTTGTGTAATAACCCAGAACATAGGAACAACGAAGGGTAGATTTAGAAATGGGATGTGCATTTCATCGCAAAACGGGGGAAATTTTCGCGCCTTATTGCAACTAAACCTAAGAGGGATCGAGGTTCTCTCTCATTTTGCACTTAGGGTTAGGCAATGTGAGTTAGGGAAATTTCGACATGATCTCTTTTGTAACTTGTTACTTTGGGGAATGTTTGCATTTGACAAGTGTTAAACATTTAAATATAAACATCACACCATATAAACAATGAATTTAAAATTCAAACATAAGATATAAATTCAAACCACTTTGAAATTCAAAGTGAATATCACACACAATATTTAATCAAGAATATAAATATCACATAATACAAAGCTCATAAACCAAAACTTGAGCTTTATTGATATACAACACAATTACAAAGTCTTTACAATATTCTTGATACAAGAATTGAGATATAATGATCAAAATAGAAAAGAAAAGGAAAATTACAAGTTTAATTCTAAACTAAACCTAAACTAAGTGTCTTGAGGATGATCTTCTGGCCATAGCATCATTCAAACCTGCAAAATAAAACAGAGAACAAGAACTAGCCAGAATATAAGTGTTAACACAAGATTCAGTTTAGACAGTTAGCAGAAATAACACAGAATTCAGTTTGGACAGTGCAAACTGTCACAGTACACTTGTGCTTGTCCAAAATCCTGGACAACACAAGATAAACATAGGCAGACCAGCACTGAGCAAGCCACAGTGGGCTCAAGTTTCACCATATGAAGGCTGTTGCTAGGCAAGCAACAGCAAGGCAAGGCAAAGGATGAGTCATAAAGTAAATGAGCCTGTGTGTCATGGCCAGGGAAGAAGTAGAGGCCATATAAATAGCACACAAACCCTAGAACCTTGACAGTCGACCAGAATTGCAAATCACCAGGTAAGGGTGAAGCAAGAACAAGCACCAGTTCATCCAGTTCATAACCAAGAACAGAAATCAACACAACCAACTTAGCCACCAGGAATCATGGTGACCTGAGAAGATCAACCAGACCCTGGAGGTGAAGGGCTGAGCACAGAAACCCCAAGTCTGCATCAACCAAATATTTCATACTAGGAGCTGGAACAAGGTATACCAAGTTCCTGGACAGATCCAATGGATCTGATCCATCACATATGCATGAAATAAGCATGGGAATGAGCAGATGCTCATATGGGTATATCATCACTTGGTTTTCACCAAGGATTACTGCCAGTCAAAAGCTACTAAAAATAGAAAGCATCTAGGTACAGATCTTGTACACAGAAACTAGCACACATGCACAGATGCACCCACTAGCCAGATCACATGCACAGATAGCACCAGTAGATGGCAAGGATTAGCAGCTAAGACTACACAGTAAATCCTAAGCTATGAACCATCAGTAAACCCTAGATTTTCATCAGGCAAGCATATTGGCATTCATCTCAAGGATGATTCCCAAATATGCAAGCAAAGGTTGAGTAGCCACAAGATCCAACTAAATAGGTGAGCAACCAATCAGTAGCAAGGCCACTAAGGTCACATCACACTTAGCATCAATTAAAATGAAGCCAAATATATCACATCATTATCCAGGAATGGATTCAGATTCAATTGCTTGCCAGATAATCATGAACAGCCAAATCATTTGCAAGCAAGTCATCTAAATCATTACTGCATAAGCAGTTCATCATAATTTAAATTAATACAAGCATGAATTTATCACAGATCCATGCTTAATACTGACAGCAACATAATATAAGGCAACACAGTTTAATCCATAACCACTAGAGCAAGTCTAGGTAGCTAAGAGGAGCAACAGCACAAGTAAGCAACATCATAGTGATGCTTGAGCATCAGCATCACAAGGGAAATTGAATCACTTAGCCACAGTATTAATCAGTAAGCCATCACTGACATTGAATTGATCAAATGGATCAATTACAGCAAGCCAAGCTACACAGGGAAGTTAGCCAACAAGCAAGGAATGATCCAATGGATCATTGGCTTGCATAGGAAGCACTGAAGCAGATCACAGGCACCACTGGCACACACACAAGTGTCACTGATGCATCACAAATACACCTAGACAAGCAAGCATGATATACCAGTAAGTACAAGCGAGCCATAATCAAGCATAGCATGGCATAGCAAGCTTTTGAGCAAGCACAGTAGAGCATAGCAAGTACAGAGCATGCTAGGAGCAGCAGAGAAGCAAGCACAACATGAATAGCAAGCAAAGCAGCATGTGCCAGTGCAAGAATGGCGGTAATTGGGCCATGAGCTTGCAGTAGACAGAAGCACAGGAAGATTGCGCAGCAATAGCATGGCTCTGCGTGATCACAGGACCACCAGAGAGCAACAGAGCATGAGGAGGAAGAAGAACAGTGGCAAGGGAGGCGCACAGAAGAGAAGGAGGAGATGCAACACTTACTTGCGCCTAGAAGCAGAAGCTAGGGCATGGCGAGGCAGTGCTCGCGTGGCCCTAACAGCTGCAAGTCCAGGGTAGGCGCCGACGTTACGCCGGTGAACCCAAACACGAACCCAACACCACCGTAGCAGGGCACCTGAGGCGACAGCACGAGTACTGCGAGTAGCACCCGCGCCAAGCCAACCCCAGGAGCGCACCCATCGTCGGCAAGGACGAGAACTCGTCGGAGTTCGTCGAGGCGAATCTCCGCGAGATCCAGAATGGAGGCGATTCGCCAGAATAGGAAGAGAAGGGGAAAACTACGCGGACAGATCGATAGATCTGCACGCGGTGGTTCTAGTTCGGTAGATGGCTACGGCGGAGGAGCACGGAGATGGCCGGAGCGAGGCGGCGGCCATGGCGGCGACGCCATCGCCAGAGCGTCGCGAGAGGCTAGGGTTAGAGGTGAACGAGAGAGAGAGGGCCGAGTGAGTGAGAGAGAGAGGTGGGCCGTTCGGCGCCACCGAACCCAAAAGGGATTGGCCTTATTGGGCTGTCCCTAGGTTTAGGTAAATGGGCTGGGCCCAATATGGGTCCAGGGGGGTATTCTAGTCTTTTAACATTTAATAAAAAGCCAGAACTTTACCAAATTTTAATAAATCAAATACAACTCTAAAAATCCATTAAAAATTGGATTAATGAATGAAAAATAAATCTTAACAAGAATAAAATATGAAATGGAATTTATGAAACAAATTCAAAATTATGAATTTTAAGAATTTAAATAATAACTTGGAATTTAAAATTATTATTTCCTTGTAATTAAAATTCAAGGAAAAATCTCAAATAAGTTCAAATACTTATTTTCAAACATTTCAAATTGAAATTCTAATATTCCAAGCCATTTCTATTGAAAAGGGTATTTTTCCAAGAAAAATACTATATTCCTTTTTTTCCAAAAACTATAGAGGTAACTCTATAATTTCAAATTATTTTTGGAATGATTAAGGGAATCATCAAGTAAAATAGTTTTACTCTGAATTGTTGTACTTTGTGTGAATTACAATGATTAATACTTTTAAATCAATTGTAAATTACTGTCAAAGACATAAATTTTAAACGCAACCCTAAATTGATATGACTCAGTGGGGTAAAGGGATCCAACATAAAATAATACATCCATGATTGCATTATTTGGATTTTATAACATTGTCCTTACCGGACAATGATGCTTCTTGCAGAACCCGAGGTCCAGGTTCCATCAACTGCATTGAACTGCACTATCTCGCAGTCCACAGGCAAGTTCATCACTTGCTCATGTCAACTTGATTATTTTCTACTACTTTAATGCAAAGCTTTATACTTATCATTTCTGCATCGCAAATGAAATATTACTTTCCAACTATGAATATGACTATGTGGCTGGCAATGGAACCATGGTATGTGTTGATATGGTGGAGGTTCCATTGCAATGGGTTATATCACCCTAGGATTAATTACCAATGCCGTCCAGTGATTCTAGCGCCGTACAAACCGCGTTGACCATGAGATCTATAATGGCTCTGGGGAAGCCAGCCGTATCTTTTCCCTTCTGCACGCCAACGGATTGGTAGAGCTGACGGGGTGTTGGAGGCACTGCCGTAGGTTGGGATAGCCTTTTAAATCCCCATCCATTAGTGATGATGGCTCTACGATCTATGAAGGATTGTCCGGAGTACACCGTGAGTAAAGCCGTATTATCGGGGGAAGTCTACTGGGGGTGTACGGTTGGACAAAAGGGTGGGTTTGCAGTCGCGGAGAAGGCGGTGTGGGCTTGGATCTTTATACCTGGCCTCACACCAAAGGAAGTGTGAACGGGGGCAAGTCCCTGCGGATGGCAAAAAGGGTGAGATCTCTTGTGGGAAAAGTAACGCACCTCTGCAGAGTGTATCAAATTGTGGCTATCACTCCCTGTTCCGGGAAGGGAACTGCGAACGCGGCAGGAAAGGAACTCCACGAAGTTCTAGTCAACCTGTGAAGACTGACGGGCATAGTTTTCATAATAAAAGCAACCTTTTGAAGAAATGATTGCAAAACATGCATTGACCGGCGATTTCCTGATCAATGGTCGTAGCTAGTGCATCAAACACCTTTTTACTCTTTTAGAACTTGCTGAGTACCCCTGTACTCACTTTCTTTCGACACCCTTGCTAGACTGTGATCCGGAAGTGGAGGCCATCAACGATGGAGCACCAGAAGGAGGTTACGAGCTGGTCTACGAAGAACCCGATCTTTCCGGTGGAGTGGAAGGCGTAGACTATGGGATAGTCTACAGATCAGATGACACGGAGGTGGAGGAGTAGTGACATACCTTAGCATCATAGAGCCGAGCAACGTAGAACTTACCTAAATAAGTTGTTGAGCTCTTTATATTTGTTATGAGTTGTAATCGTACTTAAGTAGTATCTTAGGGTGTTCTCATAGGACCTGTGAGAATACCAACTTGTTAAGACAATGTTTGTAATAAAGTATGGAGTGTTATGACCTGCAATGTTTCTGTTGTACCACTCTGAGGGATATGGCAAATTGTGAAGAAGTCCCTTCGCAAAGATCATATCAACGACTTGTATACTACAACATGCAGTGGTATGCTGGGTCACCGCAGCTGGTATCAGAGCAAATGTTGCGACCTTAGGTTGGAAAAACATAGTATAGGGAAGAAACCTGTAGGAGTCTAGTAGAAATAGTAAAGGATTCTCTAGAAATATGGTGATTATTCACTTGAGAATAGCAAAACCATATATTTTAGTGTGATAATTCTTTATTATAGCTATTATAATGCATTATCACTACTAATATTCTGCTTTTGTATACAGCCGTAATGACGAACACTTTTCCTAAGAGGACTTTGAGGAAGGTTGAGGGATGGCTCGGTGATTATGATGGACCAATAACAGCTCTCCTGTGTGGGATGCTGAAGGAACTTCATTGTGATCCACGGATACCTGTTATCAAGTATACCTACTATGATGGGGAAATCCTAGCCAAGTGCAGAGTATCGGTCCAATTACCGGAAAAACTGCTGATGAGTCGTATAATGCCATACGGAGAAGCCAAAACTATCACCACAGCCTACCACATGGGCCTATTCAAGGCAATCCTTGAGATAAGGCAGCACAAGTCAGTAGAACTGCTATGTTCAGAGTTTTCTCATATACCTCATGCCGAGGAAGATGAGGATCCCACTCTGAATCATTTGGTGTTAGCACACAGAAGTCCTGAAGCTACAGCACAGCATATGGATAGTTGTAAGTCTTTATTGACCACAATGTACCTTTTACACATGAAGATGAGAGGTGAGATTGACCACATGCTATCTGAGTTCACGGACCCTGATAAAGTCCAAACTCGGATGAGTGATTTGAGGGCACAACCACAACATACTACACCTTTCTTTAGCCTAGACAGCTGTAACACCCCAAATTTCAATAAAAAGAAAGTTAGAGAATTCCAGAAAGCAAAATTTCAAACCAACAAAAACTTTTCTATTTGCATATAGTACCATGCATAGGACTTGTGCATTTGAGTGATATGCCATGATGATTGCTTTTACTTGTATTTGATATGCTCTAAAACCCTAATGTGATCATATGAAGATCACCAACCAAATAAATCAAAAAGGAAGAAAATCCATAAAATGCAAAACCCTAAAAACCCCCCACATATGCCCTATGGCATTTTTATAAATTTTGACCCTAGATCTATTTGGTCTTCACCATTAGTTGAATAATGTTATTAAACACTTATTACAACTTTTGGAATCAAAGTTTCACAATTCAAATGAATTTCAAACACAAATCCCACCCACATATGATAATGGTCAAAACTGAAATTTATAGTCTGATCACCACTTTGAGCCCTTGCCATTCATTTTTCCCAACCAATTCTTGCTAACTCTTTGCACCATTTCAAAGTCAACATCAAGGTGAACAACTTTGGTGAAGATCACCATGCCAAAATCATCTTGGATCAAGAGCCATGCTCATCCAAAGTCCCAACTTTTTAACTTATGCAACATTCCCCACTTAGCCAATTTTGCAAATTCTTGAATTCTAACAATTCCACCACCACCTCAAATCACCTCTGGTCATTTACAACTAATATCAACACTCACTTTTCAAACACATTCACCATTTGAATTATTTCAAATTTGGACAATTTTGTAAATTCCAAAATTGGGCACTATTTGCAACTATTGCAAATAGTGATCTACCTAGCTCTAATCTACCCCAACCTATTCTAAATGGTCCCCTGGTTCCCTCTCTCACTAACACCAGCATAGGAACCCTAGGAGGAGAGGCTTAGCAAGCCATGGCATGGCCATGCCGGCCACATGCCACATGTCGAGCCACCCCTCTCCTCTTCCTTCTCCAGCCACGGCCACCATGTCCCAGAGCTCCACCTTGATTCCCTAGCACCGCCTAGCATCGCCATTGTCGAGGAGGACGGCGACCGTCGCCGGAATCCGCGCGCCCAGATCCTCCCAGGATGCCGTTGGCGTCGCACGTGCGCACGCCATGGGCATCACTGGCCGCGCGTCACGCCACCACCTCGAGCACGCCCTGGACCCCCTGCGAGCGCCTTGAGCACGCACTCGACACCGCGACGCCGTTGGACACGCTCTCGACCACGACCCGCACCCGCCGTCGCCGGAGAAGCCAACCCTGGTCCGCCGCGGACGCGACGGACATGGAAGAAACGCGACACCGCCAGGCCCTCCCCGACCAAGCTGTCGCCACCCAGAGGACCGTGGCGACGCCACGAACACACTTGCGCCCTCACCTAGCTCGATAGCTCGCCAGAGCAGCCGCGCCCATGTCGCCCACCTCACTGCCCCGCAACCCTCTCTCGATTCTATAAATAGGAGGTTCCCTGGACCAAACCAACGACACCAGCTCACTCCCCACCTCTCACTGCTTCGCCACCACCCCTCCACTCACTCGATCGTCGCCGGAGCCGCCCCAATTTGAAGCTCGGAGCCGCCAGTACCTGGTGGATGCCGCCGTCGATTGGAGCCACCCCAGGACGAGCCGCCGGTACCAGTCGACTCGCCGTCGTCCACACCTTCATCGCGCACCTTGCCAACCCTAGCTGGAGCCACGGTGAGCTCTCCGACCCCCTACCATCGCCGCCAGCACGTCGGGTTCTCGTCGGCGACGATGATGAACCACGGCCGTTGATCTGGATTCTAATCCGACGCTCCCCTTTAAAACATACCGCTTCGGGCGTTATGAGCCACTGACGCCTGGACCCCACCCTGTCAGGCAGCCCGCGCGTCTGTGGACCGTGGCTGGGCTGGACTGGGCTAGTTTTGGGCCGTTTTTAAATCTGGCAGCCCGTTTAGTTTTCCCGCCGGCCTGTTAATTCAAATCCTGTTTAAATAATATCAAATGAATTTCAATACTGCCTCCACTTTGAAAATCAATAGATTCAAATTGGATAAACCAAATTTGATGAACTTTATATGGTTGGAAAGCTAGAGAAATTATCTAACCAATGCCCCTGGTCCCATGACCAGATTCTTTGTAGAATAAATGTGATAAAAATAACATGACAGGGACTTTTCCCTATTCAAATAATTCTTAAAAATCAACCAAAATAGATATTAAGTTAATTCCAACTCTAATAGCTCACATTTGACTTACACTAATTGTTTATGCAATAAAATGGTGTGGTCACTTTGCATGATCATGCCCTAGTTTAATTAATGGATGATATGGCTAGTTTAACTAGTTGATATTGTCCAAAACTATTAAAGTTAAATTATGTGGAGTATTACACTTCATTTAAAATTGTCTCACATGGATTCATGGGATGTTTGGACCCCTGGTCCCAAACTCTCTTATATGAATTACTTGAGATTTAAATCAAATGTAGGGTTATTTAAATAGTATGAGGTGATCTACCTCATTTAAATCCTTTTCACAAATGATGATGATGAACATTTGACTTACGTCAATATGAGTTCATACATGATTGTTTGAGAAATTAATTCTTAAGAAGATTTCAATGAGAGGAAGTTATTCCTCAAGAACCCTATGGAAACTATCATTTACATATGAAATGCAAAGAAGTGAATCCTATTTAACCCCCACAACCCATGCACCTAAGTAGATTATTTTGTGTGCATAGAATAGTTTGTGTGTTATATGTGATGTATGGAATAGCCATTGAATTAGTGAGTAATTATACTCGTATTCAAATTTAGACGGTAGCACCGGAGAGTACGCCGAAGAAGAAGGTTGCTACCAAGAGGAGGAGGAGGAACAGTTTGAGAACTACCAAGGCAAGCTAATATTCTTGCAAAGTGCAAAGCCCCTTGGGGCAAGGCACCATGTTTCTTATCTTTTCTTATATGAACCCATCCCAAGTTTTTACCTTACCAAGTTTTTACTTGTTTTCTACATGAGTTACTTTGATAGTTAACTTTGGTTCAAGTACAAGTTGATTACTAGAGTAGTGAGTTAGTCTTCTCCAAGCAAAGCAAGTTAGCACCCCTCATGAATTAGAGCTAGTGCTAATGAATTAAAACTTGACTACTCTAGATGGGAACAATGTGAATTTGAAGTGATTTTGAAACCTTGGAATGAAGATGCATTCCATTGAATGATTTTGAAGGTGAATGTGAACAAGAGAAGATGGTGATTTTTGATAAAACAATGATGTTGGTTTGAATGCGATACCTTTCCAATTATTAAGTACCCCCACAATACCTGATTATGGGTAGGGCTTAACTGGAAGTTTATGCGTCTTAGTATGGGTTCCCTCTAAACAAGCGTCATCGGGGTTATGCCGAAAGCTGCCTCTACAACAAAAGAAATGATATGATATGATGCGAAATGAGGTGAATGTCCGGCCCAAGCCCTGTGCAGTTCCCGGTTGACAGTTGGTCTTCACTTTGGGAGGCCAAGCTCATGGGGAGAGGTGCTCATACTAGGATTTGTAAGTGAAAGGTTATGGTTGATGATCCGCGCACTGTGTTACGATGATTCGGGGTAATCCCGACGGATGAAATCAAATGTTGTGGCACAAGTGTGCAACCTCTGCAGAGTGTAAACCTATTCGAATAGCCGCGTCCACGGTTACGGACGGTTGGAAAGGCCATACAGTTTCCGATGTCATATCTTTGAAAATGATGTTGAAAAGGATGTTGGTGAAATGACTTGTGGTGAATTGAATTGAAATCACCACTTGAATGGTGGGAATGACACTAATGTTCCCACTTGAGTTAGTTAGCACTTGAATAAGCTTTTCTTAAACTTTGTGAACTAAAACTAGCTTTATGCAAATAAACTAGAGCTTAGCAAACCATACTAGAATGTCTAGCACTTACATTAGTATTAGTTTGCGAGTACTCAACGTACTCACGGCTTTGTCCCTGGCTATTCAAATGGCCAGAGTATGAAGACGACCAAGGAGATGACCAGCAGGACGCCTACGACAACTAAGCGCCTTCCGACGTCAAGCGTTGGCCTGTGGACTAGAGAGTCCTTGTATCTTACGCTTCCGCTATGTTGAACTATGAACTTGTGTTTGTTCGTTGATCAATAGACCCACTATTCGTGTAATATGGATCATGTGATTCCAGTTTGTAAGACTTATGGTTTGTAATGAATGATGACTGTGATACTTAACTATTATGCCTCGCAACAACAATATTCCTGGGATTGCGATGTATGACATAATAGGCATCCGGACTTAAAAATCCGGGTGTTGACAAGTTGGTATCAGAGCCATTGTTTGACCTTAGAAGACCTTAGTTAGAATGGGCGTTCTGAAAACTTTAACTTTGAAAGCAAATGAAAGAAACTATTTGTGAAAATTTACTACACTCTTGTCCTTGAGACTTTGCCAAAATTTGATGAATCATGTTCTATCTTATTTGAATCAACTTAAAACTTTGCCACACTTTGCACTCTCTAACTTACTCATCCAATTCTCTTTCAGATGGCGCTGAATGAACCCATCAACACCAAGTTTTACCAGCTTGGGAACGGAGGAAGCTTGATCTTCGAGCACGACCTCAACGCCCTCTCTGACTTCCTTGGACGCCCACACCCCGAGTTTCACGGGGTTCAGCTGGACGACACGCCCGGAGGAGAGTTGCAGTGGGTGATCACTGCCGACTTGAGGGGCAAGATGGAGCCTCCCACCTCGGAGAGGATTCTCTTCTCCTTCCGCGAGAGCAACTGGCTCGATGGACTCGCATGTGGCCTTCAGGAGGCACTTGCGCGCCTCTGTGGACAGAACGTGGTGAGCATCCTCGCCTCTCGCTACGCCCACCTTGTGAGGCGTGATGCCGCGGGAGTGCCCATGGAACTGCAGCCGCACCCGGAGTTGAGGCACCATGCTGAGCACCTGGATTTCATGCTCTACCTGACTCAGAGGGACCTCGACGCCACTCGCGCTTACGCGAACCAGACCCATGCTCACATCACCGAGCAGGGTGAGGCGATCAAGCTACTCAACAACGACCGCAAGAGCCTTCGCCAGCAGCGTGCCAAGAAGGACGCTGCAATTCATCGCCTTCGCGCCCGGATCGCGTCACTTGAGGCCACTGTCAAGGCCCAGGAGGATCAGATTCGCCAGCTGGAGGATGACGATGGAGGCATCGACATTCAGGGAGGAGACGCCTTCCTGAGCGACGACAACGACTTTGAGGAGGACGAGAACACCGAGGAGGAGGACTACGAGTTCCTGGAGGCAGGACCCGACGACTACGTCCCGATTGATGTCGATGATGAGGAGTAGTTGCACTAGTTCACTTATAGTAGGTGTGAGTTGTATCCCATCCCTTGTATCGTAGCAGGAGAATGGTTCTTAAAACCATTGGAGTATGTGTGTAGTTTGTACTATGTGTTGCATGAATGAATGAATGTTATGTTTGTCATGAAAAGATTACAAGTTTTCAAATTGTTTTCAAACTTAACCAAAATGAACCATAGAATGTTCCCTCTTATCTCATAATCTTCTACATCTTCAGATGGCCCCTCCAAATCGCACCAACGACGCGATGCTGCAACTGCTGCAAACCATGCTTGCAGACCGGGAAACCGAAAGAGCCGAATGCCAAGCCAACCTCATCGCCTTGCAGAACATCGCCAACCAAGGCCATGGAAATCATGACCACCCCGGATCCAAGCTCAAGAACTTCCAAAACACCAACCCTCCGGTGTTTAGCAAGACCGAGGAGCCCCTCGATGCCGACGATTGGCTCCAGACTATGGAGAACAATCTGGAGGTAGCTGGAGTGGAAGCCAACGAGAAAGTCCTGTTCGCCACTCACTATCTCGCTGGACCAGCCCGCGCTTGGTGGACAAGCACCCGTGCCATGAACGGAGGTCAATTCATGACTTGGGAGGATTTCAAACTCAAGTTTAGCAAGTACCATGTACCCCCCGGGTCTTATCAAGAAGATGAGGGATGAATTCCGTGAGCTGAAACAAGGTCGCATGACGGTGGTTGAATACCGCGACAAGTTTCTTACTTTGTCAAGGTATGCCCCTGATGAGACCGACACCGTTGAGAAGAGGAAGGAGAGATTCCTGAACGGACTGCATGATGAGATGCAGACTGTCCTCGTCAACATCCCCTTCACCGACCTCGAAGCCCTTGTTGACTCTGCCATCCAGATGGAGGGCAAGTTAAACCAAGCCAATGAGAACCGCAAGCGCCGCATGGCCAATCAGAGTGGATCAAGCCACCCCCAGAAGTTTCGCCCTAGCTCAAGCGGAGGTTTCACTCCGAGAAACAACAAACCCTAGATGCAGAACTCTCGCCCCGGTTATCAGAACCGGAGTGGAGGAAACTCCAAGCCAGGAGGCTACAACAACAACTACAACAACAACAACTACAACCGCGCTCCACCCCGAGCCCCTAACAACAACACCACCAACACCAACACCGCTCCCAGAACCGGAAGCAATGCCATCCCCGTTGCGAACAAGCAGGACAAGACCACTATCACTTGTTATGAGTGTGGTGTAGTGGGGCACTACTCCAACGAGTGTCCCAAGCGTCTTGCCAAGCTCGCCGGCAACACCGCTGCACCTGCCCAGCAGCAACGCCGTGTCTCCACCGGCAAGAAGTTCGCCCCCAACAACCCCAACAACCGCAACGTCCGCCTCTACCACATGAACGCCGAAGAAGCCCAGGAAGCACCAGATGTTGTACTGGGTATGTTTTCTGTCAATCACATCCCTGCCAGAGTGTTGTTTGATTCCGGAGCATCTCATTCCTTTGTCACCGAAGACTTTGCATCAACAAGTAAAATTCAACCCCTCAGTTTGAAGCATGTTATGACAGTCCAAATCCCCGGATCAACCACCAAAGCCAGAAAATTTTGCAAAAATGTGCCAATCAAAATCCATGATGTAGATTTCTTTGCAAATCTAATCATACTTGGAACCAAAGGTTTGGAAGTTGTCCTAGGAATGGACTGGATGTCCAACCACAATGGATTGATAGACTGCGCCAAGAAAGCCATAACCATGACTAGCAGCACCGGTATCGTAGTTGAGCACGTCTCTGAAAAACTACCAAGAAAATTCACCTGCAACCAAAGTGTATCCAAGCCAACTCTGGATCAAATCAGGGTCGTTTGTCGTTACCCTGATGTGTTTCCGGATGATCTACCCGGTATGCCCCCGGATCGGGATATCGAGTTTATCATCGAGTTAATTCCCGGAACTGGACCTATAGCCCAGAGAGCTTACAGCATGAACGCAACCGAGCTTGTGGAGCTGAAGAAGCAAATTGATGATATGTTAGCCAAAGGTTTGATTAGACCAAGTGCATCCCCCTGGAGATCCCCCGTCTTGTTTGTCGACAAGAAAGATGGTGCAAATCGTTTATGCACGGACTATCGTAAGCTTAACGATGTCACCATCAAAAACAAATACCCCCTACCCAAGATCGAAGACTTGTTTGACCAACTCACCGGATCCCGAGTTTTCTCCAAGATTGACCTTAGAACTGGATACCACCAACTGAAGATTCGAGCCACCGACATTCCAAAAACTGCCTTTACCACCAGATATGGGTTGTATGAGTACAACGTCATGTCGTTTGGACTGACCAATGCCCCCGCTTATTTCATGAATCTCATGAATAAGATCTTCATGGACTTTTTGGACAAGTTTGTCGTTGTTTTCATCGACGACATTCTAGTATACTCCAAGTCCGAAGAGGAACATGAACAGCATTTGGAGATTGTCCTAGAAACCCTTAGACAGCACAAGTTGTATGCCAAGTTTAGCAAGTGTGAGTTTTGGCTGGAAGAAGTTGGATTCCTCGGACACATCTTGTCTGCAGGAGGAATTGCCGTAGATCCCGCCAAAATCAAAACTGTTATGGAATGGCAAGCCCCAACCACACAAACCGAGGTCCGCGCTTTTCTTGGATTAGCCGGATATTACCGCAGATTTGTAGAAGGTTTTTCGAGCATCGCTCGACCAATGACCCAACTGCTGAAAAAGGACAGAAAGTTTGAGTGGACCGACAAATGTGAAGAGAGCTTTCAACAGCTCAAGAGTAGATTGACAACAGCCCCAATCCTGATCATGCCAGATATCGCAAAGCCCTTTGACGTGTATTGCGACGCCTCCAAGATTGGACTTGGATGCGTACTTATGCAAGAAGGCAAGGTTGTATCCTACCTTTCAAGATAGCTCAAGCAACATGAACAGAACTACCCAACCCATGACCTCGAGCTTGCAGCCGTGGTCTTAGCCCTGAAAGTTTGGCGTCATTACCTCATGGGTAATCGATGCGAGATCTACTCCGACCACAAAAGCCTCAAATACATTTTCACCCAGAAGGAGTTGAACATGAGACAACGCCGATGGATCGAATTGATCAAGGATTACGACATGGAGATTCACTACCACCCCGGCAAGGCCAATGTGGTAGCGGATGCTTTGAGTCGACTGCCGTGCCAGTTGAACTCCATGCTCGCAACCGAACAGTCCAGCTTGCATCAAGAGTTTGAACAGTTCAGACTTGAACTTGTTAGTGAAGGATTCCTAGCCAGCATAGAACTGCAACCCACCTTGGTTAGTCAAATCAAGGAAGCCCAGAAAGACAACGCTAGCATTGACGGAATCAAGAAACAGATAGCCGCAGGAAAAGCCCCCGGATTCACCGTAGATGAAGCCGGAGTTCTTTGGTACAAAGAACGTCTCTGCGTACCATCGGACTCTGACTTGAAACAAGTCATTCTGCAAGAAGCCCATGACACCCTTTATTCAATCCACCCAGGAGGTACCAGGATGTACCAAGACCTGAAAGAACAATTTTGGTGGCACGGAATGAAGAGAGAGATCGGTAGCTATATCGCTAAGTGTGACATCTGTCAGAGAGTTAAGGCAGAACATCAACGACCCGCCGGACTGTTACAACCCCTCCAGATTCCGGAATGGAAATGGGACTCCGTAGGAATGGACTTTATCACCGGACTGCCCAAATCCAGCAAAGGCAATGATTCAATATGGGTAGTTGTCGATAGATTGACCAAAGTCGCCCATTTCATCGCCGTCAAAACCACCTATCAAGGCCCAAAGTTAGCTGAACTTTACATCTCCAGAATAGTCGCTCTGCACGGAACCCCCAAATCGATAGTGTCAGATAGAGGATCACAGTTCACCTCAAGGTTACGCGAAAGTGCATGAAGGACTAGGCACCCGCCTAAATTTCAGCACCGCCTATCACCCTCAGACCGACGGACAGACTGAGAGAGTAAACCAGATACTGGAAGACATGCTTAGAGCATGCGTACTGGAATACGGATCCAAATGGGAAGACTGCCTACCTTACGCAGAATTCTCTTACAACAATAGTTACCAAGCCAGCCTACAGATGGCCCCCTTTGAAGCCTTGTACGGAAGGAAGTGCCGTACCCCCCTGAGCTGGTCAGAAGTCGGAGAGAGCCAAGTTTTCGGCCCAGATGTTCTTCGTGAAGCCGAAGAGAAAGTACACAAGATCCGAGAGTACCTCAAGACGGCGCAATCCAGACAGAAGAGCTACGCCGACAAGAGACGTCGGGAGATGACCTTTGAGATCGGAGATTTCGTCTATCTCAAAGTATCCCCCTTGAAAGGAATGCAAAGGTTCCAACTGAAAGGAAAGCTTGCACCCCGCTATGTCGGACCTTTCAAAGTCCTCAGCCGCCGAGGTGAAGTATCTTATCAACTGGAGTTGCCTGAAGAGATGTCGGCGGTGCACGACGTGTTTCACATCTCACTTCTCCGGAAATGCCTTGAAGTCCCGGAGAAGACCGAAGTGTTCAAGAACATCGATCACAGATAGGTGGATATCAACAAGGATCTGACTTACCGCGAAGTGCCGATTCGCATCCTGGAAGAAGCCTACCGAACCACCCGCACCCGAAGCATCAAGTTTCTGAAGATCCAGTGGAGCAATCATACCGAGGATGAAGCCACATGGGAACGCAAAGACTTCATGAAGAAGGAGTACCCAGATCTCTTTAGTACCTAACTTTCTTTTCAATCTCGGGACGAGATCTTTTGTAAGGGGGAAGGGTTTGTAACACCCCAAATTTCAATAAAAAGAAAGTTAGAGAATTCCAGAAAGCAAAATTTCAAACCAACAAAAACTTTTCTATTTGCATATAGTACCATGCATAGGACTTGTGCATTTGAGTGATATGCCATGATGATTGCTTTTACTTGTATTTGATATGCTCTAAAACCCTAATGTGATCATATGAAGATCACCAACCAAATAAATCAAAAAGGAAGAAAATCCATAAAATGCAAAACCCTAAAAACCCCCCACATATGCCCTATGGCATTTTTATAAATTTTGACCCTAGATCTATTTGGTCTTCACCATTAGTTGAATAATGTTATTAAACACTTATTACAACTTTTGGAATCAAAGTTTCACAATTCAAATGAATTTCAAACACAAATCCCACCCACATATGATAATGGTCAAAACTGAAATTTATAGTCTGATCACCACTTTGAGCCCTTGCCATTCATTTTTCCCAAACCAATTCTTGCTAACTCTTTGCACCATTTCAAAGTCAACATCAAGGTGAACAACTTTGGTGAAGATCACCATGCCAAAATCATCTTGGATCAAGAGCCATGCTCATCCAAAGTCCCAACTTTTTAACTTATGCAACATTCCCCACTTAGCCAATTTTGCAAATTCTTGAATTCTAACAATTCCACCACCACCTCAAATCACCTCTGGTCATTTACAACTAATATCAACACTCACTTTTCAAACACATTCACCATTTGAATTATTTCAAATTTGGACAATTTTATAAATTCCAAAATTGGGCACTATTTGCAACTATTGCAAATAGTGATCTACCTAGCTCTAATCTACCCCAACCTATTCTAAATAGTCCCCTGGTTCCCTCTCTCACTAACACCAGCATAGGAACCCTAGGAGGAGAGGCTTAGCAAGCCATGGCATGGCCATGCCGGCCACATGCCACATGTCGAGCCACCCCTCTCCTCTTCCTTCTCCAGCCACGGCCACCATGTCCCAGAGCTCCACCTTGCTTCCCTAGCACCGCCTAGCATCGCCATTGTCGAGGAGGACGGCGACCGTCGCCGGAATCCGCGCACCCAGATCCTCCCAGGATGCCGTTGGCGTCGCACGTGCGCACACCGTGGGCATCACTGGCCGCGCGTCGCGCCACCACCTCGAGCACGCCCTGGACCCCCTGCGAGCGCCTTGAGCACGCACTCGACACCGCGACGCCGTTGGACACACTCTCGACCATGACCCGCACCCGCCGTCGCCGGAGAAGCCAACCCTGGTCCGCCGCGGACGCGACGGACATGGAAGAAACGCGACACCGCCAGGCCCTCCCCGACCAAGCTGTCGCCACCCAGAGGACCGTGGCGACGCCACGAACACACCTGCGCCCTCGCCTAGCTCGATAGCTCACCAGAGCAGCCGCGCCCATGTCGCCCACCTCACTGCCCCGCAACCCTCTCTCGATTCTATAAATAGGAGGTTCCCTGGACCAAACCAACGACACCAGCTCACTCCCCACCTCTCACTGCTTCGCCACCACCCCTCCACTCACTCGATCGTCACCGGAGCCGCCCCAATTTGAAGCTCGGAGCCGCCAGTACCTGGTGGACGCCACCGTCGATTGGAGCCACCCCAGGACGAGCCGCCGGTACCAGTCGACTCGCCGTCGTCCACACCTTCATCGCGCACCTTGCCAACCCTAGCTGGAGCCACGGTGAGCTCTCCGACCCCCTACCATCGCCGCCAGCACGTCGGGTTCTCGTCGGCGATGACGATGAACCATGGCTGTTGATCTGGATTCTAATCCGACGCTCCCCTTTAAAACATACCGCTTCGGGCGTTATGAGCCACTGACGCCTGGACCCCACCCTGTCAGGCAGCCCGCGCGTCTGTGGACCGTGGCTGGGCTGGACTGGGCTGGTTTTGGGCCGTTTTTAAATCTGGCAGCCTGTTTAGTTTTCCCGCCGGCCTATTAATTCAAATCCTGTTTAAATAATATCAAATGAATTTCAATACTGCCTCCACTTTGAAAATCAATAGATTCAAATTGGCTAAACCAAATTTGATGAACTTTATATGGTTGGAAAGCTAGAGAAATTATCTAACCAATGCCCCTGGTCCCATGACCAGATTCTTTGTAGAATAAATGTGATAAAAATAACAAGACAGGGACTTTTCCCTATTCAAATAATTCTTAAAAATCAACCAAAATAGATATTAAGTTAATTCCAACTCTAATAGCTCACATTTGACTTACACTAATTGTTTATGCAATAAAATGGTGTGGTCACTTTGCATGATCATGCCCTAGTTTAATTAATGGATGATATGGCTAGTTTAACTAGTTGATATTGTCCAAAACTATTAAAGTTAAATTATGTGGAGTATTACACTTCATTTAAACTTGTCTCACATGGATTCATGGGATGTTTGGACCCCTGGTCCCAAACTCTCTTATATGAATTACTTGAGATTTAAATCAAATGTAGGGTTATTTAAATAGTATGAGGTGATCTACCTCATTTAAATCCTTTTCACAAATGATGATGATGAACATTTGACTTAGGTCAATATGAGTTCATACATGATTGTTTGAGAAATTAAATCTTAAGAAGATTTCAATGAGAGGAAGTTATTCCTCAAGAACCCTATGGAAACTCTCATTTACATATGAAATGCAAAGAAGTGAATCCTATTTAACCCCCACAACCCATGCACCTAAGTAGATTATTT
The DNA here is from genome assembly GCF_019359855.2 of Lolium perenne. Taxonomy (NCBI): domain Eukaryota; kingdom Viridiplantae; phylum Streptophyta; class Magnoliopsida; order Poales; family Poaceae; genus Lolium; species Lolium perenne. The sequence continues at coordinate 66,490,880 of NC_067244.2, forward strand.
TGTGTGCATAGAATAGTTTGTGTGTTATATGTGATGTATGGAATAGCCATTGAATTAGTGAGTAATTATACTCGTATTCAAATTTAGACGGTAGCACCGGAGAGTACGCCGAAGAAGAAGGTTGCTACCAAGAGGAGGAGGAGGAACAGTTTGAGAACTACCAAGGCAAGCTAATATTCTTGCAAAGTGCAAAGCCCCTTGGGGCAAGGCACCATGTTTCTTATCTTTTCTTATATGAACCCATCCCAAGTTTTTACCTTACCAAGTTTTTACTTGTTTTCTACATGAGTTACTTTGATAGTTAACTTTGGTTCAAGTACAAGTTGATTACTAGAGTAGTGAGTTAGTCTTCTCCAAGCAAAGCAAGTTAGCACCCCTCATGAATTAGAGCTAGTGCTAATGAATTAAAACTTGACTACTCTAGATGGGAACAATGTGAATTTGAAGTGATTTTGAAACCTTGGAATGAAGATGCATTCCATTGAATGATTTTGAAGGTGAATGTGAACAAGAGAAGATGGTGATTTTTGATAAAACAATGATGTTGGTTTGAATGCGATACCTTTCCAATTATTAAGTACCCCCACAATACCTGATTATGGGTAGGGCTTAGCCCCGGAAGTTTATGCGTCTTAGTATGGGTTCCCTCTAAACAAGCGTCATCGGGGTTATGCCGAAAGCTGCCTCTACAACAAAAGAAATGATATGATATGATGCGAAATGAGGTGAATGTCCGGCCCAAGCCCTGTGCAGTTCCCAGGTTGACAGTTGGTCTTCACTGGGAGGCCAAGCTCATGGGGAGAGGTGCTCATACTAGGATTTGTAAGTGAAAGGTTATGGTTGATGATCCGCGTACTGTGTTACGATGATTCGGGGTAATCCCGACGGATGAAATCAAATGTTGTGGCACAAGTGTGCAACCTCTGCAGAGTGTAAACCTATTCGAATAGCCGCGTCCACGGTTACGGACGGTTGGAAAGGCCATACAGTTTCCGATGTCATATCTTTGAAAATGATGTTGAAAAGGATGATGGTGAAATGACTTGTGGTGAATTGAATTGAAATCACCACTTGAATGGTGGGAATGACACTAATGTTCCCACTTGAGTTAGTTAGCACTTGAATAAGCTTTTCTCAAACTTTGTGAACTAAAACTAGCTTTATGCAAATAAACTAGAGCTTAGCAAACCATACTAGAATGTCTAGCACTTACATTAGTATTAGTTTGCGAGTACTCAACGTACTCACGGCTTTGTCCCTGGCTATTCAAATGGCCAGAGTATGAAGACGACCAAGGAGATGACCAGCAGGACGCCTACGACAACTAAGCGCCTTCCGACGTCAAGCGTTGGCCTGTGGACTAGAGAGTCCTTGTATCTTACGCTTCCGCTATGTTGAACTATGAACTTGTGTTTGTTCGTTGATCAATAGATCCACTATTCGTGTAATATGGATCATGTGATTCCAGTTTGTAAGACTTATGGTTTGTAATGAATGATGACTATGATACTTAACTATTATGCCTCGCAACAACAATATTCCTGGGATTGCGATGTATGACATAATAGGCATCCGGACTTAAAAATCCGGGTGTTGACAACAGCTATGTAGATTTGAGTGACCAGTTGTCCCATAAAGATCCACTCACACCCAACTTTGTTCCACATTATCCACATGTGTCAGCATCATATGAGTCTGGATATGGGGGAGATGATTCCAGGAACCTAAACTGCTCGGAGTCACCAATCGAGAATTCGACTGGTTGGCGTTTCGGGGAACCATTTGGAGATGAAGGAGAACCCATCACTTGTGAGTCAGAGGATGAAGGAGGCGCGGTTAACCAGAATGTTAACCAGAGCTTTGGGCAGGAAGAGAAAGATACCAACTCCATTTCTTTAGATTTGGTGATGGGATTACCCAAAACATCCCAGTACGTCGTAGGTGAGAGTTCTGGAACCAAGAAAAAGAAGAAGAAGAAGATGAGGGGTCAAGTGAATAGGAATCCTCCATGGATGACAGGAGAAGATGAGCTGTATCCCACTGGGGATATATATGAGTCTTTATCTAGTTACTTTGGCATGACAGATCTCTGTCTCGGCACTTCGTTCGATTCAGACTACATACCTACGGGAAGAACCTTCATTCCGGACGGTGTTCGGAGGACAAACCGCTGTACCGGATGGACCCCAGGGATGTACGCGGAGGCGAGTTATGATGACGAGGAGTAGAGCTCCAAGGAAGAATAAAGTAATCTAGGTGGTATTGTAATAGAGCGTATTTTAAATTCCCGTTGGCTTGGGCTTTGAGCCAAATAAGTGGTTTATATATATACCACATGTAATATAAGTTTGTGAGTGTGTTATGTATTATACAAAGTATATGCATAATAAATGTTTGTTTTGTATTTGCTTCTTGATTTCATTGTGTGACTAGTTCTGGGCATTGAGTTGAGCTCAGAAAGCATTTGCATGGTGTAATTATGAGTAATCGCTCTTTGTTACAGGACTAGGGGGAAATGGCGTTAGTAGAAACCGAAGAGGCTCGCAGAGAGCGGGAAGCAAGAGAAAAAGAGGAGGCAGATGCAGCAGCTAGAGCAGAGAATGCACCACCACCACCACACCCAATGATGCACCCAGACTTCCAACAGTATATGAGGTCAATGGAGGAAGATAGGAGGCGTTACCAGGAAAGCCAGAGCAAGAACATGCAAGATTTCTTTACCCACGTCATCAATGATAGGGGTAATGAAGGCAAGGGAGTGACTCTATCGGACTTCCAAAATGCAAGACCACTACCATTTACATCAGCTCCAGAACCAATGGACGCTGAAGATTGGCTTATGGATACAGAAAGGAAGTTGAAGATCGTTGGTTGCAACGATGAGGAGAAGATCAGATACACAACTTATCTGTTGTCAGGACCAGCAGCGTCATGGTGGGAGAACCTTGTAGCAGTACACCCTCCTGATAAGGTGTTCACTTGGGAGGAGTTCAAGAAGAAGTTCCGGGATGCTCATGTTCCGGACAGCATGGTGGAACTGAAGAAGAGGGAGTTTGAAGAACTAAGACAGAATACTGCACCCATCATGCAGTATGTTCGGGATTTCAACAGGTTATCCAGGTATGCACCTGAGGATGTAGATACAGAGGAGAAGCGGAAGAAGCGGTTCATGAAAGGCATGAATCCATACATGAAGATGCAACTGAGGTTGCCACGGACTGCCGAATTCCAGGAACTGATTGACTCGGCAATCACTTTCGAGGATGATTACCGGCAAGTCCAGGAGGACAGGAGGAAGAGGGCTCGTATAGAGCCAAGGAAGTACCCAATCAGTAAACCAACACCTGACCGGAGTTTCAAACCCCGATACCGACCTACTACTGGTAGCCAATACAACCGGGGAGGTCAGAATCAGAATCCAATCAGCCAAATCATCTGCAACAATTGTGGCCTAAAGGGTCATTTGCAAAAGGATTGTCAGAAACCCAGGATCATTTGTTATGGTTGTGGGAAGGAAGGACACATCAAGCCGGAGTGTCCAAACAAGGCGTCTTGGAGCGGACAGAGCTCTGGAGGACGAGGTGGAAACAACAACAACAACAACCGCAACAACAACAACAACAACCGCAACTACAACTACAACAACAAGAAGGGAAAGCCTTATGGAAAGCTGAATTGCACATCTTTAGAACAAGCGGAAGAGTCGGATCAAACAGTCTTAGGTACGCTAAGCATTCTTACTCATCCTGGCAAAGTATTATTTGATACTGGAGCAACCACATCATTTCTTGCATTGGAGTTTGTGGAAAAGTTCGGGCTTAGATGTTCTAAGTTAGAAACTCCTATAACTGTTCTATCCGCGGGGGGAACGATCTTAGTAACCCACGTGAAAGAAGCACAAGTCCTAACCATATGTGACTGTGTGTATTTCGCGGACCTATTCATCATACCCATGAAGGACATATCAGTCATCCTAGGGATGGATTGGTTGACAGAGAATGGAGCGGTGATTAACTGTGGAGACAAAACAGTATCACTTCGCAACTCCATCGAAGGTCGAATACTGTTCCAAGGAGATAAGTACAGTGAGTTGGAGATCGGATTGGAACTCAATAGTCTGAAGGAGGTGAGAATTGAAGATATTCCTGTAGTGAATGAGTTTAAGGATGTATTTCCTAAGGAACTACCGGGAATGCCACCCGATAGAGAGATAGAATTCACAATCGATCTGATTCCAGGCACAGCACCAATAGCACAACCACCATATAAGATGGGGCCGAAGGAATTAGTGGAACTGAAAGCTCAGATTGATGAGTTAGAACAAAAGGGATTCATTCAAGAAAGTGTGTCACCATGGGGTACACCAGTTATTTTTGTGGATAAGAGAGATGGAGGAAATAGAATGTGTGGAGATTACAGAAATTTGAACAATGTAACTATCAAGAACAAGTATCCTTTACCTAGAATCCAAGACCTTTTTGATCAAGTTCAAGGAGCGGGGGTCTTCTCAAAGATAGATTTAAGGTCAGGATATCATCAAATCAAGATCAAGAAGGAGGATGTACCAAAAACAGCATTCGTATCAAGGTATGGACACCATGAATACTTGGTTGTACCATTTGGACTAACAAATGCACCAGCAATTTTCATGAATTTGATGAACAAGATATTCATGAAGTACTTGGACAAGTTTGTGATAGTGTTCATAGATGATATTCTAATCTATTCCAAAGATAAAGAAGAACATGCCAAGCATTTGAAGATAGTTCTGCAAACTTTGAGGGAACATCAGCTATATGCGAAGTTTAGCAAGTGCAAATTTTGGTTAGATAGTGTTGAATTTCTTGGACATGTCATAACCAAAGAAGGCATAGCGGTGAATCCAAGCAAGGTTCAGTCCGTATTGGAATGGAAATCACCTAAAAATGCTAAGGAGATACGAGGATTTCTTGGTATGGCAGGCTATTATCGGAGATTCATAGAGGGATTTTCGAAGATTGCAGGACCAATGACCAAGTTACTCAAGAAAAATACTCCATTTGTGTGGACTGATGAGTGTGAAGCCAGCTTCCAAACACTCAAAGATAAGTTAACCACAGCACCGGTGTTAGCAGTTCCTGAACCAGGAAAGGATTACACGGTGTATTGTGATGCTTCCAAGAATGGACTTGGATGTGTTCTTATGCAAGATCGGAAGGTAATAGCTTATGGATCAAGGCAGTTGAAACCACATGAACACAACTACCCAGTACATGATCTCGAGTTAGCGGCAGTTGTGTATGCTCTGAAGAGTTGGAGACAATTTCTATATGGATCCAAGTGTGAGTTATACACCGATCACAAAAGTTTGAAATATTTCTTCACTCAGAAGGAATTAAACATGAGGCAGAAGAGATGGTTAGAGTTGATTAAGGATTACGACCTTAAGATCAACTATACACCAGGCAAAGCTAATGTAGTAGCAGATGCCCTAAGTAGGAAGAGTACGGAGAATCAACCTACGGAATGGGAGATTCCAAAGGAACTTCGGAAAGAGCTAGAGGAGGCTCAGATTTTATTTATTCAAGGTGATGATAAGGGAAGTATAGCAACCATGAGGATTATGGATGAGATGTATTCAGATTTGAAATATGAGATTATCCGGAAGCAAGCGGATGATTTGTTCATCCAAGAGGAAATCAAGAGGATTGGAGAAGGAAGACCATCGGAATTCCATCTAGGGGATTTTGATTCATTATACTTCCAGAAAAGAATCTGTGTACCAGATGATCCAGAAGTGAAGTCAATCATATTAAAGGAAGCACATGAAACCCCTTATTCAATACATCCGGGAAGTACTAACATGTATATGGATTTAAAGGAGATATTCTGGTAGAACAACATGAAAAGAGAAATAGCACAATATGTCTCGGAATGTCATACATGTCAACGAGTGAAGGCAGAACATCAGAGTCCTGCGGGATTACTCAAACCACTAGAGATACCGGAATGGAAATGGGATGAAATCGGAATGGATTTTGTTACTGGTCTACCAATGACTAGTAAGAAGAAGGATATGATATGGGTAATAGTAGACAGACTTACCAAGAGTGCTCATTTCATAGCCGTAAACACGAAGGATACTGCAGAAAAGCTTGTGGATATATATGTTAAGGAGATTGTGAGTAAGCATGGAGTACCAAAGAACATAGTCTCAGATAGAGGTTCAATTTTCACATCAGCATTCTAGAAACAACTACAAGAAGCTTTGGGATCCAAATTGGATTTCAATACAGCATATCATCCACAAACCGGAGGACAAACCGAAAGAACCAATCAGATACTTGAAGACATGCTTAGAGCCTGTGCTCTGAACTTTGGAGGCTCATGGGAGGACCATTTACCTTTAGCAGAGTTCTCATATAACAATAGTTATCAGAGTAGTATCCAGATGGCACCGTACGAAGCATTGTACGGAAGAAAGTGTCGATCACCAATTTGTTGGTTTGAAACCGGAGAAAACAAGGAGTTTACACCGGACTACATCAAGGAGAGACAAGAAGTCATCGAGGTGATCCGAGATAGACTCAAAATAGCTCAGAGTCGTCAGAAGAGTTACGCCAATTTAAAGAGAAGAGATTGGGAACCGAAAGTGGGAGACATGGTTTATTTAAAGGTTAGCCCAATGAAAGGACTTAAGAGGTTTGGAGTGAAAGGAAAGTTAAGTCCTCGATATATAGGACCATTTAAGATACTCAGTCAGAATCGAGGAACAGCTTTTGAGTTGGAGTTACCAGCACAACTAAGTCAAGTTCATAATGTGTTTCATGTTTCACAACTCAGAAAGTGTTTGAAGGCACCGGATGATCCCATTACATATGAAGAAATAGAATTACAATCTGACTTAACTTATGTGGAAAGACCGGAAAAGATCTTAGAAGTACAGTGGAAGAAGTTAAGAAACAGAGCAATCAAATACTGCAAAGTTCAATGGCAACATCATCCTGAGCGAGAAGCAACTTGGGAGACGGAAGAAGAATTAAGGAAGTCTTACCCCGAGATGTTCAGGTACCAATCTTAACTTCGGGACGAAGTTTCTGTTAAGGGGGAGAGGCTGTAATAACCCAGAACATAGGAACAACGAAGGGTAGATTTAGAAATGGGATGTGCATTTCATCGCAAAACGGGGGAAATTTTCGCGCCTTATTGCAACTAAACCTAAGAGGGATCGAGGTTCTCTCTCATTTTGCACTTAGGGTTAGGCAATGTGAGTTAGGGAAATTTCGACATGATCTCTTTTGTAACTTGTTACTTTGGGAATGTTTGCATTTGACAAGTGTTAAACATTTAAATATAAACATCACACCATATAAACAATGAATTTAAAATTCAAACATAAGATATAAATTCAAACCACTTTGAAATTCAAAGTGAATATCACACACAATATTTAATCAAGAATATAAATATCACATAATACAAAGCTCATAAACCAAAACTTGAGCTTTATTGATATACAACACAATTACAAAGTCTTTACAATATTCTTGATACAAGAATTGAGATATAATGATCAAAATAGAAAAGAAAAGGAAAATTACAAGTTTAATTCTAAACTAAACCTAAACTAAGTGTCTTGAGGATGATCTTCTGGCCATAGCATCATTCAAACCTGCAAAATAAAACAGAGAACAAGAACTAGCCAGAATATAAGTGTTAACACAAGATTCAGTTTAGACGGTTAGCGAAATAACACGAGAATTCAGTTTGGACAGGTGCAAATCCTGATAAGACACTTGTGCTTGTCCAAAATCCTGGACAACACAAGATAAACATAGGCAGACCAGCACTGAGCAAGCCACAGTGGGCTCAAGTTTCACCATATGAAGGCTGTTGCTAGGCAAGCAACAGCAAGGCAAGGCAAAGGATGAGTCATAAAGTAAATGAGCCTGTGTGCCATGGCCAAGGAAGAAGTAGAGGCCATATAAATAGCACACAAACCCTAGAACCTTGACAGTCGACCAGAATTGCAAATCACCAGGTAAGGGTGAAGCAAGAACAAGCACCAGTTCATCCAGTTCATAACCAAGAACAGAAATCAACACAACCAACTTAGCCACCAGGAATCATGGTGACCTGAGAAGATCAACCAGACCCTGGAGGTGAAGGGCTGAGCACAGAAACCCCAAGTCTGCATCAACCAAATATTTCATACTAGGAGCTGGAACAAGGTATACCAAGTTCCTGGACAGATCCAATGGATCTGATCCATCACATATGCATGAAATAAGCATGGGAATGAGCAAATGCTCATATGGGTATATCATCACTTGGTTTTCACCAAGGATTACTGCCAGTCAAAAGCTACTAAAAATAGAAAGCATCTAGGTACAGATCTTGTACACAGAAACTAGCACACATGCACAGATGCACCCACTAGCCAGATCACATGCACAGATAGCACCAGTAGATGGCAAGGATTAGCAGCTAAGACTACACAGTAAATCCTAAGCTATGAACCATCAGTAAACCCTAGATTTTCATCAGGCAAGCATATTGGCATTCATCTCAAGGATGATTCCCAAATATGCAAGCAAAGGTTGAGTAGCCACAAGATCCAACTAAATAGGTGAGCAACCAATCAGTAGCAAGGCCACTGAGGTCACATCACACTTAGCATCAATTAAAATGAAGCCAAATATATCACATCATTATCCAGGAATGGATTCAGATTCAATTGCTTGCCAGATAATCATTAACAGCCAAATCATTTGCAAGCAAGTCATTTAAATCATTACTGCATAAGCAGTTCATCATAATTTAAATTAATACAAGCATGAATTTATCACAGATCCATGCTTAATACTGACAGCAACATAATATAAGGCAACACAGTTTAATCCATAACCACTAGAGCAAGTCTAGGTAGCTAAGAGGAGCAACAGCACAAGTAAGCAACATCATAGTGATGCTTGAGCATCAGCATCACAAGGGAAATTGAATCACTTAGCCACAGTATTAATCAGTAAGCCATCACTGACATTGAATTGATCAAATGGATCAATTACAGCAAGCCAAGCTACACAGGGAAGTTAGCCAACAAGCAAGGAATGATCCAATGGATCATTGGCTTACATAGGAAGCACTGAAGCAGATCACAGGCACCACTGGCACACACACAAGTGTCACTGATGCATCACAAATACACCTAGACAAGCAAGCATGATATACCAGTAAGTACAAGCGAGCCATAATCAAGCATAGCATGGCATAGCAAGCTTTTGAGCAAGCACAGTAGAGCATAGCAAGTACAGAGCATGCTAGGAGCAGCAGAGAAGCAAGCACAACATGAATAGCAAGCAAAGCAGCATGTGCCAGTACCAGTAACTGGTAATTGGGCCATGAGCTTGCAGTAGACAGAAGCACAGGAAGATTGCACAGCAATAGCATGGCTCTGCGTGATCACAGGACCACCAGAGAGCAACAGAGCATGAGGAGGAAGAAGAACAGTGGCAAGGGAGGCGCACAGAAGAGAAGGAGGAGATGCAACACTTACTTGCGCCTGGAAGCAGAAGCTAGGGCATGGCGAGGCAGTGCTCGCGCGGCCCTAACAGCTGCAAGTCCAGGGTAGGCGCCGACGTTACGCCGGCGAACCCAAACACGAACCCAACACCACCGTAGCAGGGCACCTGAGGCAACGGCACGAGTACTGCGAGCAGCACCCGTGCCAAGCCAACCCCAGGAGCGCACCCATCGTCGGCGAGGACGAGAACTCGCCGGAGTTCGTCGAGGCGAATCTCCGCGAGATCCAGAACGGAGGCGATTCGCCAGAATAGGAAGAGAAGGGGAAAACTACGCGGACAGATCGATAGATCTGCACACGGCGGTTCTAGTTCGGTAGGTGGCTACGGCGGAGGAGCACGGAGATGGCCGGAGCGAGGCAGCGGCCATGGCGGCGACGCCATCGCCAGAGCGTCGCGAGAGGCTAGGGTAAGAGGTGAACGAGAGAGAGAGGGCTGAGTGAGTGAGAGAGAGAGGTGGGCCGTTCAGCGCCACCGAACCCAAAAGGGATTGGCCTTATTGGGCTGTCCCTGGGTTTAGGTAAATGGGCTGGGCCCAATATGGGTCCAGGGGGGTATTCTAGTCTTTTAACATTTAATAAAAAGCCAGAACTTTACCAAATTTTAATAAATAAAATACAACTCTAAAAATCCATTAGAAATTGGATTAATGAATGAAAAATAAATCTTAACAAGAATAAAATATGAAATGGAATTTATGAAACAAATTCAAAATTATGAATTTTAAGAATTTAAATAATAACTTGGAATTTAAAATTATTATTTCCTTGTAATTAAAATTCAAGGAAAAATCTCAAATAAGTTCAAATACTTATTTTCAAACATTTCAAATTGAAATTCTAATATTCCAAGCCATTTCTATTGAAAAGGGTATTTTTCCGAGAAAAATACTATATTCCTTTTATTCCAAAAACTATAGAGGTAACTCTATAATTTCAAATTATTTTTGGAATGATTAAGGGAATCATCAAGTAAAATAGTTTTACTCTGAATTGTTGTACTTTGTGTGAATTACAATGATTAATACTTTTAAATCAATTGTAAATTACTGTCAAAGACATAAATTTTAAACGCAACCCTAAATTGATATGACTCAGCGGGGTAAAGGGATCCAACATAAAATAATACATCCATGATTGCATTATTTGGATTTTATAACATTGTCCTTACCGGACAATGATGCTTCTTACAGAACCCGAGGTCCAGGTTCCATCAACTGCATTGAACTGCACTATCTCGCAGTCCACAGGCAAGTTCATCACTTGCTCATGTCAACTTGATTATTTTCTACTACTTTAATGCAAAGCTTTATACTTATCATTCCTGCATCGCAAATGAAATGTTACTTTCCAACTATGAATATGACTATGTGGCTGGCAATGGAACCGTGGTATGTGTTGATATGGTGGAGGTTCCATTGCAATGGGTTATATCACCCTAGGATTAATTACCAATGCCGTCCAGTGATTCTAGCGCCGTACAAACCGCGTTGACCATGAGATCTATAATGGCTCTGGGGAAGCCAGCCGTATCTTTTCCCTTCTGCACGCCAACGGATTGGTAGAGCCGGCGGGGTGTTGGAGGCACTGCCGTAGGTTGGGATAGCCTTTAAATCCCCATCCATTAGTGATGATGGCTCTACGATCTATGAAGGATTGTCCGGAGTACACCGTGAGTAAAGCCGTATTATCGGGGGAAGTCTACTGGGGGTGTACGGTTGGACAAAAGGGTGGGTTTGCAGTCGCGGAGAAGGCGGTGTGGGCTTGGATCTTTATACCTGGCCTCACACCAAAGGAAGTGTGAACGGGGGCAAGTCCCTGCGGATGGCAAAAAGGGTGAGATCTCTTGTGGGAAAAGTAACACACCTCTGCAGAGTGTATCAAATTGTGGCTGTCACTCCCTGTTCCGGGAAGGGAACTGCGAACGCGGTAGGAAAGGAACTCCACGAAGTTCTAGTCAACCTGTGAAGACTGGCGGGCATAGTTTTCATAATAAAAGCAACCTTTTGAAGAAATGATTGCAAAACATGCATTGACCGGCGATTTCCTGATCAATGGTCGTAGCTAGTGCATCAAACACCTTTTTACTCTTTTAGAACTTGCTGAGTACCCCTGTACTCACTTTCTTTCGACACCCTTGCTAGACTGTGATCCGGAAGTGGAGGCCATCAACGATGGAGCACCAGAAGGAGGTTTCCGGCGGAGTGGAAGGCGTAGACTATGGGATAGTCTACGGATCAGATGACACGGAGGTGGAGGAGTAGTGACATACCTTAGCATCATAGAGCCGAGCAACGTAGAACTTACCTAAATAAGTTGTTGAGCTCTTTATATTTGTTATGAGTTGTAATCATACTTAAGTAGTATCTTAGGGTGTTCTCATAGGACCTGTGAGAATACCAACTTGTTAAGACAATGTTTGTAATAAAGTATGGAGTGTTATGACCTGCAATGTTTCTGTTGTACCACTCTGAGGGATATGGCAAATTGTGAAGAAGTCCCTTCACAAAGATCATATCAACAACTTGTATACTACAACATGCAGTGGTATGCTGGGTCACCGCAGTTTGTGAAAGAAAGGTTGGAAGGAGTGCCACCCAAAAATAAAATAAAATGGGAGCCGCTCTTTGAAGGTTTGTCTGGCAAGGGGGTTAGAGAGCCCACTACCATTCGTTGACAACAACAAACACCTCTCAAAACTTTACTTTTATGCTCTCTTTATGTTTTCAAAACCAAAGCTCTAGCACAAATATAGCAATCAATGCTTCCCTCTGCGAAGGGCCCTTCTTTTACTTTATGTTGAGTCAGTTTACCTACTTCCTTCCATCTTAGAAGCAAACACTTGTGTTAACTGTGCATTGATTCTTACATACTTGCTTATTTGCATTCATCATATTACTTTATGTTGACAATTATCCATGAGATATGCATGTTGAAAGTTGAAAGCAACCGCTGAAACTTATATCTTCCTTTGTGTTGCTTCGATGCCTTTACTTTGAATCTATTGCTTTATGAGTTAACTCTTGTGCAAGACTTTTGATGCTTGTCTTGAAAGTACTCTTCATGAAAAGTTTTGCTATATGTTATCTATTTGTTAGCAACTATAAATCATTGCCTTGAGTCACTTCATTCATTTCATATGCTTTGTAATAGTATGATCAAGGTTATGTAAGTAGCATGTCACTACAGAAATTATTCTTTTTATCGTTTACCTACTCGAGGACGAGTAGGAACTAAGCTTGGGGATGCTGATACGTCTCCAACGTATCCATAATTTCTGATGTTCCATGCTTGTTTTATGACAATACTTACATGTTTTGCTTGCACTTTATGATGATTTCATGCGTTTTCCGGAACTAACCTATTAACAAGATGCCACAGTGCCAGTTCCTGTTTTCTGCTGTTTTTGGTTCCAGAAAGGCTGTTCGGGCAATATTCTCAGAATTCGACGAAACGAAGACCAAACATCTTATTTTTCCTGGAAGGCTCCAGAACATCGAAGGGGAGTCGGAGGAGGGCCAGAGGGCCACCAGACAGTAAGGCGGCGCGGCCCCAGGCCTGGCCGCGCCAGCCTATTTTGAGGAGCCCCCAGGCGCCCCCTTGCACCGCCTCTTCGCCTATATAAGCCCTTTCGACCTAAAAACGCGATACCAATTGACGAAACTCCAGAAAGACTCCAGGGGCGCCGCCGCCATCGCAAAACTCCAATTCGGGGGACAGAAGTCTCTGTTCCGGCACCCTGCCGGGACTGGGAAGTGCCCCCGGAAGCCATCTCCATCGACGCCACCGCCTCCATCATGCTCCGTGAGTAGTTCCCCCATGGACTACGGGTTCTAGCAGTAGCTAGTTGGTACTCTCTATCCCATGTACTTCAATACAATGATCTCATGAGCTGCCTTACATGATTGAGATCCATCTGATGTAGTCGGTGTTGTGTTTGTTGGGATCCGATGGGATACATTATGATTAGTCTATCTATAAAGTTTGTGAAGTTATTGTTGCTGCAATCATGTTATGCTTAATGCTTGTCACTAGGGCCCGAGTGGCATGATCTTAGATTTAAGCTCTATGCTTATTGCTTAGATTGTATCTACAAGTTGTATGCACATGTCGCTGTCCGGAACCAAAGGCCCCGAAGTGACAGAAATCGGGACAACCGGAGGGGATGGCGGTGATGTGAGGATCACATGTTTTCACCAAGTGTTAATGCTTTGCTCCGGTGCTCTATTAAAAGGAGTACCTTAATATCCAGTAGATTCCCTTGAGGCCCGGCTGCCACCGACTGGTAGGACAAAAGATGTTGTACAAGTTTCTCATTGCGAGCACGTATGACTATATATGGAAAACATGCCTACATGATTAATGAATTGATGTTCTTTCTTAATGCTCTATCAATCCTATCAATTGCCCAACTGTAATTTGTTCACCCAACACTTGTCACTTATTGGAGAGTTACCACTGGTGTAGATCGCTGGGAACCCCGGTCCATCTATCATCATCATATACTCGTTCTATATGTCATTAGAAGTAGTATCAACTATTTTCTGGTGCCATTGCTCCTGTGCTACTGCTGCTGTGTTACTGTTACTATTGCTCTCATATTACTGCTGCTTTCACATCACCCATGTTACTAGTGCTTTTCCAGGTGCAGCTGAATTGACAACTCAGTTGTTAAGGCTTATAAGTATTCTTTACCTCCCCTTGTGTCGAATCAATAAATTTGGGTTTTACTTCCCTCGAAGACTGCCGCGATCCCCTATACTTGTGGGTTATCAACCGGCCTCCTCGACAGATCGTTGACCTGGACAAGTCGTCAACGGTCCCCAACGGTTGGATTTCCAGTGGACCTATATATACCCCTTCTCCTAGCTTAGAACGGTTAGGCACTACACTACAAACTTTTCTTGAGCTCTCTCTCTCTCTCATACTCCATTGATAGAAACACCAAAAGCCTCAGATATCCCTCCTCCTCCACCCAAACTCAAATCCCTCCGGGGAAAAGCTAGAGGAGGTCTTGATCTATAGTTCCACTGAGCCAAATCTTGTTTCCCCTTGTATCCATCAAGATACTTGCTCTCTAGGGTTTCTTGGAAACCCTAGGTGGGAAAAGCGTCTGGAAGCATCCGGACTGTGGATTTGCTCCTGACAAGATTGTGAAGGTTTGGAGGCTGCATCAAAGTATACCACAAGTGAAAGAGCTATTCTTTCGTGGGATAGGATCGGAGAAGAAGGTGAGTATTCGTGGCATTGGGAAATCCTTTGTGGGATCCCCACCTCTCCAAACATGACGTACCTTCTTGCAAAGGAAGGGACACAGGAATAAACCTTCGTCTCTGCGTGCTCTCGGCTATCCCTAACCGAACTCTTTACTTGCGATATATATGCCTGTGAGAGCCTTCGTGCTTGAGTTACTTGTATCATCATATAGGGTGTCTCACCTAGTTTTGCATTAGGCTCACCTTTATATTACGTAAAGCCTAATATTGCAAAGAAAGAATTAAAACTTGTAGAAACCTATTCATCCCCTCTAGGTTTACCATCTCTGTACTTTCAATTGGTATTAGATCCTGGACTCTTTTTAAGGGATTCAGAGCCTTAAGAGTGAGATGGATAAACTATTCGAGGGTCTAGATGGAGATTCTAACCTTTCGGTTAAGGAGATGAAATCCAGATTCTTAGCTTATGAAGCTGAGAAAAACAAAAGGGAGGATGATATCCAAAGCCAAATGGCACAAATGAGTGCCATGCTTAAAAGCCTAACTAGTGGGACTTCTAGTGGGGCTACTGTCCCTTCAGAGACCTACAATCAGGTCAATCACGATTATCCCAAAAACACTTCACCCATGCCTCATATAAACCATAGTGGGAATGTTCCCCATTTTGATGGAACTCACTTTTCCTTTTGGAAATCTTCTATGGAGTCTCATATTCGCAGCTGCAGTGTGGAGATGTGGGAGATCATCGTTGATGGATACCGGAAGCCACAAGATCCCATTAGGTTGACTTCCACTAAATTCTACAACCGTTAACTCAATGCCTCTGCATGTGACAAGATTAAAAGTGGCATAAATCGCAAGCTCCTTGATCAAGTCAATGATATAGACTCTGCAAAAGAGCTTTGGGATCGGATTATAGTACTTCAAGAGGGAACTAATCTGATTCAGAAGGCTCTCTATGAGTCAACGAAGACAGAGGCAACTCTGTTCATGATCAGAGAAGGAGAGATCATGGCTGAAGCCTATGGAAGGCTTGGTGCTCTTC
The DNA here is from genome assembly GCF_019359855.2 of Lolium perenne. Lineage (NCBI taxonomy): Eukaryota > Viridiplantae > Streptophyta > Magnoliopsida > Poales > Poaceae > Lolium > Lolium perenne. The sequence continues at coordinate 66,506,700 of NC_067244.2, forward strand.
GAGTAAAGGTCAAGGGCCTTGGATGTGAAAAATACAGTGATGGCTTTGAAATGAACGAAGAGGTCATAAATTCCAAGGTCATTGCCATGATTTCTATCGAACAGAAGGACACCAACCTTGCCCTCATTTGAAAATCCTCACCAAGCAAGCAGATCTGTGCATAGATGATCTAGTCTCCTATGTGGCTGCTAATGACAACATGGCCAAGGTAGGAGAGAAACTCATGGAGATGAACCGTGTTGATGGACCCTCCCACAACCTTGCTTTGAAGGCTAGAGCTTACAAAGAAAGAGAGGAAGTCTATGAGCTCGAAGAAGAAGAGATGACTTCAACTAGTGACATGCAAACAGATGTTGCTTTCTTTGTCAAGAAGTACATGAAGAAGTTCCCAATCTCCTCCAAAGAGAAGAAGAGAACATGCTACAACTGTGATGAAGACAATCACTTAGCAAATGAGTGCCCTTATGAGAAAAGGGTAGACAAGCCAAAGTTTGTCAAAGGTGTCAAGCAAAGATTGAAGCCAAACCCAATCAATGAACGATGCAAGAAGAACAAGGGAGAGCCTTTGTTTGTGCTGAGTACATCTCCGATGAAGAAGGAGAAGATGAAGATAAGGATGCCGGAGTGGCTGGTTTGGCTTTCTCCAAACCCGGGTCACTCTTCACATATGATTACTCCAAGGATTACTCCACGGAGTCCTCAACACCAAATTGAAAGATCAAGATGTCGCCTAGAGGGGGGGTGAATAGGCAATTAAAAACTCTTACGGATTTGTCTTGTAAGAATGCGGAATTAAACTAACGTTTAGATTACAAGCAGAAACCCTAAATATGCTAAGCTCAACTAAGTGTAACAATGACAAGTAGAGCTAAGCAAGATATGCACAAGATATATGTAGAACAAGTGATAGCAAGATATATGTACTTCAAGCACGATGGCTATCACAAGGAAAGAGAGCTCGGGTATAGAAATAACCGAGGTACGCGAAGGCGAGGATGTATTCCCGTGTTCCCTTCCTTTGCAAGAAGGTACGTCACGTTTGGAGGAGTGGAGGTCCCACGGAGGATTCCCCAACGCCACGAAGGCTCACCCTATTCTCCGAGCCACACCCACGAAGGATAATGACCCTTTCCTTATGGTTAGCTTTTCCTCCACTCCGGAGATGGCAAGCTCCACAACCACTTCACAAGCTCCACGAAGGAGAAGCCCGGGCCCCTTCACAATCTTCCACGAAGAGATCACCGGGACACCAACCAAGCCAACTAGGAGGTCTCCCTCCAAGAGTAACAAGCTCACGATCTCCCACTCGAACTAATCGTGGTGGAGAGCTCAACACTATGCAATGATGCAAAGCAAGAACACCAAAGGTGTTCAAATCCTTCACACTCAAATCCCACCCAAGCAACGGATGCTAGGAAGAGATTAGAGAGGAAGAACAATGGGGAAGTCAACAAAAGACTCCAAGATCTAGATCCAAAGAGTTCCCCTCACTAAGAGGAGAAATGGATTGGTGGGGATTGTAGATCTAGATATCCTCTCTTAGATCCCTCAAGAATGAGCAAGAATCATGGTGGGAATCAAGAGAGAGAGCAAGTTCTTCAAAGACAACAATGGAGGAGAGAGAATGGGAAGAACTACTCAGCCCAAGGTGGAAGAAGGGCTATTTATAGCCCAAGAGCAAATATAACCGTTGGGGAAAAGTTGGGCTGAGTCAGCCGTCGAGGAGGCCGGTCAACCGGGCCTGGGACCGGGCCATCCGGTTCAGGACCCGGTCAGACCGGGCCACCGACCGGGCCATCCGGTCCACAGACCGGGCTAGTGACCGGACCAAGCTGGAAAGCTTACTAGATAGTGTCCGGCTGGCACCGGTCCAGGGGCCGGTTTGAACCGGGCCATCCGGTCGGGCGGCCGGTCACGCCGGGCTAGAAACCGGGCCAACAGGAAAGCATATTATACAAAAACTGTGATAAATTTTGTGTCCGGATCCCGATTGACATGAAACCAATTTTGTTGGAAAGATAACGACGAATAGAACCCCAACAAAAAACTGGAAATATGGAGACTCCTCACAGAATATTTTAGCTAATTTTAGAGAGGGAGTCTCCCACCGTCAAGAAACGGTGAAGACGTCCAAACTCGAAAACGCAATAGAAGATGCATGCGGATTCTGTTTTCGATGAACTTGGGCTTGTTGTAAAGCTAGCAACAAGCTCAAAAACCTCTCATAGAGAAACACCAAGAAGCAATAGGGATATGCAAAGTATGCAAAGGATTGAGCTCCCTAAAACGATGTGATCAAGTTACCCAACCGAAAGCCCCTCTTGATAGTGCGGCTATCTATCCTATAATCTGGTCTCCCATCAACCACCTTGATACCGGTAAAAGGAAAGCCTAGCAAGGCCATACCTTTGCCTTGCACATACTGCTTGATCTTGATGATAACTCTTCAAGCTCCACTCAATCCGGAATGCCACACTTGATCATCGTTACTTCGTGAAGACTCACAAATGCTCCCCCATACACTATGATGGGAAAGCTCCATTGATGTACATCTTCACATGTCCATTGTCATCAAATGGACGGCAAGCTTCAAGCATATGATCCTCTCGAGATGCTCAACTTGAACTTGCCCAACTCAACCTTGATGACGATCACCACTTGCCGTCATCCTCTCATGGGCATACCACGTGACTTCACGTGGCACATTCTTCATGCTTCACGTGTTGACCAAACTTGAATCTATTCTTCACTCTTTGTATTGCTCAACCTTGTATCTTCTCATGCTCTATCATACTATCTTGATCGATGATCTTGATGCCAATACACAAGGTGTATCTTTATCTTCATGGCATCCATACTTGAATCCAACACATGGAATACAAGTAGAACCTATGGAATATTCCTTCATATAAACTCAATGAAAACATTAGTCCATAGGGGTTGTCATTAATTACCAAAACCCCACATAGGGGCAATGTACCCTTACACAAATGATATTGGTTCTTCCTTCATGGCAAGAACAACTCATGATGATGACTCCTATGACTCTTCCTCCTCTACTATCGTTGGCTCTTGTCTAATGGCAAGGGAAGCAAAGGTAATGGCACCACTTTCTTTATCTAGCATTCTTGATAATGAAACTAATGAGCAAAATGAAGAGGTTGTTCTTAAGGAACTTTTCAAAGTTAGATGCACTCTTCGTGGTGATGCTCTTGTCAAGTTCGATTACTTGATGGACTCCAAAGAAAGGAACGAGTTGATTGAGGAATTAGAATATCATATGAATGATGAGAAACAGAGATTCAATCTCCTAAGACAAGAGCTAAAAAAATGAAAGGTGCATATCTCAAGGCCTTAAGTAACTAGTTGAAACTTTTGAACTAGATAAAGTTATGGACCGAGAAACTATTTAAAGGGCTCAATTAATGGCCCAAGAGCTAGATGCTTCAAAGAAGGAGCTTGAAGTTGCTCATGCTTCTCTCACTAAGGATCTTGACCACCTTGAAAAGGCTAACAAGCTTGTTAAGGATGAGCTCAAGAGACTTGGAGAGAACCATGACCTACTCCAAGACATCTATAAGAAGGCTCTTGGATCATTGAATGATCCCATTGTTGCTAAAAATGTTGCAAGTTCCTCTACCTCATTTACTTGTGAACATGCTAAACTTGTTGGGGAACATGTTCGTTTAAAAGAAGAGCTTTCTCTATATGTTGAGAGCAATGTATATCTTGAATCTTTGGTAACCAAATATGGTCTCAACTATTATCCTAATGATTTGGCTTGTGAACAAGCAACTATTCTTGAGGAAAATGCTAGGTTGACAAAAGAACTAGCCAAGTTCACCACCTCTCAAGAATAAGATGGGTATGGATGACCTTTTGAGTAAGCAAAGGTCAAACAATCAAAAGTATGGACTTGGGTATGCTCCCAAGCCCTACAAGAAGAACAACTACAAGAAGGAGAAGCCCGCTCAAGAGAAGAACAGAAGGTCACTAATAATGGCAAAGCCCCAAAAGGCAAAGCCACTAGTGGTGACCGCACGGGACCTAACAATCACTATGCTTTATTTGTTGATTATTATGGTGATGTTTATGCTGAATATGTTGGCCCTCGTAATGGCTATGCTTATAGAGGGTACTCAATTTGGGTACCAAAAGATCTTGTTGCCATTACAAAGGAACCCATTAATCGATGGGTTCCTAAAACCTCTACTTGATTTTGTAGTGGTATTCCTTCGGTGGTCCAAAATGGGTGTTTGATAGTGGATGCACCAATCATATGACCGGAGGAAGAGGTGTGCTTGACCAATTCATAGAGGATGTTAACAAAAAGTCAAGCATCACCTTTGGTGACAACTCAAAGGGATAGGTACTTGGGTATGACAAGGTGGCAATCTCTAAGGACTTGTGCCTTGAGACGGTCATGCTTGTTGAATCCCTTGGCTACAATTTACTTTCTATTTATCATCTTGCATATGCCGGCTATAATTCATATTTTACTAATTATTGTGTGAAGGTATTTAGGAGTGATAATCTCAAATTGGTCCTTGTTGGATATGTGGAGAACAAGCTTTACGTGGTTGACCTCTCGAAAGAGAGCCCCTCTCTCCCCACATGTCTAATGGACAAACATGACGAAGGTTGGATGTGGCATCGCCGCCTTGGTCATGTCAATATGAGAAATCTTAAACAACTCCTAAAGGGTGAGCACATTGTTGGACTAACCGACACTTCCTTTGAGAAAGACCGTGTGTGATGTGCATGTGTAGCTGGAAAGCAACTCAAGAAGAGACATCCTATCAAGAGTATCGTCACCACTTCTAGGCCTCTGGAGCTCCTTCACTTGGATCTCTTTGGGCCATCTCATTATGATACTCTTGGTGGGAGCAAGTATGGACTGGTCATTGTTGATGATTACTTAAGATACTCTTGGGTCTTTCTCCTTAAGTCTAAGGGTGAGACCTATAGAGAGTTCATCATATTCGCCAAGAAGGCTCAACGAGTGTATGGATCTAAGATCAAGGAAATAATGACCGACAATGGCACCGAGTTCAAGAACTACACTATGCAAGAGTTTGTTAATGATGAGGGCATCAAGCATGAGTTTTCGGCTCCATACACCCCTCAGCAAAATGGTGTTGTTGAAAGGAAGAACCGGACTATTATTGAGATGGCAAGAACCATGTTGAGTGAATTCAAGTCACCCCATAACTTTTGGGGAGAAGCCATCTATAGAGCTGCCCACTACTCCAATCGGCTCTTTCTCCGTCCCCTGCATAATAAAAATCCATACGATCTTCTCACATGTAACAAGCCTAATGTCATGTACATTCGTGTCTTTGGATGCAAATGTCTTGTTAAAGACAATAGAGGGAATCTCGATAAATTTGAAACTAGAACTATAGATGGTACATTTGTTGGATATGTAGAGAAATCTCGTGGATATAAATACTAGAACAAGTCCAGTGGGACTATTGAAGTATCTTGTGACGTGGTGTTCTTGGAGGATAATGGCTCCCAAGTGGAGCAAGCTGTTCCATGTGCTGCAGGCGATGATGATCTTTCTAACGCCATCAAGCTTATGGGCATTGGACACATCCGACCCACGGAGGTCCATACTAATGATCAAGATGATGAAATAGAAGTCTCAAGCTCAGCCCAAGTGGAGCCTTGCTCAAACTCAAGCTGAACCATCAAGTGCAGCCCAAGATTCATCCTCCACTCAAGATGAGCAGCATTCTAAAGAACAAGAAGAAAGCCCTCAACCCCCTGAGCAAGACCATGATGCTGATCAAGAATTATCATCAACCCATGGTCGAGCTCAAGTTGTCCCTCATGATCAAGAACTAGCGAAAGATGAATTTATTGATCATGAAGGAACCATTCGGAAGATCAAGGCTGCTTCAAGGTCAAGTGACATGAAAGTAGATCAAGTCCTTGGTAGCATCTCAAGAGGAGTGGTAACTCGTAGACACCATGCATTACTTATCACTTATTGCCAACATCATGCTTTTGTGTCTAGCTTTGAGGCACTCAAGGTACATGAAGCCTTGGTTGATCCGGATTGGGCAATTGCCACGCAATAAGAATTGGAATGTTTCACCCGCAATGAAGTATGGTCTCTAGTTGAGAGACCCAAAGATCATCACATCAATGTCATTGGGACCAAATGGGTGTTCAAGAACAAGCAAGATGAGAATGGCATTATCATAAGAAATAAAACAAGGTTAGTGGTGCAAGGGTTTGACCAAATAGAAGGTATGGATTATGAGGACACGTTTGCGCCGCTTGCCCGTCTTGAAGCTATTCGTATTTTGATTGCATTTGCATCCTTTCACAATTTTAAGCTATATCAAATGGATGCGAAAAGTGCATTTTTGAAGGGTCCCCTACAAGAAACTGCATATGTGGCTCAACCCCCGGGTTTCGAAGACGCATGCCATCCCAACCATGTGTATTTACTCCATAAGGCACTCTACGGTCTCAAGCAAGCTCCACGTGCTTGGTATGAGCTTTAGGGATTTCTTACTCAAGGATGGGTTTAGCATGGGTACGGTCGATTCCACCATTTTCACCAAGCGGGTTAAGGGGGTGGCCTATTTCTATGTCAAATATATGTTGATGATATTATATTTGGTGGAACTAACCCTAATCATAACAAAGCTTTTGAGCAATTGATTACTAGGAAATTTGAGATGTCCATGATGGGGGAGTTGAAGTTCTTTTTATTCTTCCAAGTGAGGCAACTTGCAAAAGGAACCTTCATCTCCCAAGAAAAATATGTGAGGGACATGCTCAAGAAGGTTGACATGACCAAAGCAAGCCCAATGAACACACCCATGCCCATAAAGGGGCAGCTTGGCTCATGTGATGGTGAGAAGGATGTGGATATAAAGGTATACCGCTCCATGATTGGATCTGTGCTCTATGTTTGTGCTTCTAGGCCAGATATCATGTTAAGTGTCGGGATGTGTGCTCATTTTCAATCTACTCCTAAGGAGAGCCACTTGGTGGTGGTCAAACGGATTCTAAGATATCTTGTTCTCGCTCCTACTCTCGGGCTGTGGTATCCAAAGGGGTCAACATTTGAACTCATAGGCTATTCGGATTCCGATTGGGCTGGTGATAAGGTTGACCGGAAGTCTACCTCCAGGGCTTGCAATTTATTGGCCGGTCATTGGTGAGTTGGTCATCGAGGAAACAAAACTCCACTGCCCTATCCACCGCCAAAGCCGAATACATATCAGCGGCATCTTGTTGCACTCAGTTGTTATGGATGAAGAAAACCTTGAAAGACTATGGTGCGTCTCTTGGTATGGTGCCTCTTCTATGTGACAATGAAAGTGCAATTAAGATTGCCAACAACCCAGTTCAACATTGCCGCACAAAACACATTGACATTCGCCATCACTTCCTACATGATCATGTTGCCAACCGGGACATTGAACTCACTCATGTGGGAACAACGTACCAATTGGCGGATATTTTCACTAAGCCTTTCGATGAAGCCCAGTTTGTAAACTTGAGAGGAGAACTTGGTATTTTTTTATCCTAACAACTTAGATTGAACAACTTCTCGCACTATATTCTTGCATTTAACTTGCTATCTAGCTTAGTTGTGCAACACATATGGGGATAGTCATCTTACCATGTCTTGGTATGATGCATACCTATGTGTGCAACATAAAGAGACCCAATGTCCTAATATGGACCCAAGTATGTGATACGTCTCCAACGTATCTATAATTTCTGATGTTACATGCTTATTTTATGACATTACCTACATGTTTTGTTCACACTTTATGATGATTTTATGCGTTTTCCGGAACTAACCTATTGACGAGATGCCGAAGTGCCAGTTCCTGTTTTCTGCTGTTTTTGGTTTCAGAAATCCTAGTAAGGAAATATTCTCGGAATTGGACGAAATCAACGCCCAGAATCTTAAAATCCCACGAAGCTTCCAGAACACCCGAGAGCCGCCAGAGGGGGGCCACAGGCCCACCAGACAGTAGGCCGGCGCAGTCAGGGGTGGGCCGCGCCCCCTACTGTGTCGTCGCCTCGTCGACCTTCCGACTCCGCCTCTTCGCCTATATAAAGGTCCCTGACCTAAAACATCGATACGGAAAAGCCACGGTACGAGAAACCTTCCAGAGCCGCCGCCATCGCGAAGCCAAGATCTGGGGGACAGGAGTCTCTGTTCCGGCACGCCGCCGGGACGGGGAAGTGCCCCCGGAAGGCTTCTCCATCGACACCGCTGCCATCTCCACCGCCATCTTCATCAACGCTGCTGTCTCCCATGAGGAGGGAGTAGTTCTCCATCGAGGCTAAGGGGCTGTACCGGTAGCTATGTGGTTAATCTCTCTCCCTATGTACTTCAATACAATGATCTCATGAGCTGCCTTACATGATTGAGATTCATATGAGTTTTGTATCACAATTCATCTATGTGCTACTCTAGCGATGTTATTAAAGTACTATATTCCTCCTGCACGGTGTAATGGTGACAGTGTGTGCATCGTGTAGTACTTGGCGTAGGTTATGATTGTAATCTCTTGTAGATTATGAAGTTAATTATTGCTATGATAGTATTGATGTGATCTATGCCTCCTTCATAGTGTGATGGTGACAGTGTGCATGCTATGTTAGTACTTGGTTTAGTTGTGTTGATCTATCGTGCACTCTAAGGTTATTTAAACATAAATATCGAATATTGTGGAGCTTGTTAACTCCGGCATTGAGGGTTCGTGTAATCCTACACAATTAGTGGTGTTCATCATCCAACAAGAGAGTGTAGAGTAGAGCATTTATCTATTTATTCTGTTATGTGATCAATGTTGAGAGTGTCCACTAGTGAAAGTATAATCCCTAGGCCTTGTTCCCAAATACTGCAATCATCGCTGCTTGTTTACTGTTTTACTGCATCTGTACTACCTGCAATATTTCCACCATCAACCACACGCCAGTTGTAGCATCAAGCTATTTTCTGGTGCCGTTACTACTGCTTATATTCATTCATACCACCTGTATTTCACTATCTCTTCGCCGAACTAGTGCACCTATACATCTGACAAGTGTATTAGGTGTGTTGGGGACACAAGAGACTTCTTGCTTTGTGGTTGCAGGGTTGCTTGAGAGGGATATCTTTGACCTCTTCCTCCCTGAGTTCGATAAACCTTGGGTGATCCACTTAAGGGAAACTTGCTGCTGTTCTACAAACCTCTGCTCTTGGAGGCCCAACACTGTCTACAAGAATAGAAGCACCCGTAGACATCCAGCACTTTTCTGGCGCCGTTGCCGGGGAGGAAAGGTAAAAGGTACTCACACTCCGGATCTTGGCTACTAAGCTATTTTCCGGCGCCGTTGTAAGTACTCGAAGCTATTTCCTTTAGATCCTGCAATTGCATCTTTTTGTTTCTTGTTTTACACTAGTTTGGCATAATGGAAAGCAACAGTGAGCTTTTAAAATTATTTCCTGAGTTAAGACATGGATGGTTTGATGCGAAAATTAAAAAACCCATGGAACATATTAGTATGAACACTTTGAACACCATTGTTGCTAATGATATGGAAAATTCTAAGCTTGGGGAAGCTGGTTTTGATGAGCATGATCTTTTTAGTCCCCCAAGCATTGAGGAGAAAATTTACTTTGATGATACTTTGCCTCCTATTTATGATGATTATAATGATAGTAGTCTTTTGGTGCCGCCTGTTATGGAGGATAAATTTGATTATGATTACAATATGCCTCCTATATATGATGATGAGAATAATAATGATAGCTACTTTGTTGAATTTGCTCCCACTACAACTAATAAAAATGACTATTCTTATGTGGAGAGTAATTATTTTATGCATGAGACTCATGATAAGAATGTTTCATTTGATAGATATATTGTTGAGTTTGCTCATGATGCTACTGTATATTATTATGAGAGAGGAAAATATGGTTGTAGAAATTTTCATGTTACTAAAACACCTCTCTATGTGCTGAAACTTTTGAAGTTGCACTTGTTCTATCTTCCTATGCTTGTTACTTTGCTCTTCATGAACTTGTTTATTTACAAGATTCCTTTTCATAGGAAGCATGTTAGACTTAAATGTGTTTTGAATTTGCTTCTTGATGCTCTCTTTTGCTTCAAATACTATTTCTTGCGAGTGCATCATTAAAACTGCTGAGCCCATCTTAATGGCTATAAAGAAAGAACTTCTTGGGAGATAACCCATGTGTTTATTTTACTACAGTACTTTTTTTTATATTTGAGTCTTGGAAGTTGTTACTACTGTAGCAACCTCTCCTTATCTTAGTTTTGTTGCATTGTTGTGCCAAGTAAAGTCTTTGATAGTAAGGTTCGTACTAGATTTGGATTACTGCGCAGAAACAGATTTCTTGCTGTAACGAATCTGGGCCTAATCACTACAGGAAATCCGGTCTATTGCAACAATAATTATTGCAACGGCCAGTTTTCGTTGCAATAGAATGCAATATTGCTACGAAACCCCCATTCGTGGTGATAGCCTCCACATATTGCCACAATTAAGTTTTGTCGCAGTAGCCACATTTTTTGTTGCAAAAGAGGGTGTGTATTGCAACAAAACATAACGACGTTGTAATATGGTGGTCCTATTGCGACAATTACGCTTCGTTGCATAAGCTTGCCACCTTGTTGCAATAGAGACTAGCTAATGCAACAAAAGCATAAACTTGTGGTAATATTTGGAAAGATATTGCAACATTTTCCCATGTTGCGCTAAGTACTCACATTGTTGCAAAAAATAGCTTGTATTGCAACAAAATACTAATTTGTCGTAATACTAGTATTTTGCCTCAAACCCATTTCGTTGCAATAGGTTTTTTCTTGTGTTCAGAAATTATGTCTGAATTATAGATTACAATAGTTTTTTTCTTGTGCTACCAGCTGTTTACTCAATCTTCATGTCAAATTTAAGAGTGAAATAATTCACTTTATATTGATTCACGGTTACTACATATCATATCACTGTTACTCTATATTGATTCACTTTATGTATATGCAGTACCTGAAGAAGTTGGTCCCTAATTTTGCCTGGTAACATGAGTACGGGGCAGACAATGCTCCTCGATACACACCAAATCAAATCCGATGAGTAGAACGCAAGGAATAACGAAATCCGTCCGAGACTGATGAAATTGCACGCGGGGCCTCACTTTGCCGTTCGAGATGAGGAGGACGCACCGCCGTTGAAGAACCCTAGCAGCGGCGCTGCAAAACGAGGGAAGGGCGGCCACAACGTCAAAGACGAAGGACGGGAGGAGGTGTCGTTGTCACTTTTATTTTTTTTCCTTAATGTCTAATTTGACCCTCAGCCCAAAGTGTAGCCCAAAGTGTAATAAAGATTTTTTAATAGTAAAATTCACGTACGGTAACTGGACTTGTCTGAAAAATTCAAATTGGTCACTGAACTCTGAAAACAAATTAAGCTAGTAGACAAACTTGTTCCGGCCGAACACGTACGCCATTGGCTACGTATTCTGCTGACGTGGTGCGGTGGGGCTCAATATTTTGCAGTTTGACGGACTGAGCGTGCGCATTAGGAAAATTTCAGGGTTTTTTTGAAAGATAAACATACCAATACAGTTACGATTGGTGGCAAGTTAGCAACTCGGAGATAATTCCCCAATCGCCCTGCTCTAATCCCCAGCCCTGCTTTTCTGGGAGCCGCCCCGATTCATAGCTATTGTCGCAACGTTTGCGTGAGGTAGCTTGATCGGTGGCGCCGGCATCGGCGCCCTCTCCAGCACCAACTCAATCGGCACCGGCAGCGTCTCCCTGGCTGGCACCAGCTCACCAGATGTGTGTTCGCTAGCTGCAGCTGCGTGCAGGTCGCCGAGGGTGGAGATGAGTTGTCCAGTCGATGAAGGGCGGAGGCGGAGCTGTGTGCACGCTAGCTGACACTGCCATTTTTATACTGACGGACACACGTGCGGGATCACGATCGATCCATCTTCAGGACGATGTGATGGCACGAAGCGTTTCCATCCTTACAACATCATGACGGCGTCAACACAACGAACAACACCGCCGACGGTAATTTGCTTCCTACCTCCTCCCATCCAAGAACTGTACAACTAGTTCGCCGGCGGCAGAAATAATTTTAGTAACATTATTTTTAGCAGCATATATATTTCATAATGCTAAGAAATATTATTTTTCAATTTTTTACTGCAAACATTCTCTCCAAAAAGAATTACTTTCCCACCACCTAATTAGTGTTTACCCAAAAAGCAAACCTCCCGCTAAACGCCCGAATATTTTTGTCCCCACCAAAAAAGTAGCCTATTTAACCTTCCCGGTAAAGGTACCTGACAACTACTCCCGATTAGTACTCTAGCGAAATCACAGCATCATCACGGTGGCGATTGGATCTGAGGTCTCATCTTCGTCGGTGCTCACGGCGTCAACACACCACCGCCGATCGGGAGTACAATCTCTCAGGTTATTTTCTTCCAATCCCCTCCCATCGTCATCAGGCTCCTCCACATCGCCCACTCACATGAACCACGCGTTTCAGCGCCGCCGCTACCGCCTGCCACCAGCGCAGCCATTGCCGCGCTGCCCCACATCGCCGCTATGCCCTGTATTGTCGGGATGTCCGCCGCCCTGCCCTCTAGTGCCGTTGCCGCGCTGCCCCACGCCGCCACCCCACCCTCAAATGCGTCTGGGAATGTTGCCACGCTGCCACTGCCCTCGACTCCGTCAACAACCTGGCGCCAGGGGCGGAGGCAGGGGCGAGAAGGAGCGAGACCAATCGATCGAATCCGCAGTAACTACTGGTATGTGCGCTAATGGCTGGAGATTAGCACTAATAATTAGCCCATGATCAATTGATTTAGATTAAAACCCTGTAGCCCATCTCTCCATGCATAGGGCCTTAGTTTTTCTGGAATTAGCAGATCGATCGTGCCTTCTTGGGTTGCTTGAACCGTGCCTTCCCATGAATTAGAAGGGCATCACTGTCACATTGTAATATTTTGCTAATGATCTATATTTTGAGATTATACTAGAAAAATCTGTAGTACTGTGTGCGTGATTACATTAGAAAAATCTAGTCTCACAAGTAAATCGAGTCTGACTAGTTGTAGATTGATGAATGCTTGTACTGAATCCTTTTCTGATTGGTGAATCATTGTAATAGATGCTCAACATGGATTCTAACTTCAATCCTTTTCTGATTGGACATTGTACTCCCAATGATTTTACTGAATCTAGTCTCAACATGTATGTGGTTTATTCTCATCTGAACTGAAATAATGTTCATCTGAACTGACGCATGTTCAGTATTCATCTAATATATGTTTTTGTCATTAGAAGTTCAGCATATCTTCACACATAAAAAGGTCATTGGTGTTCGTACAGTACACATGCTTCTGCTTCAAAGCATGTTCAGCATTTTTGTTTTTGATGATTGGTAATTGAATTTGTGATGATTCTAACTGAAAAGGTGTGCTTAATGCATGTTCTGGATTAAAGTGTGCTTCTGAACATTTTGTACATTGTGAGTTAGTGATCTTTTATAATTCCAACATGACACTATCCAGTTGCTTGTGCTTTCCTTCACAAATGGCAATTCAATGTGTGATAATAACTATGTGATGACAGAGTTCTCTTGTTTATAAGATGCTTTCAAATTCTTGTATAATGGTAGACCTGCTGTCCAAATACTCTAAAATCTGCATGTGCCTGCAACCATACTATGGAACTCTGAATAGTTTTGTCATCTATTTGACTAAAGCAATGTTAGGATGCCTTAAGTAACCTGATAATTTTCTCCTTTGGTTAGGCCATAGATGCAAACGGAATCCTGCCAGTAGGTGATTCATGCTTTGGACTTGTGCCTTTTCTATATGTAATGCTACCTCTTCAAGGTAGTTTGGCTTGAACATAACTAGTTAGTAAGAGAGCCACGCATAGGTGCTAAGATAAGGTTTCTGGAAAATATTTGACAGTTATGTGCATTACTCTGAATCTGAGATGTTATGTTCTCTTTGTGGTACCTCTGGTGGAAACAAAATGTGATCCATTCAGCTTGTCTATATTTTGTTGGACATGCATACTATCGTAGTCATTCTTGCATCCTTTTATTAAAAAAAACTCAACTGGCTGCATATTAAGCAAGAGAAATAATACAAGACATTCTAAAAGATTGTTTCCAAGATATTGAAGTGCTAAAGTATGCCTGCTTTACGTTTTGTGTTTTTTTTCTGAATATGACTCAATTTCTGATCGTACCTACTCAAGGGCACAAGGATGAGTTCACGGTGGATGCTGCTGGTAGACAACATATTTACTTCTTGATCAAATATATGAATGGTGCACATCAAATATGGTTTGTTAATGCTATGTCCCTTTATTGTTTTTGTGTGCAGTAAGAAATGGCTCTGTTGTCTTAACAAGGATGGAAAGTATAACAGAATACATAAACAAGGGTGAACAAACCAGATCTGGTAAATTGTTTATCTCACTTAAGCTGTCCATAGCATTTGCTATAATGCATAAAATCCTTGTGTGGGTTAAATTGCTAAATCTTCAATATTGCTAAATCTTGTATAGGTACTTGATGTCTACGTTCCCCCTCCTTTCCTGTAGACAGTGTTGGGCCTCCAAGAGCAGAGGTTTGTAGAACAGCAGCAAGTTTTCCCTTAAGTGGATACCCAAGGTTTATCGAACTCAGGGAGGAAGAGGTCAAAGATATCCCTCTCATGCAACCCTGCAACCACAAAGCAAGAAGTCTCTTGTGTCCCCAACACACCAAATAGGTGCACTAGTTCGGCGAAGAGATAGTGAAATACAGGTGGTATGAATATATATGAGCAGTAGCAACGGTGCCAGAAAATAGCTTGCTGGCGTGTAGTTGATGGTGGTAGTATTGCAGCAGTAGTAACACAGTAAAACAGTAAACAAGCAGTAGTAACGCAGCAGTATTTAGGAACAAGGCCTAGGGATTACACTTTCACTAGTGGACACTCTCAACATTGATCACATAACAGAATAGATAAATGCATACTCTACACTTTTGTTGGATGATGAACACATTGCGTAGGATTACACGAACCCTCAATGCCGGAGTTAACAAGCTCCACAATTTGTTCATATTTAAGTAACCTTATAGTGTAAGATAGATCAAAGGACTAAACCAAGTACTAACATAGCATGCACACTGTCACCTTCATGCATATGTAGGAGGAATAGATCACATCAATATTATCATAGCAATAGTTAACTTCGCAATCTACAAGAGATCATGATCATAGCATAAACCAAGTACTAACACGGTGCACACACTGTCACCTTTACACACGTGCAGGAGGAATAAAACTACTTTAATAACTTTGCTAGAGTAGCACATAGATAGTAGTGATACAAAACTCATATGAATCTCAATCATGTAAAGCAGCTCATGAGATTATTGTATTGAGGTACATGGGAGAGAGATGAACCACATAGCTACAGCGAAGCCCTCAGCCTCGGGGGTGGATTACTCCCTCCTCATCATGGAGGCAGCGATGGCGGTGAAGATGGCGGTGAAGACGGCGGTGGAGATGGCTCCGGGGGCAATTCCCCGTCCGGCAGGGTGCCGGAACAGAGAGTTCTGTCCCCCGAATTGCAGTTTCGCGACGGTGGCGGCGCCCCTGGAGTCTTTCTGGAGTTTCGTCAATCGGTATCGAGGTTTTAGGTCACGACGGCTTAAATAGGCGAAGAATCGGAGTCGGAGGGTCTCTGGGGGGCCCACACTATAGGGGGGCGCGGCCCCCCCCCCTGGCCGCGCCGGGGTGTGGTGTGGGGCCCCCAGGGCTCCCCTCTGGTCCTTCCCGGGTGTTCTGGATGCTTCCGATGAAAATAGGAACTTGGGCGTTGATTTCGTCCGATTCCGAGAATATTTCGTTACTAGGATTTCTAAAACCAAAAACAGCAGAAAACAGCAACTGGCCTCTCGGCATCTCGTCAATAGGTTAGTTCCGGAAAACGCATAAAAATGATATAAAGTGTGAACAAAACATGTTGGTATTGTCATAAAACAAGCATGGAACATCGGAAATTATAGATACGTTGGAGACGTATCAGCATCCCCAAGCTTAGTTCCTACTCGTCCTCGAGTAGGTAAACGATAAAAGATAATTTCTGAGGTGACATGCTACCAACATAATCTTAATCATACCATTGTAAAGCATATGAGATGAATGCAGCGATTCGAAACAATGTAAATGCAATGAGTAAACAATTGAATCATATAGCAAAGACTTTTCATGAATAGTACTTTCGAGACAAGCATCAATAAGTCTTGCATAAGAGTTACTCATAAAGCAATAAATTCATAGTAAAGACATTGAAGCAACACAATGGAAGATTAAGTTTCAGCGGTTGCTTTCAACTTGTAACATGTATATCTCATGGATAGCTGTCAATGCAGAGCAATATAACAAATGCAATAAGCAAGTATGTAAGAATCAATGCACAGTTCACACAAATGTTTGCTTCTTGAGGTAGAGAGAGATAGGTGAACTGACTCAACAATAAAAGTAAAAGAATGGTCCTTCAAAGAGGAAAGTATCGATTGCTATATTTGTGCTAGAGCTTTGGTTTTGAAAACATATAGAGAGCATAAAAAGTAAAGTTTTGAGAGGTGTTTGTTGTTGTCAACGAATGGTAATGGGTACACTAACTACCTCGCCAACCGGACTTCCAAGAGCGGCTCCCATGAATTATTTTATTTTTGGGTGGCACTCCTTCCAACCTTTCTTTCACAAACCATGGCTAACCGAATCCTCGGGTGCCTGCCAACAATCTCATACCATGAAGGAGTGCCTTTTTATTTTAGTTTTATTATGATGACACTCCTCCCAACCTTTGCTTACACAAGCCATGGCTAACCGAATCCTTCGGGTGCCGTCCAACAATCACATACCATGGAGGAGTGTCTATTTTTGTTAATTAATTTGGGACTGGGAATCCCATTGCCAGCTCTTTTTGCAAAATTATTGGATAAGCGGATGTGCCACTAGTCCATATGAGAGTCCGTCAAAAGTAAATGACAAGGTTGAAAGCTAAACACCACATACTTCCTCATGAGCTATAAAACATTGACACAAATCAGAGGTGATAAATTTTGAATTGTTTAAAGGTAGCACTCAAGCAATTTACTTTGGAATGGCAGGAAATACCACATAGTAGGTAGGTATGGTGGACACAAATGGCATAGTGGTTGGCTCAAGGATTTTGGATGCATGAGAAGTATTCCCTCTCGATACAAGGCTTAGGCTAGCAAGGTTGTTTGAAGCAAACACAAGTATAAACCGGTACAGCAAAACTCACATAAAAGACATATTACAAGCATTATAAGACTATACATCGTCTTCCTTGTTGTTCAAACACCTCACTAGAAAATATCTAGACTCTAGAGAAACCACTCATGCAAACCAAATTTTAACAAGCTCTATGTATTTCTTCACTAATAGGTGCAAAGTATATGATGCAAGAGCTTAAACAAGAGCACAACAATTGCCAAGTATCACATTACCCAAGACATTATAGCAATTACTACATGTAGCATTTTCCAATTCCAACCATATAACAATTAACGAAGCAGTTTCAACCTTCGCCATGAATATTATGAGCTGAAAACACATGTGTTCATACGAACCAGCGGAGCGTGTCTCTCTCCCACACAAGCATTTATTCAAACAAAAACAAAAACAAGAAACATACAGACGCTCCAAGTAAAGCACATAAGATGTGACCGAATAAAAATATAGTTTCAAGAGAAGAAACCTGATAATTTGTCGATGAAGAAGGGGATGCCTTGGGCATCCCCAAGCTTAGACGCTTGAGTCTTCTTAGAATATGCAGGGATGAACCACCGGGGCATCCCCAAGCTTAGAGCTTTCACTCTCCTTGATCATAGTATATCATCCTCCTCTCTTGACCCTTGAAAACTTCCTTCACACCAAACTCGAAACAAACTCATTAGAGGGTTAGTGCACAATAAAAATTAACATGTTCAGAGGTGACACAATCATTCTTAACTCTTCTGGACATTGCATAATGCTACTGGACATTAATGGATCAAAGAAATTCATCCAACATAGCAAAAGAGGCAATGCGAAATAAAAGGCAGAATCTGTCAAAACAGAACAGTTCGTATTGACTAATTTTAAAATGGCACCAGACTTGCTCAAATGAAAATGCTCAAATTGAATGAAAGTTGCATACATATCTGAGGATCATGCACGTAAATTGGCTTAATTTTCTGAGCTACCTACAGGGAGGTGGACCCAGATTCGTGACAGCAAAGAAATCTGGAACTGCGCAGTAATCCAAATCTAGTACTTACTTTTCTATCAACGGCTTTACTTGGCACAACAAAACACAAAACTAAGATAAGGAGAGGTTGCTACAGTAGTAAACAACTTCCAAGACACAAATATAAAACAAAGTACTGTAGCAAAATAACACATGGGTTATCTCCCAAGAAGTTCTTTCTTTATAGCCATTAAGATGGGCTCAGCAGTTTTAATAATCCATTCGCGGGAAATAGTATTTGAAGCAAAAGAGAGCTTCAAGAGGCAAATTCAAAACAAATTTAAGTCTAACATGCTTCCTATGAAGAGGAATCTTGTACACAAATGAATTCATGAAGAACAAAGTGACAAGCATAAGAGGATAAAACACGAGTAACTTCAAGATTCTCAACATAAAGAGGGGAAACTTAATATTATTAAGATGCATATAACCATATTTCCCTCTCTCATAATAACTTTCAGTAACATCATTGATGAAATCCACAATATACCCATCACTTAAAACATTCTTATCATGGTTCATATGCATAGAAGTATCATTAATTTTGGCATAAGAAGAGTTATTCTCATTAATAGTAATTGGAGCAAGATTATTATCAAGAATTTGAACATGGTAAACAAGTTGCACATTAAAAGAATTGTTTTTGGTAATCCAATCATGACTATGACAAGTTTCATAAGGATAATTATAACCTATATCATAGCATTCTTTATAATAATCATCAAAGATCGGAGGCACAGTGTCATCATAAGAAATAGAATAGTTATCTTTCACAGTCGGTTTATCTATGACCATACCATCATTGTTATTAGAAGGAGATGTATCAAACACATAATGATCAGTAGCAAAAGGATTTTCAAACACCTCTTCCCCAAGCTTACAGCTTTCTATATTATTATGGGAGGAAGCATGGATAGCACTGACACTATGGCAATTATTATCATCATTTTCAGAATTAGTTTCCCAGAGATTTGCAATATCAAAAGTAGTGTGTTCATTCAAATCATGATTGCTAATGTATGTAAAAGGCATAGGAAGATCATCGTATTCAGATTCATTATCACAATAATCATTAGGAGCAACATACTTACGGTTACCTAGCGTTATCTCATTCACGCGGGGATACGCCGTTATCTCTTTCTTTTTATTCTCCTTCTTCTTCTTCTTCTTCTTCGTTCCCTTCTTCTTCTTCTTCTCTTCCTTCTCCTCATTTCCTTCTTTAGGAGGAAGAGGCTTGAAGGGTAGCTTGTCCGCATAACCTGATTTACTTTCAGAAACAATAGAAGAAACTTGGGAGGATCCCTCCTTTTCATTAATTAGTTGAAAACACACAGCGGTCCTATCATATTTTGGCAAGGTGTCATCTTCTAAAATATTTTGTATGTAAGTATTTGTATGGCTATTATCAATGCAATAAGAAAAACACCCATGCAGGACATCATCAATATCAAGATCACTCATATGTAACAAAGAGATTTTTCTCGACAATTCTTCACACCCCAAAAATAAAGTAAGTTCATCATGCTGATTAGGAGTAATTTCATCATCACAATACAAATTTGCAGCACTCATTGGGTTCAAATTATCATTGGAGGAGCATTGAAAATTAAAATGACCCACTTCATGGCAAACTTCACAAATAAAAGGATATAGGGCACAAACTTTTTTACCAAGATCATCTAGAGCCCTAAGCCACTTCCTAGTTTTTTCATTAATATGATGGATGCAATATTCATCTTTGACTTGATTAATTCCACAAGGTCTATGCATTCCACAAAAATTAACATGCTTATAAGAAATAGCATTCTTAGGAGTTTGAGCATGCTTATTGCAATAATTAACAACAGTTTCATTCTTCATGCAAGCCTCTTTAAAAGGTTCATGATACTTATCAAAATTATTCTTAGGCAATTCAAAATGAGAAGCAAAGGCTTTATAAAGATTTGCAGCAACTTGAGAGTCAAGACCATAAGTAGCACTCATATTTCGAAATTTATCGGTATCCATAAAAGCTTCAATGCATTCATAATCATAATTTATACCTGACTCTTTACCTTCATTGTTCTCCCATCCTTCAGCGTTGTCCTCAATCCGATCAAGAAGATCCCACCTAGCTTCAACCTCTTTGCTTGTGAAAGATCCTTCCGAACACGCGTCCAGATAGTCCTTGTGTTGTCCTGAAAGCCTCGCATAAAAATTATTAACAATAACATTACGGGGGAGCTCATGAATGGGACATTTGAGCATTAGAGATTTCAATCTCCCCCACGCTTGAGAAATACTCTCTCCATCACGAGGATAAAAGTTATAAATATAATTCCTATCAATATGCACTTCATGCGGAGGATAAAATTTAGAATAAAAGAGAGATGCAATTTCCTCCCAACCAAGAGAATGCCTATTCTCCAACAATTTATACCAATGCGCCGCTTTACCAGACAGCGAAACGGAGAATAGCTTCTTCTTCACTTCATCCATAGAGATACCTGCACACTTGAATAACCCGCATAATTCGTGTAAAAATAGTAAATGATCTCTAGGATGGACAGTTCCATCCCCTTTATAGTGATTGTCCATAACACGTTCAATAATTTTCATAGGTATTTTATACGGAATACTTTCAGCAGGTGGATTCAAAATATCAGAAGCATCATTAGAGTTATCGCATATGGGAGATAAAGCATTATCAGAACAAATTTTCTCCCCTAAAGATGGGAAGCTAAAAAGATCACAAAAACTAGCTTCCCCAAGCTTAGACTTCTTCATAGCATTAGCAGTAATTGCGTTCATACTAATAACATCGCTACTAGCATGCAAATAAGGTTCCATAGGTTTTTTAATTTTCACATCAAACAATTCTAAATCAGGAAAAAGACTAAAAAGCTCACCAATTTTTTTGTTGTTTTCCATTATGCCTAACTAGTGTAAACAAGAAACAAAAAGTTGCAATTGCAGGATCTAAAGGAAATAGCTTCGAGTACTTACAATGGCGGAAAATAGCTGGGTAGCCGAGGTCCGGAGTGTGAGTACCTTTTACCTTTCCTCCCCGGCAACGGCGCCAGAAAAGTGCTTGATGTCTACGTTCCCCCTCCTTTCCTGCAGAAACAGGTGTTGGGCCTCCAAGAGCAGAGGTTTGTAGAACAGCAGCAAGTTTTCCCTTAAGTGGATACCCAAGGTTTATCGAACTCAGGGAGGAAGAGGTCAAAGATATCCCTCTCATGCAACCCTGCAACCACAAAGCAAGAAGTCTCTTGTGTCCCCAACACACCAAATAGGTGCACTAGTTCGGCGAAGAGATAGTGAAATACAGGTGGTATGAATATATATGAGCAGTAGCAACGGTGCCAGAAAATAGCTTGCTGGCGTGTAGTTGATGGTGGTAGTATTGCAGCAGTAGTAACACAAGAAAACAAGAAACAAGCAGTAGTAACGCAGCAGTATTTAGGAACAAGGCCTAGGGATTACACTTTCACTAGTGGACACTCTCAACATTGATCACATAACAGAATAGATAAATGCATACTCTACACTTTTGTTGGATGATGAACACATTGCGTAGGATTACACGAACCCTCAATGCCGGAGTTAACAAGCTCCACAATTTGTTCATATTTAAGTAACCTTATAGTGTAAGATAGATCAAAGGACTAAACCAAGTACTAACATAGCATGCACACTGTCACCTTCATGCATATGTAGGAGGAATAGATCACATCAATATTATCATAGCAATAGTTAACTTCGCAATCTACAAGAGATCATGATCATAGCATAAACCAAGTACTAACACGGTGCACACACTGTCACCTTTACACACGTGCAGGAGGAATAAAACTACTTTAATAACTTTGCTAGAGTAGCACATAGATAGTAGTGATACAAAACTCATATGAATCTCAATCATGTAAAGCAGCTCATGAGATTATTGTATTGAGGTACATGGGAGAGAGATGAACCACATAGCTACAGCGAAGCCCTCAGCCTCGGGGGTGGATTACTCCCTCCTCATCATGGAGGCAGCGATGGCGGTGAAGATGGCGGTGAAGACGGCGGTGGAGATGGCTCCGGGGGCAATTCCCCGTCCGGCAGGGTGCCGGAACAGAGAGTTCTGTCCCCCGAATTGGAGTTTCGCGACGGTGGCGGCGCCCCTGGAGTCTTTCTGGAGTTTCGTCAATCGGTATCGAGGTTTTAGGTCACGACGGCTTAAATAGGCGAAGAATCGGAGTCGGAGGGTCTCTGGGGGGCCCACACTATAGGGGGGCGCGGCCCCCCCCTGGCCGCGCCGGGGTGTGGTGTGGGGCTGTGGCTCCCCTCTGGTCCTTCCCGGGTGTTCTGGATGCTTCCGATGAAAATAGGAACTTGGGCGTTGATTTCGTCCGATTCCGAGAATATTTCGTTACTAGGATTTCTGAAACCAAAAACAGCAGAAAACAGCAACTGGCCTCTCGGCATCTCGTCAATAGGTTAGTTCCGGAAAACGCATAAAAATGATATAAAGTGTGAACAAAACATGTTGGTATTGTCATAAAACAAGCATGGAACATCGGAAATTATAGATACGTTGGAGACGTATCAGTACTCAAGGACAATCTGACACTCCAGTATCTGCTAATGACATGTGTGCGCTGGATGTTGTGATAATAAATTGCTTCCACATTTTTTCTGCATGTTGTGATAAATATTTTGCGCCACGGAATAAAACTTTGTTGAAATAGAGTATCGCCACAAAAACTTCAAATTATGGCGGTAGCTTCTTGCTACAAACATTTTGGATGCTGCAATAAGTATGTAGCGCCACAACAGTGAATAATGTTGAAATAGAGTATCTCCACAAAAAGTTCACATTGTCGTAGTAACTTCTTGCTACAAGTATTTTCCCTGTTGCGATAAGTATTTGGCGCCACGAAACTGGATTTTATTGAAATAGAGTATCGCCACGAAATGTTAAAATTTTCGCAACACCTTACCGCCACATTTTTTTTACCGTTGTCATACCTATTTATCGTGACGAGTGGAATGATTGTCGCCATAAGTTAATACCACGAGGGTAGCGATCCGTGGCAAATGTCTAATGCTACAAACTAGTAGATGTTGCCATAGGTTATCACCACGGCTCGGTATTGCCACAAAAGAGAGTGCGCCACGAAACGTAGGTCGTTGGTATAGGTTATTGCCACAAATGTATATCACCACAAACTGGCAAAAGCCACGACATGGTTGCATGTTGCGACAAGCTATCTCCACAAACCAAATTGTCTCCACAAACCAAATTGTGGAGATAAGTGAGTGCTGCCACGGGAAAACATGTGGCAACTTCCCACATAGTTGTTGCAATAGATCACTTTGTTGCCACAATCATGTTTTCATTGCAAAATCCTATTACCATACATGTAATTGCAACGCTTGCGAACGAACGTCATTTCGTGGCAATAGGTGCGTATTGCCACAAAACGGCATCTATCGCGACAATTATTTTTGTTGCAATAGACCCGATTCCTTGTAGTGAATTCTCTGTAGGTAACTTAGAAAATTATGCCAATTTACGTGAGTGATCCTCAGATATGTACGCAACTTTCATTCAATTTGAGCATTTTCATTTGAGCAAGTCTGGTGCCTCTTAGAAATTCGTCTTTACGGACTGTTCTGTTTTGACAGATTCTGCCTTTTATTTCGCGTTGCCTCTTTTGACTATGTGGGATGGATTTCTTTGTTCCATTGACTTCCAGTAGCTTTAAGCAATGTCCAGAAGTGTTAAGAATGATTGTGTCACCTCTGAACATGTGAGTTTTTGATTATGCACTAACCCTCTAATGAGTTTGTTTCGAATTTGGTGTGGAGGAAGTTTTCAAGGGTCAAGAGAGGAGGATGATACAATATGATCAAGAAGAGTGAAAGCTCTAAGCTTGGGGATGTCCCTGTGGTTCATCCCTGCATATTTCAAGAAGACTCAAGCGTCTAAGCTTGGGGATGCCTTGGGCATCCCCTTCTTCATCGACAACATTATCAGGTTCCTTCTCTTGAAACTATATTTTTATTCGGCCACATCTTATGTACTTTACTTGGAGCGTCTGTTTGTTTTTATTTTTGTTTTTGTTTGAATAAATGCATGCTTGTGTGGGAGAGAGACATGCTCCGCTGGTTCATATGAACACATGTGTTCTTAGCTTTTAATTTTCATGGCGAAGGTTGAAACTGCTTCATTAATTGTTGTATGGTTGGAAACGAAAA
This sequence comes from Lolium perenne, assembly GCF_019359855.2. Taxonomy (NCBI): domain Eukaryota; kingdom Viridiplantae; phylum Streptophyta; class Magnoliopsida; order Poales; family Poaceae; genus Lolium; species Lolium perenne. Next base: position 66,531,263 of record NC_067244.2, read on the forward strand.
ATGCTACATGTAGTAATTGGTATGATGTCTTGAATAAATTGATACTTGGCAATTGTTGTGCTCATGTTTAAGCTCTTGCATCATATACTTTGCACCTATTAATGAAGAAATACATAGAGCTTGCTAAAATTTGGTTTGCATGATTGGTCTCTCTAGAGTCTAGATATTTTCTAGTAAGGGTCGAACAACAAGGAAGACGGTGTAGAGTCTTATAATGCTTACAATATGTCTTTTATGTGAGTTTTGCTGTACCGCTTCATACTTGTGTTTGTTTCAAATAGCCTTGCTAGCCTAAGCCTTGTATCGAGAGGGAATACTTCTCATGCATCCAAAATCCTTGAGCCAAACACTATGCCACTTGTGTCCACCATACCTACCTACTACATGGTATTTCTCCGCTATTCCAAAGTAAATTGCTTGAGTGCTACCTTTAAAATTTCCATTCTCTATCTTTGCAATATATAGCTCATGGGACAAATAGCCTAAAAACTATTGTGGTATTGAATATGTACTTATGCATTTTATCTCTTATTAAGTTGCTTGTTGAGCGATAACCATGTTCCTGGGGACACCATCAACTACTCTTTGTTGAATATCATGTGAGTTGTTATGCATGTTCGTCTTGTCTGAAGTGAGGGCGATTTACCATGAGTTGAATGATTTGAGCATGCATATTGTTAGAGAAGAACATTGGGCCGCTAACTAAAGCCATGATCCATGGTGGAAGTTTCAGTTTAGGACAAATATCCTCAATCTCATATGAGAATATTAATTGTTGCTAAATGCTTATGCATTAAAGAGGAGTCCATTATCTGTTGTCTATGTTGTCCCGGTATGGATGTCTAAGTTGAGAATAATCAAAAGCGAGAAATCCAATGCGAGCTTTCTCCTTAGACCTTTGTACATGCGGCATAGAGGTACCCCTTTGTGACACTTGGTTAAAACATATGTATTGCGGTGATAATCCAGGTAATCCGAGCTAATTAGGACAAGGTGCGGGCACTATTGGTATACTATGCATGAGGCTTGCAACTTGTAGGATATAATTTACATGATACATATGCTTTATCACTACCGTTGACAAAATTGTTTCTTGTTTTCAAAACCAAAGCTCTAGCACAAATATAGCAATCGATGCTTCCCTCGTCGAAGGGCCTTTCTTCTACTTTTATGTTGAGTCAGTTCACCTATTTCTCTCCATCTTAAGAAGCAAACACTTGTGTGAACTGTGCATTGATTCTTACATACTTGCATATTGCACTTGTTATATTACTTTGCATTGATAACTATCCATGAGATATACATGTTACAAGTTGAAAGCAACCGCTGAAACTTATTCTTCCTTTGTGTTGCTTCAACACCTTTACTATGAATTTATTGCTTTATGAGTTAACTCTTATGCAAGACTTATTGATGCTTGTCTTGAAAGTACTATTCATGAAAAGTCAATGCTATATGATTCAGTTGTTTAATCATTATCTTTATCATTGCTTTGAATCGCTGCATTCATCTCATATGCTTTACAATAGTATGATTAAGATCATGTTGGTAGCATGTCACTTCAGAAATTATCTTTGTTATCGTTTACCTACTCGAGACGAGTAGGAACTAAGCTTGGGGATGCTGATACGTCTCCAACGTATCTATAATTTCTGATGTTCCATGCTTGTTTTATGACATTACCTACATGTTTTGTTCACACTTTATGATGATTTTATGCGTTTTCCGGAACTAACCTATTGACGAGATGCCGAAGTGCCAGTTCCTATTTTCTGCTGTTTTTGGTTTCAGAAATCCTAGTAAGGAAATATTCTCGGAATTGGACGAAATCAACGCCCAGAATCTTAAAATCCCACGAAGCTTCCAGAACACCAGAGAGCCGCCAGAGGGGGGCCCCAGGCCCACCAGACAGTAGGCCGGCGCGGCCAGGGTGTGGGCCGCGCCCCCCTACTGTGTCGTCACCTCGTCGACCTTCCGACTCCGCCTCTTCGCCTATATAAAGGTCCCTGACCTAAAACATCGATACGGAAAAGCCACGGTACGAGAAACCTTCCAGAGCCGCCGCCATCGCGAAGCCAAGATCTGGGGGACAGGAGTCTCTGTTCCGGCACGCCGCCGGGATGGGGAAGTGCCCCCGGAAGGCTTCTCCATCGACACCGCTGCCATCTCCACCGCCATCTTCATCAACGCTGCTGTCTCCCATGAGGAGGGAGTAGTTCTCCATCGAGGCTAAGGGGCTGTACCGGTAGCTATGTGGTTAATCTCTCTCCCTATGTACTTCAATACAATGATCTCATGAGCTGCCTTACATGATTGAGATTCATATGAGTTTTGTATCACAATTCATCTATGTGCTACTCTAGCGATGTTATTAAAGTACTCTATTCCTCCTGCACGGTGTAATGGTGACAGTGTGTGCATCGTGTAGTACTTGGCGTAGGTTATGATTGTAATCTCTTGTAGATTATGAAGTTAATTATTGCTATGATAGTATTGATGTGATCTATGCCTCCTTCATAGTGTGATGGTGACAGTGTGCATGCTATGTTAGTACTTGGTTTAGTTGTGTTGATCTATCGTGCACTCTAAGGTTATTTAAACATGAATATCGAATATTGTGGAGCTTGTTAACTCTGGCATTGAGGGTTCGTGTAATCCTACACAATTAGTGGTGTTCATCATCCAACAAGAGAGTGTAGAGTAGAGCATTTATTTATTTATTCTGTTATGTGATCAATGTTGAGAGTGTCCACTAGTGAAAGTATAATCCCTAGGCCTTGTTCCCAAATACTGCAATCATCGCTGCTTGTTTACTGTTTTACTGCATCTATACTGCCTGCAATATTTCCACCATCAACCACACGCCAGTTGTAGCATCAAGCTATTTTCTGGTGCCGTTACTACTGCTTATATTCATTCATACCACCTGTATTTCACTATCTCTTCGCCGAACTAGTGCACCTATACATCTGACAAGTGTATTAGGTGTGTTGGGGACACAAGAGACTTCTTGCTTTGTGGTTGCAGGGTTGCTTGAGAGGGATATATTTGACCTCTTCCTCCCTGAGTTCGATAAACCTTGGGTGATCCACTTAAGGGAAACTTGCTGCTGTTCTACAAACCTCTGCTCTTGGAGGCCCAACACTGTCTACAAGAATAGAAGCACCCGTAGACATCAGTATGTCTCTTCGAGGTCTCATGACATTTGTGCTTTAACATAGGGGGAGTAATCCCCCGCCACTCATTTAGTCTTACTTATCAAATGATTTCATTCTATGAGGCTAACTGATCTTATTGCAAAACTATTCTAAAATGATTTAGGATTCTTGATATATTTCGAATCTTGCCCATTGTTGCTATTTATATCTGATTTGGATTTCACTCCAATGGGTATGCCTAGAAAAACTCGTGTTCCTACCCCATGTCTATGCTCCTCTTATCAAATTGTTGGAGATATGCCCAAGAGGCAATAATAAATTAGTTATTGTTATATCTTAGTGTTCATGATAAATGTTTACATCCCATGCTATAATTGTATTAACCGAAACATTGATACATGTGTGTTATGTAAACAACAAGGAGTCCCTAGTAAGCCTCTTGTATAACTAGCTTGTTGATTAATAGATGATCATGGTTTCATGATCATGAACATTGGATGTTGTTAATAACAAGGTTATGTCATTGGGTGAATGATATAATGGACATACACCCATAGTAAGCATAGCATGAGATCAAGTCATTAAGTTCAACTTGCTATAAGCTTTTGATACATAGTTACCTAGTCCTTCGACCATGAGATCATGTAAATCACTTACACCGGAAGGATGCTTTGATTACATCAAATGCCATTGCGTAAATGGGTGGTTATAAATATGGGATTGAGTATTCGGAAAGTGTGAATTGAGGCATATGGATCAAGAGTGGGATTTGTCCATCCCGATGACGGATAGATATACTCTGGGCCCTCTCGGTGGAATGTTGTCTAATTAGCTTGCAAGCATGTGACTAGGTAATAGAGATGGCATACCACGGTACGAGTAAAGAGTACTTGTCGGAAACGAGGTTGAACTAGGTATGGAGATACTGATGATCGAACCTCGGACAAGTAAAGTATCGCGTGACAGAGGGAATCGGTATCGTATGTAAATGGTTCAATCGATCACTAAGTTATCGTTGAATGTGTGGGAGCCATTATGGATCTCCAGGTCCCGCTATTGGTTATTGGTCGGAGAGGAGTCTCGATCATGTCCGCATAGTCCACGAACCGTAGGGTGACGCGCTTAAGGTTCGATGTCGCATAAGTAGATTCGGAATATGAGATGGAGAATGAAGCTTTTTCGGAGTCTCGGATGGGATTCTGGACATCACGAGGAGGTTCAGAATGGTCCGGAGAATAAGATTCATATAAGGGAAGTTGATTTCTAGGTTTCGGAAAAGTTCGGGATTTTTCCGGTGAAAGACCGGGAAGGTTCTAGAAGGTTCTGGGGGTCCCACCAGTGGGCCCACGACCCTAGGAGGCCTAGCATGGGCTGAGGGGATGCACCCTAGCCTAATGGGCTAGGGGCACATGCCCCTCAAGGCCCAAGTCGGCCAGCCCACTAGGGTTTCCCCAACACCCTAGGGGGATCAACTTGGGGGGGGGGGGGGGGGGGGGGAAGAAATCCCCCTCCCCCTCTTGTCCGCCGGTCCTAGATGGGTTTGGGGCGTGGGGGGCCACCCAAACCGACCTCCCCCCTTATATAAAGAGGGGAGGGGGCAAGGGGGCGCTCACCGCATCAGACCTAGCTCTGGTTGCCCCCTCTTTCCTCCATAATGTTGTACCGGCTTGGCGAAGCCCTGCAGTTTTTCTCCTTCACCACCACCACCACGCTGTCGTGCTGCTGGGATTCCGAGGGGATCTACCGCACCTCCTCTGCCCTCTGGAACAAGGAGAGGACGGGCTTCATCGACACCGTACGGACGACCGAGTACGGAAGTGCTGCCGGGTTGTAACACTGGATGATCGGCTACATCAACAACGAGATCTAATCTCGTAGGCTTTGGAATCTTCAAGGGTTAGTCTCACATACATCTCGTTGCTTCGATCTTGGTAGATTAGATCTTGCTTCTTCCTAGATTGGATCTTGGTTTTTGTTCATGTTCACGGTAGAATTTTTTTGTTTTCCATGCAACGAACCCATCAGTTGTATCAGAGCCGTGTCTATGCATAGATCTGTTGCACGAGTAGAACACAATGGTTTTGTGGGCATTGATGCTTTTGTTGTCTTTAGTTATGTGTACTTTGATCTTGCGGGATGGTGGGATGAAGCGGCCTGGGCTAACTTTACATGACCGCGTCTCATGAGACTTGCTCCACGCTTGACATGCAACTTGTATTGCATAAGTGGCTTTGCGGGTGTCTGTCTCTCTCACCATATTTAAGATTCAATTTACTATTTCTATCGACAACACTAGTATCACCGTTGTGGTTCATGTTCGTAGGTAGATTGGATCTTACTCGAAAACCCTAAACCAAGTAAAATATGCAAACCAAATTAGAGGCGTCTAACTTGTTTTTGCAGGGGTTGGTGATGTGATATGGCCATGATGTGATGATTATTATATTTGATGTATGAGATGTTCATTATTGTATTATGGCAACCGGCAGGAGCCTCATGGTTGTCTTTAAATTTGTTAAGACATGCGTGTCTATTCATCATGTAATAGCTTTATTTCAAGTAGTTCTTATAGTAGCTATAAGTGATGGACAACCATGAAGCGGCGCCATGGACCTTGGTGCTATGCTGGTGATGATGGAGATCATGTTCGTGTGCTTTGGAGATGGAGATCAAAAGCACAAGAAGAAAGGCCATATCATATCACATATTATTAATTGCATGTGATGTTAATCCTTTATGCATCTTATCTTGCTTAGATCGTGACGGTAGCATTATAAGATGATCCCTCACATTAATATCAAGATAATAAAGTGTTCTCCCCTCGTATGCACCGTTGCTACAGTTCGTCGTTTTGAAGCATCTCGTGATGATCGGATGTGATAGATTCTACGTTCACATACAACGGGTGTAAGCCATGTTGCACACGCGAAAATACTTGGGTTTGCTTGATGAGCCTAGCATGTACAGACATGGCCTCGGAACACAGGAAACCGAAAGGTTGAACACGAGTCATATGGATGATATGATCAACATGTTGATGTTCACCATTGAAGTTACATCATCTCACGTGATGATCGGTTTTGGTGTAGTGGATATGGATCGTGTGCCACTAAACAACTATGAGGGATGTTGTATTAAGTGGGAGTTCATTAGTAATAAGATTAAAACATGAACTAATTATCATGAACATAGACTGAATAGTATTTTGAATTAAATTTGTAGAATTGGCATCCGTTATCTACCATGCGCTGATCTTATAATTGAGATAGAAATACTGTTAAGTCCGACAAGAAACTTTACGGATTGGTACCGTATTGTTAAAGAATCAAGAAATAACTAAGTCCTATTGCAAACTTTTAGTAAACCTCACATTGCTGATTCAAAGAGCACTGGTTTCAATTAGTATCTAAAATCATCTTATCTCCGTGAAACTTGAAGTTCAAATCTGTTTGAAAAGTAAGGAGCTGGAAATTTTATTTTCAGAAATAAGCAAGATATGAGATATAGGTGATATCTAAGACCTTATTGCAAGATGATAGAATATAATCTAGTGAGACTACATAAACTCATAAGTTTTATGGGAATATACGAAGGTTGAAGACGCCTGGCGTCCCAATCCTCCAACTAGTTGGGCACTAACGATATTCGCATATCTATGAAGTGATCATCCTTAGTATGCACAGTTGCTAAGACTCATCGTTTCGAAGCATCACGTGATGATCGGGTGTTATAGATTCTACGTGTGCATACAACGGGTGCAAGCCAGATTTGCACATGTGAATACTAACGTTAAACTTTACGAGCCTAGCATGTACAGACATGGTCTCGGAAAGTTGTCATGATTTGATGGATAAAATTATGAGTGAAATTTGTCATCACATTAAAAGGCTACTAATAGTGAAATCTGGAACACTTGTCATGTGATGATCAATTTCAAGGTAAGAACCTGAAGTTTATTAGTATTTGACCAATGGACCTAGAAGTTATTGAAGGTGAAGTATTTCTGAGAATGAGGAAAGCTAAAAGAGAAACTAAAAAATATTTTTGGCAGAAAGAAAGAAAAGACTAGAAAGTCTAGCTTAGGTGTATATAGATGATATACATGTTATGAATGTATTCCTTGTTTGGTCACACAATGAAATTTTTGGGTATTTGTACCATATTGGTTGGTATGAAGTGTCATACAAAACAACGCAATACAAGAATACAATGGCCTAAGTGACTGACAAGGAATATGATAGGAATGCACGTCTGGAACAAAAGTAAAGTGTTATTATGTTCGGCGTTGGCATTCTATCTAGCCCTTTAGATTTATAATAAAGAACTTAATAATTGTCATTTTCCTCTAGTCAAATGAAAAACAATGAGTTGTTCAAATTATGACCTTACTCCATGTACGATGGATAAGTTATTATAAATCTTAATGGTGAAACACACATACATAACACTGACGCTAAAATGCCGTAAGGCAAATGATTTGAATTCCACTTATTTGTGGAACCGCTATTTAGGTCATGTTAGAAAGGAACGCATTAAGAAACTCCATGCAAATGGATTTTTGGAGTCATTTGATTTTTTGAATCATTTGACACTTGCAAATCTTTTCTAAAGAAAATGACTGAAATACGGTTCATATGCCAAGAGTAGAACGGTCAACTAACTTAGTGGAAACATACATGATGATGTATGTGGTTCAATGGGCATAGTTGTGTGTGGGGGATTCTTCTACTTCATGAAAACTTCCAACAATGAATTGAGTATATATATGTGGATATATTTATTCAATAAGAAAGAAGTTTGAAACATTTGAATGGATTCAATAAATTGCAGCATGAAGTGGTAATCATCGTAATAGAAAAGTCAAATATCTATGATTGGATCATGGTGGAAATATTTGAATTACGAGTTTTAGCGAATATCTAAGAGAGTTATGAAATTGTTCTACAACTCACGTTTCTTGGAGTATCATAGTGATGATGGAGTATCCGAGAGACGTATCCAAACCTTGTTGGGTTAATGATGAGATAAAATAAATTGATGCCATTATATTTTTCGTGGATTATGCTTTAGAGACCCCCACTTTTACACTAAATACAGCGTCATCATAATCTGTTGAAATGACACCATATGAGTTATGAGATGCGTATAAACCCTAATAGTTGTCTCTTAAATATTTGTATGCGTATAATAAGTAAATAAGTTTACAACCAAAATCGGATAAATGTCTTTGTTGGTTATCCTATAGAACAAATTGAGAATTCATTCCACTATGAAGTCAAAGATAAAAATGTTTGTCGATATTTCTTATTTCCAAGAAATTGGTTTCTAGCGAAGTATTTGAGTGGGAGGACAATGGAACTTGATAAGGTTTATGAACCTGAGCATGATGATCAGAGTAGCGCAACATCGGAAATGGTTCCGTAAGCGGCCACGATGATCATGGCTCCCATGTCTACAAAGTGTTATAGTCATGGAGATCAAAGTACATATTGAACCTTATAGATGTGGTTTACTTTGTGATCAAATAAATGATTTGTGGACAAAGGATTGATTTTGAACAATGATAAACCAATTACATACAAAGAAGTTATGATGGGCCCTGACTCCGTTAAAATGGCTATGCGCCATGAAATCCAAGATAGGTGAATACTTTTTGAAAGTAAATGGATCTATAAAATTGATGGACTTGGATGGAATATCCTTGAAGAAGCTCGACTTGTCGAAAAGTTGTTTACGACAAAGTTCAAAGAGTTGACTACGATAAGATTAGATCTTCCGTAGCAATGCTTATAGTCTATGTGGATTATTCTAGTAATCCCTACATTTTTTTATGAGATATGATAGTAGGATGGCAGAAATACATTCCTTACCAGAAGTGTGTATGAAGGATGTATACTAGATACAAACCAAAGAGTTTTGCTAGTCCGTGGAATACTAGATATGTATACAAACTTCACTGGATGAAGTAAGTATCACAGAGTTGGAATCTTCACCAGATGAAATAATCAAACAGTTTTGATTTCATCAGAAACGATGAAGATGGTTGCATTTTCAAGAAATTATGTGGGAGCTCTAAGACATAGTTATAATATTATATGTGGATGACATATCATTGATTATAAATGATGTAACTATATAGTTGATGTGATTAAAAGGTTTCATTGAGAATTAACTTCAATGAAAGGATATGGACTGAAACATATTTAGTGTTAAGATCTATGAAGATAGATTGAAACACATAATAAGTTTAAGTCAAAGTACAAAGAGTGAATATTGAATTGGTTCAATATAAATATATTAAGAAGGTGTTCTTTTCCATGTGAAGGTTTAACAAGGCTTGAGTGTATTTGACACTCGATGAGTAAAACCACATGAGTGATTTTAGATCATGAATAATATGTACAAAATCAGATGTCCTGTGCTCTAAAGTGTTACGAGCATATACCAGAATGATTCATATAATGATCATTGGACAATAGTAAGAATATCGCTGAGTGCTTTAGAAGAACCAAGGATATATATAGTTTTGTATGGGGTAATGATAAACAAATCGCTGTAAGGTGTTGCACCGATATTAGTTTGGTCACATATAAAAATAAAATTTCAATCTAAAACTAGGCTAAGTGTTGTTTAAAAGGTAGCACAATGAGCTAGAAGAAGTTTATGCTAGATTTAGATGAGTTCTAAATATTGTGACAAATTCTACAAACGAAGGCAGAGTATGTCATTGGTGTAGTTCCGATAGTGTCAGAACTTTGAAGCTATATTGTGTGTGACAATATTAGTGACATATTTCAGACCGCGGAATTAAGGTTCAACCAGAAGACTGAACTTATATGATTAATGTCGACTCATTTGGAAAATGAGTGATGCACTGAGACGCAAATGAATTGCAAAATATATACGTTTCTGAGCGTGTCAGATCCGTTGACTGAAACCTTCCCCGTGAGCAAAACATGATAAGCACCAGAAGGCCAAGGTGTTATATCTTTACAAATGTAAACTAGATTATTAACTCTAGTGCAAGTGGGAGAATGTTGGAGATATGCCCAAGAGGCAATAATAAATTAGTTATTGTTATATCTTAGTGTTCATGATAAATGTTTACATCCCATGCTATAATTGTATTAACCGAAACATTGATACATGTGTGTTATGTAAACAACAAGGAGTCCCTACTAAGCCTCTTGTATAACTAGCTTGTTGATTAATAGATGATCATGGTTTCGTGATCATGAACATTTGATGTTGTTAATAACAAGGTTATGTCATTGGGTGAATGATATAATGGACATACACCCATAGTAAGCATAGCATGAGATCAAGTCATTAAGTTCAACTTGCTATAAGCTTTTGATACATAGTTACCTAGTCCTTCGACCATGAGATCATGTAAATCACTTACACCGGAAGGATGCTTTGATTACATCAAACGCCATTGCATAAATGGGTGGTTATAAAGATGGGATTGAGTGTTCAGAACGTGTGAGTTGAGGCATATGGATAAAGAGTGGGATTTTTCCATCCCGATGACGGATAGATATACTCTGGGCCCTCTCGGTGGAATGTTGTCTAATTAGCTTGCAATCATGTGACTAGGTCACAAGAGATGACATACCACGGTACGAGTAAAGAGTACTTGTCGGAAACGAGGTTGAACTAGGTATGGAGATACCGATGATCGAACCTCGGACAAGTAAAGTATTGCGTGACAAAGGGAATCGGTATCGTATGTAAATGGTTCAATCGATCACTAAGTTATCGTTGAATGTGTGGGAGCCATTATGGATCTCCAGGTCCCGCTATTGGTTATTGGTCAGAGAGGAGTCTCGATCATATCCGCATAGTTCACGAACCGTAGGGTGACGCGCTTAAGGTCCGATGTCGCATAAGTAGATTCGGAATATGAGATGGAGACCGAAGTTTGTTCGGAGTCTCGGATGGGATCTAGGACATCACGAGGAGGTCCGGAATGGTCCGAAGAATAAGATTCATATAAGGGAAGTTGATTTCTAGGTTTCGGAAAAGTTCGGGATTTTTCCGGTGAAAGACCAGGAAGGTTCTAGAAGGTTCCTAGGGTCCCACCAGTGGGCCCAAGACCCTAGGAGGCCTAGCATGGGCCGACGGGATGCACCCTATCCTAATGGGCCAGGAGCACATGCCCCTCAAGGCCCAAGTCGACTAGCCCACTAGGGTTTCCCCAAAACCCTAGGGGGGTCAACTTGGGGGGAAGAAATCCCCCTCCCCCTCTTGGCCGCCGGCCCTAGATGGGTTTGGGGCGTGGGGGGCCACCCAAACCGACCTCCCCCTTATATAAAGAGGGGAGGGTGCAAGGGGGCGCTCACCCCATCAGACCTAGCTCTGGCTGCCCCCTCTCTCCTCCATAATGTTGTACCGGCTTGGCGAAGCCCTGCAGTTTTTCTCCTTCACCACCACCACCACTCCATCATGCTGCTGGGATTCCGAGGGGATCTACCACACCTCCGCTGCCCGCTGGAACGGGGAGAGGACGGGCTTCATCGACACCGTATGCACGACCGAGTACGGAAGTGCTACCGGATTGCAGCATTGGATGATCGACTACATCAACAATGAGATCTAATCTCGTAGGCTTTGGAATCTTCGAGGGTTAGTCTCACATACATCTAGTTGCTTCAATCTTGGTAGATTAGATCTTGCTTCTTCCTAGATTGGATCTTGGATTTTGTTCATGTTCATGGTAGAATTTTTTTGTTTTCCATGCAACGAACCCATCACAAATATCTATCTATCTATATTGTACATGCCATCTTTTGTATGTACACAAATCTTTCCATAAAGAAAATGCAAAAGGGGGTTAAAAGCCAACAACCGGTGCCTGGCCTGGTGTCGTCGGCTCTACCGCCGGCCAGCCCGGTGCCCAGCCCGATGTGCCGGCCCGTGCGCCGGTCGACGGCTGGTTAAGTAGGGATGAGGGTTACCCCTTGGGGCTTCTTCCTCACTCCCCCCTTCAACCACAGCCACCATTGGCGCCGCCCTACCTATCCACCACTCCCTAGAGCATTCCCACCACTAGATTCATCCCATACTCCACTCCACCATAGATCGGACCCCTTGGAGGATCTTCACCAAGGGATTTGGTCCCTCTCAAGCCACTTTTGGAGATCTTGGGATTTTGCTCCTCAAGCCTCCCCTTGAAGTTTTTCTTGCTCCATTGGGCAAAGAGAGCAATGTCTTCGGGTAATTTCCCTCCTCACCTTCCTATGTCTTGGATCCCCTCACACATTGCACATTTGTTGAGGGATTTGAGAATCTAGGGTTAGGACTAGGGTTTGGTCTAGTGCCTCATGCCATTGGAATGCCATACACCTCAATCCATGGGATTCACTCTACATTGCTATAATATGTGTACAAGTATTGAGTTTTTGCATGAATTTGTGTCAAAAATCTGGAGAAGTCATAGTGTTCATCACCACCCGGCCTATGGACCAGTGCGCCGGCTCATACACTGGCCGGGCCAGCGTGTCGCCCGACAGACCGACTGCCTGACCGACTGGTCCGGTCTACAGCCCGGTGCTGTTGGCCGATGTGCCGACCCTCCCAGATTTTTGCGCAATCTCATCAAAACACTTGTATATGTGTTGTACTTTTGGCCTCTTTATTCCTGATGACATGTACACTTATCCCACTGCTATCCCCTCTATTTGCTCATTCACAGGTGGTTCTAGTGATGACAACCGCGCCGCTGTCAAGAGGGGCAAGCATGAGAGGCCCCCGGGGTTCCGTACAAGCAACCGTGTGCACAACAAAGCAGCTCAGAGCAGTGGTCCAGGCAGTTCAGTTGGAGGTCGAACTAAGACAACATCAAAGAAGAGAAAAGGCAAAGATGAAGTTCCAATTGATGATCTTGTGGAGAGATCACCAAAATTCAATACTGGTACTGTCAGATTTCTGGTTGGAGGAGACTCCGAGACGAGAATCCGGCCCTATCATTTCGAGGAACGAACCTACACCCATGGTGACAAGGAATTCTGGACCGAGACTCAGGCTATCATCTGAGATGAGTTCTACAACTGTTCGGAGCTCATGAAGAATGACATCTTTGTGCACCCAAGGCCATCAACAAGGAAGAGCTCAACATGTTCCATGCCACTAAGTACCGCTTTGTGGTTGACACTTTGCAGAAGATGGGAATTTTTGATCTAGTATGCTTGAAGCCTAGCAAGTTCAAGATTCTTGGAGAGTATTGCCCAAGTCTTGTCCGTCAGTTCCATTGCATCGTCTTCTTCCATGATGACCCTGCTCGCACTATGACTTGGATGACTGGGAAGGAGAAGTATTCTTGCAACTACCTTGACTTCTATCAAGCAATGGGATTTGGTAGTGGCCGTGCACATGGATTTCAGATCCACAGTCAGGACCCATTCACTCATGGTAACATTGCTTTCTGCTACCCTCCAGAGCCTACACATGATCCTCCTCTCATCTCAGGGATGTACTACTCTTACCAAGTGCTTGCTAAGATATTCTGTGAGAATCTAGTCAGCAAGTCTGGAGACTCAAGTGACTTCCGAGCCTACCATCTCAACCTCATGTACTACCGCCGTCCTGAAAATGTTAGGACAATTAATGGCTGTGACTATCTCTACAATGAACTGAGACGCTCTGTTCGCAACCGCATGACTCCAAATTTTGCTCAGCATGTTCAGTAGCTCATCAATACTGTTGTGCTATCTCCTTACAATAGGAAAGATGAGGTAGTGAAGATGGAGCCTTTCAAGATTCCTCAACGGGGACATAAACTGGACATACCTGAGATGATGCCTTCGGAGCGAATGTCTAAGGAAAGGCATGACCCGGCTGCTAACTCTAGCTCCTCTATGCACCCCAAGCGGGGTGCTTCCCGCTTCTTAGCAAATCTGTGGCAGATGTGCAGGAATACAAATGATGTGGCTCATCAAAGCCTTGCCCTGAACCAAGATACTAGGAGGCGCCAAAATGAATTCATGGCTGCAAGAAACCATCTAGTGCCTCCTCCTAGTCCTGAACTTGAGCCTGTACCTGCTCCAACTTGGGCGATGCCTCCCATTGATGATGCCATGTTCCAGAACTTCGACCTCTCCCTGTTTGCTCGTGGTGGATCTTCACATGGTGCTCCTCCTCCCAGGACTAGGTTTAGGACTACTCCTGCTTCTGATGATGCTGGTTCTAGCTCCAATAGGACTAGAGATGATGAAGAAAATGCAGACGGTGATGAGGATGAAGGCGAGGAGTGCCTGGGCTTCTACTGATGGGAACGCTAGTTTTTCTGCTCTCTCCTACCTTTCTGTTGTTCCAATGCCAAAGGGGGAGAAGAGAGTAGAGTCTAGGACAAGGGGTTTCCTGGATGTGTGTTGCCAGTTTGCACAAGCCAATTGCTACTTTATTTGCTTCTTATTTGGCTTGTGCTATTTGCTTTCCGGAACCATTTTCTACTGTTAATAATTCGTGTGTGGACAAGTTATTGTATGCTTAATATCTATGTAGGATGACTATGCTTATTACTTATATCTTGTTATATGCCCTTCCATACCATGCTTGTTTCCTAAAGACATTTGGGGAGCTTCTCATATTTTACAAATGGTGCACTTTGCATTCAAACGCAAATTCTCCAAGTGCATACATTATGGGGGAGCTATCGTAATATTTTATATGGAATCAAGGTTCTAAGCTTATCATAATATCTATATGTGACTCTAGCTCGGTTTTTCATCGTATTCCAAAAAGGGGGAGATTGTAAGGGTATTTTACCCTTATCCATTATTTTGGTTACAATGACACCGTAGCTAGAATAATCGGACTAATACATGCCTACAAGATTATTCTGAGGTATTAGTCTAACATGCATAATGGTGTATCAATGGAACAAGAAGGTGAAGAGAGACCCCCACTTCGATGAAAAAGGGAAAAATCAGTTTCCCTCAGGCCGGCGTCTGGTCCGGTGGCACCGGGTGCCACACCGGCTAGTCCGGTGCAGACCGGCCCTGGCACCGGTGCACACTGGGCTCGTTCAAGGGAGTCAGCGCTTCAAGCCCAACGCCAACATCCGGTTTCTGCTGGCTGGCCCGGTGACACCGGTTCCAGTACCGGACCTCCCGGCGAATGCCGGCTGCTATACCGGTGCACACCAGAGCGGATCCAGGGACTCAAAGCGCTCGCTTGACACTGGCCCGATGCCAGGCCCGACGGCTGCCGACCAGCCTGGTCTGTGGCCCGGCGGCACCGGGCGTGCCACCGGCCAGTCTGACGCCAGGCCCGGCAGACCGGCCTCCTGGACAGATCGCTGAGCTGGACAAGTTGTCAACGGTCCCCAACGGTTGGATTTCTAGTGGACCTATATATACCCTTCTCCTAGCTTAGAACGGTTAGGCACTACACTACAAACTGTTCTTGAGCTCTCTCTCTCTCATATTCCATTGACAGAAATACCAAAAGCCCTAGATCTCCCTCCTCCTCCATCCAAAATCAAATCCCTTCGGAGAAAAGCTAGAGGAGGTCTTGATCTATAGTTCCACCGAGCGAAATCTTGTTCCCCTTGTATTCATCAAGATACTTGCACTACTAGGAAAAGGCTTACTGCCGGCGCACCAAAAAGCACTACTGCCGGCGCACCAGCGCCCGCCGGTGGTAACTGGCCGGTGGTAAAGGCTTATTGCCGGCGCACCATCTAGTTCGCCGACGGTAACTCGATTTATCACCGGCGCACAAGCCTAGTGCGCCGGCGGTATGTTTTCCAGGATTCAAAAAAAAAGCAGATCTAGATCTAGGTCGGTCGTGTTCTAGGTCGTCGGTCAAGTTCTAGGTCGTGCCTTGGAGATGTACCGCCGCCACCATGGTCATCTGCTTACAAAGAGGAGGTGGTTGTCGGTGTGGTCGTTGGTGATCGTGGGGTGAGATGAGGTGATGCTTGAGGAGGTGCTCGCCGGCGAGATGCTTGAGGAGGTGCTCGCCGGTGAGATAGCTTGAGGAGGTGTTGCGGTGAGTATCTTGAGGAGGTGCTCCGGTGAGTAGCTTGAGGAGGTGCTCGCCGGAGGGAGGGATTAGAGGGGTAAGAAGGTAGAAGAGGGGGAAAAGTTGAGGAGAAGAGAAGGTGGCCGGAGGGAGTAAGAGAGGAGGAGGAGAAGTGAAAGAGAAGATGGGGGGAATGGAAGAGAGAGAAGGTGCGTCGGGCTGGTTTGGCATATATAGCCTTTGTTACTGCCGGCGCACCTATATGGCCGGGGTTTTATTTTTATTTTTTTCATCAAAATCTAAAACCTGAAAAAGTCCTGTTTCTGTTTTCCAATTGACGAATCCATTTTTTGTCCAAACGGCCGAAGGCGGTTGAATTCTCCAAGGAAATTTCGCGTAGATAGATTTTGATATAAAAAAGTTTTTCATCGGAGGTCGTATGCAACCAAAAAACCCGTTTTACCGAAAGACGATGCCATTTTGCATAATATATCCGAATTCATTTTTTTTTTCAATTTTCACTAAACCTAGATGACATATTACATGGGCATTTCAAAGGATTTAATTTTTTTGAATTTTCTATCATTTTCTTTTATTTTTTCAAAAACTGAAAAGGCGGACCATGGGGGGTGGGGGTGGGGTGGGGGGTGGGAACTGAAAAATGCAGCTCCTCCTACTGCCGGGGCACCACCATGTAGGTGCGCCGGTGGTAAGCAAATTACCACCGGCGCACCAACAAGGTGGTGCGCCGGCAGTAAGGGGAGCTGCAATTTCAATTTGGCCCGGACCTGATTCAGCCTTATCCCTGGCGCACTATTTTTTCATGCGCCGGCAGTATGGGGTCATCGCCAGCGCGGCCGAAACATGGCGCGCCGGTAGTATTTAGCACCGGCGGGCATCCTTTCTGGTTCGCCGGCAATAATATTTGTAGCTATAGGCCTTTTCCTAGTAGTGTTGCTCTCTAGGGTTTCTTGGAAACCCTAGGTGGGCAAAAGCGTCCGGAAGCATTCGGACTATGGATTTGCTCCTGACAAGATTGTGAAGGTTTAGAGGCTTCCTCAAAGTCTACCACAAGTGAAAGAGCTATTCCTTCGTGGGATAGGCTCGAAGAAGAAGGTGAGCCTTCGTGGCGTTGGGAAATCCTTCGTGGGATCCCCACCTCTCCAAACGTGACGTACCTTCTTGCAAAGGAAGGGAACACGAGAATAAACCTTCGTCTCCGTGTGCTCTCGGTTATCCCTAACCGAACTCTTTACTTGTGATATATATGCCTGTGTGAGCCTTCGTGCTTGAGTTACTTGTATCATCATATAGGGTGCCTCACCTAGTTTTGCATTAGGCTCACCTTTATATTCCGCAAAGCCTAATATTGCAAAGAAAGAATTAAAAATTGTAGAAACCTATTCACCCCCATCTAGGTTTACCATCTCTGTACTTTCAATAATACTTCCACGAAAACATGCTCTAATGAATATGTGCTCTTACAGGCTATCACACTGCCACCGCTGGCTCCGGTGGGCGTGGCTGCACCTGGTAGTTGAAGGCGACGGGAATGGAGGGCGTGTCATCGATGGGTCTTGCGCTTGGAGGAGGACGCATGGTGGGAGTCCCTAGGTGTTTGTTCCAAGCGGTGGTGTAGGTGATGTGTAGCGGAGGAGCTAGTGGTGCGAGGTGGTTGTCCTATAGGCGGTATGAGGCGGTGGAGGTGTGGCCACGCGCGGATTTGGTGGCGGTGACACAAACCTAATCTAGGCCATGGATGCCGCTGCTCTAGGGTATGGTGGTTGTGGGTTTCTGGCCGACCAGAGCTGGAGTGCTTGCGATGATCATTGTGTCAGACGAATGGACATGGAGGCTACAATGCAGGCAGAACCATGGCAATCCGGGAGTTGGTTCGAGACTGTGAGATCTCAAGCCGTGCTAGAGAAGGTTGAACTGCATGCACGCTTACGTCCAAGGTGTCGGTGGACCGCAACATTGTGGCTATGACAACGAGGTGTTGTTGCGGCAATGGTGCGAGCCATCATGGACGATGTTGCATGTCCAAAAGGTGGACAAGGGTGGAGGTGTGCGGCGATACACAAAAGTATTAATGCCCATCTTTGTTCAGTGCCGATGGCGACGACGCTTGTGGGTGTCATTCCCTTACTTGGAGGTGACACCGATGTGTTTCGGCATGACCCTCGCTCTAACTTGGGGTTGGTAGTTGTCTTCGGGCGAAAGGTAGGTTCGGAGCCAGATCAACGCCCGATGTTGTTCCTCCGTTAGAAGCATCGTGTTCGGAGACACTGCTTGGAGGTCCTATGTTGCATTCGTTGAGTGCTCGTTGTTGGGGGTTGATTTTGAGGGACGCAGTGTATATTGTCGATGAGTCCAACACGATACCTTTTTATGGATCGACAAAGTCTGGCCTACTCTCAAATTAGCTCAGGTGTTGAGTTCATAGTATGTTGTTCTTTGCAGCAAATTGTAGTCGCCTTGTGCATAGACCTGAAAATATAGTACGCTTGGGTACTCTCGGAAAAAAAAAAGTGTATAGTGTATGTGTATGTGCGTGCAGTAACGAACTCTGCCCTTCGGGATATGGTCTATATGCTGTTAATTAATTCCCCACAGGTGAGGCCTACGAATGCGGATCTATAATGAGAAACCCCAGGATTAATCTACTGAACTAATTCTTCCGCCGCGCCGCGCCGCACCGCACATGGCCTCCACCTCGGCGGCGCCGGCGCCGGCGCTGGAGAAGTACGTGCCCAAGAGCATCCTCATCACCGGCGCGGCGGGGTTCATCGCGTCTCACGTCGCCAACCGCCTCGTCCGCGACCACCCGTCGTACCGCGTCCTCGCCCTCGACAAGCTCGACTACTGCGCCAGCCTCAACAACCTCGCCCCCGCCCTCGCCTCCCCCAACTTCCGCTTCGTCCGCGGCGACGTCGCCTCCGCCGACCTCGTCCTCCACCTCCTCCTCGGCGAGCGCGTCGACACCGTCATGCACTTCGCCGCGCAGACCCACGTCGACAACTCCTTCGGCAACTCCCTCGAGTTCACCAAGAACAACGTCATCGCCACCCACGTCCTCCTCGAGGCCTGCCGCCGCGCCGGCCCGGGCGCCGTGCGCCGCTTCGTGCACGTCAGCACCGACGAGGTCTACGGCGAGACGGACAGCGACGCCGCCGTGGGGAACCACGAGGCGTCGCAGCTGCTCCCCACCAACCCCTACTCCGCCACCAAGGCCGCCGCCGAGATGCTCGTCATGGCCTACGCGCGCTCCTACGGCCTCCCGGCCATCACCACGCGCGGCAACAACGTCTACGGCCCGCAGCAGTTCCCAGAGAAGCTCGTCCCCAAGTTCATCCTCCTCGCCATGCGCGGCGGGCCCCTCCCGGTCCACGGCGACGGCTCCCACGCCCGGAGCTACCTCTACTGCGACGACGTAGCCGAGGCGTTCGACGTTGTGCTTCACCGGGGCCAGATTGGGAGCGTCTACAACATCGGCACCACCAGGGAGCGCCGTGTCATCGACGTCGCGCGCCACATCTGCGGGATGTTCGGCCTCGACCCTGCCGAGGCTATCCGGACGGTGAGCGACCGCCCGTTCAACGACCACAGATACTTCATCGACGACCAGAAGCTCAAGGCGCTGGGGTGGTCGGAGCGCACGCCGTGGGAGGTGGGGATCAAGAAGACGGCGGACTGGTACATCAAGCACGGCAACGACTGGTGGGGTGATGTGTCCGGCGCGCTCTTGCCGCACCCGAGGATGCTCACGCCGCAGCAAAGCTTCGACTCGGCCTCCATGACAAACTTTGATTTCAATTAGTCGATCAATACTCCATTTAACTAGGTACGTATGTGCTTAACACTTGTTGCATCCTTGTATTGTTATCAACTACTATATCCAGGTTCAGTTGCAGCGAAATGGCACTTATGTATCTAATGATTCATGGATGAAATTTATAGAAAATACTCCACCGACTTTGCATCCATTTACAGGTAGATATAGATAAATTTATGCGAAGAAGTATCAGCTGGGTTGCAAGGAATGAAGTAGTATCATCACACATTAACAGTAGATACAGATACATTTCATTGGTGGCGCAAAGCCTTACTTATGGGATAAAGTAGATTTTGGGTGTATAGAAATACACTCATTCATGGGAAGTTCTAGTAATATATATAATTTCACAGCTATATAGCTTCAATTTTACTTGAAGGCACATGATAGAGATAGTTGCGTGCAGATCCATCAATCACCTTTCAACTGCAATTCAGATGAGAGCAGTAAAGCGTTACAATACAGCCATGTTTAGTTAAAACGTACTATCTTGTTAAGGGAGCACTTAAATATTCTTCTTTGTATGAATTAATTAATATGCGATTGTTTCAAAGAGTTAAGAAAATTCTCATCAAATTTGCACTAAATGTGCCATAATTAATAGTAGATAATACTGCTCCCTACAAATTGAATTCTGAACTCTATTTGTTATTGAAGAAACATACGCAAAATCACTGGAAATAATCAAGAGTAAAGAGCAACACAGATTGGTAATGCACTACTAGTAGCTGGAGTTTTGTTTCTTTTTGCCTGTTTCTAGTCCTAAAAGTCAGAAATTGTATAGAATGCCATTTATCAGTTTAGCCACTTTATCTCTTTTTTTTAGAATTTTTATGTTTTAAATTATTTACATGCATTTCAAAACACCAAGGATGCATGAATATAAATGAGTATTTATATGTAGAACCGACTCTAATATTCGTTTTTGAACTAGTGTACATATAAATATACAGCATAGAAGAATAATTTACCTGTGTTGAAAGCTTTTCGGTCCTCCTGCTGCTGGTAGTACTGAGGCTGCTGCATGATGTTGAACTGCAGGAAGGTTCTGATATTTTGCTCGTACTCAGTCGACGTGGAAGCCGCCCCCATCATGTTCAATGTCTGCTGTTGCCCCCTTTCATTCTCAGCTACCTGCATTGATTAGTTAATGACCTAGAGTTTCAGTAAGTTATATACAGTGTAGATCTTTTATGTAGAGGTCACATGCAGTTTTCTTCAGTGAGGAAGAGATACTACTTACTTTGTTCCTCAAGTACAAGTTGTCATTCTGCAGCTCCATTTCCTGAAAAGGACTCATCTTGTAACTTCAATATTTGATGCAAAATAGAGGAAAATTAGCAAGAAAATGATGCTATTGCTTTGCTGTATTACCCTTCTCTGCATGTACTCAATTTCAGCACATAGCAATTCATTCTGCAGGTAATGTAAAGCTCAGTAGTTAGAGAAACAAAATAGTTATTTTAAACCTAATCAACCATGGATGTGTGGTTGTAGGAAACTGAACCTTTCTTGCCCTGATCTTTCCTAGGCCTTTGTCCAGTCTTCCCTCTAGCTGCTTCAGGTCTCTGTGGCTCATGGTGGCCATAGAATCCCCTATCAGGGTCCTAAAGAATCAATGTACATACGAGTCAATTTAATTAAAAAGATCTTCCTTCATGAGCCGAATCGACAAAGATCTAAGTTGATGAAATAATAAACCTGTTGGAATTCTGCAAGTTGGTTATCTGCTGTCTCAGCTTGGCAGACTCCTGCTGGTAGTGCTGCGAGTTTGTAATTTGAGTTCATTTAGAAATATTTCAGATATTGGTATTGGTGGATGACTAATGAATGCACCAGTTTTCAGTTCGAAACTTACTTAATATGAATTTCCACTCATCCATATTAATTTATTGCATATGTTTTTTAGAAAGAATTTCTGGTATAAGAACATACTTTTCGAATTGAACATTGCTTTCTTTCGCAAAAGAGGCACAATTTTACAATCTATGTTAGTTATTTTATGCAAAAACAGAATAGGAAACTGCGGAATACTTTTTCAGCACATTGTTTCAGAATAATAAAGTAACCCCAAAGTGGTTACAATCACACATGCTGGGACGTCTCCATGACTCTATGCAACATAAATCACCTCTTGATCCTACCGATACTAGAAATTAACAACAATTTGCATACCCAAACAACTAAATTTGGACAAAACAACCTGGAACGAAACATAGATTATGAGCAGTCCCATAACACGACAGCTAATTTTAGCGCGTGGCGGTACTACTTAGAAACCCAAGTAACCAGTAATACGAACACATTTATAACCATGTAGGAGTAGGACTGTTGTCCCTAGACTTACGTCGACAATTAATGATGGTTGAAAAATTCATACGATATTACATTATCATATGCACTTCTACGCAAACCATAAATATTAAATGATTGTGCAATGTCTCATTCCAATATGCACACACAAGTCCACCTCAACAATATTGGTATTCAAGTGCATCTTGCAAGCATGTCCCATGTTAGTTTTATGAGACTACAAATATTCTTGACACACAGGAACATACTCTGTAATCTAAGAAAATAGTTCATAATACATATGTAGCAACATCTGTGCATACGCCTACAGGATCTACCTCTGACGGTCTGACCAAATCTAAACCAGAGAATTGGTTAAGCAGTGTACGGAGGAACATATCAATATCATTAACTAGGAAAAGAATTGGTTATATTTGTTTCTTACTTCCTCTGTTTCATAATACATATAAGAAGTTTTGGTAGGCAAGGCGCGGTGGTAGTATTTTGTAATGCAATTTTTTTATTTATTTCATGTCCAAGATATGCATGCGATTGCCTCTTAGAATCATGCATAAGATTGTCCAGCGGACAACTAAAAATATATGATCTGCTGGTCCAAACAGGTTCTCTTTGGATTTAGTCTCACTGGACTTCCCATTGTGTAATAACCATAAGTTTCCTTGTGACCAGGATGTCCAATCTGAAGATTTTGGTCAGAGGATTCATATTTGACACCGGAACACAGTTAGATAGAATGTTGCCTACGGCTTCCGTAGACTAGGACAGCATGAAATCTAGGAGGCAGGGTCTAGAAATACTTTCTGTTGACTTGCTGAGTGACATATGATGTTACCTCTTGTTTCAAAAAAAAAAAAACATATGATGTTACCTGGGCATTGATCTCTGCAACTGTACCAGCATTGGAGGTGTCACTCGTCGTCTTCTTGTACCTCTCAATGGTTGCCTTCACACTGCATTTGGGTACCATGAGGTTAGAACACGTATGCATATGAACCTCCTATTAGCAAATACCACATTGATTAACTGTAGGTGATAGACTAATTAATCCAGTTCTTACGAAACAGGATTATATTATAGGCAAAATTTAGAAACCAAATATTTAAGAATATAAAGGTGGATCAGGGAGGATAGTGATAAAATTAAATTCTGCTACACTTACATATAATTCTCACATGAGGATAGTTTAGACTGTTGGTTGTTAAGATTCAAGACCATGAATTTAGTTAATTATTGCTACATCCACAGCCACATATAAATATAGTTCTCACATATTCACTGACCTAAACAAGGTCAAAATACCAAAAATAGACCAAGCTAGTCAATTACATTTGTGTCTTACTTTACTGACAATGTATAGAAAGTTACGCTGTTCTGTTGAACAAGAACAGTGTGAAATCCACAAGGTATAGGAAGCACAAGCATCACATGCCACGCTGGACAAAGGGGTGTGCTATCACAACACTCCGTGGGCTAGTAGCTACAACAGTATATGGTCGCTCTTTACCGAGGTCCTTTTCTATATGAACAGGACTTGGGGCTACAGTATTCAGCTAACCATCCATAGATTGCATTTGACTCTAGAATTACACCAATTGTGCTTGTATTCTATGTTACTGAATCCATCAGTCACTTTCATGTTAATTCTCCAATATAGCTATGCACGCTGACATGGTATTTTTTCCAATAAGTGTTACTCACATAACATTTAAGGAAAGATTTCAACATCTGGTTTTAGACATGCCCTGATTTGACATGCAATATTTTTCTTTGAACGCCAGTGGCCTGATGTGACTCTTATTTAAAACTCCCAAGTCTGGATACAGATATTTGGAGGAAATTATGAAATCCAGATAGAATAAACGATGGCAGTACTAGTCAGAAGACGCTGAATTACCTAGTTTGATATCAAACCTGTCAAAAATACCTAGATTGATATCAAGACATAAAATACATTCATTTATTAGACTGGTCTTTTTTTAACTGATTAAATTTCATGCCATCAATGGTTATATGCAAGCTAGCGTTAATGTGGGAATGTTTAGAACTTTGAATTCAAAACAAAAGTGCCAACATTAGTGTAAGAAAATGATTAGTGGTGCTAAAGGAATAAAAATATAACCGCATAAGTTCTAAAAATTGGAAGAGTTTATGCAGTTATCTGGACCAGTTCATCCTTAATCGATGGTTTTATTACTTTATTATTTATTTTGATTGAAGGAATCACTAGATTTACAATATTGAAACATTGACAATAGCTAGCCAGGTGGTGGTCTGCACCAACATCTTCAGTACTTGGCTAAATTTTGTACTGGTGGATATCTTACAGATGTCAACAACTCTACATACGTATGTAAGAGTGGTGTGAAGCATTCTATCTTGGACCTCCATTGCTTGAAATTTCATATAGTCCCCATTTAGGTCATGAACAGTTTTCAGATTAATTAATAATTATTTCACACAAGCTAATTACCAGTCTCATCCGGAAAGACCATGACATGGTATTTTGTTAGTCCATGTATTAATGCATCAGCTAGTGTGTTCTAAGAATGAGAATTTGAAAAGCATGTTCAGTTGTTTACTGCAAAAAAGGGGACAGTTCAGGTCATTATGGAATCAGTCAGGACTCTCGAGCTACAAAATGCAGGAAAAGTTTGATACCGTTCAAAATGACAAAACTATTCACCGAAAAAAGAAAATTTCTTCAAAATAAAAATCTTGTAGGTCAAGAACAAATTTTCAAACAAATTTGTTTTGCCGTAGTAAATCCGAATGTATGCAATAAGTGGAGAAGACTCTCTGCACCAATAACTCGGCATGAAGATTTTGGAGTCCTTTTCTTCAAGATCTGCTGAGAGCAACAATGCTCTCATCTTAGGCGGAAAAAAAAGCATGCCAATTGTCAAATGGTGCACAACCATTTCTGTGGAACACAGGCAGACAAGATCCATTGGCCAAATCTTACTCCATCCCTCTGTCCATCCATCACTCTATAGCACCATATGAAATCACAAGTATACCACACAAAATAAAACAGCAAGAAACCGTCGTGTCACCCAATTTCCTCTCCAAGGCCCAACACTTAACAGAACGCTTCAAAGACCATCATCACTGCTGGTGCCGCTACCACCACCATCTGCCACCGACGAGACGGAGCGAATGTCACATCGCCATTGTATCGCGTATGTATAATAATGCAGAACCACTGTTGACAAGGACGCGCACTGTTCATGGAGATTTTCTCTCACCGCTGGACGGAACCTTAGCATCGTCGAGCAGGCCATTGGCTGCGAGCGCCATGATTGGCTGCGAGCAGATCAACAGAGAGCGCAAGCTATTACCCGGTGTTTATTGGGGAGAACCAGGGCCAGTCCAGAGTCTCTTCTTTTACCCACTGGGTTCTTCAGACCATTTTACCAGCCTTCCCTCTCTCTCCGCTGCAGCTGCTGTACCCGATGCAACGAACGTACACTGGCTTGGCTCCGTACATAGGCAGCCTTCACATCACTGTACACACACAGACCACTAGGGAGGGGTTGTCACTTGCCACGAGGATTCAGGATTACTACGTGTCACTCACGGTAGATATGCTTCAAGTAGTAGAACCTTTTGTTCCGAATTAGGTCTAAACTAAAGTCTGGAGTAACTCATGCATGCGACGAATACACATCGAATTTCGTAGTTTGAATTAAGTATTTTATTCGGACAGAGGAAATGTCTCAAAGGAAACCCTGAACATTTTTACTTGATCACACATTGCCGTGTGAATTTATGCACGCACATAAATCCTTTCTCTGTTCCCAATTAGGTCTAAACTAAAATTT
Organism: Lolium perenne; assembly: GCF_019359855.2. Taxonomy (NCBI): domain Eukaryota; kingdom Viridiplantae; phylum Streptophyta; class Magnoliopsida; order Poales; family Poaceae; genus Lolium; species Lolium perenne. The sequence goes on from NC_067244.2 coordinate 66,557,359, forward strand.
AGAGAAACGCATGATAGACTCAAGGGAAAATCCATGACATTTTTACGGTTTGATGGTCCAAGACAGAAGCACGAATTTATGAATGTATATATCCATTCTGCAGTGACAATTTTTTAAATTACACCTTATATTTAATAACAGTTACTAACTTCTTTTCCTTCGAAAACACACATGAGATAACAATTACCTTGTCTAGCATTTTTATTTGAGCCTATTAATTTTTGTAGTAATAAGAAATTAAACTCCATGATTATTAGTGTGAGCATTTTTCTAGCAATATTCCTGATCCTTCTATATACGAGCACAAATAAATATTCATTTGTACTACTTCTGGAGGGATACTGCATATATATAGGATGGTACCATGCGGCCATCACTTCTCAGTGTCAATATATTGTTAAATATGTAATACATGAAAGGCAGAAATGTATGCGCAAAACCACAAATCAGTTTAAAGAGGTGCCATATTGCCATGTAATTTGATGCTGTCTCTTCCTATTTCACAGCATGAAAAATTGCAAATGTAAAAAATGCGAATAAGAGTTGTAATTTGTATATAAACAAACCCTTCAGGTATATTAGAAATAAGCGCCTAACGAAGCAGCAAAGAAAGAAAGTAGAGGAAAAAGAAAGCTAGCCATACGATCGATCCAGTGCGCTCTTTTCTTCTTTACTGCTGCGGTGCTGCCTTGGCTGGTTTGGCGCCTCATGAAAAGTACAGTGCTGCTGCCAGAAGGCAGGGACCCAGAGGTCTCGTGATGAGCGTTGGTTAAGCAAAGGACGCCCACATGGCTCTCTAATGAGGAGAGAAGTGCAGCTGCCACCACACGCTCAGACCAACAGTATCATCTACAGCGCGAGGAGACAGAGACAGAGGGATGGGGGCACATGGGATGGAACCCTAACCCTAACCCACCATTGGCCGGGAACACAAGGAGATGATGCAAAAGAAGCAACATGACATGGTGTTACTTTTACCTCTCTCTCTCTCTCTCTCTCTCTAGCACACACAGAATCTTGCATAAAGTTACCAAGTTACTGCAGATATACCAAGCCCTAAGAAAGAGAGAAAAGCTGCTAGCAGATCTGCCTCTACACACAATTGAACTAGCCAATAAAAGTTGGAAGAATTGAAGGAGAGATCACAAAATAGATGAGATGACTTCTTGTATTTTGTGTGAAAACATACATATATATGTTGCTGCCTTGCTGGAATAAATATACCATGAGGTAAATATGAGGGATCTAAGCTTCACCTTCCCATCCCTCCCTCCCACACACACCACAGAGAGCAAGAAAGGAAAGAACATAAATGGAGCAAGAAAAGAAGAGGACCACCAAGCCCCAAGCAAACACAGACACCCATTACACACAAGAAGAGCTCAGAGGCATGTACACATGCTTCACAAGGCATACACTGTGCTGAATCTACCCACACATCTAGCTCACCTCACCCAAACGCTAACGAAACCAGCAACGGAAACATCAGCACACACACGCGCGCACACAAGGAAGAAGAAGCTGTTGCGATTTCTGATTCGGCTCTCCTCCGGAAGGAAGCACGGAAATAAACAAGACAGTTAATTAACAGAACGAGTATAGCAAGAAAGATGCAGCTCCCCCTTTCCCCTTCTTTCCACCCCCAAACGAGAACCAAAAAGGTTGGAGGTAGCCAGCTCCAATTCGGGCAAGATCACATGAACATACGGCCGGCATGTGTTTGTTTGTGGGAGAGAAAAACATGTCACCTGTTGTTGGAGTACTCGTAGAGGCGGCCGCGGCTGGAGAAGACGATGAGCGCCACCTCGGCGTCGCAGAGCACGGACAGCTCGTACGCCTTCTTCAGGAGCCCGTTGCGGCGCTTGCAGAAGGTCACCTGCCGGTTCGTCGTGTTCTCGATGCGCTTGATCTCGATCCTCCCTCTCCCCATCTTCTCTGCAGCCTCCGCCGAGCCTGAGCCTGAGCCTGACCCCGGCGACACCGACTCCTTCACCTTGGAGTTGGAGCAAAGCAAAATTTCAGTGAGCACCCAATCGACAACAATATATATCAACGCAGATCGATCAAGAATTGCGAGCAAAGAAAGATGTCGATCAATACCAACAAATAACGATGTCGACCAGTAATATTATTGGAAGATCGATGGATCTAAAACTAACAAACAATCGAACGAGAGTGGAAGAGAGAGCATGTATGATACTCGAGCTGGTCTTTTAATATACACGGTTCCCTCGCGCGAGCTGCCACTTCTTGGACCATTCGTTGGAACCGCGTAGAAAAGTTGAGGCTACAATCTCTCTTATGAGATTGCTTCGTTAGAGGGTAAACATCCCTAGCCCCGAATCTCACCCTCTTCTTGCACATCTAGCTATTTCCCCCACCCAGCAGTAGCCATGATTCTATTCTACGGCCAGCTAGATACGCATCCAAATCTTCACCTTTTGGAAAACGGAGACTTAAAGAAGAAGATAGTTTCAGAGGAAGATGCAATTACCATTAGGCCTGCGGATGGCGTAGCCAGCTGCTCCTCGAGAATTTGCATGCTTGTTTCTGTGGGAGCTAGAGAGAAAGAGATGGATACGGCCGGGGAGAGATGAGGAGGAGGAGAAATGAGGGAGAGGAGTGTGTTTAAAGGAGAAAGGTAGGAGCAGGGTGGGGAGGCGATGGTATAGTGGCAGCTGTGGCCCTTGGTGTTTCTTCCTTCTGGACTCTCTTCTCGAATTCCTTTCCCCTCTGGGTATCTCCTTTCATTTTTTTTTTTTTGTGGTGTTGGTTCTGTGAAATGTCAGAACTGTGTTAAATTGTTTACCATGACGTGCGCCTAAACTAGTTTGGAACCTGGGAGGCTTTCCCATAAGTATGTTGTAAGATATATAGATGAAAACTGTTGGGGAAACTTGAGACTTTCTTGATTTGTTCCTAGCAGTTTTAGTTCAACCGAAGTTGGCAGAGAGATGCTACTTGCTAAAAGAAAATTAGCTAGAAACATCCAAGCTAGATACTACTTCTTATTTCCAAACAATTCACTTGTGACTTTGCAGGACTAAGCTAAGTAAATATTCTATCTTTGAGACAAACTGTTATGAACATAGCCATCGTGTGCTGTTTTAGAGAAACCATAAATCCACACTTAACTGGTAATCTGACAATAAACGAGCTTCCAAATTGATTGTTTTTCTTACGGCGATGGAAGTGGCGACTTATAATATGTTTTTTTAATTACAACTATTACATGAATTCAATTTGTTTTGAATCTAGAACTCGGTCAGCCAGACGCCGATCAACAGACTAGGTGCCGATCAACCAGGTTTGCTTTTTGGTGCTGATCGGCCACTCAAGCAGGTGAAAGCCAATGCAGATAAGGGCCACCAGACTGCCGATTGGCGTCTGGTCGGCCGACCGAGTCCTAGATTCGAATTTTTTTAGAATCACGTATTATTTGCAAAAATGTTTAAAAAAATTCGTATTATTGTTTTAAAAAATCGCATGGAAGTGAACTTCAAAATCTCTGTCCTGCCCAGGAACACACACAAAGTTTCATAAGATCATGTGCTCAATTTTAACTTTTAGTCAACTAAAGTAAAAAAAAAGGAACAAGTTCATATTGTAACATCCAATCTTGTATATTTCATTAGAAATTACAACCAGTCATCCTAGTTGAACGGACGGGTCTCCATGATGTCGCGCATGATACCCTTATCTTCTCCGCTCGATTCATAACTTGAAAAGCCACCCCAAACGTGAGCAACTTGTAATGTCGGCAGTAGGATGACGATATTTTCACTATTTCATAGGTCTTATGACTTGTCCTTGTTTCCCTCTTGTTCCTACCGGTAGAGGTTCTCAAGAACACGACATCAGTTAGAGCCATCGGATTTGTTCTTGTGGAAGGCGCACAAGTCATTGGCGTTCACTTCTCGAGCACAAACCCGAAGTTCTCTTTGTTGTGGACGTTCTTACCCCACCCACTTTCACCTAGACATGTTCGGGGTTGAGTTCCCCTTGGACTTTTGGTTGTGATTTTATTGTACCCTGCGAAGACAGTGGCCCGATGGGGGGAGGGTCACACTTTTGCCTTTTTCAGCCATCACGACGGTAGAAATGGCCATCTACTTTAGTGAAGATCTTGATCTCTACTGGACCTAGGATTTTACCAAAGTGTATGGCACACCAAATTTGACGTGTGTTTCGATATTACTGAATTACCAATTCAGAAAATAAGGAAAGTTTGAAATGTCATTTGGCATAGAAGCTAAAATAACATGTAATTGAAAGATTAAGTTGAAAAGTTGCATAAACTATCATACTCATACTTCAAAGACTGTACTAATAGATTGAAATATGCATAAAATAAACTTAATTACCATACACTTTTTATGCCTTTGTGTTTCAACAAGTTCAATAGATATGTCACCAAGATTCCCCTGCCCTTTGAAGCTATCATATCGTCTCATGTCATGACTCTAATTATCAAGTTGCAATTCAAGTTTCAGAAAATAATTGCACGATATATCGTTAGGGTAGAACTCAGCTAGTCTGTGTAATTTTTTTGCATATAATTAATGAAGCAAAAGGAGTTTGAAAGACTGGAGGCCGACATACAAGAGAGTTACTCCATATTAATATCATCAAACTTATTATCAAGCTCTTAAATAATTCAATCAATGACACCAATATATACTTCTCTGCGACAGTGGTCAAGATTTTTTTTGGTTTTGGGCACTCATACCTTGTTCATTTTCACAAGGCAAATAATTATCATTCATAGTAAAGACTTCAATGTCATGCTTACAAAAAACAAAGTGACCTCTAAAGGAATTGAACCCAACTATGAGACCTGAGTTGTTGCATTTTGGTTCTTTTCCACATTCGCTTCTTTGCAAACACGTAGATAATTTATTTGTATATCCAAGAATAACAAACATTAAGTGTGCAAAGAAAGCAAACTCTAAGGTCACAAATGATCCAATCACATAATGCATTCTTGTCCAGTAATCCTTATATGAAGTATCATTCCAAGATCGGTAAATATGTCATGAATTGCGGAAAACATAACAAGCATGGTGTAACGAAAGCACCACCAAGTGCCAGCGGGACTAGAACAACCAGTCACTTGCTTTATCCTCTTTGAGTTCCAAGTTCACTAAACCAAGCGATTTCTCGATACTCTCAAGCCTAGCATTTTGATCATAACCTTGCAAAAGGCGACTCTTGCATGACCAAAGTTTTTTCCTTTCATATTGTTGGCCCCATCATAACCTCGAATACATATTTGTTTCATAGTGAAGCCATGACGAACAACTAACCTTATGATTAGACAACATTGATATGTGGACGGGGGCTCGGATGTTCTGTTCTTCTCTAGTGCTAACTAGATACCAGGAATCATCAGTTTTTGGTTGCCTCTTTGCCAAGCCGTGTTGGGTTTTCTTGACCATCACTTTTGTTTTAGCCATTCGTATTGCTCAGCATATTTTGGTTGCCACTTCTTATTTTATGGGGCCTTTCTTTATTGAGATCATGTGCTGATTGGAATATTTGGAAAGAAAGAAAAGTTTTTTTAATCTTCAAGGGGACTATTCTTATTTTGATATATGGAAAGTAAGGTGTCCGAGTGATCTCTTGGTGCGTCAGTGTAGTGATAAATCAATTGTTTCTCAAAATATCCTTCATTGCCTGCTGAGTACTTTTGCTTAGTTTATCTTTTGTATTTTAGACTAGTTGATCCCCTCCTAATGTAATTATTTTGTAACACTTTTTGTTGTCTTTTTATATACAAAAGGTCCACATTGTAGGGGCTTCCTCTACGGTAATGTTCTTCAAAGAAAAAAATAGACAACGCTTCACTTGCATAATTAAGTGATAAACATTTGGGAAATATCATGTACATGAACAGCTTACTAAAGTTCTCACACGTCCTTCCGGATTTACCAACATAACGGAAGCAAAGAGCTAGTCGTTATGTATGCGATATGTCACTAAAGTTCTTTTAAAAAAATCTAGTGTTCCAAATAATTAAGCTAGTACTTAAGGTGTGTGATGTCTTTCCTCTTGTGTTGTTTATTTTGCATAGACTAATTAGGCTAGTACTCCTGGGTCTACAAATACATCAAACCAAATACCAAAAATTGCATCTCATATATCATCAAATAATAACAGGATCCACAACAGGAACATATGTGAACATAATTATGTAGGGAAACTCATATGGCCCATGTGATCATAATGCATATATAGAGTAGCGCTATTTGACCCCGAGGATGCATAGTAGTTATTCTACACACACACCCTATATCTTTACAACTGTAAGTAATTTTTATGTCACATAAATTTTGACTTACTTCAGAAGCCGAGTAGAACATAAGAAAAATAGGCATGTCATAGTTTTATTTATTTACGTGAAATAAAAAATGATGTAAATAAATATTTTTTGTGTTTTTACATTGTAATAACTCATATAGTGTGTTTTATGTTGTTTTTTTGTTTATATTCAATACAAACGTAATTGTTTGTATACAAAAATGTATTTTTATTAAAATGTAACAACACAAAAATATGCTTGGTGTAAAATAACTTTTCTGCACCCTAGATGCTGAATAGCGTTAGAGAGAAAGAGATCAAGCTATTGCCGTAAACTCGAAGTTTGGGGAGGACTACTCCCTCTTCATCATGGAGACGTTGGTCATGATGTTGGTGGAGTCGAAGGAGCAATTGGGGCAGTTCCAGCAGAGTCTCCTCCTCCAAGATTCGAATAGGGCAACGTTTCTCTCTACCTTTTAATGTTTTTGTGTTGCTGGTTGCCTCCTCGTGAATTCACATAAAAGGGCATATATATAGTCGATTTAATGTCAAAACACATATGTGGGCAAAAGTTTGAGATTGAAAGGACATCCGAGGGGGAGAACCACCCCACTGCGCGTCTGGGGCTACTAGGTGCACCATGGGGGGCTTCTCTGTCCTTCCGGGAGATTTTGGCCATCTCATTTTGGCACACTCCTTTTTCTTGACAAATATTTGCGTGGAAAAAAATCTCAAGACTTTTGAGTTCATGCAGGTATCTGAAAGTCACAAAAATACACAAAACGGAGTTTTGCTGTTAGGCAAAATTCTAACACAAAGAGGGAGGACTTTGTGGAAACTCTAATATTTATCATTAGAATACATGGTGGAGACTCTAATTATGATGTAAATATGTTGAAATATAACATAATAAATGATAAATTTTATCGATACATTTCTGACGTATCAACATCATCCCTAAGCTTAATCTATGCTTCTCCTCAAGCATAAAGATGATAAAATAAACATGAAATTTGGAGTTTATTTTCAATAGATACAAAATTTGATCAGCATGATAGTGTAGTAATTAATTGCAAAGATAATATCAGCAATAAATCATCCAATATGTGTGTGTGTTGCTTGATTAGTGGTTTTTACTACTAGTATGTACAGTTTGGCATCATGGTATTCCACGGCACACCCAGCATACCATATGGGTCTCCCGGGATCTCGATGATCTCCCATCAATTGTTGGATCGGGGGGAACTATTCTTTGATGATCTTGGCCGAGCATCGCCTTTTATACAGAATTCTTGAATAGCATAATAACTTCTAATGGTGCATGTTATTTACCGTATTCAGATTGACTTTGAAGTGTCTCAAAAAATCATGAAGTGCTCATTATCTCGCATGGAGATATTCTCCAGATCAAGGTTTTGTTGCAACCTTTCCACATCGTGTCATTGAGAAGCTCTCAACGGAGATGGCTTGAAACGATGCCCAACTGCAGCTCAAACTGGGCAGCTTATTACAGATCCAGAAGAGTGCATTCCATTTTATGCATGTCGGGGTTGATATTTATCAGGGTGGCTCTACCACACCCCCTGCTGCCCCACCCACACACAAATGATCCTTATGGTTTGAGGAAACATGAGACTGCATCAATGGTTTTGTAGTAATCCTCATATGCCCTTTATCCATCGTTGAGCGGGATGGTGTCCGTCATGAGTGTCCTGGCGGTAGACCCAAAAGTCATCTACTTCTCCAGGAGAGGGAAGATCATGTTGTCACGCCGCTGTCAAGGGGAACTATCCACCATCGTCAATACCAATACCTCGTCAACGTAGATATGATTATCTTCATCACCATCTTCACCAAGATCACCATCTCTATCACCATTGAAAGCTTCACCCGACTCACAGTTGGTGTAGATCAGAGCTTAGCATAGCTTTCGGTTGCTGTTCAAATGTTCCCGTTAATCAGTCTAAGTGAAGTTATACTTTTATATTGTGTTGTATTTCATATGCCACTAATCACTTCCATGACTCATTATTGTGAGTAATTACCTATGTTCCAAGGTGCATAGTATGAATTAGTCATGATTTGATGGCCTTTCAAATAAAATTGATGAGTCTGGTTGTGATATCATTTGTTTGCAAGAAACAAAGAGAGATAATTTTGATATGGAATATCTGAGGAAGTTTTGCCGAAAGAAATTGGATAAATTTTAATTCCTCCCATCCGTTGGTGCTTCTAGAGGAACTGTTATTATTTGGAATGGATCATTGTTCTCTGGTGAACTTGCTTTCTCAAATGAATTTTCTTTCTGTCAAGCTCACTAGTAATCTTTCGAATGAATCATGGAATTTAACGAATATTTATGGGCCATGTCGGCCTAAGAGGAAAGCTAGATTCATTATCTGGTTTTCAAATATTGATATGCCAGATGACTTTGACTGGATTATTGTGGGGAATTTCAATTTTATAAGGCAACCCTCTGACAGAAATAAACCTGGTGGTGATGTGAATGACATGCTCATCTTTAATGAAGCTATAAGAAATCTTGGTCTTATTGAGTTACCTATGAAAGGAACAAAAATTACCTCGAGTAACATGCAACATGACCCTCTTTTGGAAAATCTGGACTGTTTTTTTACTTCTGCTACTTGGACTCATTCTTACCCTTCCACTTTTGTATATTCCATCTCAAAACAAACATCTGATCATGTGCCCTGTGTAATTTCCATTGGTTCCAAGATCCCTAAAGAAAATATTTTCATATTTGAAAATTACTAGATGCAGCACAGTCAATTTAAGGACATTGTTGGACAACATCCTAGGAACATAACTCCCCCTAGATTTTACAAACCAATCACATATGCAACAAGGATATATGAAATTGTATATATAGCATAGGCACAACTTGAGGCAACACAATACAATATAAGGAGTTTGAGTGCATGAGTCATACCTTTGCCTTGAGAAAACCCAGACTCAAAAAATTATGCCTCCAAAGAGATGGTGTAGCCAATAGAGAGGAATAACGAAGTCCAACATACTCATACCATAATAGGTCTTATTAGAAACCGGGAGATCCACGAATAGAATAGAGTATCAAAGTATCAAGCACGAATAAAGTTCACGATAACTAGGGACAAAATGTGATGCCAAGACCGAAAAGACCAAAATGAAGCACCAAGCCCTTGGCATCCCCATGCAAAATCCCGTTCCTAATAGAACAACTTCTTCCCATTTGGCATCGGAAGACCAAAAAGGAAGAAGAAGCATGTTAACGGCCCAAGAAGATCACTCGTCGTCATCATCCTTGTCATCCTCCTCCTCGTCGTCCTCGCCCTCATCCTCCTCATCACCTTCTCCTTCGTCTTCATCCTCATCTTCCTCATCATCTTCAGCTTGTCCTTTGCCATGAGGTGGAGAAGGGTGGTTTCGGGGATGGAGTCTTTGGAGCTTGTCCACTTGTGCTTGGATTTCCACTCCTCGGGAGGGGTGATGATGTCCTCGGAGCCATCGGAGACGGGGATGTTCATGTGAACCATCATGGCCTTTTGGAGTTTGTGGATCTTCTTGTTTTGCACATGGGCATCATACATCCGGTCTTGGAGGTCTTCCTTGAAGCAAAAGGACTTCTTGAGACACGAAATGAGCTTGGCAAACCACCCCTTGGTCTTGATGGATTGAGGCACATAGTCGGAGTCATCGATATCTGCCTCCTCATCTTCCTTATCCTTGGGAGCATCGGGGCCAAACCTTGGCTTCAAGTGAGTCTTGACAATGGGGCTACGCACAAGGAGATTAGTGATGCGGCCACATTGAGTGATGGGCTAGTCAGCGATGCCATAACCAACCCTTGTCACCTTTAGAAAATAGGCAAAGAGCGGATGATGTTGTCTTTCCGAAGAAGTCAACAACATACAACCCGCTCTCAACATATCCGACAAAGGCTACATGAAGTGTCTTGCTCCACAAGAGAACCACCATATGTTCATCGAAAAAGGTACAAAGACCCATGCGTGCAATTTGATGAACAGAAAGTAAATTGTAACCAAGGTTCTCGACAAGGAGGACATTCACAAGTGAGATGTCGGGTGTTACCACCACCTTGCTAAGACCCAATACCTTAGATCTTGTGTTGTCGCCATATGATACGGTAGAATGTGATGGCTCGAGGTCGACAACAATGTTCTTGCTTCTGGTCATATCGCTAGTGGCTCCACTATCAACCACCCATTTAGCACCACCGGAAGCATAGTCCTACAAGGCATCAAGTCTTGGATTTAGGTATGGTACCCATTTCTCAATGGGTCATATCATGTTAGTAACAAGGGTTTGTGAACCCAAATATTCCAATCAATGTTCTCCTCATAAGGACCAATGAAACGAGCACGAATACGACCATAATAATCAACAAAATAACATGATATGGGTTTTTAGCACCGACATAGCCCTTTGTGGTGGGGTCGGGAACTCCACCCCTCCTTGGGCTAGAGTCACCTTACTCACGGGCGATACCCATGTTCTTCGTGTTCTTCTTCTTCTTGGTCCTTCTTCTTCTCTTCCTATTTGGTTTGATAGCCACACCTCTTTCATTTCTATAGCCCTCCTTGGCTCCATCTTTTGCTTCTAGGACTCCTTCCAAGTAAATGGCTTGGACTTGGAGACTCTCAATCTTGGCCGTCAAACGGTTGACTTCATCTTCATGCTCCGGGAAAGGATGAGTGATATCAAACACTTGGACCTCCTTCTCCTTGTTCACACGAAAATGCTCTTTCAATGCATCTTCTTGGAGAGAGTTCATCTTCAAGAGAAAGCGCTTGTGCCTCTCCAATGTTACGATATCATCTTCATGATTGCAACAAACTCGGTCCTTGCTCAAGGGGAAACACTCCTTTAAGGCTTCTTATTGCATGACATTGACCTCCATGAGCTTGGCCTTGTTCCTCTTCAAAACGGTAATCTCTTCTTCATGATCGCAACAAGTGACCTTCTCCTTGCTCAACCGGATGCACTCCATCAAGGACTCATTTTGCATCCCATTCAACTCCAAAAGCTTGGCCTTGGGCTTCTCTAGAGATGCGATCTCTTCATCATGATTGCAACACGACACCTTCTCCTTGGTCAAACGATAGTACTCATCCAAGGCTTCTTCTTGGAGGGATTTAACCTCCAAGAGTGTTGAATTTTGCCTCCTCAAGACAACAACCTCATCTACAAGCTCGTCACAACAAGAGTTAGGCACTTAAACTTCTTTCTCCTTGTGGCTTTCCCCTTGAGGTTAACCACTTGACTTAGAGAGAATTGCAATATTACTCTCCAAGGATTTGTAGTCCTTGGTGAGGGTTTCCAATTTCTCAAGTAATTTGGTGTGGTCAACATCAAGAGAAAGCTTCTCCTTTTTGAGCACACCCACCAAGGCGAGAGCATTATCTCAATCCTTGGTGAGTTGGGAGATAATGGCATTGTTAGAGACTTCAAGATTGATAACACTTGCTTCAAGAGACATGCGTAAGTTTTGCTCCTCCTCATGAGCTTGAGCGAGAGAGGCAATCTCATTTGCCGCCTCCCTTTCAAGCCTCTCCTTATCCTCTAGAAGATCTTGAGTCGCACCAAGTTGAGAAATAAAAGCCTCAACACGTGTCTTGGTATCCCCTTGCATGTTAGTGAGAAAATCATCCAAACCCACAACCTCATGCTTAATAGCAAGGCTAGTGGCATCACCAATAGTTAAAGCATTAGATGAAGATGTAGGTTTTGAAGGGGATGCTACCACCGATGATACCTTTGCCATAAGGCAACGGGAGTGGTTGGTGACGAGGTTCTCATGTGGTGAGTCAAAGAGGGAGTTGGAGGGAGTGGAAATGGCGATGGCGGCCACTCCCTCGTCCTCCCTCTCCGAGCACTTATCATCATGTTCTCCACCTTCATCGGAGGAATACTCGTCACGGATGATGAATGCTTTAGGCTTCTTGATGAAGGAGACCTTGTTGTCACTGGGCTCGGAGGAGAACTTGGAGAATCCCTTGGAGAAGGTTTTGGACTTGTCCTTCGGACGAGCCTCCCACCATTGTCTTCCCTCTTCTCAAAGGGACATTCCGCGACAAAGTGATTCCTATCGCCGCAATTGTAAAAAATCCTCCCCTTTGTCTCTTGGAAAAGCTTCTTGGAGAGTCACGAGGAGAGTATATTGAGCTTCCTCTTGGTCTTGAGCTCCTTGTCTTGTTCCCATCCCAAAATTTCTTGGCGGCGAGCGCCATGTACTCGTGGTAGTTGGTATTGAGATCATCCGGTCCCTACTCAATGGGATCCTCATCACTTTCACTTGCTTCATGATCCTTGATCTTCAATGCGAGGTTGGGCTTGCGGACATTGTGAGCACGTGCAATGAGATCCTCCGCATTCTTCTTTGAGATATCCAAAGAGATGACTTCGCTAAGGACCTCATCGGATGTCATGGCACGGAAGGAGGCATTTTGGCGGATGTCCGTCAACTTGACTTCCACATAAGGGAGGAGAGCGTTGTAGAATTTTCTCTTGATGCAATTGTCATCCACAAAAGTTGCTCCAAGATCTTGCATTTGCACGACAAGAGCGATGAGGCGACGGTACATCTCTTCGGGAGATTCTCCTTCAGTCATGATGAAGTAGTTGGCCATGTTGTTGACTTCATCGAAACGAGAGCTTTGTACGCTCTCATTTCCGAAGGAAGAGCTTGCCAAGTTTGTCCCATGCTTCTTCGGCGGTCTTGAGAGATCGGATGTGAGCGCGGTCCTTGGGTGTGACGGCCATGTGGATTATCTGGATAGCAGTGGAGTGGAGTTGGTCATCCACCACATCCCTTCTTGACAACTTCCTTGGATCTCGTGGTGAGTAACCTTCCTCAATGATGTGCCATAGCTCGGTGGAAGCGCTGCGCACATGAGAACGCATTAAGAATTGCCAATTTTCAAAACTATTGGATTCAAGTAGTGGTGGTGCACCATGAGACACTATATGAGGCATAGGAAATGGAACATTTACGGTATAATCACTTGGTGGTGGCACCGCATGATTACCCCCTAAATGTCGCTCAACCGGTGGATCATCCTTCCCTTTTGATGAAGTGACAATTTCCCCAAGCTTCTCCTCTTGAGGGACTTTGGCCTTTTCGGGGACAAAGTCAACAAGAGGAATTGAATTAGCTATTGGTGCAGGGACCTCGGCACTTGCCTTAGGATCTATCGCGGGGTTTGGTTTTGGAGCAACCAACTCCACCAACATTGCTTTCGTTTGTCTTAAGATGGATGAATCCAATTTCTTGAGGTCATCCAACGTAGCAGTTGTGCTAGCGGTGTTTGTTGGAGGTGGTGGTAGCTCACCGGGAAGGGTTACCTCCACAAGCACCTCTTTTTCGGCAATTTCTTAGGCGGTAAAGCCAGAGCAAGAAAACCTTGCTCCGATGCCACTTGAATGGATCGGTGGCGCGACTAGAAGGGGGGTGAATGGTCGATACTCAATTTTTATGTATTTTTAGGTTTTAGGCGTGATGCGGAAGTAAAGGTGGCAACTTTAGCAACTACGGTGAACCTAGTATGATCCTATGCAATGCAACAAGTAAAGGAACCTACAAATGGATAAAGAGGGAGGGAGCGGGGCAACCGGGGTAGCGGAGAGGAGACATGATGTGTTTCCTGCAGTTTCTCCCACAAGATGGAGTATGTCTGCGTTGAGGAGGTGTGGACCACAAAGGTCCAACGGCCACACATTCCTCACCTTCTTCCTCGAGAAAACCCCACGAAGGAGCTTTCCCTTCTCCACTAACGAGGCCGGTCGAGGCGGCGGTTCCTTCACAAGGTTGGGGAGAGCTCCACAACACCGGAAACTCCCAACACCCTATGGGGCTACCACAAATCCAAGCTAGCCTCCATAGTAGCTCATCTCCAACAGATCCCACAATAGGAACCCTAACATCAAGATCCACTAAGGACTAGGTGTTATTGGTGAAATCTTTCTCAGTGGAACTATAGATTGGGGTCTCCTCCACCAATCCTCAAAGATTGGGCATGATTGGTTGGATGGGGTGGGAGATCGTCAAGGTTTTGAGCTCAGCAACAATGGAGGAGAGAGAGAAGACTTGGGTCAAGCTGGGGAAGAAGGCCCCCTTTTATAGGGGCCTCCAAATCCAACTGTTATGTCCAGTTCCCACAAGATTGGTACTACCGCTCTGGGTCCAGAATCATCTTTCAGTGCTGACACGTGGGGCTCACCGGTACTACCTCTGCAGGTACCGTCAAGGTACCAACAGGGTCTCTGGGAGCCCCGGACTCCTGCCCGGTACCATAGCAGTACCAGTGCGGAAGTTCTGCGCGTTTGGCATGACCAATACCAAACCGGTACCTTGTCGGAAGTACCTCTTGGAGCGGTACTACCGGTCAAGGTACCGTCAAGGTAGTGGCATGCCTACTGCAAGCTTTTCCCTTCGTTCGATGACAAAAACGATACTGTGACCGGTACCAACAGCGATAGCGGTACTATCGCTCTTGGTAACGGTACTACCGGGAATGCTGGAACTGCTTTCTTCTCTTTTCCTCTCCAACCATGTCGCCTCGCGACACACACAAAACCAGAAAACATATCAACTACTCTTAAGTCTTCCGATCCTGAGGTCTTCAGCGAGGGCACCGTGCACATGCAAATCTTTCAAAGCAACTATGCACACGGTGAAATACATTCGAGTGTTGTTATCAAACACAGAAAACACTATGGAGAGATCTTGCTCTTTCAATTGTTCAGAAAGCCTTGAACATCCGTGTTGGATTTACAGACAGTGCAAAATTGATTAATGCCAGATTCAAAAATTTGAGAAGAGCCTTAAAGTTATGGTCAAAGAATCTCCCCTGCATGAAGGATTTGATAACCAAAATGAACCCAGTGATATCTCTTCTTGATACTATGGAAGAATTCAGAACTTTATCTCTTGAGGAAAGGAACCTTAGAGATATTTTAAAATCCCATGTCATTACTCTCCTGCAGAACCAAAAAGCTTATTGGAAACAAAGAGGAAAAATCAACTAGGTAAAACTTGGTGATGCAAACATAAAATTCTTGCATACCAAAGCAACTATCAGCTACAAGAATAACTACATTTCTCTACTGAAGGATGGAGCACATAATGATATTGCAGATCATGATGGAAAAGCTGTGAAATTATTTGGAATGCCTTTAAGGAAAGAATAGGAAAATCTGATAGTCCAAAAATGCACTTCAATCTAAAGTAAATATATGAGAACAACTTGTACAACAACATGAGAGATGAATTGAAAATTCCTTTTTCTAACACTGAGATTGATGATGCGATTAAGGGACTGTCCAATGAGAAATCTTCTAGGCCAGATGGCTTTAATAATGAGTTTATCAAAAGTAGTTGGAATATTATTGGTGCAGATATAGAAAAGGTAATAAAGGATTTTTATGATGGAAACATCTGCCTTGAAAGTATCAACTCTTCATATATAAATTTGACTCCAAAAATTGACACCCATTAACTGTCTGTGGATTTTAGACCAATCTCACTCCTCAATAGTGTTCTCAAAATTGTGACAAAACTTTTGGCCAATAGACTGCAAAAAATCATTCTCAAACTGGTCCACAAAAACTAGTATGGTTTCCTCAAAAAATATCAATACAAGATTATCTTGGGTGGGATTTTGAATATCTTTACCAATGTCACAAATCAAATGAGAAAATTTTGGTATTAAAACTGGACTTTGAAAAGGCATTTGACAAGATTGAGCACAGTTCCATCCTGGAAATTTTAAAAGCAAAAGGCTTTTGTGAAAAGTTGATCAAATCGATTCATAATCCTCAGTAGTGGTACTTCTGCTGCTTTGCTAAATGGTGTTTCTAGGAAAAATTCCATTGCAAAATAAGAGTTAAGCAAGGAGATCCTCTCTCCTTTGCTTTTTGTCTTGGCGACTGATATGCTTCGGTGTATTCTAGATAAAGCAATGTCTCAAGAGCTCACTTTGAAACCAATCCTTGCCCCTGTCATGACTTTCCAGTGATTCAATATAGTGATGACACTCTGGTAGTAATGAAAGCAGAGGCAGCTCACCTAATGTGACTAAAGGCTTTGCTACATACCTTTGCTGAATCAACTAGGTTGAGAGTTAACTATCATCAATCCATTCTGATCCCAATAAACATGGAAAATAAGAGACTGGTGCATTTCACTGCCACTTTGAATTGCAAAAAAGGAGGCTTTCCTTTTACTTATTTGGGCCTTCCCCTTAGTATCATTAAACCTTCCTTGGAGTACTTCCTGCACATGGTTCAGAGAGTTCAGACACGACTGGGGGGCATTGCTGATTCCCTTAATTATGGTAGAAAACTACATCTTGTAAAATCTGTTCTCTCCTCATTCCCAATATTCTTTATGTGTTGCTTTGATGTCCCCATCACAATTAAAGATCAAGTGATCAAATACATGAGACATTGCCTCTAGAGAAAGAAAAATAATTAGGTATAAGTAAAGGGATCTGATCTCATTGCATGGAAGAAAATTTCCAGACCAAAGAATCAAGGTGGTCTAGAGGTTTTGAATCATGAAACCCAAAATAGAGCTTTGTTGCTAAAAATCTGCACAAATTCTTTAATAATCATGACATTCCTTGGGTTAGACTTGTCAACGCATCTTATTATAGTAATGGAATTTTTCCTGGTTCTACTGTTGAGGGATCTTTTTGGTGGAGAGCACACTTTAAACTAATTGATATCTACAAAGCAATGGCCAATTTGGGAGATAGAAAATCTGGCATGTTCTGGACTGATATTTGGGATGACAACTGCCTGCAACATGAGTTCCCTCACCTGATTACCTACACAAGAAATCATCTCATGACTGTAGAAGAAGTGTTGCATACTAAGGTTCTAGAGGATCTTTTTCTCTAGGAGATCAAATTACTCTCTTACATTATGAAAAAGAAGCATGCAAATTCTTTCAAGGAATGGTTGCAATCACAAGTTTAGCTTAGTATTAGTGTAATTGTGCCCGCTT
The DNA here is from genome assembly GCF_019359855.2 of Lolium perenne. Taxonomy (NCBI): domain Eukaryota; kingdom Viridiplantae; phylum Streptophyta; class Magnoliopsida; order Poales; family Poaceae; genus Lolium; species Lolium perenne. The sequence continues at coordinate 66,574,688 of NC_067244.2, forward strand.
TCTCTTTCTTTCTTTAGGAAGAGATCCTCTCTCTTCTTTGTAAATACTTTGCTATTTAATAATTTAAAAATTGCACTGGGTTTTCCCACTGTTTCTCTTCAAAAAGATTTAGTCATGATTTTCATGTAGTGAACATTTAGTCAAGTTTTATACTTTATTGTGATTTTATGATGGTAATGTATCATGAACTGTATGTTATTTCACCTTTATGGGCTCATAGGCATGCACCCCCAAAGTAAGAAAGAGAGGAGGGATGGCCAGAGTTGGCATCAACCATGTCTCAATTGTTGGGCTTGCAATAGGGGTTCTTGATTATGGAACCTATAAATTTAGGCGATGATTGTACATTTTTATATATATTAATAACTTACTTGCTTGCTCATGTATTTTTCCTTGGCATCAATCATCAGAGTTGTAATTTCTCATTTACACGACACACCTAGCTTAAGCTCTGTCCAGTAAAAATAAAACTAACAACATATTTAACATTCTTTATGCGGAAATCTAGGTTCTAAGTAAACCGATGCTGTGCTCGAAAATACTTGATTTTTATAAGAATAAACCTTTGGTTTATCCTCTTCCATTTAGAGGATTGGGCCATCTCTAAGATCTACCTTTGACCTGCACTTTACTTTCAAGCACTAAACAATTACAAACTATAAATTCCTATGACTTTTAATGTTAATTCTTTATTCAGATGTAAAAGAATGGACCGGGGTCCACAGTTCACTAGTGGTGTCTCTCCAATAAGAAATAGCATGTTGGGTGAACAAATTACAGTTGGGCAATTGACAAATAGAGAGGGCATAACAATGGACATACATATCATGATGAATAATATGAGATTTACTTAGGGCATTACGACAAAGTACATAGACCGCTATCCAGCATGCATCTATGCCTAAAAAGTCCACCTTCGGGTTATCATCTGCACCCCTTCCAGTATTAAGTTGCAAACAACAAACAATTGCATTAAGTATGGTGCGTAATGTAATCAACACAAATATCCTTAGACAAAGCATTGATGTTTTATCCCTAGTGGCAACAGCAAATCCACAACCATAGAACTTTCTGTCACTGTCCCAGATTCAATGGAGGCATGAACCCACTATCGAGCATAAATACTCCCTCTTGGAGTCACAAGTATCAACTTGGCCAGAGCCTCTACTAGCAACGGAGAGCATGCAAGATCATAAACAACACATATATGATAGATTGATAATCAACTTGACATGGTATTCCATATTCATCGGATCCCAACAAACACAACATGTAGCATTACAAATAGATGATCTTGATCATGATAGGCAGCTCACAAGATCTAACATGATAGCACAATTAGGAGAAGACAACCATCTAGCTACTGCTATGGACCCATAGTCCAAGGATGAACTACTCACACATCAGTCTGGAGGCGATCATGGTGATGTAGAGTCCTCCGGGTGATGATTCCCCTCTCCGGCAGGGTGCCGGAGGTGATCTCCTGAATCTCCCGAGATGGGATTGGTGGCGGCGGCGTCTCTGGAACTTTTTCCGTATCGTGGCTCTCGGTAATAGGGTTTTCGCGACGGAGAGTATAAGTAGGCGGAAGGGTAGAGTCGGAGGGCTAACGAGGGGCCCACACCACAGGCCGGTGCGGGCCCCTCCTTGGCCGCGCCGCCCTGTGGTTTGGCCGCCTCGTGGCCCCACTTTGTATCCTCTTCGGTCTTCTGGAAGCTCCGTTGAAAAATAAGACCCTGGGCGTTCGTTTTGTCCAATTCCGAGAATATTTCCTTTCTAGGATTTCTGAAACCAAAAACAGCACAAAACAGGAACTGGCGCTTCAGCATCTTGTCAATAGGTTAGTGCCGGAAAATGCATAATAATGACATAAAGTGTGTATAAAACATGTGAGTATTGTCATAAAACTAGCATGGAACATAAGAAATTATAGATACGTTTGAGACGTATCAAGCATCCCCAAGCTTAGTTCCTACTCGCCCTCGAGTAGGTAAACGATAACAAGGATAATTTCTGAAGTGACATGCTATCATAATCTTGATCAATACTATTGTAAAGCATATGAGATGAATGAAGTGATTCGAAGCAATGGTAAAGACAATGATTAAACAACTGAATCATATAGCAAAGACTTTTCATGAATAGTACTTTCAAGACAAGCATGAATAAGACTTGCATAGGAGTTAACTCATAAACTAATAAATTCTTAGTAGAAAGTTTTGAAGCAACACAAAGGAAGATATAAGTTTCAGCAGTTACTTTCAACTTCAACATGTATATCTCATGGATAATTGTCAACACAAAGTAATATGATGAATGCAAATAAGCAAGTATTAGGAATCAATGCACACAGTTGACACAAGTGTTTGCTTCTAAGATAGAAAGGAGTAGGTAAACTGACTCAACATAAAGTAAAAGAAAGGCCCTTCGCAGAGGGAAGCATGGATTACTATTTTTGTGCTAGAGCTTTTCATTTTGAAAACATAGAAACAATTTTGTCAACGGTAGTAATAATTCATATGTGTTATGCATAAGACATCCTATAAGTTGCAAGCCTCATGCATAGAATACCAATAGTGCTCGCACCTTGTCCTAATTAGCTTGGATTTACATGGATTATCATTGCATAACATATGTTTCAACCAAGTGTCACAAAGGGGTACCTCTATGTCGCCTGTACAAAGGTCCAGGGAGATAGATCGCATTTGATTTCTCGTTTTTGATACAGCTCAACTTAGGACATCCATACCTGGACAACATAGAAAACAGATAATGGACTCCTCTTTAATGCATAAGCATTCAACAACAGATAATATTCTCATAAGATATTGAGGACTAATGTCCAAACTGAAACTTTCACAATGATTCATGGCTTTAGTTAGCGGCCCAATGTTCTTCTCTAACAATATGCATAATCAAACCATTTGATCATGATAAATCACCCATACTTCAGACAAGACGAACATGCATAGCAACTCACATGATATTCAACAAAGGTGTAATAGTTGATGGTGTCCCCAGAAACATGGTTACCGCTCAACAAGCAACTTATAAGAAATAAGATACATAAGCTACATATTCTTTACCACAATAGTTTTTAAGGCTATTTTCCCATGAGCTATGTATTGCAAAGACAAGGAATGAAGTTTTAAAGGTAGCACTCAAGTAATTTACTTTGGAATGGCAGAGAAATACCACATAGTAGGTAGGTATGGTGGACACAAATGGCATAGTTTTTGGCTCAAGGTTTTGGATGCACGAGAAGAATTCCCTCTTAGTACAAGGCTTTGGCTAGCAAGGTTGTTTGAAGCAAACACAAGTATGAACCGGTACAGCAAAACTTACATAAGAACATATTGCAAGCATTATAAGAGTCTACACTGTCTTTCTTGTTGTTCAAACACCTCACCAGAAAATATCTAGACTTTAGAGAGACCAATCATGCAAACCAAATTTCAACAAGCTCTATGGTAGTTCTTCATTAATGGGTGCAGAGTACATGATGCAAGAGCTTAAACATGATCTATTGAGAGCTCAAAACAATTGCCAAGTATCAAATTATTCAAGACATTATACCAATTACCACATGAAGCATTTTCTGTTTCCAACCATATAACAATGAACGAAGCAGTTTCCAACCTTCGCCATGAACATTAAAAGTAAAGCTAAGAACACCAGTGTTCATATGAAACAACGGAGCGTGTCTTTCTCCCAAACAAAGAATGCTAGGATCCAATTTTATTCAAACATAACAACAACAACAACAACCAAGCCTTTTAGTCCCAAACAAGTTGGGGTAGGCTAGAGTTGAAACCCATAAGATCTCGAAGCCAAGTCATGGTTCCGGAACGTGGATAGCTAACTTCCACGCACCCCTATCCATGGATCTTCGTCGATATTCCAAACCTTCAGGTCTCTCTTAATGGACTCCTCCCATGTCAAGTTTGGTCTACCATGACCCCTCTTAACATTCTCATCACGCTTTATCCGTCCGCTATGCACTGGCGCTTCCGGAGGCCTCCGTTGGATATGTCCAAACCATCTGAGACGATGTTGGACCAGCTTCTCTTCAATCGGTGCTACCCCAACTCTCTCCCGTATATCGTCGCTTCGTACCCGATCCTTTCTTGTGTGGCCACATATCCACCTCAACATGTGCATCTCTGCTACACTTAACTGTTGGATATGTCATCTCTTCGTTGGCCAACACTCAGCGCCATACAACATCGCAGGTCGGATAGCTGTCCTATAAAACCTGCCTTTTAGCTTTTGTGGCACTCTCTTGTCACAGAGTACGCCAGAAGCTTGGCGCCACTTCATACAACCAGCCTTGATTCGGTGGCCCACATCTTCATCGATATCGCCATCCTTCTGCAACATGGACCCCAAATATCGAAAAGTGTCTCTCTCCGGTACCACCTGCCCATCAAGGCTAACCTCTCCCTCCCCGTGCCTAGTAGAACTGAAACTGCACCTCATGTATTCAGTTTTAGTTCTACTAAGCCTAAAACCTTTCGATTCGAGAGTTCGCCTCCACAACTCTAACTTTCTATTAACCCCCGTTCGGCTATCATCGGCTAGCACCACATCATCCGCAAAGAGCATACACCATGGGATGTCTCCTTGTATATCCCTTGTGACCTCATCCATCACCAAATCAAAAAGATAAGGGCTCAAAGCTGACCCTTGGTGTAGCCCTATTCTAATTGGAAAGTCATCAGTGTCGCCATCGCTTGTTCGAACACTTGTCACAACATTATCATACATATCCTTGATGAGGGTAATGTACTTTATTGGGACTTTGTGTTTCTCCAAGGCCCACCACATGACATTCCGAGGTATCTTATCATAGGCCTTCTCCAAATCAATGAACACCATATGAAGGTCCTTCTTTTGCTCCCTATATCTCTCCATCAGCTGTCGTACCAAGAAGATGGCTTCCATGGTAGACCTCCCAGGCATGAAACCAAATTGGTTTTTGGTCACGCTTGTCAACCTTCTTAAGCGGTGCTCAATGACTCTCTCCCATAGCTTCATAGTATGGATCATCAGCTTGATTCCACGATAATTAGTACAACTTTGAACATCCCCCTTGTTCTTGAAGATTGGTACTAAAATACTCCGCCTCCATTCTTCGGGCATCTTGTTTGACCGAAAAATGAGGTTGAAAAGCTTAGTTATCCATACTATCGCTATGTCTCCAAGGCCTCTCCACGCCTCGATGGGGATACCATCAGGACCCATCGCCTTGCCGCCTTTCATCCTCCTTAACGCCTCCTTAACCTCAGACTCCTGGATACGTCGCACAAAGCACATGCTGGTATCATCAAAGGAGTCGTCTAGCTCAATGGTAGAGCTCTCAGCCTCTCCATTGTAAAGGTTGTCAAAGTACTCCCGCCATCTACGCTTGATCGCCTCATCCTTCACAAGAAGCTGATCATCTCCGTCCTTGATCCATTTGACTTCGTTGACATCCCTCGTCTTCCTCTCCCTAAACTTGGCCATCTTATAGATGTCCCTTTCGCCTTCCTTCGTGTTTAAACGTTGGTAGAGGTCCTCATACGCCCGACCCCTTGCTTCACTCACCGCCCGCTTTGCAGCCTTCTTCGCCACCTTGTACTTATCCATGTTAGCTGCACTCCTGTCCAGATATAGGTATCTGAAACAGTCCTTTTTCTCCCTAATAACCTTCTGGACCTCATCGTTCCACCACCAGGTATCCTTCGCTTCCCTTCTACTTCCCTTAGTCACCCCAAACTCCTCTACAGCGACCTTCCACAAACAGGTCGCCATACTCGTCCACATCATGTTTGCATCGCCTCCTTCCTCCCAAGGGCCCTCCTTAATAACCCTCTCCCTGAAAGCCTGGGATGCCTCACCCTTGAGCTTCCACCACTTTGTTCTAGCGACTTTGGCGCGCTTACCCCGCTGGACACGGATCCTAAAGCGAAAGTCAGCAACCACCAACTTATGTTGAGGGACAACACTCTCTCCAGGTATCACCTTACAATCAATGCAGGCGCGTCTGTCTTCTCTTCTAGAGAGGACAAAATCAATCTGGCTAGAGTGTAGACCACTACTGAACGTCACTAGATGGGTTTCTCTCTTCCTAAAGAGGGTGTAGCTACGACCATGTCATAGGCTAGAGCGAAGCTCAGGACATCTTCTCCTTCTTGGTTCCTGATGCCATAGCCAAAGCCCCCATGCACCCTTTCAAAACCTGTGTTAGATGTACCCACATGGCCATTGAGGTCTCCTCCTATGAAGAGCTTCTCACCAATAGGTACCCTCCTAACCAAGTCCTCCAGGCCTTCCCAGAACTCCCTCTTGGTGCTCTCATTGTGGCCTACTTGTGGGGCATACGCGCTGATAACATTGAGGACTAAGTCCCCAACAACCAGCTTGACAAGGATCATCCGGTCCCCTTGCCTCTTGACGTCCACAACTCCATCCCTGAGGCTCTTATTGACCAAGATGCCTACTCCATTTTTCTTTGAAGTTGTCCCCGTGTACCACAACTTGAAACCGGTATCCTCCACCTCCTTCGCCTTCTGTCCCTTCCATTTGGTCTCTTGGACACATAGGACATCAACACGCCTCCTCACCGCTGTATCAACTAACTCCCGTAACTTACCCGTCAGGGACCCTACGTTCCAGCTACCTAAGCGTATCCTCCTAGGCTCGGCTAACTTCCTTACCCTCCGCACTCGTCGAGTCAAATGCGGAGACCCTTGCTCATTTTTCACTACACCGGGGCGTCGGTGCAGCGCGGCACTAAGGATGCGGCGACCCGATCCTTGCTCACTTATCACCGTATCCAGATCAAGATACGGCGCGCCACCAAGGAGGTGACGGCCCGGCCCTTGCCCATTTGACACCACACCCGGGTTCCGATGTGGCGCGTCGCTAAGAGGGTTACGCCCCAACGAGGTTCCTTTGGGTTTCATCTCCATAAGAGTGGCTGGGTTTTTTACGTTGGCTCGCCTCGCCTATCACAACCCTCCTCCTTTACCCGGGCTTGGGACCGGCTATGTTGAGACAACATAGGCGGAGTTATTTTATTCAAACATAAACAAAAATAAAAAACATACAGACGCTCCAAGTAAAGCACATAAGATGTGACAGAATAAAAATATAGTTTCACTAGGGGTGACCTGATAAGTTGTCGATGAAGAAGGGGATGCCTTGGGCATCCCCAAGCTTAGATGCTTGAGTCTTCTTGAAATATGCAGGGATGAACCACGGGGGCATCCCCAAGCTTAGAGTTTTCGCTCTTCTTGATCATATTGTATCATCCTCCTCTCTTGATCCTTGAAAACTTCCTCCACACCAAACTCAAAACAAACTCATTAGAGGGTTAGTGCATAATCAAAAATTTACATATTCAGAGGTGACATAATCATTCTTAACACTTCTGGACATTGCACAAAGCTACTGAAAGTTAATGGAACAAAGAAATCCATCGAACATAGCAAAACAGGCAATGTGAAATAAAAGGCAGAATCTGTCAAAACAGAACAGTCCGTAAAGACGAATTTTTTAGGGGCACTTAACATGCTCAGATGAAAAAGCTCAAATTGAATGAAAGTTGCATACATATCTGAGGATCATTCATGTAAATTGGCAGATTTTTATGAGTTACCTACAGAGGGGGCTACTCAAATTCGTGACAGCAAGAAATCTGTTTCTGCGCAGTAATCCAAATCTAGTATCAACCTTACTATCAAAGGCTTTACTTGGCACAACAATGTAATAAAATAAAGATAAGGAGAGGTTGCTACAGTAGTAACAACTTCCAAGACTCAAATATAAAATAAAAGTGCAGAAGTAAAATGATGGGTTGTCTCCCATAAGCGCTTTTCTTTAACGCCTTTCAGCTAGGCGCAGAAAGTGTGAATCAAGTATTATCAAAAGATGAAGCATCAACAGAGGGGTTTGGAGTTTTCTCAACAATGCATTGTATCTTATCTATGTAAGTTTCAGAGGCTCCTCTTTCATTACTTTTAGGCTTACTATCCTCCTCAAATAAATTTTCAGGAATAATCCAATCAAAATTCTTTTCTAGTGCCTCGTGCATTCCTAAGAGCTTGCAAGGTAATGGTGCTTTAATCTCCCCCTCACAATTGACTTTATTAGTGTACTTTAGTCTATCTTTTTCCATCTTTTCAAGGGTATTTGAAAAATTGGTATAAAAACCAAGCATCTTATGTTTAATAAAGACTTTTCTAGCTTCTCTAGCTACATCACCGAATTCTTTAAGAAGGGTTTCTAAAACAAAATCTTTCTTTTCTCCTTCTTCCATATCACAGAGTGTAAGAAACATATGTTGCATTATAGGGTTGAGATTAACAAATCTAGCTTCCAACATGTGTACTAAAGAGGCATTAGCAATTTCATAAGTAGGAGCAAGTTCTACCAAGTGTCTATCTTCAAAATCTTCAACCATACTAACATGAGTGAAAAATGCTTCTATATTATCTCTTCCAATGATAGACCCTTGCCCTACCGGTATATCTTTCAGAGTGAACTTAGGAGGAAACATGATGAAATAAACAAAAGGTAAATAAAGTAAATGCAAGTAACTAATTTTTTGTGTGTTTTTAATATAGAGAAAGCAAACAAGACAGTAAATAAAATAAAGCAAGTAACTACTTTTTTGTGTTTTTGATATGGAAAGCAAACAAAGCAGTAAATAAAATAAAGTAAAGCAAGACAAAAACAAAGTAAAGAGATTGGATGTGGGAGACTCCCCTTGCAGCGTGTCTTGATCTCCCCGGCAACGGCGCCAGAAAAAGAGCTTGATAACGCGTGAAGCACACGTCCGTTGGGAACCCAAGAGGAAGGTGTGATGCGTACAACAGCAAGTTTTCCCTCAGTAAGAAACCAAGGTTATCGAACCAGTAGGAGTCAAGGGCCACGTGAAGGTCGTTGGTGACGGAGTGTAGTGCGGCGGAACACCAGGGATTCCGGCGCCAACGTGGAACCTGCACAACACAATCAAAATACTTTGCCCCAACTTAACAGTGAGGTTGTCAATCTCACCGGCTTGCTGTAAACAAAGGATTAAATGTATGGTGTGGAAAATGATGTTTGTTTGCAATGAGCAGCAGAGAACAATGATTGCAGTAGATTGTATTCAGATGTAAAAGAATGGACCGGGATCCACAGTTCACTAGTGGTGTCTCTCCAATAAGAAATAACATGTTGAGTGAACAAATTACAGTTGGGCAATTGACAAATAGAGAGGGCATAACAATGCACATACATATCATGATGACTAATATGAGATTTACTTAGGGCATTACGACAAAGTACATAGACCGCTATCCAGCATGCATCTATGCCTAAAAAGTCCACCTTCGGGTTAGCATCCGTACCCCTTCCAGTATTAAGTTGCAAACAACAGACAATTGCATTAAGTATGGTGCATAATGTAATCAACACAAATATCCTTACACAAAGCATTTGATGTTTTATCCCTAGTGGCAACAGCACATCCACAACCTTAGAACTTTCTGTCACTGTCCCAGATTCAATGGAGGCATGAACCCACTATCGAGCATAAATACTCCCTCTTGGAGTCACAAGTATCAACTTGGCCAGAGCCTCTACTAGCAACGGAGAGCATGCAAGATCATAAACAACACATATATGATAGATTGATAATCAACTTGACATAGTATTCCATATTCATCGGAACCCAACAAACACAACATGTAGCATTAGAAATAGATGATCTTGATCATGATAGGCAGCTCACAAGATCTAACATGATAGCACAATTAGGAGAAGACAACCATCTAGCTACTGCTATGGACCCATAGCCAAGGATGAACTACTCACACATCAGTCCAGAGGCGATCATGCTAATGTAGAGTCCTCTGGGTGATGATTCCCCTCTCCGGCAGGGTGCCGGAGGTGATCTCCTGAATCCCCCGAGATGGGATTGGCGGCGGCGTCTCTGGAACTTTTTCCGTATCGTGGCTCTCGGTAATAGGGCGGAGAGTATAAGTAGGCGGAAGGGCAGAGTCGGAGGGCTGACGAGGGCCCACACCACAGGACCGGCGCGGGCCCCTCCTTGGCCGCGCCGCCCTGTGGTTTGGCCGCCTCGTGGCCCCACTTCGTATCCTCTTCGGTCTTCTGGAAGCTCCGTGGAAAAATAAGACCCTGGGCATTCGTTTCGTCCAATTCCGAGAATATTTCCTTTGTAGGATTTTTGAAACAAAAAACAACACAAAACAGGAACTGGCGCTTCAGCATCTTGTCAATAGGTTAGTGCCGGAAAATGCATAATAATGACATAAAGTGTGTATAAAACATGTGAGTATTGTCATAAAACTAGCATGGAACATAAGAAATTATAGATACGTTTGAGACGTATCAATGCCTTTAGCTCCTCATGATTTCAATACTCATTATTTATGATGTGGCCGGTTGATACGTCTCAAACGTATCTATAATTTCTTATGTTCCATGCTAGTTTTATGACAATACTAACATGTTTTATACACACTTTATATCATTTATACGCATTTTCTGGCACTAACCTATTAACAAGATGCCGAAGCGCCAGTTCCTGTTTTCTGCTGTTTTTGGTTTCAGAAATCCTACACAGAAAATATTTTCGGAATTGGACGAAACAAAAGCCCAGGGTCTTATTTTGCACGGAGCTTTCTAGAAGACCGAAGGAGATACGAAGTAGGGCCACGAAGCGCCCACACCATAGGGCGACGCGGCCAAGGAGGGGCCACGCCGGCCTATGGGGTGGGGCCCTCGTGCCTCCCCCGACTCTGCCCTTCCGCCTATTTATTCCCTCCGTCGCGAAAACCCTATTACCGAGAGCCACGATACGAGAAAAGTTACTGTGACGCCGCCGCCAATCCCATCTCGGGGGATTCAGGAGATCGCCTCCGGCACCCTGCCGGAGAGGGAAATCATCACCCGAAGGACTCTAAATCACCATGATCGCCTCCGGACTGATGTGTGAGTAGTTCATCCTTGGACTATGGGTCCATAGCGGTAGCTAGATAGTTATCTTCTCCTCATGTGCTATCATGTTTAGATCTTGTGAGCTGTCTATCATGATCAAGATCGTCTATTTGTAATGCTACATGTTGTGTTTGTTGGGATTCGATGAATATGAAATACTATGTCAAGTTGATTATTGATCTATCATATATGTGTTGTTTATGATCTTGCATGCTCTCCGTTGCTAGTAGAGGCTCTGGCGAAGTTAATACTTGTGACTCCAAGAGGGAGTATTTATGCTCGATAGTGGGTTCATGCCTCCATTGAATCTGGGACAGTGACAGAAAGTTCTAAGGTTGTGGATGTGCTGTTGCCACTAGGTATAAAACATCAATGCTTTGTCTAAGGATATTTGTGTTGATTACATTACGCACCATACTTAATGCAATTGTCTGTTGTTTGCAACTTAATACTGGAAGGGGTGCGGATGCTAACCCGAAGGTGGACTTTTTAGGCATAGATGCATGCTGGATAGCGGTCTATGTAATTTGTCGTAATGCCCTAAGTAAATCTCATATTAGTCATCATGATATGTATGTGCATTGTTATGCCCTCTCTATTTGTCAATTGCCTAACTGTAATTTGTTCACCCAACATGCTATTTCTTATTGGAGAGACACCACTAGTGAACTGTGGACCCGGTCCATTCTTTTACATCTGAATACAATCTACTGCAATCATTGTTCTCTGCTGTTCTTTGCAAACAAACATCATTTTCCATACCATACGTTTAATCCTTTGTTTACAGCAAGCCAGTGAGATTGACAACCTCACTGTTAAGTTGGGGCAAAGTATTTTGATTGTGTTGTGCAGGTTCCACGTTGGCGCCGGAATCCCTGGTGTTGCGCCGCACTACACTCCTCCGCCAACAACCTTCACGTGGCCTTCATCTCCTACTGGTTCGATAACCTTGGTTTCTTACTGAGGGAAACTTGCTGCTGTACGCATCACACCTTCCCCTGTGGTTCCCAACGAACGTGTGTTTCACGTGTCATCACCGGTATAATCGATCTCCTATACTTGTGTTGGTATATTGTTAATTCTTTTTCGATCTCGTTAGCAAATGCCTTTAGCTCCTCATGATTTCAATACTCATTATTTATGAAGTGGTATAATCGATCTCCTATACTTTTGTTGGTATAGGCATATTCTATGGGCCCGCCCTTGTTCTTAATGATTTCCCATCAAGTGTTTGATCAAGGGTGGCCTTTCTTCGACGATCTATGGCCGAGCATCATTCCCCAACTAGAGGGAGTACTCCTCATATGTGCTTCATGGGATCGTGAGTGTCCTAATGGTAGCGTGAGTGTCCTAATGGTAGCGCACGACACCCCAAGATGACACCCGTGAAGTTCAGCAAATTAAGAGGTAAAAATGAAGCTTCTCTCGAAAAAGAAGGAGTAGGACTATCCACAATGAAAGTATCATAGGTAGTATCATGCATCCGGCCCATGCATGCAAAAAGGTGATGTGGCAGTGCAATTAAATATGAGAGAGATGATAGTAGTATCATAGATAGATACTGTATCATAGCACATAATATAAGAAAAAATATTGTCAAATAAATCTTGTACATATATTTGCACTAAGATTTTACAAATTAATCTATACCTAATAATAAAGTACGAAGTGTTTCCGTGGTTTGGTCCGTCGTCCGTTGCTGGTTGGTTTCGTCCGTCGTAGTTCCGCACCATCGGTTCATAGGAGGAGTCCTATCGGGTCACACCAGCCCTCCTATCCGGGTCACACCAGCCCTGGTCCGTTCGGCATTCCAAGTCCGTTCTCTCTGCGATCCTTGGTTGTGTTCGATGATTTTTGTATACAACGTCCCAGCCAGATCCGCTCAGCTATTATTTTCCTTCCAACTTCTCCCGCGCGAAAAGGACAGCTAACGGAAAAAACTGGACACTTGATGGAACAAAACAACTCCACGTGGATTGAGTTTGGTCTACTCTTTTCCTATCGGCCGCGTTTCATATCTCCTCTACCTCCTGGTTCCTATATAAACTTGAGAGATTACACACGTGAGATCGTATCGTATCGAGGAGACGCGATCAACGATGGCAAATCCTACCCGCAGAGCGTCAGCGAGCGTGGCCATCTTGGAGATGAGGCAGCAGTAGAACTCGAGCAGGCCGAGGACGTCGACCACGTCGAGCTCGCGGATGACCTGCTGGGCGGGCAACGCGTGGCACGGATGTCGAAACAGAGCTGCTCCACATCCCGGCGTGCCCACTCCTGCATGTGCCAGCGGACCACCGCAATCCGCTGTCCTGCTCCGTCGTCCGCCTCATCAGCACATCCAGGGTTCTCTCCTGCTCTCCATATGGTCCCTAAAAAGCTAGGCTGCGCACCGATAAAGTGTTGCGTGCTTGAGACCAAGTGGTTTTGGCATTGGTAGTGTCGGGGACAAAATCCTCAGGGCTAGGCCGTTCGCCGGCGGATGTCAAGGACTAGACCTCCAATGTGTTCAATATGTAGCTGCTTCGGGGAGCCGAGGACAAGATGGTGGAGCTTCTCTGCGCCTCACCCGAGGGAGCGGCCATGGATGGCGGCCGTATCCAAGATGATCAAAAGTACATCGGAGATTGGTGAAGCAAGAGTATCTCCGTCAAAACCTGGGCTTCCTTACGACTCGACTCCTATGTTTTAGAATTCGGAAGACGCTAATGTCAAAACATGTTGGCAAATATATGGATTAATCTCTCCAGCGAGAAAACACACAACAAAACACGCAACGCCTCCTCTCGATCGGTAGACAAACCACCAGCAGGTACCCAGCGCACAAAGCAAAAGCATCACACCAAGGAGGCCACGTCTCCTGACTGAACACGCGTCGAGCATAAAAGAAACCATCGTAGCGGACGAGCGGTAACGGGATTCCCTGATGTATGACAGTACAAGTGCTTCTTCCAAAAAAATTAATGTGTCAGAGCGTTATATCTATTGCTTTGGTGCAATATGATATCAGGCAGTGGGGATTTTAGGTAGTTAATTCATGTTGGGAGATAAATTGAATTTCCGATTTAGGGAGCGATTTTTAGCTTTTGGATGCATATGCTTCTTTTATTTTGAAATGCCCTTTGATATATTTTGAAATGTTAGAAGATTCCAAAAAAAAAAATTCACGTGTATATCTTCACATGCTACTTGCGCATAAACCCTTTACTTGAAATCGACTTGTCCATTGGTCTGTGTAAAAAAGACAAAATTTGGTGCTAAAAATAAAACTTTTTGTGAGACATATTTTGTCTTTTTTACATCGATCATAAAAATATCTTTTTTTACGAAACCGTACGAATACACATAGATTGGCGAGATGTACAAGCCAAACTTTTTGTTAGATTTTTTTGGGAATTATATTTTTTAGGTGGGGGGAGCATACACACCCGGAAGGTGAATTGAATTTCCGATTTATGTTTATATACTTTGTGGGTATTGCAGTGCCAACTATTTTGTACAAAATAAATTCTCAAAGAAGCACACTATGCTGCCCTAAAGATTTGTACCTCCTCCATCCTAAAAAAAAGCCTCTCAATTTTTCTAAAAAACATAGATGTACCTATAACTAAAATATATCTATATACCTTCGTATATAACTTTTTTAGAAACAACTATTACTTTTAGAAAAAAAATTTAGAAATGAAGGGAGTATATAACTTTTACTTTTGCTTCTGAAACAACTATTTTATTTTCATGGGCACAATATTAGTAAATATTCCCAACAAAATTTCAGTATAATTGTTTTCTACAAAATTTGAAGTTAAAAAAATTATCACGTCAATATTTTATCAAAAGTTTAATTTTTCGCTCTCCCGTTGCAACGCACGGGCATTCTTCCTAGTTAATATAAAAAGATTATGATACTAGTATATGATACCATGCATTATGAACATAGTAACATATAGTCATTATGAACATAGTAACATATAGTAGTATCATACACGTGATACTTCTATACGATACTATGTATTGTAACTAGTCTAAAATGAAGCAACTTGAAGTATCTGGTGGCATCGTAAAACCGCTGGATATGGAGTTCCAATTTGGCATATCTGCAGTACCCATATATAAAGTTGACATTACTACTAACTGTACAACGGCCGGTATCAATTGACAATGATGTACATGCAGTACATATTCCTTTATGTATGCTCGTTTAAATATGGCACCTTCAAATGACGTACTCCTTTGCACAGGCCTGTTGTCACTTACTGTGGAATATGAACACACACGCACACACCGGCTATATATATATAGTCGGCCCGTTTTCTAGAATTAAAAGCGCCTTAGATCGACCAACGAAGAAGAAGACACGGCACAAAACATATGTATAGCGTAGGCTTTTTATGTTCCGGTTCAGCTTAGAGCATCTTCAATAGTTGATGTAAAAAAATTACAATGTAGTACACCACCATTTGGGTTTTAGCCTTTGAGGACACGAAATATATGTCACCCATTCTATATGATGTAAAATAAGGCACATATAAAATTCCAAATGATGTAAAATAGGGCATTACACTTTGTAACCTATATTCAAAATTGCAAACATATGTGACACAAAGATCACGAAACTCGTATCTAAATGATTTTAAAGACAGGTAAGTAACAAATAATATTACATCACACAAATAGTTCATCAATTATTAAAAAAAGTTCATGATCAAGTTTTACACGAATCAACTCAATAACACTCAAAGTTCATCACATAAAGTTGTCAAACTCCTTGTGCTCGTCAACCGGCGGAGGTAGGTGGCTGGGTCGACAACATGGTAAAGGAACGACGCCGGCGGGAGGCTCTCGATAACGCCAACCAGCATGGTAGGTGGGCGGGGCGTCGAGGTCGTGCGTTGGAGACGGTCGGTGGCACCCGTCGAGCTGGTCAGAGGTGGGTCGTGTGGCACCTCACGACCACTAATTGAGGCTCCCAGGGGTGACGTCACACTCGCACATGTCCGACGGTGGACCAGAATCGGTCGGAATAAGCTCGGCAATGGGCGGATTTTCATGGCTATGGTGGGGCGAGGCCGGCCATCTCAAGCTACCGAAGGAGGCGAGCGAGCCAGAGGGGAGCAACCCCCGGTGGATTTGGCCAGCGGCGGTGGCGGGCAGTCACGCGGAAATGGGGAAAGAAGCGCGTGGGAGGCATGTGCTTGGTGTTGTATATTTGCAGCACGGAAGACAAAATTTGAGGCTTGATAGTATAAAAACTTGGGATTGCATTATCTGTTGATGAAGATTGGTCTTCTTGGAGGTGTGATCCCATCCCGCAGCCATGATTTACCGAGGGCCAACGTACCTACAGTACGGCCACGTGAGGCAAGCAGCACAAACCCTCGTCCCATCGCATCCACGCCGGAGAGACGCACAAAGCAAAGCGTCCTGGACGTACATGCCAAAAGATGCTTTGCATGACGATCGAGCTCTCCGCCCCGTTTCCTCGCTTCTCCTTCCGGTCGCCCTCGCCCTGGGCCCGGCCGGCCTCGCCGTCTCCGTGCTTGTCCCTCGCCGCCATGGGGCCGCGCGCGCCACCGGTGACGGAAGACGTAGATCAATGACCCGACCGTCACGCGCACATCGATCTGATTAGATTGTAACTTGACAGATCCATGGCCAGCTAGCTAGCTGGCTTACACACCACCAACCGGTCGCGATCTCGACGGATCGATGGGAAATCAAGCTGATGATCCAGATCGGCGTGCGTTCTGGCCACGTAACCGGCGGCGAGGTGTCGAGTTCCTTACCGAGCTGCGCCTCCGTCCCCGGGACGCGACGTCCATGCCATTTCGCTGTCTCAGGTCTAGGCCGGCGCCTCAGGCTGGTGGGCGAACGAACCCATCTGTGCAGAGAGCCTGGAATCACCATGCGGCCATGCACATGACTGAGCAGGTATTATATACGGCCAGTCCCTCACGGCACCGTAAATCAGATTTAGAGCATCTCCATTCCGTCCCCAACCGCGCCGGGTTGAGCGTTTGGAGGGACGTGTTTTGTTCTTGCCGCGTTTGGGGACGTCGCTCCCCAGCCGCGTCCCCCAAACGCCGCCCCCAAATATTTTTTAAAACTTTTTTTAACACACAACCATTTATCAAATATAGCATAGAAATAAATTAAAATACAACAAACAATAAAACAAGTAAACAAATGTAATAAATAGGGCTAGATCAAGGTGCCGCGGCATTTTCTTTGATCCTCCACAAATGCTCAACGAGATCAGCTTGAAGTTGATCATGAACATTGCTGTCACGGATCTCTGCGTGCATGGCGAGGAAATCAGCAAAATCTGCAGGCAACTCATGACAACCTCCGCAAGAGGACCCTCACACTCATAGGGACCAACATGTGTCCTGACATGATTCTTGCGGTCATCCTCGATGATCATGTTGTGCATGATCACACAAGCCTTTATCACCTCCCACATTTGGTCGTGAGACCGGCTTAGAGCAGTGTACCGGACAATGACAAATTATGCTTGAAGCATACCAAATGCCCGCTCGACATCCTTCCTGCAAGCCTCCTGTCGCGTAGCAAAGTGGGAATTCTTCAGACCTGATGGATTCGAGATTGTTTTGACGAAAGTGGCCCATTTTGGATATATACCATCGGCTAGATAATAGCCTTTGGTATATTGGTGGCCATTGATCACATAGTTGTATGGTGGAGCATGCCCTTCCACTAGTCTGCTGAACACCGGAGACTGCTGCAACATGTTGATGTCATTGTGTGATCCCGCCATGCCAAAAAAAGAATGCCAAATCCACATGTCATAATCTACCACAGCTTCAAGCACCACACTGCAATATCCATGACGCCCTTTGTATATACCTTCCCAAGCAAACGGGCAGTTCTTCCATGACCAGTGCATGCAATCGATGCTTCCAAGCATTCCAGGAAATCCTCTGGCAGCATTTTGTGCCATGATCCTTGCAGTCTCTTCCTTAGTTGGCCCTCTCAAGTAGTATTTGCCAAACTTTCTCACCACAGCTCGGCAAAACTTGTACATGCACTCAATGGCAGTAGACTCACTCATGCGAAGGTAGTCGTCCTGTGTATCGGCAGGTGCTCCGTATGCAAGCATCCTCATGACGGCGGTGCACTTCTGAATCGACGAGAACCCGACAACGCCTACAGCGTCGTGCTTGAGCTTGAAGTAGGGGTCGAACTCTCGAACGCCGTGGAGGATATTCATGAACACCTTTGCTCATCCTGTACCGGCGCCAAAAATTGTCTTCATGTGTTGCACCATCTGCGAAGTAGTCGTTGTGCAGCATGGTATGCCCCTAAATCCTCTACCGGGGCTTGGACTTCTTTCTCCCCGGCCTTGATCCTCCGCGGCGCGGCCTCTTCCTCTTCTCCGCCTCGGCGTCAAGCATGTCCTGGAAAGACACGATGATCAGCAAATGCTCCCGGAGGTCGTCGTCGAAGGCTTGCTCGTCCTCCAGCAGCAGGGCAAACATCTCGTCGTCGCTATCCATGTCTGAAGCAAAATCAATGGTTAAAATTGCGCCGAGGCAGACAAGGCAACGAACAGCGGCCAATCGCGCCTACCTGGCAAGTCGTCGAGCACCTTGTGTGCGCGAAGGTGGGGCGGATTTGACGCCGCGTTCTGGGACGCGCTGGCGAAGCGGCGGCGGCGGAACGACCGGCCGGAGCGCCAGCCGCGACGACGGTGCCGACTCTCATAAGAGATCAGACGCTGAAACGGCGGGTAAATCCAGCGGCGGCGGAGGGGTGGGAGGCGCGGGAAGGAAGGAGCGACGAGAAAAAAAAGCACGAATCAACGGTTATGCAAATAGTCGCCGACATGTGGGAGCCCGCCTCGCTTTTCGTTGTGTCCGGCGTGCCCGGTGTGTCCCCTGTGGGGCGTGGACGGGCTCGGGGCACCGGAAACCGTATCGGGGCGCGCCGGACAAAAAACGGCTTTGGAGGACGCGGCTGGAAGCGTTTTTTTGTTCGGCGCGCCCCAAATCGTTTTGGGGGACGCTTTGGAGGACACGACTGGAGATGCTCTTAGTGCTTGTCTATATTTACGATTTCAATTAACAGTATCTCAATATAACATCAATATAAATCGAAATTATTAGTAATATTTTATGAAGTGAGCCTAGCTTATCTGGTTGGAGGAGTGGGCGTACAAACCTAACACCTAAGTTCAAATCCTCATGTGCGGTGGTGGAGGCGCCCAGTCGGCAAAGGCAAAGGGCTAGGTGGGGCATTGGGTGGATCCTCTCCGCGTGAAGGTGAAGCTCCGGTGGGTGCGTGGTGGTGGTGCTCTCGGCGACGGATGCAGGAGATGGGCTGACGACAGGATGCAGAGGCGTAGACTGCGGATGTGTGGCGGCCCCGCTTGTGCACGGTCTCCTAAAGCAACACCTTCAATAAAGAAGAAACAATGCGAAAGCATTGGTTTCACCTGATAAAAGATCTTAAATTTTCACCCTGGAAAAGTTTCGAGTTTCCAAACAGTGTATCCAACAATGTCATTACCAGGTATTTCCTCCGTATCATGAAACTTATTTTAATTTTATCAAAATTTAGATGTATCTAGACACAAAAGTAACTAGAGATACCCATTTCTAAATAAACTCAAGATATCTTTCATACGACGGAGGGAATAAAACCAATAGAGCCCAAGCCTTGGGTTTTCACCCTGGAAATCTGGACTCGGTGCTCAAGGATCACCACCAAAATTGAAGTCCCCCAATGCCACCACCCGCACTTGCCTAGTCCGTTGATGCAACTCACCAATCACCAGGCTCATGGACACCACGTGTACGGTTTGGACAAGAAAAGTCCAACAGTCAAGCTCGCACACCATCCCGTGAAGCAATGTCTTCATTTCATCTAGGATCCCACCTCTGTTGTGACCTTCTAGTCTTCCAAACATTGCCGCATTTCCCGCCTCTGCCAACACCATGGAACTTGCAACGTCCACATGTTCCGTGACGTCAACTGAAAGCAGAGCTTCGCAACACGCCTTCTTGAAGCTTGAAGCCTCACGGGCCGATGCTTGTGCATGTGCCCGACCGGATCCCCTCCAATATAGGAGTCCAACAGTACTTGGCCAATCCATGAAGGTCGTCGGTAAAGAAATCTGGAACTCGTTGGTCGCTGATCGGAGACGACCGACAACAACAAAACGACAAGTTGGGTGGGAGAGTACCGCAAGGGCAGCCGCCTCTATCCCCTTCATTCTGGAAAGGGACGACACGGGGCGGGATCATCTCCACCGGCCATCCACCAAGCATGATGGGTGAAAGCGTGGGCGTCCAAAGATGTGGAGTCCAAGGTGTTACGCCGGCACAGGTCAACCCAAGCCCGATAACGGATACTGCCACATCCCCGCATCACGGCACGGGGGCACCGCACCGGCCTCCGCACTTGGACGGCAGGACGCGGTTGCCCTAGCCACAGCAAGGGCAGACAGCCCTTCTGAAGCTATTGGGTTAGCCCCGGGTCCCGCCCTAGGGTGCGATACATGAGGGTTTTGTTTTCCCCTCCTAGGTAGACCACCATGCAAGGGCTGAGCAGGCAGTCTACAAGTAGCCGAGGCTCGCTGCAATTACAGGGTGTCATAACTCATGAAACTTAAGTTTTTATTTATGAACTATATATAGTACCACCAAGCGTTCCATCCAAAGATCCAACAGAGGACAAGTTGTACGTATCTTACTCATGCATCAACCCACAAGAGATATACGTACTGACTGCTAGCCATCGCATCCGAGATTAATAAATCAGTTGATTGTTCTTTCACATGTCCGCGGTGACAAGTGACAAGAAACCTAGGTGAGAGGTATCACTGACCCCTGCAAAGCACGCGTCTCCTTTTCACTGGGACTCCGTTAAACATCCCATCCAACCTACGAGGCTGTATGTGAACGTAAGTACTTATCCAAGAAAGACACCGATCTCATTACAAATATAATTAGTCAATGCGCTTTCGTGTCGGCATCTTCAGATTTGAGATCTATACAGTATATTAATCGCATTCACGAACTGACGAAGTATATCTATCACGGTGCTTACGGGCGGGATTTATTCTGGATCAGCTTTACCAGCGTTGCTACGGTGCTTAGACATAGGTTAGGAATGTAGATGGTATGTCATCACGGTTTTACCCATGGGCCATTGTTTGGTCCTCAAATTCTCTCAGCTGTACCTTTTACCATACAAACCCCACCGATCCTTGTTTGTTTCCTAAAACAAAATTTTGACAGAGGCAAAAGGGGAAAAAACATAATAACTGAGGGTGGAGGCAAATGAGTGAAACAAAGCAATGTTCGAGAATCGTAGTCTTAGACGCAGTGTCATTGTGTGTCTTCAATATATAGCTAGTATAAACAAACACAAAGAAACTAAAAATGGGGAACCAATATTTTGTTGACAAGGGGTTCGACATTGCCACTGCATTGTGAACCTTGGATGTCAACTATGGTCGGTATTACCGTTGTTAGCGTTATAGCCTCTATCTAGTCTGAATTCACATGTTATAACTCTATCTGCTAATTAATCTCGAGATATGCAAAAGCTTTGCCTCATCCCGTTAAAGATTAAAAATTGAATCTTCGTTTAATTAGGAAAAACCGGCCGTAAACCGTCACAAATGCCCACAAATTGTTGTTACCTAAGATGACTGCATAGGGTAACCTCGACCGACTTAGACACCAACACAAAGTAAACTCAGGCCATCAATAAGAAAGACCAGCATGGAGGTTATCATCAAGCGCAATCAACATCACTCCTCCTCAAGCCAACGACTTGAACTTCACCTTTAACGACCACCAACAAACCCTACAAGGCTAGAAGAAAATTCGGAACCCATTTAGGCTCATGCATAAGACTCTCAACTGTGTTGGCGACCATGCGGCTCCACTCTGGTCGAGGAAAGACTTCAGAAACAGCTTCAGAAATTAGTCGCGGAAAGACTTCAGAAACGGCTTAGCAGTTGGAAAGGCAAGTTATTATCCATTGGAGATAAATTGATTCTAATTAATTCAGTACTAACGAATTTGGTACTGCATATGGTTTCATTCTTCCTCTTGCCGAAAGGAGTCTTACAAAAACTGGACTACTATCGGTCAAGATTCTTTTGGCAAGGAGATAACGAGAAGAAGAAATATCGATTGACAAAATGGAGTGTTGTTTGTTGTCCTAAAGACCAGGGAGGGCTAGGTATTCACGACCTAGAGGTCAAGAATACTGCTCTCCTAGGTAAGTGGCTGTTCAGGCTGCTTACGGAGGAAGGGACCTGGCAAACAATGCTTAAAAGGAAATATATTGGCACAAAAGCATTATCACAGGTTTCTTGGAAACCAGGTGATTCTCATTTTTGGGCTGGGCTAATGGCAATGAAGAATCATTTCTTCCGTCATGGTACATTTTCCATTAAGGATGGATCGGAAATTCGTTTCTCGGAGGATAGGTGGCTTGATGGCACACCCCTCCGAGAACAATATCCCGCTTTGTATTCTATAGTGCGTTACAAAAGTGAGACCATCGCTAAGGTGATGGATAATTCTCCTCCAAATGTAACGTTCCGTAGGTATTTGTCAGGACAGAGGTTGTTGGACTGGAACACCTTACTTCAACGTTTGGCGAATGTTCATCTACAACCTGGTCATGACGAATTTCGTTGGAATCTCATGAGAATGGTAAATTTTCGGTAGCTTCCAATGCACTTATTCATCCGGATTTACCAATCGATACACCTAATAACAATAAACTTTGGAAGTTGAAAATCCCTTTGCGGATAAAGGTATTTAGATGGTACCTCCGAAAAGACGTTATTCTCACCAAAGATAATCTAGCTAAATGGAATTGGCAAGGGAGTAAACAATGTGCTTTCTGTCACCAGGAGGAGACAATAAAGCACTTGTTTTTCCATTGCAGGTTCGCTAGGTCTATATGTTCAGTCATCCAGTTAGCTTCGAGCTTGTATCAGCCACGTAGTGTTACCAATATCTTCGGGAATTGGCTAAATGGCATTGATTCTAGGTTCAAAAAGCATATCAGGGTGGGAGCGATTGCTATTATTTGGTCGCTTTGGCTATGTAGAAATGATAAATTGTTTAATGATACTAATTCTTCTCTGTTGCAGGTTATATACCGGTGTACCAACACCCTCCGCTTATGGTCGTCGCTCCAGCGTGTGGAACATCGAGAACTATTTACGGAGGTCTATTCACGGTTGGAAGCTATGGCGAGGGATATTTTTTCCCTACATGGATGGCAGCATAATCTAAGGATCGAAGCTCCTCCAGTTTAGGCGTCTTTACAATTTCTCAATATGATATGTAATCTCGCCTTTTATTTTGGTGTCAAGACTAAACAACGGCTGTGTGCATCTTAGATATGCAGAGGTCGGGTGTAATGGCTTAAAACTCTTAAGTAATAAAGCGCCCCTTATCGAAAAAAATGCGGCTCCACTCAAGTTATGGATCCAAGTGTAACTGTCAACACCCGGATTTTTAAGTCCAGATGCCTGTTATGCCATACATCGCAATCCCAGGAATATTGATGTTGCGAGACATAACAGTTGAATATCATAAGTCATCATTCATTACATGCCATAGTCGTCTTACAAATAGATCACATGATCCAATATTACAATAATAGTTGAACTATTGTTTCAACACACATCACAACTACATAGCGGAAGCGTAGATAGAAGGGGACTCTATAGTCCACAGGCCAACGCTTGACGTCAGGAGTAGTCCTAGTTGTCGTAGACGTCCTGTTGTCCATCATCTTCATACTGCTGCTCCTCTTCATAGTCTGGCCATTTGAATAGCCAGGGACACAGCCGTGAGTACTTTAAAGCACTCGCAAACTAATACTAGTGTAAGTACTATCAATTCTAGTAAAGGGGTACTAAGCTCTAGTTTCTTTTGCATAAAGCCAATTTTGGTTCACAAGTATTTGAAATAAAGGCTCTTCATGTACTAGCTAACTCAAGTGGGAACATTAGTGTCATTCCCACGACTCAAGTTGTAATTCAAAAACAAGTCACCAATTCACCATTCTTTTCATCAATATTTTCAAAAATCTGACACTAGTAACAGTATGGCCTTTCCCACCGTCCGTAACCGTGGACACGGCTATTCGAATAGGTTTACACTCTGCAGAGATTGCACACTTGTTCCACAACATTTGATTTCATCCGTCGGGATAACCCCGAATCATCGTAACACAGTACGCGGATCATCAACCATAACCTTTCATTTACAAACCCTAGTATGAGCACCTCTCCCCATGAGCTTGGCCTCCCAGTGAAGACCAACTGTCAACCTGGGAACTGCACAGGGCTTGGGCCGGACATTCACCTCGTTTCGCGTCATTTCTCATCATTTCTTTCGTGGTAGAGGCAGCTTTCGGCATAACCCCGATGACGCTTGTTTAGAGGGAACCCATACTAAGATACATAAACTTCCAGTTAAGCCCTACCCATAATCAGGTATTGTGGGGGTACTCAAAAATTGGAAAGGTATCGCATCCAAACCAATATCAGTTTTTAATCAAAAATCACTATCTTCTCTTGGTCATATTCGCCTTCAAAATTCATTCAATGGAATGCATCATCATTCCAAAGTTTCAAATTCATTTCAAGTCACATGTTCCCATCTAGAGTAGTCAAGTTTTAATATTAGCACTAGCAACTAGTCATGAGGGGTGCTAACTACTTGTAATGCTAGCTAGGCTAAGTTTGATACTCTTGTAGTATTCTAGACTTAGACCAAAGTTAACTATAAAAGCAAGCTTCAATATTCAAATTGGAAAACTTGAAAGATAAAACTTGGGATGGGTTCATGAAGCATAAGAAAAGATGAGTGTGCCTTGTTCTTGGTAGAACTTTGCACTTTGCAAGAATATTAGCTTGCAACATTATAACTTGCAATAGTCTAGCTTGCCTTGGTTGTTGATGTGGTCAAAGTTCTCCTCTTCTTCTGGGTAGAATCCTTCCTCTTCCTGGTATTCTCCGGTACTAGCGTCTATACACGAATACGAGGATACAATCACCAAACAATTCATTGGCTATTCCAACATCACATATATTCACACAAACTATTCCAAGCACATAATTAATATAATTAGGGTGCATTGGTTGTGTGGCTTGAGGAAAGTAATTCCCTCTCATTACATATGTAAATGATAGTTTCCATATAGTTTTGGAGAAATAATTTCCCCTCATTGAAATCTTATTAAGATTTAATTTCTCAAACAATAGTACATGATATCATGTTGACCTAAGTCAACCATTCATCACTATTATTTGAGAAGAAGATTTAAATGAGGTAGAACACCTCATACCATTTAATAATGCCTATTATGATTTAATATCTCCAAGCTTTTCATATGATATTATTGGACCAGGGGTCCAACTTCATATGAATGCATTTGGGACAAGATTTAAATGGAGTGTAATACTTCATATGATTTACATGATAGTTTTGGATAATATCATGTTAATAAAATAGCCATATTGTCCATTAATTAAACTAGGGCATGATCATGCAAAGTGACCACACCATTTTCTTGCAGAAACAATTAGTGTAAGTCAAATGTGAGCTATGAGAGTTGGAATTTCTTAATTATCTATTTTGGTTAATTTTTAATAATTATTTGAACATGCAAAAGTCCCTGCCTTCTTCTTTTTATCCATTTAATTCTACAACAAATCTTGAGGTGGGACCAGTGGCATATTGTAGATATTTTTACTAGCTTTCCAACCATATAAAGTTTGCTAAATTTGGCCAAGCCAAACAGATTCTATGGATTTTCAAAGTTGAGTGCAGTATTGAAAGGAGATGGATTTGAATTAAACAGAGTTTGAATTAAAGGGCCGGCGGGAAAACGAAACTGGGCCGATTTGAATTAAAACGGCCCAGTCCAGCCCACCACGGTCCACAGACGTGCGGCGCGCTGACAGGGTGGGGTCCAGGCGTCAGCGGCTTATAAACGGCGAAGCGGTACGAGCGATGAGGGCCGTGCGTTTAGAAGCCAGATCAACGGCCGAGGGAGGTCGTCGTCTCCGGCGAGAGAAGCTCACCGGCGCGGCGGCAGTAGGGGGTCGGAGGGCGCGTCAGAGCTCCGGCGAGCGTCGGAGTGGTGCGCCGCGTCGTTGTCGAGGACGAGGATCACCCTGGTAGCATCGGCGTGTCCTGGGGTGGCGTCTAGCTCCGGCGGCTTCTGCGGCGGAGCACGGGCGGCGAGGTTGCAATTAGGCGGCGGTGGTGAGTAATGTCGCGTGGAGAGAGTGCGAGGAGGCTCAGAGGGGAGTGGGGAAGACAATGGCGTGCTTGGATAGCTCGGGAGGGCGCCCCTTTTATAGGCGCTCGAGGTGGCCGGAGGTCTGCGACGAACTCGACCAGGTCGCAGTGATTCCGGCGATGGAGAGGGGTTGGCGAGGTAGGCGTGAGGTAGGTGGCGTCTAGGCGGTGCTAGAGAGCTAGAGGGCGAGGTGGGGGACGGCCTGGCGAGCGAGCTTGACGGCGACGTTCGGGCGACAGGGTTGCGGGAATCCGGCGATGATGTTGACGGCGGTGGCGCTCGCGCGAGACAAGGGGCGTGTCTGGTGGGTTGCGGTCGTCCAGGGGAGTGTGTGTGCGAAGAGAGAGAGAGCGAGAGGGGGCCTGGGTCGACGGCGGCAGGTGGTGCTCTGGCGCGCCCACGGGAACGTGCTCGACGCCCTCGGCATGCACAGTGCGCGTGTTTTCCGGCGAGGATAGTGTCGATCTCCTACAGTAGAGGGGCTAGGCAGCAGTAGGGCAGCGTGTTGGAGCTCAGAGACAAGGGGGGGCCAGGGTTGAGAGGAAGGAGAAGGGAGGAGGGTGCACCATGTGTGCCATGGCCGGCATGGCATGGCTATGCCATGCTTGGCTAGCTCCTCTAGGGTTGTGGTGCTTTGATTGGGTGTAGAGGGGACCAGGGAACCATTTAGAGTAGTGTGGTGTAGATTAGGTTTGTGTAGAGCACTATTTCAAATAGTGTCAAATAGTTCCATAGTTGAAATTTGTGAACTTTGTCCAAATTTGATTAAATTCAAATGGTTGACCAATTTGAATTGTGTGTGTTTAGTTGAGTTAGAAAAGACCAGAGATGATGAGAGGTGGTGGTGGAATGGTTAGAATCAAAGAATTGCAAAATTTGATATGTGGGAGATTGTTACACTTGTTAAAATGTTGCAACTTTGGATGAGCATAGCTATTGATCAAGAAAGAATTTGGCATGGTGATCTTTACAAAAAGTGTTCACCTTGATGTTGTCTTGGATGAGGTGCAAAGAGTTGACAAAGTTTAGTTTGAAAATTTCGAAATGCAAGGGCTCAAAGTGGTGACCAGATTATAATGGGCAGATTTGACCATTATTCTATGTGATCCCATTTTGAATTTGAAATTGATTTGAATTGTGTTTCTTTGATTCCAATAGTTGTAATAAGTGTTTAGTATCATATTAAAACTAATGGTGAAGGCCAAAATGATCTAGGTCCAAGATTTATAAAAATGGCATAAACCATATGGGAGGGTTTTGTGATTTTCTAACTTTTATTCTTTTATTTCTCTTTGCTTCATTTTGACAAGAGTGAGGTTTATTTGGTGTTAGATTGGGTTGAGTAAAAGGTTCAAACCATTTTGGGGCAATTGGAGTGCCTAGGTCAAGATTGGATATTTTGGCTAAGTGCCACATATGCCTCTATGCATATGTTTGATTTCATTTTTTCTTCTCACTTGAATTGGTTGAGGAGTACTTGTGTTGAGGTATTTCAATTCATCTATTCAAGGTAGACAAAGCAAAGCTCATCATTTTCAAAAAGTAGCCATAGGCTTGCATCTGCTATTTTCTTAAATAAGATCTTTTCCTTTCATTTTGTTTTTCAAATATTGAAGACAAGAGGGATGAGGTTTAGGGTTTAGTAGGTTTTGCAATGGTTCACTTCCATTTAGCAAAGTAAGAAAGGTAAAGTTCAAAATTTACACATTAGGGCTACATGCCCACATATGTCCTTTTCTTTTGTTTTGGGTTTCTCAAAATAGATCTACATGATTTTTGAGAAGGTTAGTGTTTAGGTTTTTTCTTATTTGATTTCTTTCTCTTTTAATTTTATTTGGTTTGTGATCTTCACTTGATCACTTTAAGGTTTTAGGGTTTATCACATAAGCATAATTACACTCATCATGGCAAAAACACAAGTATGAGGTATGAGGACTATGCATAGCACTCCATGTAAGAAAAGTTTTTGTTGGTTCTCATTTTTGGAAAAAAGGAAATTCATTTTCTCTTTGTTTTTAAAAATTTGGGGTGTTACAAACCCTTCCCCCTTAAACAAATCTTGTCCCGAGATTTTAAGAAAAGTTAGGTTCCTAAGAGAGATTGGGCGATATGATTTAACAGGAAGACATACTTGGCATGGCCTGAGGTGCTTCTTGGGCTTCTGTGGCAGTCATGTGGTAGTAGCGGCCGTTGTTGTTCTGGTTCTTTCTGGTGGCAAAGCGGCGTTGGTTCTGAGCAGGTGCAGCGGTGTTGCCGGCAATCTTGGCGAGTCTCTTGGGGCACTCATTGGAGTAATGCCCCACCACTCCACACTCATAACAAGTGATGGTTGACTTGTCCTTGGGATTGAGGGGCACAGTGTTGCTTCCAGTCTTTGGGCCAGTGTTGTTGTTGTTGTTCCCGTTGGTGTTGGTGTTGGGGTTGTTGTTGCTGGTGTGATTGTTGTTGTTGTTGCCTCCGGGCTTCGGGGGTCCTCCATGGTTATTGGTGTAGTTTGGGCGGTAAGTCTGGGCAGTGGGCTTGTTGTATTTTGGAGTAAATCCTCCAGATGAGTTGTTGCGGTACTTCTGGGTATTGCTGGACCCATGCTGGTTCATCATCCGGCGTTTGCGGTTCTCGTTGGCTTGGTGTAGCTTCCCTTCCATCTGGATGGCTGAGTCCACCAGGGCTTCTAAGTCAGCAAAGGGAATGTTGACCAGTACAGTCTGCATCTCATCATGCAGTCCGTTCAGGAATCTCTCCTTCCTCTTCTCGGTGGTGTCGGTCTCGTCGGGGGCATACCTTGACAGTGTAAGGAACTTGTCGCGGTATTCTACCACCGTCATGCGACCTTGCTTCAGTTCACGGAACTCATCCCTCGTCTTCTTGATCAGTCCTTGGGGCACATGGTATTTGCTAAACTTGGTCTTGAAGTCCTCCCAAGTCATCATCTGTCCCGCATTCATTGTGCGGGCACTCGTCCACCAGGCTCGTGCAGGTCCTGACAGGTAGTGGGTGGTGAACAGCACTTTCTCTTCGGCTTCAACTCCCGCAACTTCCAGGTTGTTCTCCATTGTCTGGAGCCAGTCATCTGCGTCGAGGGGCTCTTCGGTCTTGCTGAAAATGGGTGGGTTGGTGTTCTGAAAGTTCTTCAGTTTGGATCTGGGGTGGTCGTGGTTTCCATGGCCATTGTTGTTCTGAGCGATCTGCTGCAGTGCAGCAATGTTGGCTTGGCGTTCAGCTCTCTCGGCTTCACGGTCTGCCATCATCATCTCTAGCATCTGCATCATGGCGTCTTGGTTGGCGCTGTGGGTTGGTGGGGCCATCTGACATCGAGGTAGATGATAAGATAAGAGGGAAATTTCTAGGGTTTGTTTGAGTTAAAGTTCAAAAGTTCAAAATTTGAAAACTTGAGTAGTGTTGAGGGGGTAAAAACCAGCAACACTTTTTCATTCATACCAAACATCACACATTACAAATCTAACACATCGTTGGTTTGAAGAACCATTCATTCGCTCTACGATACAAGGGGATCCTGATACAACTCACACCTACTCAAGTGCTTTAGCGATACTACTCTTCGGGGGGATTCTTCGTCACGGGTAATGTGCTTGGCGAGAGGCGAGGGCGTTGTCCAAATCCCTGCGGGTTTTGTACAGCCTGAAGTCCTGGTGTGCTACATAGGGGTTCATCTCCGTGTGTGGTGGCATGGTCATCGATCTTCCCATGGAGTCATGTCTTGGGTAGTAGATGAAGCGAGTGTTCCGGATCTTGTTCTCATTTTGTCCACACAGACGGGCAATGGCTTCTTGCATAGCTCTGACTAGTCCTTCCTTCCAAGTGTTTCCCGTTACCGAAAACCATATGGTTTCCCATACCGGGGCTCCATGCTTTCTTCGTAGATCTGTAGAAACTTCCCACCGAGGTGGTTCTCCGGAGTGGTTTTTGAGGGGTATTCCGAAGAACTCGGGATACGGGTGGCCTAGATATTCTACTAGTTGCTTCAAATCCTTTTTGAACTTTAGGTCGCCTTCGTGACCAAGCTGATAGAACTCCCATTGGTACTCCATCTGTGAGTAATGAGGATAAGTAAGTTAGTGAAGTGATCAAGTGTGCAAAATTTTATGTAGAATTTCAAAGAATAGTAGAGCATAAATTTCTCTTTTTGAAAAAGTTATCAAGGATAAGAGTGAGAATAAATTTTCATAAATATGCACTTGTTGGTTTTGAAACTAAGTTTTGCAGACGTCCATTCTAACTAGGGTCTCCTAAGGTCAAACAATGGCTCTGATACCAACTTGTCAACACCCGGATTTTTAAGTCCAGATGCCTGTTATGCCATACATCGCAATCCCAGGAATATTGTTGTTGCGAGACATAACAGTTGAATATCATAAGTCATCATTCATTACATGCCATAGTCGTCTTACAAATAGATCAAATGATCCAATATTACAATAATAGTTGAACTATTGTTTCAACACACATCACAAATACATAGCGGAAGCGTAGATAGAAGGGGACTCTATAGTCCACAGGCCAACGCTTGACGTCAGGAGTAGTCCTAGTTGTCGTAGACGTCCTGCTGTCCATCATCTTCATACTGCTGCTCCTCTTCATAGTCTGGCCATTTGAATAGCCAGGGACACAGCCGTGAGTACTTTAAAGCACTCGCAAACTAATACTAGTGTAAGTACTATCAATTCTAGTAAAGGGGTACTAAGCTCTAGTTTCTTTTGCATAAAGCCAATTTTGGTTCACAAGTATTTGAAATAAAGACTCTTCATGTACTAGCTAACTCAAGTGGGAACATTAGTGTCATTCCCACGACTCAAGTTGTAATTCAAAAACAAGTCACCAATTCACCATTCTTTTCATCAATATTTTCAAAAATCTGACACTGGTAACAGTATGGCCTTTCCCACCGTCCGTAACCATGGACACGGCTATTCGAATAGGTTTACACTCTGCAGAGGTTGCACACTTGTGCCACAACATTTGATTTCATCCGTCGGGATAACCCCGAATCATCGTAACACAGTACGCGGATCATCAACCATAACCTTTCATTTACAAACCCTAGTATGAGCACCTCTCCCCATGAGCTTGGCCTCCCAGTGAAGACCAACTGTCAACCTGGAAACTGCACAGGGCTTGGGCCGGACATTCACCTCGTTTCGCGTCATTTCTCATCATTTCTTTCGTGGTAGAGGCAGCTTTCGGCATAACCCCGATGACGCTTGTTTAGAGGGAACCCATACTAAGATACATAAACTTCCAGTTAAGCCCTACCCATAATCAGGTATTGTGGGGGTACTCAAAAATTGGAAAGGTATCGCATCCAAACCAATATCAGTTTTTAATCAAAAATCACTATCTTCTCTTGGTCATATTCGCCTTCAAAATTCATTCAATGGAATGCATCATCATTCCAAAGTTTCAAATTCATTTCAAGTCACATGTTCCCATCTAGAGTAGTCAAGTTTTAATATTAGCACTAGCAACTAGTCATGAGGGGTGCTAACTACTTGTAATGCTAGCTAGGCTAAGTTTGATACTCTTGTAGTATTCTAGACTTAGACCAAAGTTAACTATAAAAGCAAGCTTCAATATTCAAATTGGAAAACTTGAAAGATAAAACTTGGGATGGGTTCATGAAGCATAAGAAAAGATGAGTGTGCCTTGTTCTTGGTAGAACTTTGCACTTTGCAAGAATATTAGCTTGCAACATTATAACTTGCAATAGTCTAGCTTGCCTTGGTTGTTGATGTGGTCAAAGTTCTCCTCTTCTTCTGGGTAGAATCCTTCCTCTTCCTGGTATTCTCCGGTACTAGCGTCTATACACGAATACGAGGATACAATCACCAAACAATTCATTGGCTATTCCAACATCACATATATTCACACAAACTATTCCAAGCACATAATTAATATAATTAGGGTGCATTGGTTGTGTGGCTTGAGGAAAGTAATTCCCTCTCATTACATATGTAAATGATAGTTTCCATATAGTTTTGGAGAAATAATTTCCCCTCATTGAAATCTTATTAAGATTTAATTTCTCAAACAATAGTACATGATATCATGTTGACCTAAGTCAACCATTCATCACTATTATTTGAGAAGAAGATTTAAATGAGGTAGAACACCTCATACCATTTAATAATGCCTATTATGATTTAATATCTCCAAGCTTTTCATATGATATTATTGGACCAGGGGTCCAACTTCATATGAATGCATTTGGGACAAGATTTAAATGGAGTGTAATACTTCATATGATTTACATGATAGTTTTGGATAATATCATGTTAATAAAATAGCCATATTGTCCATTAATTAAACTAGGGCATGATCATGCAAAGTGACCACACCATTTTCTTGCAGAAACAATTAGTGTAAGTCAAATGTGAGCTATGAGAGTTGGAATTTCTTAATTATCTATTTTGGTTAATTTTTAATAATTATTTGAACATGCAAAAGTCCCTGCCTTCTTCTTTTTATCCATTTAATTCTACAACAAATCTTGAGGTGGGACCAGTGGCATATTGTAGATATTTTTACTAGCTTTCCAACCATATAAAGTTTGCTAAATTTGGCCAAGCTAAACAGATTCTATGGATTTTCAAAGTTGAGTGCAGTATTGAAAGGAGATGGATTTGAATTAAACAGAGTTTGAGTTAAAGGGCCGGCGGGAAAACGAAACTGGGTCGATTTGAATTAAAACGGCCCAGTCCAGCCCACCACGGTCCACAGACGTGCGGCGCGCTGACAGGGTGGGGTCCAGGCGTCAGCGGCTTATAAACGGCGAAGCGGTACGAGCGATGAGGGCCGTGCGGGGAAGCCAGATCAACGGCCGAGGGAGGTCGTCGTCTCCGGCGAGAGAAGCTCACCAGCGCGGCGGCAGTAGGGGGTCGGAGGGCGCGTCGGAGCTCCGGCGAGCGTCGGAGTGGTGCGCCGCGTCGTTGTCGAGGACGAGGATCACCCTGGTAGCATCGGCGTGTCCTGGGGTGGTGTCTAGCTCCGGCGGCTTCTGCGGCGGAGCACGGGCGGCGAGGTTGCAATTAGGCGGCGGTGGTGAGTAATGTCGCGTGGAGAGAGTGCGAGGAGGCTCAGAGGGGAGTGGGGAAGACAATGGCGTGCTTGGATAGCTCGGGAGGGCGCCCCTTTTATAGGCGCTCGAGGTGGCCGGAGGTCTGCGACAAACTCGACCAGGTCGCGGTGATTCCGGCGATGGAGAGGGGTTGGCGAGGTAGGCGTGAGGTAGGTGGCGTCTAGGCGGTGCTAGAGAGCTAGAGGGCGAGGTGGGGGACGGCCTGGCGAGCGAGCTTCACGGCGACGTTCGGGCGACAGGGTTGCAGGAATCCGGCGATGATGTCGACGGCGGTGGCGCTCGCGCGAGACAAGGGGCGTGTCTGGTGGGTTGCGGTCGTCCAGGGGAGCGTGTGTGCGAAGAGAGAGAGCGAGAGGGGGCCTGGGTCGACGGCGGCAGGTGGTGCTCTGGCGCGCCCACGGGAACGTGCTCGATGCCCTCGGCATGCACAGTGCGCGTGTTTTCCGGCGAGGCTAGTGTCGATCTCCTGCTGTAGAGGGGCTAGGCAGCAGTAGGGCAGCGTGTTGGAGCTCAGAGACAAGGGGGCCAGGGTTGAGAGGAAGGAGAAGGGAGGAGGGTGCACCATGTGTGCCATGGCCGGCATGGCATGGCTATGCCATGCTTGGCTAGCTCCTCTAGGGTTGTGGTGCTTTGATTGGGTGTAGAGGGGACCAGGGAACCATTTAGAGTAGTGTGGTGTAGATTAGGTTTGTGTAGAGCACTATTTCAAATAGTGTCAAATAGTTCCATAGTTGAAATTTGTGAACTTTGTCCAAATTTGATTAAATTCAAATGGTTGACCAATTTGAATTGTGTGTGTTTAGTTGAGTTAGAAAAGACCAGAGATGATGAGAGGTGGTGGTGGAATGGTTAGAATCAAAGAATTGCAAAATTTGATATGTGGGAGATTGTTACACTTGTTAAAATGTTGCAACTTTGGATGAGCATAGCTATTGATCAAGAAAGAATTTGGCATGGTGATCTTTACAAAAAGTGTTCACCTTGATGTTGTCTTGGATGAGGTGCAAAGAGTTGACAAAGTTTAGTTTGAAAATTTCGAAATGCAAGGGCTCAAAGTGGTGACCAGATTATAATGGGCAGATTTGACCATTATTCTATGTGATCCCATTTTGAATTTGAAATTGATTTGAATTGTGTTTCTTTGATTCCAATAGTTGTAATAAGTGTTTAGTATCATATTACAACTAATGGTGAAGGCCAAAATGATCTAGGTCCAAGATTTATAAAAATGGCATAAACCATATGGGAGGGTTTTGTGATTTTCTAACTTTTATTCTTTTATTTCTCTTTGCTTCATTTTGACAAGAGTGAGGTTTATTTGGTGTTAGATTGGGTTGAGTAAAAGGTTCAAACCATTTTGGGGCAATTGGAGTGCCTAGGTCAAGATTGGATATTTTGGCTAAGTGCCACATGTGCCTCTATGCATATGTTTGATTTCATTTTTTCTTCTCACTTGAATTGGTTGAGGAGTACTTGTGTTGAGGTATTTCAATTCATCTATTCAAGGTAGACAAAGCAAAGCTCATCATTTTCAAAAAGTAGCCATAGGCTTGCATCTGCTATTTTCTTAAATAAGATCTTTTCCTTTCATTTTGTTTTTCAAATATTGAAGACAAGAGGGATGAGGTTTAGGGTTTAGTAGGTTTTGCAATGGTTCACTTCCATTTAGCAAAGTAAGAAAGGTAAAGTTCAAAATTTACACATTAGGGCTACATGCCCACATATGTCCTTTTCTTTTGTTTTGGGTTTCTCAAAATAGATCTACATGATTTTTGAGAAGGTTAGTGTTTAGGTTTTTTCTTATTTGATTTCTTTCTCTTTTAATTTTATTTGGTTTGTGATCTTCACTTGATCACTTTAAGGTTTTAGGGTTTATCACATAAGCATAATTACACTCATCATGGCAAAAACACAAGTATGAGGTATGAGGACTATGCATAGCACTCCATGTAAGAAAAGTTTTTGTTGGTTCTCATTTTTGGTAAAAAGAAAATTCATTTTCTCTTTGTTTTTAAAAATTTGGGGTGTTACAGTAACCCCTACATGCATATATTACACATACTTCTAACAAATGAGTTATGGATCACACCAAGAAAGAAAATCAATTGATCATCTTTCTTGTAGCTTATTTGGTTACCAAGGACACCTTTTAGACTATATGGGCAACCATAATTTATCTGTTTTAGTTGAGTTCATACCCACTCTGAATCCCTGGTTTAACAGCCAAAACTACATTTGAGTCTATTGCCATCATCTTTGACAATTACTAAATGTACCTAACACCAATTTTGGTCTAGAAAATATAAACCAGGAAAACAGTTACGTAAGTTTAAGTCCCTACAGCTAGCCACCCCCTCTCTCACACATATGGCTACAAAGTTGGTTTGATATCATCTCTAGTGATATAAGTAAAATTTAAACTCAACAGTTTAAATGAGAGAACTAAAGGCGCAATTCTGTATTAAATGTTTACCACTTTCCTTACTATAGTAAACAATAAAGTAAACGCACGATCTAGTAGAGACACGTGATTTATTTGAAATGCATAATACAGCTGAAAAGTGCAGTTGGTACGCACCGTGTAATTGTAAAAGTGCGGTTAAAATACATGTGATGCAGTTGGAAAAGTGCGGTTGGAACGCATGGAAAATGCAGTTTTCAGGAACAAATAACTTTTTTTTCGATAAAAGGAATATATTAATATCAAGAAGATATCAATTACACCCAGCTTTTGCAACAACGCACCACCCTAATGGCACTACGGATGCACACAGCCAAAAACAAGAAAAGAAAACTAAGAAACAAAAGTCCCGCTACAGTATCTGTTACCACCAGAATTTAACCAAGTCTAGAGATGGGCCGTAATTGAGATGGGCTTGAAGAATATCCGCGTGGAGCGTCTCTGAAGCGGCCTTGCACGAAGATTTTGGGCTAGATTGCCCGTGTATCTGTATAATGTTAGTAGATTGCATCTTAGTTTAGAATTAAAAAGGTAGAGTTTAACCCGTACACGGTTAGTTGTACTTCCGAATTAGAAAGTCCCTTGGACTATAAATATGTACCTAGGGTTATTGAGAAAGGAGGATGAACACGTTCACAACAAATCAATCTAGGCGCATCGCCACCCCTTGTTTCGACGGTTTCTCCCGGGTAAGCAACATGCTGCCTAGATCGCATCTTGCGATCTAGGAAGTATCAGTTTATTCGTTATTGGTGTTGCTCGTGCTGAAGCCTTTTTGATGGCGAGCAACACCCTTATCTTAGGTGTTTTGGGGTTGATCACAATGCTTTCACGATGCACTTGTTTAGTTACGTCACCCCTCGATATCTAGCTGCCCTTACACCTATTTTAGGTGTAGGGGCAGCATCTTGCTTAATCTTTATTTAGTAGATCTGATCCGTTATAGTTGCTCCTTGTGCCTCAAGGATTGGTTTGATATCTGTATGGTTAGGCCTTATAAACGGGTTGAACGATCCGGTAGTGCGTGAGGTGTGGTTTATTGAGCTCTAGAGGGATTGTTCCGGGGATCAACTTCACGTTGGTTTTTAGGCCTCTTTAGGGCTGGTTTTCCGTTATCTTACGTATCTGCTAGGCTCAACTACGCATAGGATGTTCCGATTATACGGTGAAAACCCTAGACTATCGTAGATTAGTTTAGCTTGATATTGATAAAGCATGATCCCCATGTCCTTATAAATCTAACATGAACCATGGGGCAATCGGCTCTTTGAGCCGATCCACAGAACAATTTAAGAGCCGATTGGGGCTCGTATTTAATGTTTACGTGTTTGCCATGCAGGAAATTAGTCGAAGCAATCCATCACCTTCCTAACCAGGTATAGGTCAGGTGGCACGCCCTCGTAAGCACCAGGACGCGTGTACCAGAAGGCTTTGCGGGCCGTCGCCTGAGGGACCAGGGTCAGCCGCAATCCTGGGAGCCTCCCGGCTCTACGGTGTTGCCCGTCGCTGCTCGCCGGTGGGTTTCTGACCGCAACAATATCTCAGGCCTAACAACAGCAATACATCCACCGCCAAGACAACACCTGAATTACAGACTCTCCAAAAACGACGCCTCCAAGAAGGGAACAGTGCTCAAACACCGTCGTCGCTCGATCAAAGATCTTAGGTTTTCACCCTGAAGATAGTCCCCGCTCTCAAAATAATGCCTCCACCAAGGATATTGCCAGGCACAACCAATTAAGGCCTGAAAAGTCAAGAGGCAGTGCGAACGATGAAGCCACCCACCACGAAGAAGGAGCTCCAATGTCTCATCGGCAAAATTAATTTCGTCAGAAGGTTTATCTCCAACTTGTCAGGACGAATCGAGCCGTTCATGGGATTGGTCAAAATCAAGTCTGATGAGGAGTTTCGCTGGGGGGCAGAGCAACAACTAGCATTTGATGATATTAAGGAGTACCTAACGAAGCCACCTGTGTTGGTTCCGCCACAGCAAGACATGCCATTCTACATTTACTTGTCAGTAGCTGACACCTCCATCGCATCAGTGGTGGTGCAATTTTATGATGGTCTGGAAAAAGTGGTTTTCTACCTCAGCAGAAGGATGTTGGATGCAGAAACGAGGTACCCTGAAATTGAGAAGTTGTGCCTCTGTCTATTTTTCACCTGCACCAAGATTCAGCACATCTTGCTGTCAGCAGAAATCATCGTCATATGCAAATCGGATGTCATCAAGCACATGCTGTCGGCACCTGTGTTGAAAGGCCGACTAGGCAAATGGATGTTTGCGTTATCGGAATTTGATATCCGATATCAACCTGCGAAAGCAGTTAAGGGACAAGCGTTGGCCGATCTTATTGCTGAACGAATAAACACGGACGTGGCAGCACTATCTGTGCATGCATGGGCCATGTTCTTCGATGGATCGGTCTGTGAGGATGGTTGCGGCATCGGCATGCTACTCGTGTCGCGTCGGGGGGCAACATTTTCCTTCTCCATCAGGATATCTACCCCTTGCACCAACAATGTTGCTGAGTATGAAGCGATATGCAAGGGGGGCACCTAAACGGATAAGATACAGGGCCATGAAGTACGTCCTGATTGGCGATGACATGTTCTACAGGACTTTGGAAGGGGTACTTCTCAAATGTCTGGGACCAGCCGAGTCCAATCGGCTCTTACATGAGGTGCATGAGGGTGCCTGTGGAACTCACCAATCGGCTCATAAGATGAAGTGGCTGATCAGGCGATCGGGATTTTATTGGCCCACCATGCTTGAAGATTGTTTCAAGTATTATAAAGGGTGTCAAGCATGTCAGAGGTTTGGGAGCATTCAGATGGTACCCGCATCAGCAATGAATCCTATCATCAAACCTTGGCCATTCCGAGGTTGGGGCATGGATATGATCGGCAAAATTCATCCTCCATCGAGTAAAAGCCATGAATGGGTTCTGGCCATTACAGATTACTTCACTAAATGGGTGGAGGCCGTCCCTATGAAGTCAGTAGCATCGAAGGATGTCATCAGTTTCGTGTTGGAACATGTCATTCATAGATTCGGGATTCCTCAGACTATCACGACCGATGGAGGTTCGGTCTTCGTTTCTAAGGAGTTTAGAAAATTCTGCGAGGATATGGGAATCAAGCTGATCCGATCGTCTCCATACTATGCTCAAGCAAATGGGCAGGCTGAAGCGTCCAACAAGAGCCTGATCAAGCTAATTAAGAGGAAAATCGACGAGCACCCTAGACGATGGCATGAGGTATTGTCAGAAGCTTTGTGGGCTTATCGCATGTCGTGTCATGGAGCAATAAAAACCTCGCCATACCAGCTGGTCTATGGACAAGAAGTTGTGTTACCCTGGGAAATCAAGGCTAGGTCGAGACGGATTACATTTCAGAATGATTTAACTGCTGAAGAATATGCAGCCCTGATGAGCGACAACATTGAGGACGCAACGGAACTCAGACTATGGTCACTTGAGAAAATCAAGGAGAATAAAGCCAAGGTGGCTTGTGCATATAATAAGAAGGTGAAGCCAAAGGAGTTCTAGGTTGGTGATCTGGTATGGGAAGCTGTATTGCCGTTGGGGACTAAGGACAAAGTGTATGGTAAATGGTCTCCAAATTGGCATGGCCCGTACAAAGTTGACCAAGTTTTGAAGGGTTTTTGCATACATGCTCGAGCAGTTGGATGGCGTGAAGTTCCCAGTGGCTGACAATGGCCAGCATCTCAAGAAGTATTTCCCAAGTATGTGGGATGATGGGCAGTGAGATACGGGGGCCGATTTTTAAATCGGCCAGTAAAATTTTTTTTAGCCGATGCATGGTCATCGACTTAAGAATAAAACATCCGATGCACGGACATCGACTTGAGAACAAAACAGCCGATGTACAGCCATCGACTTTAGAGTTGCAAAATGTTGTGGTCAGATATCAAGTTACAGTCTGAATTCGAGGAGTGTTTGCTTGGATATCTGTCTGATTTAGGATTTGAGCTCGGCCTTATGGGTGTTTGAGGGTGAAAGGCCGATACGTGGCTATCGGTTCTTGGTGCGTTGACTTGTTTTGGCAGTCGGAAGATTTGAAATTGGATAAATGGAGAATCAAATTGGAAGAACAATTTTCATTGATTCAAAGGAACGACTTTACAAGAAAGAGCCGATGGCTCTCAAAAGGATCATCTGATGCCTAATGCACTACTACTACTAGTTCTATGCTACTAGTCTTAGTCTAAGGGCCGTTGCTGCCCTCGTCGGTGCTGTCGTGGCTACTGTCGGCGCTGCTGCCGGCGGGCTCCTCGTCGCTGCTGCCGTAGCCTTCGGCCGGGGCCCCGTACTCCTCCTCCTCATCGTCGTCGTCATCATCATCCGACCCGGCGCGGAAGCGCTTCATCGGCGGGTACTCGTCGGAGGAGGTGTCCTCCTCCGCTTCCTCATCCTCCTCATCGGAGGAGATGTCTTCGCCCCAGAGAGCATCATCGTCGCTCTCCTCCTCCGAATCCCCATCAATGAGGAAATGGAGGTTGTCTTCCCCATCGGTCAGGGATTCATCATCCTCTGACCAGACGGAGAAGTCCCAGTCCGCCTCGTCCCATCGCTCCGGGGCGCGTATGTCCTCCGGCGTCGGCTCGCGGGAGGAGGAAGACCGGAAAGAAAGACCGGAGGAGGAAGAGGAGGAGGAGTCCATGGTGGAAGAAGGGTTTTCGAGTACTACAGAGGAACAGAGGATGAGGAGGGGATGAAGAAGCAAACTGCTCAATGCGGTTAAATAAAGGGGATATAGTGGAAATTTAATGTTGCGGTGGTTTCCGAGGAACATGGTGCCAAAACTGTCAAATCGTGCAGGGAAGTTGAGAAGGCAAGGCATCATGATGAAGGATACTGCGACGGTTCTGCTCTGCCATGACATGACCCTACGAAGGAAAGACAGAGTGGTTTTGAAATTATCATTATCAAACCAGGGGGGCATGTGTTACCACCAGAATTTAACCAAGTCTGGAGATGGGCCGTAATTGAGATGGGCTTGAAGGATATCCGCGTGGAGCGTCTCTGAAGCGGCCTTGCACGAAGATTTTGGGCTAGATGGCCCGTGTATCTGTATAATGTTAGTAGATTGCATCTTAGTTTAGAATTAAAAGGTAGAGTTTAACCCGTACACGGTTAGGTGTACTTCCGAATTACAAAGTCCCTTGGACTATAAATATGTACCTAGGGTTATTGAGAAAGGAGGACGAACACGTTCACAACAAATCAATCTAGGCGCATCGCCACCCCTTGTTTCGAGGGTTTCTCCCGGGTAAGCAACATGCTGCCTAGATCGCATCTTGCGATCTAGGCAGTATCAGTTTATTCGTTATTGGTGTTGCTCGTGCTGAAGCCTTTTTGATGGCGAGCAACACCCTTATCTTAGGTGTTTTGGGGTTGATCACAATGCTTCACGATGCACTTGTTTAGTTACGTCACCCCTCGATATCTAGCTGCCCTTACACCTATTTTAGGTGTAGGGGCAGCATCTTGCTTAATCTTTATTTAGTAGATCTGATCCGTTATAGTTGCTCCTTGTGCCTCAAGGATTGGTTTGATATCTGTATGGTTAGGCCTTATAAACGGGTTGAACGATCCGGTAGTGCGTGAGGTGTGGTTTATTGAGCTCTAGAGGGATTGTTCCGGGGATCAACTTCACGTTGGTTTTTAGGCCTCTTTAGGGCTGGTTTTCCGTTATCTTACGTATCTGCTAGGCTCAACTACGCATAGGATGTTCCGATTATACGGTGAAAACCCTAGACTATCGTAGATTAGTTTAGCTTGATATTGATAAAGCATGATCCCCATGTCCTTATAAATCTAACATGAACCATGGGGCAATCGGCTCTTTGAGCCGATCCACAGAATAATTTAAGAGCCGATTGGGGCTCGTATTTAATGTTTACGTGTTTGCCATGCAGGAAATTAGTCGAAGCAATCCATCACCTTCCTGACCAGGTATAGGTCAGGTGGCACGCCCTCGTAAGCACCAGGACGCGTGTACCAGAAGGCTTTGCGGGCCGTCGCCTGAGGGACCAGGGTCAGCCGCAATCCTGGGAGCCTCCCGGCTCTACGGTGTTGCCCGTCGCTGCTCGCCGGTGGGTTTCTGACCGCAACAGTATCTCAGGCCTAACAACAGCAATACATCCACCGCCAAGACAACACCTGAATTACAGACTCTCCAAAAACGACGCCTCCAAGAAGGGAACAGTGCTCAAACACCGTCGTCGCTCGATCAAAGATCTTAGGTTTTCACCCTGAAGATAGTCCCCGCTCTCAAAACAATGCCTCCACCAAGGATATTGCCAGGCACAACCAATTAAGGCCAGACCTTGGGTTTTCACCCTGAAAGGTAGGACTCTGCACTTCACATGTGTTGTCGCCCCCACTTTCATACCGCAGCTGTGAAGCCCAGAACACCAAGCAAGTCCCTCAACAACGCAGAGACTTGAACCTCCCTTAGCTATTCCTCCCCTCCGGCCTTCATGAAATTCTCTTCTTCTGACTTTCATCATGGATCCATAGTCACTTGATGTCAACAAAGAAAAAGAGCTTCGCGCCGCTCCCTTCAGAACCAATCGGTCGGAATAAAAACATGGGTGCGCACGACCGAATACCTCCGATCCAACAAACTCCAGGCAAAAGCACTGTTACATTCACCGGCGGAGCCTTTTGGAACTCAACACTCCGGCCAGATCACGAGTCCAGGCCTCCGGTAGGTCCTCCTCTTCACGCAAGAGAGGCCCTAGGACCGCTGCCTTTATTCAGGTCGGACCCCCACGTCGGCGACCATCCTGGGTGTAATATCCCAGGTAATGGGGTTACAAAAATAGAGGAAACAGATGTGTGCATTGCATTCATGCATAGAAAATCTGGGGAATTTTCGCGCTTTAAAGTAAAACAGTCACAGTAACTGAAGTTTCACTTGACCTTGGTGGAATTGAAGTAGCTCATCAAGTCAAGCGCTATAAACCTCAATGTGACTTTGATAAAACCTTATTTTGGGTAGAGATGATTTGATCTAAGGGGTTAGATCCAATGGAACTAATAATCAACACAACAACACTTTGCTCAATGATCAAATGCTTGATCTTATAAAAGATTATAATATGGTAATCCTTACCATAACATATGAACATACATCTATCTGGAAATCAAGTAACAATAATTGGGGAAACTATTCTTCACTTATCTTTTCCATGTCTTAAACTAATCCTTGATCCTACCATGAACCTCATGGTATTCATTCTACTTTAGTCTTGAAAACATAACAAGGAGATCAACTCTAGAGATACATATCTTTCTCTATTCTATATTATTAAGCATCAAACCTAGAAGAGGTGAGAGTTCTATTATAATTATTAGAGAAGCATTAACAAACCTTGAGTTAAACCTTGGACATACATCCAAGCATTCAAATCATTATATTTAAGAGTAGCCCTAGGATATTATTCAAGACATTCCTAGAGAGAGAGACCATTTATTCTAAACATAGATATTGATGATCACATCAATCCCTATGGAGCCTAACCTTAGGATAGTATTAAAGACCTTCCCAAATGAGAGAGACCAATCATACTAACTTTAGATTTACTTATTTAAGAATCAAGGATAAACTTTGAACTAAAGTATTAGGTAAACCATTTCATCTTGGAGTGGTGAGATAACCAAGATAGCCAAGTGGAGTTTTAGATTAGATACCTATTGAGATCTGATGAGTACACCATAAACCCTAAAATAATCCATTCCTATATAAGAGAGCTCAAGATAGTTGAGGCAGCACCTGGATTTGAGGGAGAGAATTATTCTTATAACCAGATGATCATATCATCATTGTTGAGTAGAACCCTAACATAGTATCTCAGGTATTCTCCTGGGATATAATATAGAGAAACAACCATAGCCCTGTCCACCCAAGAAACTATAAGGGAAATATTATGCTTAGGAGATCAAGACAGTGATTGATCATGGAAGTGAGAACCTCATCTAATGAGAGATACCTTAGGAAGTCAAACCTTGATCATTACAAATTGAGTGATGATCATAAAACCTAAGAACTTGAGGTAGTAATATTATGAACAGGTTGTCCATGATAATGCCATGACCATTATTTGGAGAAAAAGGAGAATAAACCAAATCCTAATATTCATGTGATTAATAGATATTATTCTTCACATGAAATCATAGGGAGGTAACTAGTAAGAAACCCTAAGCTTATACCCCAACCCTAACTTGTGAACCACTTGGTGATCATAAGTAGAATCATACCATAACCATATTTCATAAATTAATGAACCTAAGAAAACCTTAGAGTTAAACACTATACCTCATATGGTGAGAAACCATATACCCATATGACCAAAGTTAACTATAAAAAGAACAATAACCAATGTAGTTACTTAAATGATAAATTGAGGTTAATAATAGATGCCAATTGGTAGAAGACTAAACCAATTCCCAAATCCCTAGTAATAAGAGAAGCACATAAAATATTAAGCAAGTAACCATCTTATCATGGTTAGGGGAGATTAACCCTAGCACATGCAATATGTTGTCATCCCATAGCTACAACCTAGAATTATATCTCAACCTAGATTGTATATCACTTGGGTGATCACAACTAAAAACTAGGCCATAATTGAGATTCCAAACCATATGCCATTAGGTAAATAGCATTTGAACCCTAGATTTGCACATCAAATAAATCTTGTGCTTCAATTCTTGAACATAAGAAAAACCTTGTGCTACATTATATGGTTAAACCCATATGTGTAGTGATCAACTATTTATCTTTGTAACCAAGATTAACCATGATGGAAAAATACCTACCTTAGATGCTTTCAAATATAATGATAGTGTTAACCTTAAAAGGGGGTTACCATAGAAGTTATAAAACCCTAGCAAGTTGGTGCTCACATAAAATCATATGTAATCATCCACTTCTCAAATGGAAACCAAGTCTTAATAATAACTCTGAAATACTTTGAGTTGCAATTATCAACTCTCATAAATCCTAAAC
This sequence comes from Lolium perenne, assembly GCF_019359855.2. Taxonomy (NCBI): domain Eukaryota; kingdom Viridiplantae; phylum Streptophyta; class Magnoliopsida; order Poales; family Poaceae; genus Lolium; species Lolium perenne. The sequence goes on from NC_067244.2 coordinate 66,619,582, forward strand.
AGAATTAATTCACAAGAAAAAGAAATTAAAAATAAGAATTGAAACCCATGCCTATTTGCTATTATGAACAATCCACAACTATGCATTATAACCCAATACAAAATATTTGTTTCAAATAAAGAATGAAGTAATAGTCCTTGCACTACATCCCAACTCAATTAACATAACAAGAACCCTGCAATTCAAATTTGAATTTAAATCAGATTCAAATAGAAAATATAAAACAGAAAATAGAAAATAGAAAAGAGGGGAAAAACTATACCTGGACCTACCTGGCCGTGTAGCCCACCCACGCTAGCCCATCACAGCCCAACACCACGGCCCAAGGCCAGCCCAATACCTCTTCGGTAAAAAGATCTCGAGGACGAGTTCATCCTCATCCTCTCGAGCTCGCATGCTGGACAGCACGAAGCCGTGCTCGGCCTCCTCTCTCGCTGGCGACCTCCCAGTGATCGGTGTCGTGACGAGGCACTCTCCGACGCTCTATATAAGCTCCAGCACGAATAGCAGCTTCGGTTTTCTTCCTCCTCGTCTCATTTCTCCCCATACCGAAACCCTAGCTGAGCCGGACTCCGACCATCGCCGCCGTTTGGAGCATCCCTGAGGTTCGCCGTTACCACCGCCGAGACCGCCGTCCTCGACATGCTCTACCTGCAAGAGGAATCGACCCCGAGCGAACCATAGCGCCGCCGTCGAGCTCGTCTTCTCCGACAACGGGAGCGGGCGATTCCGGCGAACCAGGCCCCGGCAAGTCTCGCCGTCACGCGCGTCGTGATCCTGGTGAGCTCCTAAGTCCCCCAGCATACCTAACTCGCTCGATTGCTCGCCGTAGCGCCACCGCGTCGCTAGCCCGTGACCCCCGCCGCAGCTCCTCGCCGTCGGGCACGCTCCGGCGACCATACCGGAGCGGCGCCGCCACTATTGGGTTCGCCTCGGCGTCCTCTATCCGTCAAGCATCCACACACCCCCGCGGGAACCGTATCTCGCCGGCGTTTGCTGCCAGTTCCCGCCGGCAGTGAGCCTCCCTGCCACCGTAGCAATTTTGACCTTGGTCAATGCACGTGTGGCAGGTGACATGGCCACTGGCCCACGAGTCAGTGACTCTGTAGGTAGAATAGCCGGGTGTAGTTAGTAGTTTCATTTAAATTAAAAACCAGGAAATATTTGAAACTTTGCAAATTCATATAAATTTTATTATAACTCAGAAAAAGGTAAATAATATATCAAAATTCTTAGAAAAGTAAACTCTATCCAATAAAAATATAATATGGAAATTTTATTTTTAATAAAAATTCAATTATTTAATGCTTATGAATTAAGCCTTTTCTTTAAATTCTAAATTCAATTAAAATTCAATAATTAGTAAAAAATTCCCAAAGGTAAATAAAAACCAGTAAATAAATAAAGAAAACATTAAAACTAATTTTCTTTATTTGTTAATTGTTAAATCTTTATTAGTGAGAATTAAACCCTAATTAATAATTACCTAATTATTAATAATTTAAAATAATAAAATACCAAATTCAATATTATTTTTATTCCCAAATTATTAATAACTTCAACTTTAAATTGAAGTTATTAATCATAGAACTATATGGTGATTAAGAAACCCTAGTTCCATATGGTAGAAAACTAGGAACTCATCATTTCATGTGTAATCCCACCACCCTAATTCAATTAGGAACCTTAGCTCCACTACTTCATATGAACCCTAAATTATCCCCAAACATAAACCCTAGGTAACATGTGATCATGTTACTCCATTAGTAACCATAGATTCATATTTAGCAACTAAATGCTTGTTCAAATTCACATAATATATGGGAACCCTATCATTACTAATTAGCATCACATGTGTTCATCTTAATCAAACCTAGTTCCTATCACATGGATCTCATCCTTTATTAACCTTAACTAGCATCACACCATTGTGATGAGCTCCAATAGCATCTATACCCAATATTTATCATTATATCCCTTACACACTAAACCCTCTTAGTGTGAGATAATAATTAAACATCCTATTTAGGAAACCACCATTTCTTACTTAGTGAATTAAATAGCAAACCTAAACAACCTCAACCTAATTGATATACTTCTTATTATTTAAGAAGTATGTTCTTCAAAAGTTATTCTCTTGAAGAAAATAAGGAGTCATCATCAACCCTGCTTATAAGGTCATATAAACCCTAGCCAGCTATCATTAGCAAGATAAACCAACCTTGACAACAACCATGTATAATGAATTGCTTAGGATGCCTAGGCTTATCTTAACCTTACAAGCCCCAGGTGTTGATGAATCCAACTTTGTTGGGATCCATCTAATACCTATCCCAGCAACTGCATGAAGCCATAGTCAACCATAGAAAACCACCCATTTAATTATCATACTTGTTCTTTATTAAAGAACATGTTCTTCAAAAGTTATTCTTTTAAAGTATATGATAATGAATCATTAACCATACCATATAGTACTAAAATAACCACTGTTCTTTACCTGTTAACAGTATGCCAAATATCATTCTTTGTGTGCTCTATTGATTATTATGCTTTATTATCTACCTGGATATAATACCAAGTAATCACACCTGAATAAGAACCTTGTATGAGAATCACTCTAAAAGTGCAACACACCCTGAACCAATCATTACAACTCACTGATCCTAAAACATCGGGGTTAGGTCACGCTTAAAGCGATTGCATCTCATTCTTATGCATTATTGCATCCTTGCCAATTTTTTTAAACATCGTCCTTACCGGACGATGATGCTATTTCAGAATTTGGAGTTATTGCGTATCGAAGACCTTGCCTGCATAATCTTGCAGTCAAGAAAGGCAAGTTCATCACTTGCTCATGTCATTTGAGTATCTTTATCAAATTACTTGCAAAGTACTATGATTATCACTATTGCATAAAAACCAAAACCACTATTTTCATAACTATGAATATGACTATGTGGTGGGCAATGGAACCATGGATTGTGTTGATATGGTGGAGGTTCCATTGCAAGGGTTTATATCCATCTAGGATTAAACAACAAATGTCGCCAGTGATTCTTGTGCCGTAATACCCGTGTTAACCATAAGATGCGGAGGTGGGACGGAGTAGTCAAAAGTGTTTCCACCTCTCGTACATCAACGGATGCGCTTACCGTAGACACTTGACCCAGGTTGGGCAAGCGGTGGGGTGGGGATCCCATTCTAATTCCCCACGGTAAGTGGTCTATGATGGGTTGCAGCTACCGGCGAAGGAGTTTGGTTAACGAGTCCCAAACTGTTGTCGTGGTCGGGGTCCATCCTTAATTGGTATAAGAGGACCGACGAGGACCCAGGGTCGGGGTATGCAACAAAGGGTGGGTGTGCGAGGTAGCGGAGGAACATGATTGGCTAGACCTTATACCGGGCCTCACACCAAAGGAAGTGTGGACGAGAACTATAGCTCGGTTGGCACCAAGGTTAAGATCTCTTATGGGTAAAGCAACACACCTCTGCAGAGTGTAAAGAACCGTGACCTGTCACTCCCTGTTCCGGGATATGGAACTGCGAACGCGGCCGGAAAGGAGCTCCATGAAGTTCTAGTAAACCGGTGAAGGCTGACGGACATAGTTCTTCTGAATAAAAGCAACCTTTTGAAGAAATGATTATGAAAACCTGCATTGGTATTGGACTTTCTGGTCTAATGTCGTAGCTAGTGCATCAAACACCTCTTTCCTATAATGAACTTGTTGAGTACGCTCGTACTCATCCCACTCTTAAATCCCCTGCTTAGGTATGGAGGCAGCGAATGAGGATCTACAGTGCAACTCAACTGCCGAGGAGTCAACAACTACTTCAAGAGACAGGACCCTGTCAGAGGAGTCAGATACCACATCCAACAAGGAGAAAACCTAGTTTAGCCATAGAAGGAAACTAGCTTCCTAAACCTAGCTCCTACTTAGCTAGAATCTATTCTTAGCCTATATAGCTAGTTAAATACTCTTCAAATAGAGTTCGTGATAAGACTAGACTACGAGTCGTTCTTCCGGAGTTATTTGCAGTTTTACCTCATTGTAAAGTAGGAGGCTGTGCTGATCTTATGTAACATAGTCTGTATGTAATTCTATAGACATGCCTTGGACCCGCATATGTTTCTGTTGTACCACTCTGAGCGATATAATACTAGTGGAACGGTGTTTCATTGGTGTTATATCAGACTTGCATACTACACCATGCAGTGGTATGCCGGGTCACCACACTGGGCTGGCCACTCCAACCCTCCACCGACGACACCATCGCCGGCTTCCAAGCTCCTCCATCTCCCCGCCGGAACGAGTAGGTTAGCGATAGTTGCTTGACGATGCCTTCAACAAGATAACAGCGCAGACGCCGCCATCGCCCGCCATGACCGGAGTCGGCTCGGTTTTCACCGGCTACTATGCCTCCCCGTCTCGCTGCCGGCGCTGAAAGTGGGATAAAAAATCCAACACAGCCAGCCTGGCCGACTGCCTTCGGTGGATGAAGTCAGCCACCACCACCATGCCCGGGCCGAAGACCCGGACGTCCTCAAGCCGCGAAGAAGACCCAGCGAAGCCTCCTCGTGCCATTGACGAGACGCAACCGCGATGGATCGCGATCCGAACCTCGGGCCCAGATCCGACCACACCGCAGCCAACATCCGCCGCCGGCCGCCGGAGATCCGCCGGCCACCGCCATCCCGCTGCGTTCAGTCGACGAAGGAGGAGGGTGTAGGCCGCTGCCCCCACACGCTCCCGCAGGCCGCGCTGCGCTCTGCCGACGGAGGACCGAGCCGCCACCGACGCCTCACCACAGGGGCTTTGCCCCGCGGCGTCCCCAGTGATGGCGGCGGAGGAGGGGGGCCTGTAGGGGAGGGGATGGAGGGCGGTGTGGAGGGGAACTCCCCGGGGACGGCGGGCGGCGCCGCCGCCTCGGGGGAGATAGGGTTAGGGGGGGAGAGGCGTATTTACACTGAAAATTGTATCTATGCATTTCTATCGGTTTGGATAGGGCCATCTTGAACGAAAGTACCATGCGTACGACAAATCGCACATGAAATTTTGTACAACAAATGATCCAGCGGTGGTGTTCAGTACACCGGGCGTGCGAATAATTCCCTACTTGTCGTACAAAAATTGGACTGAAATCTGTCGAAGTTATTGCACCGCTGCCATCTAGAATTTCCTGTTTCTTGTATGCAATACCCCATGATTTTAGTTGAAACATATATTGCACGTTGAGTGATTGAAACGGTAATTAATTGTCTTATGCCTGGCAAAGATTTAAATAGACAATTCATATTTGGCCGTGAAAAAGTAAAGATAAGCTCCGGTAGAAGTAGCCTAGACTTGTGAGTGATTGAATATAGCATGGCTGAGTACTTCTGAGTTACCGATGAAAATATCATGAAGTATTCATGCTAGAGGATTTGAATGAAAGTGCCTTTCGGCCACATGTAATTGTTATTTTCGTGATATTAATATTTTTTCGAAAAAAATTAAAATGTACTCTATAATTTATTGCAATAACAACCATTTCGAGGGATCAACTGGGTGCACGTTTTTTGACCAAAACTGCAAAAAGTATATGTATTTATCAACTTTAGCCTCTTTTGCGTGATCTTGTTTGCAAGTTGAAAAGGTCCCTTTATGGTTTGAAACAGTTTCCAAGATAGTGGTATAAAAGGTTTGATTCATTTATGATTGCACATAAGTTTAAGAGATCTCAGTATGATAGTTGTGTTTATATCAAGTTTGTTAATGGATCATCAATATACTTGTTGTTATATGTTGATGATATGTTGATTGCTGCCAAGAGCAAGAAATAGATCACTACTTTAAAGTCACAATTAAGTAGTGAGTTTGAGATGAAGGATCTTGTTGCTGCTAAGAAAATACTTGGTATGGAAATTACAAGAGACAAAAAATCTAGTGTGTTATTTCTTAGTTAGCAAAATTGCATTCAGAAAGTTCTTCATCGTTTTAATATGCATGATGCAAAGTCTATTAGTACACCTATTGCTCCCCACTTTAAGTTGTCAGCATTGCAATGTCCTAGTACTGATGGAAATATTGAGTACATGTCACGAGTTCCATATTCTAGTGCTGTTGGTTCCTTAATGTATGCCATGGTCTGTTCTCGCCCTGATTTGTTATATGCTATGAGTTTGGTCAGTCGATACATGGTTAATCCTGGTAAAGAACATTGGAAAGCTGTTCAGTGGATTTTCAGGTACCTTCGTGGTACATTCAAATCTTGCTTGAAGTTTGGCAAGACCGCTGAGGGACTCGTAGACTATGTGGATTCAGATTTTATTATCGATTTGGATAAGAGAAGATCCCTCGCAGGTTATATGTTCACTGTTGGTGGATGTGCTGTGAGTTGGAAGGCAACGTTACAACCTGTTGTTGCCCAATCTACAACCGAAGCAGAATATGTAGTTGTTGCTAAAACTTGCAAAGAGTCTGTTTGGTTGAAAGTTTTGCTGAGCTTTGTGGAGATGATTCTTGCGTTAACTTGTTTTCTGACAGTCAAAGAGCAATATACCTTACTAAAGATCAAATGTTCCATGAGAGGATAAAGCACATTGATATCAAGTACCATTACGTTCGCGACATTGTTACTCAAGGTAAACTGAAGGTATGCAAGATAAGTACTCCTGATAATCCTGCTAATATGATAACAAAGTCAGTTCCTGTTTCCAAGTTTGAGCTTTGCTCGAGCTTGGTTGGTATAACTGTTTAGTCCAAGTGGCTGTTGGCGCCAGCAAGTGTTTTTTTGTTGTTGTTCAGGAGATTGTTGAAGTTCATGCTACAAGATAGAATTTGTCTCAAGGTGGAGTTTGTTATATTGTGATCTAAATTTATATACTAAAGGGAGGCTAACTTCTGACGAGCGGAGCGAGACCCGTCACCGGTAGGCTTGGGCCGAAGCGTAGCGAAATCTGAAGTTAGCCCATACGTAGTGCCCTGCAGGGACGCCTGCGAAGGGGGTGCAGGGGGCGGCAGCCCCCCACGGTACGAATCGTTGTCACCGCCTATATATGTATCTTGTAAGCCGCCGGCTAGGGTTTATCAGATTATAAGATAACGCACGGCGTTTGTAAACACTTCCCGATATTGTGAAGTTTTGCTGGCTGATGCCCGTGGTTTTTTTCCCTTCTGTGTTGGAAGGAGTTTTTCATGTTAAATCCCGTGTCTCTGCTGCGTTTTTCTTTATCGTTTTTCGTTATTTACTTGTCGTTTTTATAATACGTTTTTGGCCAACCATGCATTAACGAGTGCATGGTTCAGCGGCCTCTGAAGTACTCCAGGCATAAACACAAGGTGGTATACCCTGGGTAAGCAGTTCAGGTGCTCTCCCTTATTAGAAATCAACAACATTTCATCTTCTTCTCTCGATACGCTCTCGGAAATAACTGAGCTAGCTAGCGGGAGTACGACGAGAGATGCCCATCGAGCCATCCATCAATAACTGATCTGTCCCGCATCTGAACTACGCGTCGAGACGAAGCTGCGATGACTCTGACTCGTAGCTGGCGGTCGATCGTTGCCTGCCGTCGGTGACGCGTGGGCGTCACATCGATAGTTTCTTGATTGCTTTCGTTCGTACTCACTGGCTGGAGTGTGACACCAACACGATGACGTTCCTGCGTACGGATGGAATAACGGTATGATCGATCGATGGCAGTTGTGGCGTTCTCCTGTGTGTGGAATAATTGCATGTCTTTTCCCTGCATTTCTTTTCGATCTGTAGTTTTTTTTTTTGAATGTTCTTTTCGATCTGTAGTTGAAGCTAGCTAGAGAGGTCGACGGCAGTCACAAATTAAGTGGCTGGAGTGGTATTGTGACGTCGTTTCCCGATTTGGGCCCAAGGAGCAGCAAATGACTTAGAGTATCTGAAATTCAGTATCCGGAGAAGTGGTGTATCTGAATGATTTAGGATCCAAATGAGGCGATCCAGAAAAATCACCAATCTAGGGTTTTGTCCTCGTCGCCGGCAATGGATGCCGCCGGTCAGTCCCACCTCCGCTGCCTTTGGGGCCTTAGAGGTTTGGCGGACCACAGCCTCTCGTCGACAGGAGGTTTCAGTTTCTTTTTAAGATATTTGTCATATCTTCTTCAGGATGGTGACGCAACAGCTACTGTCAAGAATAAGGTTCTCCCTGCCATATCCCCGTCCGGCGGTGCGCCTACCGCCAGGGTGTGTGGAATTGTTTAGCCTGCGGATTTCCTGGGATCCGATCGTTGCTCATGTTAGTTGGTGTGATTGCAAATCTGACTCGATGGTTTGCTGCTTTGGGGCACTGGTTCTTTGTGGTCTTAGCACGATAACTTCCCGTCTATCTATTATAATAAGCTCTACGACGATAGGCTTTGTCCGGCTTCGGTGAAGAAGGGGCGAGAACGGTGATGCGCCTTCGATTCGTTCTACTGCTTGTAATCTTCACTAGGTGGTCCAAAAATCTATTTGCGCCTTGTTTTATTCTTAGAGCTCTTTGTACTAATGTGGATGATTATTAATATATTTGTGGATTTTTGAAAAAAAGAATGATTCAGGATCCGATTGAATTCCCATTAATAAATTTGATTTCACGGTAACGTATGTGGATTTTAGGATGAAAAAGAACATATGGCCGCAGGCGGGAAGTAGGGGAAGGGGGAGGGGAGAGGACGATAGTCCGATCACCGTGTGGGGGGGGGGGGAACCATTCCCCTTAATCACTAGGTGTTTCCAGTCCATTCCCTAAGTAAGGCAGAAGCCTCCCTAAAGAAACAAGCTTATGTTTCAAATAATAAACTACCTTAGAAATAAAAGTTCATCTAGGAATTTGTCGCCACCTGCCTAGCAGACTTTAAAATTTGTTCAAACTACAGTTTCATGGACCTGTTCTATCCATATAAGAGCATTCCAAACGGCTGAACCGCAAAACACCGATGTGGTATACCACATCGCAGTTTTGCTGTGTGAAAATCATCGTGATTGAATAGATACTGCAACAATGAACTTCAAATTGAGAAAAAGAATGTCCGCGCCAGAATTTTAAAGTAGTTTGTTCGAGTTCATTGACTACATATCATTTACACAGACTACCAACAACCTAAAAGGGGAACTAGATCTAGACTAGTTCTACAACAAAAATAAGCTTTCTAGGAGGAGTTGTCGTTGGAGGACTAGTCACGGTTAAGGACCCACACCTACACATCTCCCACAAATAGGTGCCGACGCTACACTTATTCCCTCATCTATATATAATGCGGCATCCACAATAATTTTATTTATAATAAACTTTTATATTCATTTATTTTTATTAGAATTAAAATTAATTACCCAATATAAATAGCAATAATTATGTTGATAAATATTACACCCTTTGATTTATGATAGTTGTCTTGATTTCAGTTCAAATATGAAAATTGAACTATAACCACGACACTTATTTTAGATTGGAGGTAGTAGTTGTGATTTTTTTATACATAGTTATCGTTATCCGCTAATTTCATACCTTAACTATGGACAAAATATGTTTTTCTTATTTTAGAAGACATTGTTTCATAAAGAGGATCATTAAAGTGAATAATGTAACTATTGACACTTGCTTCAGTTATGGTGTACATATAGCCCTATATTTCAGCATCCATGTTCCTAAACTGAGAGTCAACAAATATCTTGCTAGTGGTACAAAGCTTATGGTTTTGTATGATTTAATAGAAAATTCTAGTAAGCAGCCAAAAGTTTCTTCTTGTGGTCTCTTTTGTTAAGTCTTTGTTAACTTATCTTTCTAACCTTGTGAGCCCGACAACCTTCCATCTTTGAAAAAAATATCACACCAGATTCAATTGCCCATATAGCCTTCTGAGGTTTTCACTACGGGAATGGCTCGAAATGCCGATGGCCGGAAACCCTCGTTGTAGCCACATTGGGCCGTCGGCATAGGCTACATCGAGGGCAGCCCTCGACATAGCTCTTCGGGAAAGACCCACCTCAAAAGAGTCACGTGGACCGTCTACGTAGACCCGGCCCTCGGCGTAGCCCGTATACGCGGATGGTCGCTATCGGCGTCTAGACCATCGGCGTAGGCCACACCGTCCCTTCTGTTAACTTAATCTTGGGTCAAATTACACTAACTACACTTAAATTTTTTAATTTTTTTAATCTCTCACAAGGATCATTTTAACTCTAACTACACTTAATCTTAGGTCAAATTACACTCATGGTCAAACTTCCTGCTATCGTCACCCATCCTCACACCACTCTACCCCTAGCATGATTAGCATGTTCGTTTCTTCCGGTTGAGCTTCCATGTAAGAAACGAAATTTTGTTGATAATACTACCATATCAATCCTAGTAACCCTTACACCGTGGTATCACAACTCTTTATTATTTTAAATTTTAAACAATTATTTAATTAAACATCAAAGGTTTAGTAATAATAATCTTTATGCAGATGTAATTATTAATTTAGTTTAAAAAAACAAAAAATCCTGAATTTCTAGCAAAAACTAAAATCTTCTTTCTTTCATATTATATATTTCTGACTTCGTATGCAACTAGAAAAGCCATTTTACCGGTACATTACCCAATTTTGCAAAAAACAAAAAGGTCAAAAATCATTTTTGTAACCCCTGTGGATCCACAGTTCAAATATGAAAATTTAACTATAACAATTCAAATATGATAATGATGAGGTCTAAGACCCCGTGTGTGGCCCGATCTCGCGGATTGACTTCGAAACCAAGGGGGAGAGATGGGAGAATGCGAGGAACACGAAGAACACGACGAACACGAGGAACTCCGAGACTCACGCACGCACACCAACCCGATACACCCGATGCTTACCTCCGTGGCTCGATGGACCACGCCAATAGAATCTCCGAGGAAGAGGCCGTGGCAGAATTCCCGGAGAGAGATTGGGGTTGGAGAGGAAGAGCTTGGTGAGGGAGAGAGAGTAACTTGTACTAGAATCTCACTCAACAAGATCAAAGTCAACAACCAAGGTGCCTTGATTACAGAGGGATGATACCCAAGGGAGACTAAGCTCAAAGGTAGGTTTGAGTTCAAAGCAAGTCTAAAGAGCTAAGGAGGGGTCCAGGCTACTTATATAGGCACACATGGCCAGCAAGGGCGAACAGGTACGCGAAGGGATAAGTTAAGGCAGTTTGGTGGGGCATTCCCGTCAGATCCGGTTTGGGTCCGGTCTGACCGGGCCTGTGACAGGGCTGTCCGGTCATTGGTCCGGTCTGATCGGGCCTGTGACCGGGCTGTCCGGTCATGGGTCCGGTCGACCGGGCGCAAACCGGGAATCTGCGAAGAATCCGGTCCTGGGTCCGGTCGTCGTCCGGTACGAGGGAGCTGGGCCGGTTTGCGCCCGGTTGACCGGGCCTGTGACCGGGGCGTCCGGTTGTGGGTCCGGTCTGACCGGGCCTGTGACCGGCCAGCTCCCGTCTCTTCCTTGGAGCGCTTCGAGCGACGTCGGCTTCGGCTTCACGATCATCTCCATGTCCAGATGCTTCTCTCCCTCCGTTGACCTTGGCGTCTCCTCCTCTCCGGGGTCTTGGTGTGGAGGTGACCGAAGGCCACCCCGCATCATCTCCCCCCCCCTTGAGAAAGAGTCGTCCTCGACTCTTGTTCCTCCTCATCTTCATGATATGGCGACAAGTCCGCAACGTTGAATGTGTTGCTCACCAAGTACTTGGAGGTGGGGATGTCGATGACGTAAGCGTTGTTGTTGATGCATTTGAGGACCTTGAAGGGACCATCTCCTCTTGCCTTGAGCTTCGAGTTGCGTTCATGAGGGAATCTTTCCTTCCGGAGGTGGATCCAAACGAGGTCGCCTTCTTGAAATATGCGTTCCTTCTTCTTGGCGTTGAGGCGGGTAGCTTGACGAAGGACATGTTCTTGAATGGTAGCTCTTGTTTCTTCATGGAGCTTCTTCACGGCGGCGGTGCGCTTGTCGAAATCCATGTTGATCCGCTCATGAAGGGGGAGCGGGAGTATGTCGAGTGCCGTGAGCGGCTCAAACCCGTAGACGACCATGAAGGGACTCCTTGATGTAGTCGAGTGCTTGGCGCGGTTGTAGGCGAACTCCGCGTGTGGAAGGCATTCTTCCCATGACTTCAAGTTCTTCTTCACGAGGATGCGTAGGAGGGTGGAGAGGCTTCGATTGACCACTTCCGTTTGGCCGTCCGTTTGCGGGTGCGAGGATGATGAGAATAAAAGCTTCACTCCAAACTTTGCCATGAGCGACTTCCAAAGATAACTCATGAACTTGACGTCTCGATCCGACACAATGCTTTGCGGTACTCCATGTAGGTGAACAATTTCCCTGAAAAACAATGAAGCAATGTGTGAAGCATCGTCGCTCTTATGGCAAGGTATGAAATGAGCCATCTTAGAGAATCTATCCACTACCACGAATATAGAATCATGACCATGCTTAGTGCGAGGCAATCCTAGAACAAAATCCATGCTAATATCGGTCCATGGTGCATGTGGAATAGGCAATGGAGTGTAAAGGCCATAAGGGTTGGAGGTAGACTTAGCTTGTAAGCATGTGGTGCACCGGCGGCAAAGGTGTTCGACGTCGCGGTACATTCTCGGCCAATAGTAGTGGGTTGAGAGCATGGCATATGTCTTCTCTCGACCAAAGTGTCCCATAAGACCACCTCCATGTGACTCTTGCAAAAGCAATTTTCGAAGCGAAGACTCGGGAATGCAAATCTTGTTAGCTTTAAACAAGTAGCCATCATGCAAATAGAAATCATCCACTCCTCGTTCAACGGAGCACTTCTCAAATATGGGAGCAAAGAAAGAATCGGAAGGATAGAGTTCTTTGATCTCTTCAAGTCCCAAAACATGAAAATCCAAACGAGTTAGCAAAAGGGTGTTTTTGCGGGAAAGAGCATCCGCCACAACATTGTCCTTGCCCTTCTTGTATTTGATCACATATGGGAAGGACTCAATGAACTCGACCCATTTTGCATGTCGTTTGTTCAAGTTGTGTTGGCTTTTCAAATATTTCAAGGACTCATGGTCGGAATGAATGATAAACTCTTTTGGCCAAAGATAGTGTTGCCAAACTTCAAGAACACGAACCAAAGCGTAGAGCTCCTTCTCATATATAGGATAGTTGAGGCGTGCGCCATCTAACTTCTCACTATAGTATGCCACGGGTTTGCCCTCTTGCATAAGAACACCACCAATACCAAGCCCACTTGCATCACACTCAATCTCAAAAGTTTTGGCAAAATTTGGAAGAACAAGAAGAGGAGCTTCGGTAAGGCGTTTCTTCAACTCATCAAAAGCATTTTGATGGGCCTTGCCCCAAACAAACGGAACATTCTTCTTGGTAAGCTCATTCAAAGGGCAAGCAATGGTGCTAAAATCTTTCACAAAGCGGCGGTAAAACCCGGCAAGTCCATGGAAGCTTCGGACTTGACCAACATTTGTAGGGGTAGGCCAATTATGGATGGCCTCCACCTTGGAAGAATCAACTTCAATCCCATTAGCGGAAACCACAAAGCCAAGGAAAACCAATTTGTTTTGAGTAAATGTGCATTTAGGGAGGTTAGCATAAAGCTTTTCATGTCGCAAGATGCACAAGACCTCTCTCACATGTTGCACATGGTCCTCGAGGTTTTTGCTATAAATGAGAATATCATCGAAGTAGACAACCACGCTCTTGCCAATGAGAGGACGCAAGATGTGATTCATGAGGCGCATGAAAGTAGATGGAGCATTGGAAAGACCGAAAGGCATAACGAGCCATTCATAGAGACCGAGTTTGGTCTTGAATGCCGTTTTCCATTCATCACCAATGGCCATGCGGATTTGATGGTAACCACTACGCAAATCGACTTTAGAGAAAATCGTGGCACCACTAAGTTCATCAAGCATGTCATCTAAACGCGGAATGGGATGGCGGTAACGGACGGTAATGGCATTGATGGGGCGACAATCCATACACATCCGTTGCGTCTCATCCGGTTTAGGCACAAGAATCACGGGAACTGCACAAGGGCTAAGGCTTTCGCGGACGTACCCTTTGGCGAGGAGATCTTGTATTTGGCATTGTATCTCCTTTGTTTCTTCGGGGTTGGTGCGGTAGGCGGCACGGTTTGGGAGCGGAGCGCCGGGTATGAGGTCGATGCGGTGTTCTATGCCTCGGAGTGGTGGTAGTCCATGAGGGAGCTCGTCGGGGAAGACGTCTTGAAATTCCTGCAAAAGAGACAACAAAGACGGAGGAATGTTGGTTAAGTCGTTAGTCGCCGACGAGGGTCCCTTGCATATGAGCACATAGTGCAATATGGTGGATGGGTTCTCTTGGAGCTCTCTCCACTCACTCTTGGTGGCTAGAAGGACACTCTTGGACTCACTCATATATGGCTTGTGGCGCTCACTATCTTTGTGGTGGGTCGCTCCCTCTCCTCTCATCTCACTATGGTGGGTGCGGAGTTGTGCCCTCGCTAAAGCCTTCGCATTATCCGCGATGATTTGGCTAGGAGTCATCAGGCGCAACTCGAACTTCTTTTCGTTGACCTTGAAGGTGTATGTGTTGGAGAGTCCATCATGTATAGCCTTCTTGTCAAATTGCCAAGGGCGGCCAAGCAACATGTGGCACACCGTCATGGGTACCACGTCACACTTGATAGTGTCCTCATAAGGTCCAATCTTGAAAGTGACGGTGACGGTATGTTGTATCTTGATGTTGCCCTTGTCACTCAACCATTGGATAAGGTAAGGGTGAGGATGCTTGCGGAGAGTGAGGTTGAGCTTCTCACACAACTCGGTGCTCGCAAGGTTATGGCAACTTCCACCATCTATGATGACCTTGATCGACTTGCCACCAATTCCGGCACGGGTTTGGAAGATGTTACACCGTTGTTCTTCCATAGCATGAGGTTGTGTGGTTAGCACCCTTGTGACCACAAGTGAGGGACTTGGGTCATGCTCACATAAGAGAGGATCTTCTCCACATTCTTGCTCATAAGTTTCTTCACTTTCCACGGCGGCTTGCACAAGGGCCTCGTATTCTTCTTCATCTAGTGTCTCGATGTCACCATTCTCCATAGTGATCATAACCTTGGTGTTTTTGCACTCGAACGATTTGTGACCTTGGGTGCCACACTTGAAGCAAGTGACACTAGAGGGTCCCGTGGATGCCTTAGAGGAGGCGGTGGAGGAGACCGTTTGCTTCATTCGACTTTGGATAGTCGGTTTCTTGGATGGAGTAGAGGACACGTCGGCCTTGGCACTTGTAGCATGAGGAGTTGATGTAGTAGGAGGAGTCGATGTAGCGAGCTTGGAGGAGAAGTAGGTCTTGGCCTTGGAGTACTTGATGTCCTCAATCACTTGGCGCTCGGCCTTCGATGCTTGGTGGACCAACTCAACCATGTTGGAGTAGGGTTGGAACTCGACGATCCTCTTGATGGGGTACGTGAGGCCATTGAAGAAGCGAGCAATGGTTTGTTCCTCGGACTCTTGGATGTTGGCTCGCATCATAGTGAGCTCCATCTCCTTGTAGAACTCCTCAACGGTCTTGGTGCCTTGCTTCAACTTTTGGAGCTTGTTGAAGAGGTCGGTCATGTAGTGCGTGGGGACGAAGCGAGCATGCATCTCTTTCTTCATCTCTTCCCAAGTGTCAATTGGAGGTTCACCCTTCTCTTCTCGAAGAGTGAGGACTTGCTCCCACCAAGTGTTGGCTTTGTCTTCAAACTCAAGAGACGCCATAGCCACCTTCTTGGCACCGGAGTAGTTGTGGATGCGGAATATCTTGTCAACCTTGAGTGCCCATGAGAGGTAGGCCTCGGCATCTTCTTCTCCCTTGAACTTTGGCATGGTGAACTTGAGTCTTCCAAACATGTTCTCTTCATCCTCCAAGGTTCTTCTACGAGGAGGGGCGACTTCATCTCTTGCGGCTTGAGGAGGAATAGGAGGTCTTCTACGGCCAACCATAGCATTGGGTTGGCGTTGAAGATGAACGCTTGCTTCACTTGGTTCACGGTGAGGATGTGGTTGAAGATCTTGTCGCGGTTGAGGACGATGCTCAATGTTGGGTCTCTCATCTTGATCATGTTGTGGTTCTCCTCGTCCACGTTGGTCATGGCGAGGGTGGCGGCGGAGATCTCGCCGAGGTTGATCTTGAGGACCTTGGTCTTGGGGATGGCCATCACGCCCATGGTGGGCATGGCGATCCGCTTGGTGACGATCTTGTTGTAGGACTTGGTCTTGTGGAGGACGCTCATGTGGGCGAGCATGGCGATGTATTTCTCCACGCCTAGAATTGGAGCGAGAGTCTTCATGACGAGCTTGTGGGCGATGAGGTCGATGATGGTCTTCATGCCTTGAGGACGAGCTTGAGGACGAAAGGCCACCATGAGAGTAATAGTCTTGTGGCGAGCTTGATGAAGAGGAAGTAGAGCGGTGTCGACGATGACGACCCAAGTTGGTGATGGCACGCTCGAGGCTATCCATGCGCCGCTCCATGTTGGCATCATTGGCCGCCATTTGGCCATTCAAGTTGTCCGTAGCTTCACGAAGAAGAGCCAAGTCTTGGTTCACGGCGGAGAAGTTGTGAGCCACCTCATCGTATTGCTCATCGATGCGCGTCTCGAAGAGGGTGAGTTGCTCCTTGAACTCTTGTCGTTGCGTCCATAGGTTGTGTTGAGTAGCCAACCTCTCGGTGTTGCGGAGGATCTCTTCATCCCTATTGGTATCTCCGTTCCTATCCATGATGGAAAGACAAGAACTATGTTGTGTATGTTAGTGGAAGGAGACTACCTCGCACTCTTACCAAGGTAAGATAGTATTGAGGCAATCCACCAAGCCGAAAGCAAGATCAAGTGTATCGGGAACACACGCAAAACCACACGCAAAAGCTAGCAAATATGGTGTTAGGCGAGTGTTGTGGAAAGCCAAAAGACAAATCCAAGATCGAGTATGTTGTTAAAAGTGGGTGAGGTCCGAAAATCCAAATGTCAATGTGAAGATCACTATAAACACGGAAAAAGTTGTGGAACACACACACGAGATAAGCGGGGTTAGTGCAACCAAAAGGGAGCGGAAAAGTGTATGTATAAGTGCTCGGTGTCACACTAACACAAGGAGAGCCAAAGCTTCGGTTGCAAAGGAAGAGACAACAAGATTCACACGCGGCCTCTCTTCTCCTATCTCTCTTTGCTTAAAAGCTTTTTCTCTTTTGTATATGGTGGCACTTGCACTCGTTTGTATCTTTGGTGGCACTTGGACACTTTGTATGTATGGATGTATGGATGTATGGATGTATGGTGCTACTCGCACTCTTTTTGTGTTTTTGGGGCTTTTTCACGCACTATGTTAGCGTTAGCCTCGCATTTGCTATCTTGCCACACGAGTGTTTGCTTGGGTGCCTTACTCAACGCGACACACACACCTCACAATGCGGGGCCACGTGCAATGTCTCGCAACACTAGACAAGCAATGCTCGATGGGATAGATCGCAAAAGGAAGAGGGGTTACAAGGTGAAAGCTCTAAGTTATACCTGCGATGGTGGTGGTGGTGGTGGTGGTGGTGGAGATCGCCGGAAAACGAGGTCGAAGGGGGGCGCGAAGAGGCGCCTGGTCTGGGGCCCGGTTGGACCGGATCCTGGACCGGCCTGCCCGGTTGCCGCCCGGTCGACCGGGTTTGGTGCTGGCTCGTCCGGTCTGTGGCCCGGTTGACCGGGTTCGAAACCGGGTTTCACGATTTGGAGCTTTCTCTCTCCTGTTCTTCCCCAAACCAAATCCAAATCGACCAAAACGAAGGGAAACGATGGAATTGGAGGCTCAAAGGTGGGGAAATAGTAGATCAAGCACAACAACACCAGATCCACGGACCAAAACCACTCAAAACGCAACCAAATCACAGATCGGTCAAGAGGCAATTTGGGGCTATTTTTGGGGATTTTTTCAAAAAATTTCTAGAAACGAAATCGGGTGGGTGGAAGGTTAAATCCGCGGTAACCAAGAGCTGCTGATACCATATGATGAGGTCTAAGACCCCGTGTGTGGCCCGATCTCGCGGATTGACTTCGAAACCAAGGGGGAGAGATGGGAGAATGCGAGGAACACGAAGAACACGACGAACACGAGGAACTCCGAGACTCACGCACGCACACCAACCCGATACACCCGATGCTTACCTCCGTGGCTCGATGGACCACGCCAATAGAATCTCCGAGGAAGAGGCCGTGGCAGAATTCCCGGAGAGAGATTGGGGTTGGAGAGGAAGAGCTTGGTGAGGGAGAGAGAGTAACTTGTACTAGAATCTCACTCAACAAGATCAAAGTCAACAACCAAGGTGCCTTGATTACAGAGGGATGATACCCAAGGGAGACTAAGCTCAAAGGTAGGTTTGAGTTCAAAACAAGTCTAAAGAGCTAAGGAGGGGTCCAGGCTACTTATATAGGCACACATGGCCAGCAAGGGCGAACAGGTACGCGAAGGGATAAGTTAAGGCAGTTTGGTGGGGCATTCCCGTCAGATCCGGTTTGGGTCCGGTCTGACCGGGCCTGTGACCGAGCTGTCCGGTCATTGGTCCGGTCTGACCGGGCCTGTGACCGGGCTGTCCGGTCATGGGTCCGGTCGACCGGGCGCAAACCGGGAATCTGCGAAGAATCCGGTCCTGGGTCCGGTCGTCGTCCGGTACGAGGGACCTGGGCCGGTTTGCGCCCGGTTGACCGGGCCTGTGACCGGGGCGTCCGGTTGTGGGTCCGGTCTGACCGGGCCTGTGACCGGCCAGCTCCCGTCTCTTCCTTGGAGCGCTTCGAGCGACGTCGGCTTCGGCTTCACGATCATCTCCATGTCCAGATGCTTCTCTCCCTCCCTTGACCTTGGCGTCTCCTCCTCTCCGGGGTCTTGGTGTGGAGGTGACCGAAGGCCACCCCGCATCAGATAATCCTTCAACTTTTGACATCGGCGTATGAGCAGGCCATCGGCGCCTTGCGCCATCCGTGTAGTGTTTCCTATTCCCGTGTTCTAGAAATCTTGTGAATCAAACTAGGTTAAGTTATTTGTATGCCAAGAAATCACCCTGTATGCAACATAGTTGGACTAGTATCCCGACACAAGACTGAGAGCATCTCCAGCCGCGTCCCCCCAAAACGTCCCCTAAACGGCGCCGGATCAAACGTTTGGGGGACGTGTTTTCTTCGTGCCCCGTTTGGGGGACGTCGCTCCGCAGCTGCGTCCCCCAAACGCGGCCCCCAAACTTGTTTTTTTACATTAAACTACTTTTTTATTTTTTTGCATTTTCATTTCAATAGAGTGGAGGAACATTACACAAACTAATACATAATTGGCAACATGGTTTTACACAAACTAATACATAGTTTGGAACATGGTTTACACAAACTAATACATAGTTAAAACATTGCAAAATGAGGAAATCTAATTATAGTTGGCCAAGAAACAACATTCTCAAGCACTCTTAGCCACCCAAACTGGAAAATCCAGCTGGTAATGATAGTCATGTTGGTCCTATGTAGGGAGAACATACAAAAACCTCCGTTACCATTTTCGCTGCGAAGAAAGAACACTCTGCGTGTTCAATTGTCGTCCTCTTCGCCATCGCCGTGGTAGTGCCAGCGGCAGGACGTGTCGTCAAACACCTTCACGCTCATCTCCTCGTCGCCTTGGTAGGAGAATGTGAGGACGCAACCGGCTTGGAGGTCGTGGAAGCGCACAAACTTCTCCTAGCTGGTGTGTGGAGGTACATCTTGCCGCGTCCGTCGAAGAGCACGTCCACCGGCCACCGGCAGAAGCCGCAGCCAGCCTCCCGTAGCTGCAGCATGGCTGGCTCGTTGCCGGCGATGAACTCAGCGAACTTGTCTGGCAGCCTCTGGATGCCGAGTGGGTCACCATTGAGGACGATGATGAACTCGAACTCCCACTCCCCTCGGAAGACGACGGTGTCATAGGCGACGGCGACCGTGCAGGCCTTGCTGCTCTAGCACGGCCGCGGCCACGGCCGTGACCTTGGCCTCGGCCTCTACCAGCCATGGAATGGCCCTTCGACTCTTGAGATGGTGGCAACTAGGGTTAGGGATAGAGGCTCTAGGGTTTGTGTGTGAGGGACGATGCGAGAGCGTCCCTCTTTATAGGCCGGAGGGAGACGAGGGAGCGGTGGCGCTCATTCACGCCGGCACGGAGAACTAGGCGCGATGAGACGCATCGCTGCGCCTCTGCGGAAACGGCACTGTCGCTGCGCGCCAATAACTTTCATCGCGAGATAGGCGAGGGGTAGGTTAAAATTGAATGTGTCAATGACGCGTCGGGCCCGCCACTTCCCGCCTCGCTTCTCGCTCTGTCCGGCGTGCCCGGAGCATCCCCTGTGGACCGGGGATGGGCTCGGGATGCCGACCATCGTATTGGTCCACGCCAGATGGAAGGAGGCTTTGGGGCACGTTGGGGCGCGCGAGTGGGAACGAAAAAATGTCAGGCGCGCCCCAAAAGGCTTTGGGGGACGCGGCTGGAGATGCTCTGATGTTTTGGCTAAGCAAAGGATATAATGATGAATCTTAAACTATTCTACTTAAGGTGCTTGTTGAGCCAAAAAAAAAAATACACAAATACTTGAGCCATTTCATCTGTGTTTGAAAAAAAATGTATCAGCATTAACAACAAACTTAAAACGGTGCATTAATAGTGTAAAGCCTGTAGGTGAGAGTCGCTCTCCAGAGACAAGCAGGTTACCACAATGAGGAAAATGTATCCTTCCACATACGGTAAAAAAACACAGGGTTCTTCCATTTCGGGAAGGTAAAAAGAGAAAAAATTATGCCTGGCGAATAATGGCACTAGCTAAGGGATAGACATGTGGCAGTGTCCATTGAAAATAAGACCACGGTTCATTCATTTGGGAATTGGCCAAAGGTTGCACCGGCATGAACGGATTTAATGGCATTGGTATCCTGTAAGCTCGAATAACATATAGTTTCACAATATACATATTCAGATGAAACCACATGACATTGGCGGTTGCCGGCTTCGCTCCTTCGCGCACCATCCTGCCATCGGCACATGGGGAGGAATTCTCCTACTTTGGAACAAGGATAGTGTGGACATTTCAAACATTCATATCGGCACTTACCTGATCTCGACCGATGTTTTGGTTCGTGCTTGCGGCACCTCTTTTAAGCTCACCACGGCTTACGAGCCTAGCGATCATGCTGATACGGATGGTTTTCATGCGGAAGCGGTCACCGCCAAGCCCGCCAATGACTCGAAGTGGCTCATCATTGGGGATTTTAACCTCATATACCAGGATGAGGATAAGAGCAACGCCAACCTTTCTTTTTTTTTTGCCTTATGGGGGTTTTCAGACGGGCCCTCGCCACTTGTCAGCTGAAAGAATTAAAACTCCAAAACAGAAAGTATACTTGGAGCAATGAGAGAGTTACCCCAACTCTTTTGCGTCTGGATCGGGCTTTTTGCAACGCAAGCTGGGACCTTGAGTTCGAAATCCATGTTCTTCATGCTTTGTCGTCATCCCTCTCGGATCATTGCCCTCTCCTCCTCTCCAATCAGAGTGGCCCTCGGAAACCACCCATCTTCCGCTTCGAATCTTTCTGGACGAAAATGCTGGGTTTCAAAGATAAAGTTCAACAAGCTTGGTTGGCACCTTCCATTCACGCTCAACCGGTTCATATCATAAACCACAAGCTGAAATCCACGACGGAGAGTTTAAGATCTTGGAGCAAGGGCCTCTTCTCCGACTGCAAGATTTAACTTATTATGGCCCTGGATGTCATTCTTCAGCCGGACGTGGCTCAGGAATCCCGCACCCTCTCTCCGGATGAAATATGTCTTCACGCCAACCTTAAGCGACGTGTCAAAGGTCTCGCTCCACTGGAAAGAACCCGGAAAAGGTAGGCCTCTAGAATCAGCTATCTCCGGGAGGGTGACGCGGACACAAAGTTTTTCCACCTGCGTGTCAACGCCAATAAACGCAAGAACCACATCCTCAGACTAAAGCACAACAATGGTTGGGCTGCGACTCATGAAGATAAGGATAAGCTCATCTTTGCGCACTTCTCCCAATCTCTTGGACGGCCTCCTCCCCGCGAGTTGGATTTTAACTGGGCTGCTCTTAACCCCCACAACACATCCTCTAGAGGACCTTGGGTTGCCTTTCTCCGAACTCGAGATTAAGGAGGCGGTCGACGACATGCCGGCGGATAAGGCCCCGGGCCCTGACGACTTCTCCATCGCCTTTGTTCGCTCCTGTTGCGATATCACTAAGGACGATCTCATGAGAGTCATCAATGCCTTCTCCGAATTATCGGCGTCCAACTTCAGTATCATCAACACCGCTAACATCGTGTTGTTGCCAAAAAATAAAGACTGTGCGGAGTCCATCACTGAGTTCAGACCCATCAGTCTCATCCACTTGGTCCCGAAGATCGTCGCAAAAAAAAGTATCAGCATTAACAACAAACTTAAGACGGTGCATTAATAGTGTAAAGCCTGTAGGTGAGAGTCGCTCTCCAGAGACAAGCAGGTTACCACAATGAGGAAAATGTATCTTTCCACATACGGTAAAAAAACACAGGGTTCTTCCATTTAGGGAAGGTAAAAAGAGAAAAAATTATGCCTGGTGAATAATGGCACTAGCTAAGGGATAGACATGTGGCAGTGTCCATTTTGAAAATAAGACCACGGTTCATTCATTTGGGAATTGGTCAAAGGTTGCACCGGCATGAACGGATTAAATGGCATTGGTATCCTGTAAGCTCGAATACCATAGTTTCACAATATACATATTCAGATGAAACCACATGACATAGGTACGTGGTAAGCTATCTTGAAACTTCATGTTCACATGAAGAAAGGCTTTAGTTTCTCGGATGACATGTATGTTCAGTCAGGTCAAGGAAGTTCTTATTGACCAAATCAATTAATCCACCTCCCTTGAAAGTCTAAATATGCTTGGTCAACTCATGCATCTTCCTTCGCAAAATAAAAAAACTCATGCATCTAAGTCTTAACACATTTAGAACCCATAAGAGGAAAAAAAACACTGGGACAATTTAGCTGAGAAGGCAAAACTTATATTTCACAGCTCTTCGTAACCCTCCGTAAAGAAACTTATGAAGGGATATGAAGGAATATGAAGTGATTGCAACACTTGATGTGTTTGAGTTTTGGGATAGGGGAGCCCACCTAAGCATGCCTCATTTCACAATGCCGGTAAGGCAATTCCAGTCAAAACGGTTTTGTTCCATGTAATCTGAACCAGTTGCTCTGTGGGATCTCAACTTTGGTTCTCCGACCACCAATCCACCCTTCTGGATCAATGGCGTTGGTGGCGGCATGGAAATCCACAACCGAGACGAAAGTGAAATGACACGGATTACTATAAGGGCATTATGGGGGCTGAGGCTATCTCAACGTCCATGTTTGATCTCCAGCAGCTATACCCTATCATGGTTAATTTGGAACAGCTAACCCAGCCTTTCACGGAAAAAGAAATATGGCTTGCTATCAAGGATATCCCTAAAGACAAAA
Source organism: Lolium perenne (assembly GCF_019359855.2). NCBI lineage: Eukaryota > Viridiplantae > Streptophyta > Magnoliopsida > Poales > Poaceae > Lolium > Lolium perenne. Next base: position 66,643,100 of record NC_067244.2, read on the forward strand.
GTCCCGGACCAGATGGTTTTGGCTCTGGTTTTTACCAACACTTCTGGCAACTCATCAGAGGAGACATGGTTGAGTTCTTCCAGCAATTCTTTCAAGGAAAGCTCAACCTGGAAGGAATAAACAGATCTTACATGATTTTGTTGCGCAAAAAAGAAAATGACAGCTCTCCAGGTAACTATAGACCAATTTCGTTGCTAAACTGCACGGTGAAGTGGATTACCAAAGTTTTAGCAGCTCGTCTTCAATCGGTTATAAAACTTCTAGTTGATGAGGATCAATCTGGTTTTGTCAAGTCAAGGTGCATCGCTGATAATTTTATGTATGCAATGGACCTGGTGCAAACATGCAGGAAGAGAAAAAGGAAAGCGATGATTTTGAAACTAGATTTCAGCAAAGCCTTTGACACGGTTTCTTGGGATGCTCTCTTCTCTATCCTCCAAGTCAGGGGTTTTGATGACACTTGGATCATGTGGATGAAGGAACTCCTATGCACAGCTAAAACGGCGATTCTTCTCAACGGTATTCCCGGTAAATGGATTGATATTAAGCGAGGGTTACGTCAAGGCGACCCTCTCTCCCCTCTGTTGTTCATTGTGGTTGTTGATGTGTTACAGAAAGCTATACAACAGGCAGCAAATGAAGGTCTTCTTAGACACCCAGTGCTACAAGACCAGCCATGCCCGGTATTATAGTATGCGGACGACACTTTGATTGTGATGCAAGGTGATGCTGAACAGGCGAAAGTCTTAAAGCAAATTTTGGATGACTTCGCATGTACCACTGGTCTCAAAATTAATTTCTCCAAGTCTACTTTTGTGCCAATCAACCTGAATGTGCAAGAGGAAAATATTATTGCAGATTTTCTCGGCTGCAAGGTGGCATCTTTCCCTCAAAATTATCTTGGTTTGCCGCTCTCTGATGCAAAACTGCCTAAGGAAGTCTTCTTGCCCTACATTTCAGCGGTTGAAAAAAGGATCTGTTTCTCTCTGGACTTCATTACACGTGGAGGACGACTCACTCTAACCAAGTCAGTTTTGTCGGCCCTCCCAGCCTACCTTATGTCATGCATCAAACTTCCACAATGGGTCATCGACGAAATTGAAAGGTTACTGAGGGCTTTCTTCTGGAAAGGCAAAAGCACAGCTAATGGCAGTGATTGCATGGTTGCTTGGGAGTATGTCTGTAGAGACTTTAGAGAAGGTGGGCTTGGTATAAAAAATCTTCGAATCCAAAATGATTGTCTCTTGACGAAATTTGTCCATCGACTCCATGTTGAGCCAAACTCCCCATGGGCAAGGTGGGTAAGAGCAGCCCATATGAATGACAAAGATCTAGGAGACCGGGCAACTAATCATACAAGAGCTTGGCTACAAATCAATGGCATGATTGATATTTATAGAAATACCACTTGTGTGCAAATTGGAGATGGGAAATGCACCTCTCTGTGGAAGGACAAATGGACTACCAAGGGGCCACTTTGCTTCCAATTCCCGGCCCTTTTCTCACATGCTATCAGGCCTAACATCTCGGTCTCAGATTGTTTGATTGATGGCAATTGGATTATCCCATTAAATCATATTACTTCCAGCCGAGCCGCCGAGGAGAAGGAAGCTCTTCTTGCTTTCTTACGTACATGTACTCTTCAAGCCACAATTTTGGATAGAAGAGGATGGAGGTCAAATAGAAGTGAAACCTTTTCGGTGAAAAACCTTTACAATCTTATGAACTGGGGTGGAGTTGATTATGCCGGTGCATGTGACATTTGGAAATGCGCGGCGCCAAAGAAAGGAAAAATCTTTGCGTGGCAGATGATTAAGGGGAGGATCAAAGTTAGAGCAGTCCTGTTCAAACAAAATATTGTGGTTAATGAAAATTGTCCCTTCGGGTGCAATGTTGCAGAGACTGCGGAACATTTCGTGGTGGATTGTACACGAACCAAACAAATTCTTTCTCTCGCAGGGATTGATTTAAATGGAATATATGATCTACCAGATATATATGGTAAGGGTAAAGAAAGGTGGCCAGCCCATAAGAAGGAAGCTTGGGGACTTGTTATTACTGCCATGCTTTGGAGCATTTGGTTATCAAGAAATAAAAAGGTGTTTGATGATATAGAGATACCGGCTCAGCTTGTAGCAAGGCAAGGTGTGGAAAATTGCAAGCTGTGGGCTCTTAGGGCGAGAAAAGAAGAAAAAACGGCTCTCCACAATTGGATTTCTGAATGTCCATTGTAATTTCTTAATGCCCAATGTTATTTCTTTCTTGTCTTTCACTTCTTCAGGAACCCCTTGTCGGTTCCTCCTTTTCTCTGCAAGGTTGTAAGACTAGAGCTGCCTCAGCTCGCTGCTAAGTTTTTATAAAATGGTATGAGGTAGGGGGTCACCCCCTTCCGATGTTGGTTCAAAAAAAAAAAATGGATGGATCAGTATTCAGCACCGTACCGTGGCCGGCCGATGGGGAGAGAGATAGTTGAGTCTGATAGGAGCTATCAGAGTGTACTGGTTCTACCCATTGGCATGCAAGTTTGTTTCCTTTCCCTTTCAGCTTTTGACGCCCCAGGCCAGGGGCGTTCAAAAAGGCTACATTTTCATCCTGGCAATTTTCCAGCGCACTTTAATTCGATTCTTTGCAACATTCATGTACGCAGGAAGGTGAGCAATGCAGTAGTATACTGCTAGTTGCAGGTGCATGAAACAAGCAAGTTCTTTTGTAGACTTTCGTGGAAAGTTCTTGCAAGAGATGCCAATGGTTGCTGAACTATCGGGTGGTATCTCGGAGTGAGATCTGGAGGGGATCTGCATTGTTTGCCGATTGATCGACCGTTTGAGGGAGAAAAGGCACAACTTGGCATGAGGAAACCGGGAAGTGGGAAATCTGTGCTTTCTGAAAATGAGATCTTCAAGAGCATATACAGAGTTATGGCTCCTGAAGTTACTTGCAGTGTAACTTTCACTTGGACTACTCAAGTAAATTCCTCCAGCTGATATCCAGTCCACAGGGCAAACAAAGATGACATTTTTGGTATGATTTTTATTGTAATACTACAAAGTTTTGACATGTATGTGACCGAACGAACTTTGGGCACCTTATATTTGGATACATCAAATGGCATAACGGTATGCGACCCTATTTTTCGATAAAGCGAATATATTGAAATATATTAATATCAAAAGATATAAATTACACCTAGCCTCTGCAACAACGTAGTGCCCTCATGACATTACGGAAGCACACAGCTAAAAAGAAACTAAGAAATAAAAGTCCCGCTACAATATCCCAGCCTTAGCAGCAGCAATACATACACCACCAAAAAAACACCTGAAATTCAGACTCTCATTCAGACTCTCCAAAAGCTACGCCTCCAAGAAGGGAACAGTGCACCAGCGTCGTCGTCGCCCGAGCAAAGATCTTAGGTTTTCACCCTGAAGATAGTCCCCGCTCTCAAAACAATGCCTTCAACAAAGACATTGCCAGACACAACCAGTTAAGGCCAGACCTTGGGTTTTCACCCTGAAAGATAAGACTCCGAACTTCACATGTGCTTCCGCCCCCACTTTCATACCACTGCTGCAAAGCCCGGAATACAAGCAATTATCTCAACAACGCAGAGACTTGAACCTCCATTAGCTAGTCCTCCAATCTGAACTTCATGATATTCTCTTCTTCTGACTTCACCATGGACCAAATGTCACTTGATGCCAACACAGAACTGAGCTTCGCGCAACTCCCTCCATAACCAAAGAGTCGGAATAAAAGCATGGGTGCGCACGACCGAATACCACTGATCCAACAAATTCCAGGCAATAGAAGCACTGTTACATTCACCGGCGGCGCCTTCCGAAACTCAACACTCCAGCCAGATCGAGAAGGGCAGGCCTCAGGTAGGTCTTCATCTACGCCCAAGAGAGACCCTAGAACCACCGCCTTTATTCAGGTCGGGCCCCCACGCCGGCGACCATCCTAGGCTGGCCAAGGTTGCCACCGGAGACACCAAGCGCAGATCGCGTAGTCCGGAGACACCGCACATGCCTGGGCACCGCCGCAGCTAGCCCTCCACCGCCGGACACTGAGATGCAAGGAGAAGAGGACCTAGGGTTTCCCCTGCAGCCTGCCCCCACCCACCCCACCGCCGCCAGCAGGGCTCACCTCCACCTCATCGTCCGTCGTGCCGCCGCCGAGCCGAGCCCACGCGCTGCCACCGATACGCCCGACGAGAGGGCCGTGCCCTGGCCCGAGGAGGAAGTCCTGCATCCTCCCCCACGCGCGATAGGATGAGGAGTCCTCGCCGCCGTTGGCGCCGACCAGGCTTTGCCTGGTCGCGCCCCCTGGCGGCAGCGAGGAAGGGGAGGGGGAGAGGGGGTGGCGACCCTATAGAACATACAATTCTCTAACCGGGCTCTACACTATACTGGTTGATTATATTTTTCTGAAACAAGGCGAAAAATTTGCCAGTTTTAATGATTGAGAAGATGGGTTTTAGAGTGTTACAAACCAAAGCCATGGCCAAGAAAGTCTATTCTCACGGCATCATATTACACAATGCTTTGACCCCCGCCAAGGACCACAAATTTGGCTCGTCATTAATTCATGTGACCACCATTGCAAAGGTCGAGAATTGATTTCAGAAGACACGGGCATGTCCTTGCTTCAAAACTTCCCAAGAACAAGCATATCATGGGACGCTATGACTTTTCTCAAATGCCCTCTCTTTTGAACGAAGTTGGTCAATCACTCTTTGATGGATAGGAGCGCATCCCACTCGCTTGGATTTACATCTTGTAAACCAAGCCACTCCTTGACGCTTGACCAAACTCTCATTGTGAATGTGAAGCGGCAAGTGCAAAGAAGGTGGGCCACGAATTCTTGAAGTTCATTGCAAAGCTTCCATCTTCCGCAATTTTGCCACCTAGTCTTTCAAATCTATCCGTCTTCCAAGCTCTATTTTAAAGCACCAACCATGTGAAATTTTTGCATTTCGGAGTAGCCCTAAGTCTACAAACTGTGGATGGCATGGTTGAGGAAGTAAGACCCTCGAATTGCATATTGTAGGATGATGTTGATGAATATATTCCATTGTTGGTAAGCTTCCAAAGGATTGAGTCTTCAACATCATCAACAAGGTGGATGGGCCCCGAAAACTCCCAATGCTTTGCAATTGCTCAATGTGGTCAAAGGAGAGGCCATCTTGGATGTTTATTTGGGGGAGCTATATAACATAAACACCCGTGTAGCGGGCTAGATGATCGACCGCTTTCTTCCTTTTTCGGAAATGTGACCGCTTTCTTCTGATTGCCTGATACTAAACATATTGCAGTATTAGCTTACCACTACTTGTTTCACTGTATTGAAAGAAAGCTTACCACTTGTTTCAAACACTAATGTAGATGACCCTGAGAACTATATCCCTGAAAAGATCACGTACGTAGATGAAGAGAACACGCGGCCTGGAAAGGGGCCGTGCATGTTGATGTACTACTACTCAGCATGACAGAATTGGACCAACAGCCAAGCTTATAGGTGTTCGTCAGAGATTGGTAAAGGAAATCGAGAGACGCAACCATTGGATTTCCGTTGTCCTGAAAACGAAAGGGGAAAGGGTAAGCAGCTATCTACAACTAATCTACTCCTCCCGTATTTATCAGGTCCAGCTACTTTAGTTTCGATATGTCTACTTCTGGTTGAACGAGTTGCAACTCTGCAAGGTATCCTTACCAATCAGACGCACAGAATAAGTGTCCTGAACTTGCCAAAGAAGTATCGCTGAGTCACAGGTTGCGTATTAGTAATAGCCCATCGTACAACGTCGGCATATATCTACGTGATATTTTTGCGACTGTGCAAGGCAATGAGATCTCGCATTCCATTGCCTGTATTGTTGATCTGCACAGCTTTGGTGAGCCAAAGAAAGAAAGGACAGTTCAGAGTTACAAATTCGGGCAAAATCAACATGAAATCTTTTTCATGTGAAAAATAAAATATGTGTATTTTTAGGAGTTAAATGATGAGTGCACACTGGAAATTTGAATTTTAATTTTAGGCTTTACTTTGCCATGCACAGTCCCAGAGAAAGGAGAAATATTGTAGCCACGAAAACTGTCATATACAGTTCTGTTTTTTTTATGTAACTATATATTTCATTACACAATCTGTTTACAGAGATTACACATATGGTCACTACACAAGACAAACATTTGTGTCAAGCAACTTTGCACAAGAAAACCCACAAGAAGTAAAACTACAAGTTTACCCTTGGAGAAACATGTGCCTCACCGAAACATCATCCATCTTCCTCCACCACCACCATGGTAGCGCCAAAAAAGAGGCGAACAACTGCCACACCTAGATCTGGGAGAGCACCATCGCATTCAATGATGCTTTTTGAGCCGATGAGCCGGGTCGTCGCAGAGGGCGAGCTCGAAACTTTGTGGCACGTCGGCCAGGGATCTTCCCCGTGGTCACCGGATCCCAACGCCGTCATCTTCCCCAGACTCAATCAAAGAAGACGAACGCCGCCGCCTGCCGTCATCCGCACACCCAACTGCAAGACGCCACACATAACTGCAGCAACCAACACAACCGTCATCCGTGAAAGTGTCGAACGTCAACCACCAGACACGAATCTCACCAGATCCGAAGACGGGCGAGAAGACTAGGCCACCTGCCCTCCGACGCGACCGGTTGGAGCGACGTTGAGATGGAGAAAGAGCAGAGGTACCGACGCGAAGCAATCTCCTCCATAGAACAGTGTTCCAAGAAAACATTTGGCCAACCCTAACTACTGGCCGGAGTCGATACTCTAGGATCTTCACCCCTCCCATCGCCGGAGCGGCCGATGCAGGAGACAGGGACCGGCGGCTGGCCGCTGTAGTTCCGCAGCAGAGATCGCCCCCTGGTCTTCTTTTCTGGGAGCGGTTCCTTCTTTGGGAGCGGTTCCTTCGCTACACAGTTCTGTTTTGGGAATGAAGAAAAAACAGACCCGGTAGCCACTAGCCTGTTAGCCTGTTTCTAAGGGCGAAGCATTACGCAGGGATACATGGACTCGGCCCAGTATCCTCCGTACATACGTTGGCCCATCTGGAGAAACACACCTTCTTAAGAAGAACTGCCAGACATGCCCACATAGACAGCTCGTTGGGCCGGCCAATGTTTGCTTAATATCCTTTTTAGTTCCTTATTTTATTCGCCATGATTTATTTTTTGCTTATTTTATCCTTTTATTTTCATTTTCATGTTATGATTTTTTAGTTAATTTTTTAATTACTTTAATAGTTTACTTTTTGCCATTCACTCATGATAATTTTAAAATGTATCAAATAATAATAATAAAACTAACTTTCAAAAGTATTTCCATAAAATCACAAAACTAGGTTGTACTATACTGGTAAGAAAATCTATTGGCTTTTATGTATTTATTTAATATGATTTTGTAACAAATGTTGAAATTTTTGAGAAAATTTTCATGCTCAAATTAATATCCATGTGTTTTAGAAACAATGTCCTTGATTTTTAGTATAACATATGTTAAAAATTTATTGTATATTACACAAGCAACGAAGATACACCCAAAATAAATGTTCAGGTTCCTAAACACAAATGTCCGTGAATCTAAATAATCTTACTGCTTCTCAAAAAGTAGATGCAATTTTATTATAAAATAAATAATTTTTTGAATTGATATTTTTATTAAAAATTATTGTCGACCAAATAACAATTTTCCATCCATAAACTTTCTTTCTAGTAGAAATATATTTCGAATTTTTTTATTTGTTTATTTGTTTATTTAAACATTCATGATCCCTAAAATAAAATTGTGTATTTAAAATAAATATGCATATTTAGGATAAGATTTTCATTTGTGTATCCTCGAAATTTTGAGAAAAAATAAAAAGGAAACTTTTAACAAAAGCTAAATAAATAAATAAAATTTTCTTACTTTATTTGTAGCTTGCATTTCATGTTTTATTTTATTTATTTTACTTTTCACTTTCCTAATGTTATTGTGTTTTGTCTATCTTTTTTTGTTTTTCTTAACCTTTTACGAACATGGAGAGCATATTTCAAGAAACATTTGTGTACATAATATTTTTCGGTAACATGGGGAGCATTTTATGTGACTATTCAATGTGAAATAGATTGGGACATATTTTGACAAAGAAAATTCGGGGTGGATTTTTTATCATTTGAAATAATTTCTAAGCTATTATTTGAAATAATAGCTTGCTCATTTTATGTGACTATTTCTTATACAAGAATGTGAATAGGGAAATCGGATGATTAGAATGCCATTACTATTTGATACTTTGGATAATTACATGACTGTGCTTGTGTTTGACACAGCATACAATAAAAAAATATATCAAGATGTTTGAAGCAGATGGAGTTTTTCTCTAAAGTAGAGTGGATAAATGCTTTGAGAAAAAATCTTATGGATTATTATACTATGAACCAACTGACCTACATGGGATAAATTGCTACGGATTAGATTCTCCGGTATTCCTGTGATAATCTTTTCAATAAAAGGAGCTCTACTTGTCTCCTGAATGGATATCCGTATAAGAGCATGTCTAACAGGCCCCGTATATTTTCGCCCCTTAAAACGCGAGTAGAGGGCCCTGTATTCACTTTTCGCCGGCCGAAAACTCGTTCGAGCTAGCAGACCCCGTATGTCTAAACTGTAAAAAGGAATATTCCCAAATATGCCAAAAAAAAAAATCATCTTCTTCATCCTCTCCTTCTTCCTCCTCTGGCCACAGCTTCGCCAGCCAGCCTTCGCTTCGTCCCGGCCGGCCCTCGCCGCCACGTCGCGCCGGCCGCCGCCGCGGCCCACGGCCGCCCAGCTTCGCCAAGGCCGCGCCGCGCTCGCGCCCGCACCCGCTCGGCCTACCGCGCCGCAAGGCTCGCGCGCTCTCCCGCGCCGCCCACGGCCGCGCGCACCCGCTCGCCGCCGCGCCCGCACCCGCTCGCGCGCCGCAAGGCCGCTCGGCCGCGCGCTTCGCGCTGCTCCGCCTAGCCAGCGAGCACGCGCGCCGCTCGCCCCGCACCCGCCCGCCGCCTGCTAGCCTCACCCGCGCCCGCAGCGCTCACCTCGTGCCGCAGCCGCCCGGCCGGCCGGCCGCCCGCGCGCCTCCCAGGCCAAGCGCGCACACCAGCCGACGGCGATGCCCATAGTCTTGTGCAGCATCTCGATTTGGCGCGATTGGGAGCGTGCAGGAGCTCGATTTGGCGCGATTGGGTGCGTGCAGCAGCTCGATTTGGCGAAAGCAGTTGCGATTTTGTGAAAGTTCAGCGCGCCACGAGTGGGGGGTTGGCCCTGTATTCAGCCTCCCACCCTGTACTTGTAAGGGGCGAGGAGCCGCCCCGTAATCGAAAACAGCAAAAATCGGTACGGGGGCCAGTTTTACGGGGTCTGCTAGACGGCCGGGTAGAGCCGAAACCCGTATAATGACGGTTATTATACGGGTTTGCCCCTTTTACGGGGTCTGTTAGACCTGCTCTAACAATTCGTCCATCTTTCAAAATATCGACTATGCGAGCCATGCCATGAGCAAGCTAGATTTTTCTCCCAACATAGTGTAGTAGAAACTTTTCTCTCCTTGGCCCACCACAAACGAAGAGAGGATCGAGTCACCGATATTATATGCTAGTTGCAGGAATGTAGCTCGGGGATTTTTCGCTTCAGACTCAGTCATCACAGCTGCGATTGACATTCAGAAATCAGAATGTTAGGGCACGTACAATGGGGTGATGTCAGCCTTCCCTTAGAGATGCCACGTCAGATTTTTGCTTAGTTGGAGGAGAGAGAATGAAGAGAGAGATGGCTGTCTTCCCTTAGCTAAGGGATCATCTCTTCGAAAATAAGGGAAGACTATTTTCTCCATTGTATCACATATGTCTTCCCTTAGCAACAAATTTCCTACCAAAATTTAATTATTCATATTAATTGCTAGAGATGGCTGTAAGAGATAATGCATTGTATGACTTATATCTAATGCCTTCTCTAGCTGATGTGGAGGGGTAAGGGAAGGCATGCCTTCTCTACCATTGTACATGCCCTTAGTGCCATGCCATCTGTACAGCGAAGGCCGTAGGTCCTCCATCAGGCATGTCGTCATAGTATGAACACATGATGTTGTTCTCTAGCGAGAGTTGCTCTTGTTCGGTCGTACCAGTGGCGAAATCGGGACGGGCTGATTACGTGAGATGGATGTTGAAGATGGACCCGTTCACACCATGAATAGAACAGGGACAAAGATCAAGCTATTTTACCACGCAAAAAGAAGAAGAAAGATCAAGCTATTCACACCATGTATAAGGTTTTAATTGAACCTATTCAGCCGGTTCTAAATAACAAATCAATTTGAAAGATGAAGATTTCACTGAAAACTAAGATTTTTTGCTTGGTACCTTCGGCGGGGTGTGATTCTTACTAAGGATAACCTTGTAAGCGGAATTGGCATGGTTGTATGAAGTGTATTTTCTATCACGAAGAGGAGACAATAAAATACATTTTTTTCAATAACCAGTTTGCGAGATCTATATAGTCGTCATTCAGATAGGCTCTACCCAGGGCCGGCCCTAACATATCAGGGCTCGGTGTAAGACCAAAAAAGGCCCCTATACACAAGCAATAGAGAAAATTTCTGATATTTAATTTAATCATTTAACATAATCTTAGACTCTACTCACGATCTTATTAAATTTCAGCTAAAATTCTAGCTCTCACCCAGCTGTGTGCTGCTGCCAATTCCCCTCCGGATTTCCCCCTTTCTTCAACCTTCTATCTTGCTCAAGGGTCAAGCACATGAGGATTGGAAAATAAGGAAGGAGAAGTGGAGAACAAATCAAATCAAATCAAATATTTAGAAGTGAAGAATAAATCAAATCAAATCGGCAGGGATGAGCAAGAAAAAAACTAATCTTGAAGAATATGTAGAAGGGGATTGTACCGACCTTTACAAATTCGAGAGAGATTTCTTGGAAATCAATGTATCATGATCTTCTCCTCCATTAATTCCTCCAAAACGGCTAGAAATCTCGAGCCGCCCATCATCGGTGACACGGCGGTAATTGGGGTTGGGGAACGGAAAAGTGAAGGAGTAAAATGGAGAAGACAATGTGCATGGAAGTTTCCACACGAACCGGCCGGATTGAGTCAATGCACTTTCCTTTTTTTTTTTATCGATGTGTGCAGGAAAGGCAATGCCTTCAGTCACGTGAGCTGATTTTGATTAAAATTTTCAAACGTGAGCTACACCTACGCTTGTACTTACATACCATATTAACATAGCTGGGTGAGGCCCCTAGCAATTGGGGCCCGGTGCGGCCGCACCGGTTGCACTGCCTCATCGCCAGGCCTGGCTCTACCCTATATCCACCAGAAAACATTGCAAATATGTTTGGCAATTGGTTTAATGGAGTGGATTTTAGGTTTAAAGTTCTTATCAGAGTGAGAGCGATTGCCATTATATGGTCGCTTTGGCTATGTAGAAATAATAAGGTTTTTGATAACAAAATTTCGTCTCTTATGCAGGTCATCTACAGGTCTACAGCTTTGCTCCGTTTATAGTCGTCGCTTCAGCGCTTGGAGGACCGCAACCTCTTTACGGAGGTGTCTACACGCTGGAGGAAACGGCCAAAGATTTTACTACCAACATGGGTGGCTGCATAATCAAAGAATCCTACCTCCAAACGCCTAGGCTTTTGTTTTCGTTTCATATCAAAAAAAAAATTGTACTTTTATTTTATCACTGTGTGCGAACTTGAACGGCTGTGTGCATCTTAGTTATGCAGAGACCGGGTGTATTGCTTAAACTTGAGTAATAAAGCGCCCTTTATCGAAAAAATTTAAACTGTCGCCGCCCGGGAGAAATCCTTTGGCTTGCTCTGCCATTGCGACTGATGCGGGGACTTTGCGGACGCACCTAATCTCAGAGCATCTACAGCGCAAGGGCGCTTAGATAGACGCTTACGACACAAAAATAAATCGCAGGAATAAAATATGTAGCTTGGTTCAGGGAAAAATACAAGGTTGAACCCGGGTGTGCGTGCACCCGTTTTCTTCAATATTTGAAAAATGCTATTTAAAATTCTTTAAAAATTAAAATAAACGTTTTCATGTACATACTATTCTGACATTTATTTATGTAAGTTTTCACGGAAAAATATGATTGTATGTGGCCTACATGAAAAATGACAAAATGTCCAAATGACACTAATGATTGGTTGTGTGTTGTTCACAGAAATAGAAAATTCCATTTTCACATTTATGTGTAGGTCACACATGGTTGTTTTTTATGCCAAAATCTGCACAAGTTCCAACATGGGATATACATACATGCAATTTTTCAATTTTTTCTGAAACTTTAAAATAGCATTTTTTTTAGAATTTTTCATAGGACGGTGCAGGTACACCCCGGTTCACACATAACTGATTACTTGGTTCATGCGCTAATTAGTGCTTCCAAAAAGGCGTGATATCCAGAACACAAGCGAATACTTAGATAGCGCATGGCGAATGCTTTTGCGTACATCGCTCGGGATGAAAGGCCGTAACTACCGATAGAGCAGGATTCCAATCCTGGCGTCCTTCCTGAAGCGCCGCGTTGTGTAAGTTCTTAGACAATATCGTCACGGTGACAATTCTGTCAAGTTATGAGGGAAACATCGGGCTTGGTCTGCTAGACCGGACAGCGGCTGCTTGTGGCTTCGTCTTTTTTGGAGCTTATATCAGCCGAAGAGATCTCCGAGGCGTGGTGACACTGGGCCACCACGTAGGCTCAACATGAAGGGTCAATTGATCCTGAAGAAATCCTAGATCTAGATCTTCTGGATCAGATGATGATGACGTTCGACCGATTATCATGTGGAGCTTAATTTTAGTGAGTCTTGATTTTGATGTAGGCAATGTGACAGGGCAGTGATATGATAATGGGTCGAATATGAAAGGGAAAAAAATCAAGGGGTGCAAAAGAAACATTTTAATATAAATTCAAGGGCCTTTGATTCAGCTTGTGGTTGGCATAGTCTAAGTTTGACTCTATGTGATATGGCTATTTCTTGTCGTAAAACAACAAAAAAATTTGAAGTTATACAGCGCATCTATACAACATTTGCTAATTCAACCAAAGGGTGGAAAATTCTTAAAGATAATATAGCAGGACTAACTCTCAAGTCATTGTCATCCACTCGTTGGGAGAGTCATGTTAACAGTGTCAAAACCGGAAGATTTCAATTTTCAGATGTAAGAGAGGCTTTGTTACAAGTGGCTGAAAATGATAAAGATTCATTGGCAAGTAATCAAGCTTAATCATTGACAGAACATGAACTTGGTGACTTTGAATTTGTATCGTCATTAAGGTGCGAAATATTATCTATTATTAATATGGTGAGCAAGGAGCTACAGTCAAAGGATATGCTTATTCATATTGCAATTGAGTCTGGGGTTGATTTCCTTTTCATTAAGTATAGAGAAACTAGCTTTTGAAAAGCACTGCAAGCAGCGAAAGAAATTGCAATGGAGCTGGGTATTCTTCAAGAGTTCCGCACCAAGCGTGAAATCAAAAGAAAAAGAAAATTTGATGAAAGTGCAGATGATGCATCTACTGATTTACAATCTGCAGAGGAGTCATTCAGGGTCAACTATTTTATACCTATTGTTAATCAAGCTATAGCTTCACTTAACATGAGATTTAAATAGTATCAGGGTACGACAAAATATTTGGTTTCTTGTTTACTTCAGACAGGCTGCAAACCATGGATGATGATAGTTTGATGGCTGCTTGTGTTAATCTTGAGAATGCACTACAGATTATAAAACATGATGATATTGATGGAAATAAGATTCCAGAACATAAAGATATTGATGGGACATAATTGTTTATTGAGTTGGTCTACCTTTAGGATTTACTTACGAAATCCATGGGCCCTATTGATATTTTGAACTATTTCAAGAAGCGACCCTATTTACCTGTTTCTACTGTTGCACGCAAGATTTGTTAACCATTCATGTTACGGTTGCATCGGCGGAAAGGAGCTTTTCCAAACTCAAGTTGTTAAAATCTTAATTGTGTACTACTATCACCAAAGAAAGGTCAATGGATTGGCAACAATAGCACTTGAAAATGATATCGTAGAGAAGATTAATTATGAAGACATGATTGAAGACTTTATTTCAAGAAATGCCCAACGAATGATGCTTTTTAGTAGAACATGAGGTCAGTTCAGTGCTCTAGTGGTATCTTTTAGTAGAATTAATGTTTGGTATTTCTCAGATTGTACGAAATAACGCATACAATATCTATATAATAAAGTGAAAGTGTGTTTTTATTACTATGGTTATGTGGAATTTTTGAAGTTTAGGGCCCCGTTTTGCGTTTCGCACAGGGGCCACAGATTTCTGGAGATGGCCCTGGAGACGTCCGACACTACTCTCACTCCTAGGAGCATTGTTTTTGAAGTAGATGCTGGTTGGAGGGGTCTAGATGGTGGAGCGGTGTGGCACCTAGCTAGGACGGCAGGTCTCGATGGCGAATGCATGGTGATATATGTGCCCAAGGCGGTGAAGTTTGGTGTCATGGCGGCATCGATGATGTCTTTTCTTTGATCTGCACCCTAAAAATGGGTCGGCGAAAGATGATGAAGACGACTTCCAAAGTGTACGCATGAGGCATTATCTCTAGTTTCGGCCGGAGAACTAGGTCTGGTTTGAACCCTATGGTTATGCTATTTGTTGGTGCATTGTCACCTAGTTTCAGCGGCTACGGTTTGTATATTTTGTGTAAGGCTTTTATCAGTCTTTGTTGAATAAATAAAGTGGAATCGGCATCACTTCGATCCTTTTTCTGAAAAAAGGAAGCCGTCACTGTTTGTGCAGCAATATATCTTCCAAATCAGTTTTATGTCAGCAGCTTTATCTGCGGTATTACTTTTATGTATGATAGAACTAGAATTATCTACACAAGTTCTACTAAGTTCCATGTACTAGATATTTTGAGTTGGTACTGTCATCCGTCTGTCTGTATTTTGTCTGCGTGTGATACTGTTGACCACAGCCGCTTGGTCCTGGCCGTCGGTCGACAATTTAAGCGACCGTCTTTTTTCTCCTAAAAATGGTAATGTTGGAGTTCCTACAAAAACGGAAACAACTCGTTTTCCAGCACCTCAGTGGATGTTATGAAGCAACAGAAAACAAGCCTTGAGTACCTGTCAACAGTAAACAGAGCTGTTGCCCCCACAAAGATCCTGCGCGTGTTTAGGTGCCTAGACGGCCACGCTCGCGCTGCCCTCGCCACTCGTACCAGCACCGGATCCTTCCTATAATGATCGCAACTACCGTGGCAACTAAGCATGTGGTGAATCCCTAGCCACTTACTTACATTACTGTTTGTCCAGAGATGTATGCCATGTAAGCAAACCGCAAGTAACTGTATAAACTGGGCCACATGTGTAGGAGCTACCTGACGAGTTGACGCATTTGGGTAAGGCAAAAATTAAATTGGAACTACTCCGTAATTGAATCCAATATTCGTCAAACGTTGGAACAAATATTATTGAACACGGAATAGGTTGGGCGTGAAGCTTTCAGAATGAACCATATTAAACCCTTGATCCATGTTTTAGAAGTTCCTTTCCTTAATAAGTTTTCATCGCACAGTTTTCTTCATATTTTTCAATAAAGGATAATATATTAGTATCAAGGAGATATCAAAGTATCCCCGGTGGTGCATCTAGCGCTGGTGGAGGGTATGTGGAGTTGTCTAGTCGACGGATCTCCTGGGATCTGGTGGGTGTTCTTGTTAGTTGGTGTGGCTGCAAGTCTGAGCCTTATGATTTATGGTTCTCATTTTTGAAGATGGTTGTTGCTCCGGTGTGCTGGTTTTTTTCTTTTTTGGGCCTTAGAGCATCTCCACCGGCGCCCCCGATAGCGGCCCCGACATCAATTTGGGGGTCGGGGCGAAAATGGGCTCGCACCGGCGCGCCCCAAACGGCGCCGACCAATTTTGGAGCCCAATAGAATCATCGGCAACCCCGTGCCGGCCCCTTCGTCAAGGGCGCGAATCGGGCGCGCCGGCGCCTCGCGAGGCTGAATTTTTTTGGCGTGGGAGCCGCCTGTCAGCCACACATCCCAAAACTCGACGCTAGAGGGGAGTGGCGGGGCCGACGCGTCAGCGGCTCATTCAATTTTAACCTAACCGTCGCCTACCTCGCGACGGGAGTTATTGGGGCGCAGCGGCGATGCAGTTTCCGCAGACGCGCAGCGAACCGGCCCGTCGCGCGCGCCTTGCTCTTCGTGCCGCCGTTAATGAGCGCTACCGTTCCCCCGCCTCCCTCCGGCCTATAAAAAGGGCGGCCTCTCATCGTTCCTCTCACACACAAACCCTAGCGCCTCACTTCCCTACCCTAGCCGCCACCATCTGAAAAGACGACGCCATGTCTGGTCGAGGCCGAGGTCGCGGCCGTGGCCGCGGCAGAGCTGCACGCATGTCGTCGCCTGCGACGTCGTCGTCTTTATCATCGGAGATGGACGAGGAGGGTCCCATGCTGTGTTGAGTTCGTCCTCGTCCTCAAGGGCGACCCACGCGGCATCCAGAGGCTGCCGGACACCTTTGCCGACTTCGTGGCCGGCGACGACAGTCCGGGCACGCTGCATCTGCGGGAGGATTCGTGCGGCTACTACAGGTGGATCGTGGACGTCATCTACGACGCGCGCGGCAAGATGTACCTCCACATCGGCTGGGAGAAGTTCACGCGCCACCACAGCCTCCAAGCCGGCTTCGTGCTCGTGTTCTCCTTCTTTGGCGACAGGGACATGAGCGTCAAGGTGTTCGACGAGACGCGTTGCCGCCGGAACTACCACGTCGAGCGCCGAGGAGGACGACGACTGATGAGTGTTGTTTCTTCGCAGCGAATATCGGCTCGCATGTTTTTGGATGTTCTTCCTCGGAAGAACCAACAGGGGCACCCTCGCCAGCTGGATTTTCCAGTTTGGGTGACTGGGTGTGCCCTCGAGTGTTCTTTCTTGGCAGCGAACACACGAAACCTGCGATGACCGGCCTAGTTAGGTTTAGTTTTTTTGCAATGTTTTATATTTGTTTCAACCATGGTTCAAACTATGTACTAGTTTGTGGAGAACCATATTCCAAACTATATCTTCATGTAAACCACCTTCCCAATTATGTATTAGTTTGTGGAATCAAATGTTTACTTATTCAATTTTCTATGCATTTATTTATGATTTTAAATCAAAACATCTATCGGGGTGGCCGTTTTGGGGGCGCCGGTGTGGGAACAGCTCCCCCAAATAGAGGATGGTGTGCCGGCCCCCCCAAACGGAGGTGCCGGCGCCTATTTGGGGGCTACCGGTGGAGATGCTCTTAGCACGACGACTTCCTATCTATCTACTACAATAAGCTCTACGACGAGAAGCTTCGCCCGTCTTCGGTAAGGGATGGGTGAGGACCGTGGCACATGTTTTGCTGGATCTAATGCTTGTAGTATTCGTTGGGTGGTCCAAGAATCTCTTTGTATTTTTTTATTATTATTTCTAGAGCTTTTTGTACTAGTATTGATGTTTATTAGTAGATCGGGTTCTATCGACGAGTATAGGAGTACCTCAAGGGGGGGGGGGGGGGGGAGGAGTGGTGTCTAAGGCGTGGGACGTTTGAAATGCTAAGACACAAGTTATCGAGGTTCAGATCCCACGACGGTGGGGACATCATACTTCCTGCTAGACTTTTAGTATATGGGCAACCCATGTGCTTTGATTATCGACCTTTTCTCATGGGCTTCCCTAGGTCGGCTTATATAGTCGAACGGTCATAGGGTTACATGAAGAGTCCAGGCGGGATCGGCAACATCGTCCTAGAGTAACACGTACCAACGTTGTCTTGTTCTCTAGGGCGACAACTTGTGTAAATCGGTGGCACGCCGCCTTCCTTCATTCTGGTTGGACCTCTATATCGTTCCCTATCAACTGGGTCATCCAGCTATGCCATGGGACTAACAACCATCTGCGGGCCACCGGGCTTCCTAGAATGAGGCTATATTGCTGGTATACCCGTTCAGTATATCTCAACAGTGGATTTTTCGTAAAGAAAAAATAGAGTAGACGAGGCATCTACAATAACTCAATACCAGGAGCAAGTCGAGATATTGAGGATGCTTACAACCAAATTGTTAAAATAAAACTGACGCAACAACAATAGCATCAACCACTGCACTAGACAACAGTTTTGCTCATATATATGTCATATGTGATCGCAAGAAAATGCTGGTATGGCTAATATCAAAGGGTTCTTTCAGCGAAAAAAGAAAGAAACAAAAAGAAAACCGACCTGATTTTGACTAGGTCGCTGGTGAGTGGTGACCTATGTCATCTATCCTGAGTTTGGAGTGAAACTTGTACTCCCTCCGGTCACATAAAAGATATCTTGATACATTTTAATTTAGGAAAAAAAATATTTTAAATGTAAAGAAGGGAGCACTGGCAGTCCGGATTTGCTTGATCCGCTGCAACAATTCCGAAGTCAAGCGGTCCAGGACTCCAGGCAGATGATTGAATTGAAGAGAAGATCAGCGTGGTTGGCCATGTTGTTGCACTAGTCACTAGAGGCCATCACCCACACGCGTGTGGGGTTGCCGGCCGCCGGTCCATCCCCGTTGGCCAGCATCGTGGTGTCCAGAGTCGTTTTCATCCTCGAAGAAGATTGGCGGACACCGTATCAGGTCCATACTGTCACCAAGAGTGCGTCAAACAGTATGCGGATGATGGTTGCTTGGCCCTAAGAGCTGCATGCCAATGATATAAAGTGACGCATCTCAAAGCCAAAATGGATAGGATGATGAGTCTACGCCACAACTCTATATATACTCCGAATCGACGATGTAATGCTATATGGATTTATTGGTAAAGATATATTATTATTTCTCATCGAGCCCCGAAGAAGCATGACTGCGTTTATCACTATGGTAGAGTTTCCAAACATCTGGGTAGGTTTCTTGTGGTGAAACCAACCCATCCAGGTATATCACTTGATTCCCATTCAGAATAAGTTTTAAACAATATAATTTGTGTCGATGTGGATTTGATAAACATGGTTGTATATGGACCCTTTATGCACAGTAATATTGGGAAAATACTATATAAATAAATAAAATTATGGCATAAATCATGTGTGCACATATTGTTTTGCAAGTATGCATTTTAAGTTCAAAACTAAGATTAAAAAGTATTTAAATTGTGCAAAAAAAATACAAATGTTCAAGGAGCGGTAAAAAACCTGATTTTATTGTTAAAACAAATATAAAGTTCCATTTTTTTTATGTACGGCACATATGGTCGTACTTTTTCTTCAAAATTTGTATGAGTAGATATAAAGATAATATGCAGTAGCGCAATTTATTTCAATTTTTCAAAAAAACTGAAATACGATTTTCCATATTCTTTGTAAATCAAGTCCACCGCAAAAAAAGGTCCACCTAGACCCAGGCTCTCCTAACTATTTTCGTAATTTTTGTTGCATATAACTCATAATTGTTGATCAAGACGATATTCAAAGGTTTTCTTAAGATACACACGTAACACGTGGGCCTTATAAACTGAGACAAAGGGAGTACCATGCACTATATCCATGAATTTGATTATATCTTTGACTTTCGTGTCCTAACACACTTAGAGAGGATGTACTTATGAAACAATTATTATTTTTCACAACTTACATAAATGTTTGATAAATCTTAAAATTCGATAAGGAATACTATAATTTTTTATAAAATCGTTCTTAAGCGTACATTTGAATTTAATTTTAAAATAATAAATGCTAATTTTTTGTGGGGATGTAATACTTTATTTTAATGAATGGTGGTTCTTAAATATGTCAAGTTATGATTCTCTTGCAAAGTCTCTAACTTCCATACGCTATCAGCCATATTATCAATATACTCAGTGATATAGATATAGGCACTGAAAAATAGAAATGAATGCTGATCTCTAGGAAGCCCTTAAAATAAATAAAAAATCACACTTCTATGTTTTGATAATAAAAAAGGATGTAGTTGATGATGTATATTAAAAGCATGCAAAATCTCAGTGTGAAAAATACTTTGTATTCTCGGATACACAAAAATGACAGAATACTTTAGGTATAAAGTGCCTATGGAACGGTGCGTATCTTTGAGCATGATGCCTCTCAACCCTTTCCCCCATCCCCTCTCCACGCGATCGGGGTTCTGCCATGCATATAAAAAGTTGTAATTTCTATAAAACTTCCATAATTTGCATTACACCACGCTGATATAATTTAGGTAATTTTGAGAAAAAATACAGTAGTATCTTTTTAGCAACTTGACCGATGATTTAACCAATGACAATCACAAAAGATATAACACACCTATGGAATGAGGGTTTAAACCAAAATGTCATACGATTAGAGAGAGAGAGAGAGAGAGAGAGAGAGAGAGAGAGAGAGAGAGAGAGAGAGAGAGAGAGAGAGCATTCCTATGGAAAAAGGGGTTAAAACCAAAATATCTTGCAGTTAGAGGGAGAGAGAGAGAAAGAGCCAATCTTAGCAAGATAATAGTGAGCTGCGTTTGATCTTTGTTTCGCAAAAAAAGAAGGCAAATATCAATAAGAATTTATTTTCTAAAAAAAATTTAAGTATTTTCATACATGTTCAACTGTGTTTCCTCACAACCACTTAATGCTGTCGCTATACATGAAGCAGGGAGCCATGGATGAGGGATGACATGGAAATATAGGAATACTAGAAAAACTGAAAGTTGAATATTTTGGGTTACAATTTTTGCGGCCATTAAGCGTTGAGATGTAGGCCTATAGGAAGCAGCGACGTCGCCGCTTCGTTCGGCCCACGAATCATTCCATTCCCTCCCATGCCTCCCTCCACCCACGCGCCTCCATAATACGGCACCGCCACCCCATGCCGCCCTCTCACACCACAGCCATTGATCCCTCGCGCGCCTCCATTCAGTTTGCAAGGAAGACGATCGATCGACCTCGTGCTGAGCTAACTGATACGTTCGAAGTAACTACATGAAGGTGCTGTGCAGCGCCTGGCAGAGGCTCGCGTGCTCTGCTGCGCCGACGAGGCCGCCCTGTGCGACCGCTGCGATCGCGACGTCCACGCCGCCAACCGCCTTGCAGAGAAGCACCAGCGTCTCCCTCTCCTTTCCCCCGGCAGCGCCGCCCCGGTTGCGCCGCCGCCCAAGTGCGACATATGCCAGGTGCGCGCGCGCGAACGCTTCTTTCTCGTCCTTGTTAGATCGCTCTTGTTTTCTTGGTTACGGAATTTCGGACTGATTTTCGTTGATCTTTGTTCGCCGGCGGCGGTCCAGGAATGCCACGCTTACTTCTTCTGCCTCGAGGACCGCGCGCTGCTGTGCAGGGGCTGCGACGTGGCCGTGCACACGGCCAATGACTTGGTGTCCGCGCACCGCCGCTTCCTGCTCACCGGCGTCCAGGTCAGCCTGGATGAGCAGGACGACTGCTCCCCTGATCAGCCGGAGCCGTCGCCTGCTCCACCTCCGAAGAGCGACCTACAGGCCCCTCTTTACAGTGATGGCGAGTTCAGCTGGGCCACGGCCACCGCAACGCCGGAAACAGCCGGCGCCGTTGGTAGCTTCCCAAACTGGTCAGCCGTGAACGAGCAGTTCGGCTCACCGGCGAAGCGGCACGCTGAGGCCGCAAGCAGGGCCTCGCCACCAAAACGGAGCCCGCGGGCGCCGGCGTTCAGCGGCCAGGGTGGCATGATGGACTGGCCACTCGGCGAATTTTTCGGCGGCTTCAGCAACTTCAGCGGCGGGTTCGGTTTCGGCGAGAGCGGCACCTCCAAGGTAATCGTCGAGCACTAGTTACTTCCCGATTGATATTCCTATTTTCAGTTATCTGACCGTGCTATGACATGAACATGTATAGAATTTCCAGGCTGACAGCGGGAAGCAAGGAGGCAGCAGCGGCGGCTCGCCGTACTACATGTCCTCGTCGGACGACCGGAACGCCGAAGAGCTCTTCGGACAGGTGCCGGAGATGCAGTGGTCGGTGCCGGAGCTCCCGTCCCCACCGACGGCCTCAGGCCTCCACTGGCAGAGGCGGCCGGGCTCTTACGGTGACTCCGACAGCAGCGCCTTCGTGCCGGACATCAGCTCCCCGGACAATTCTCTCCGATACTGCTTCCCGGCGGATCAGCTGACCATCGCAAAGCGCCGGAGGAAATGCTAGTGCAATTCAGAAGATACGTATCTTGGAGAAAATGATACTAGTATGATTCTAGTCATTATAGGGAGGGAAAGGCAGGGAGCTATCGTGCCAGACACTGACATGATTTCTGTTGGTCAGGTGTGTGGCGAACTGGCGATCAATGGTGACTCAACTTAATTAGGTAGATCATGGGATAGCTAAACAAGGGGGCAATCAGTGGCGATTGATGGGAAGTAACTGTAATCAGTGGCTCTAGAAGCTCTGTTTTGGAACGCGGGAATTTCGTGGTATGCTGTTTGCTGGGAAATTCTTGGGTTCCAATGCACACAACTGTGTTAAGAGATGGCTCTGATTCGATAGCCGGATGAGTTAGCTCTCGTTGGTGTAGTGTTAACAACCCTGTCTCTTGGGAAAAAATAACATAAGTAAGTTTGTGGCATCATCCGAGAAGTTCTGAATTGCAGAGCGTGCTCACACCTTTCTTCATCGGAACGAAAAATATACAATTAGGTGTCCAATCCTGCAACGGCTAAGCCAAACGATACACGCAAATATACAGATGTGTAATGAAACAACCAACAGAAGAAGGGTGAACAAGTTAACTATGCGATCGCAGATTTACTACTGTACGGCATTTCATCAGCATGACACTAAGGTTCAACCAACAACACTGCGAAACCAGTGTTCATCCGTGCTAGCTCCTCCTTGCACTTTTCAAGAAGGATCCGGTTCTGGTGATCTCCCGCAGTGGCTTGTCGGTGAACCGGATGAGATTGTAGGCCCACGCGCCGGCCACCGCCCCGCAGACCGGCCCGACGATGTACACCCAGATGCCCTTGTAGCGGCCGAGGATAATCGCCGGACCGATGGTTCTTGCCGGGTTCATGGACGCTCCTGATATTGGCCTGCATATCACATCTCAGTCAGTTTTGCAGAAACTGTTGCCCAACTGTAAGAAAGCTCACATCCCATTCTTAGATTTTTTGTTGTTGTTGTTGTCGATACTACTCTAGATTTATCATGAAAACTACTTCCATGTAGTTGTTAGCCCCTAGTAGTGTTGCAAACCATGTTTACACCACTACAAACCTATAGTGTAGGTATTAATCAAAATATTTATGCCCCTAAAATTCTATTATGCATTTCAATGCTAGTATTTTCAATTCTTATTAGATCTTATGTAAAATTTTAAGCTATAAAAATCAGATTTGCATGTGAGTTTGGAAATATTTTAATGATACTACAATGAATACTAAAATAAATGCAGATTTTTTTTTGTTTGAACAAGAAAGCATTGGAAATTAATTTAGAATGATCTATTCAAGATCTTAAATGAAATTAAAGTTTGCAGATTCAACACAATAATAATTTTCTTTGTAAGTTTACAAAAAAAAATAGAACACGCTATGTTTTGGGGGACAATGTGCGATAAAAAAATTCCAGCGCTTAAGAAATTTCTTAAAACTATGTTTTTGAATATGCGTCAGCGTGACATCATAATCACAAGTTTGATGAAAACAGCTTTTTTGAAAATTGGGTAATTCTATTATGCATTTTAATTCAAATATTTTCAATTCTTATATAATATCTTAAGTTATAAAAATCAGATTTGCATGCCGAGTTTGGAAATGTTTTAATGATACTACAATGAATACTAAAATAATTGTAGATGTTTTTTCTTTGAGCAAGAAATCATTAACCTATAATTTAGAATTGCATGATCTCATATTAAATTAAAGTTTGGATATTCAAAATAATAACAATTTTCTTTATAAGTATACAATAATTACAGAACATGCTATGTTTCAAGGGACAATGTGGGTGCAACATTTGTTCTGTATAACAATTAAGAAAAAGTTTATACTAGTTTTTAACTTTTTTAATATGCATCTGTGTGACGTCATGATCATTAGTTACATGGTCATGAAAAGGCATAAGTTTGATGTAAACTTTTTTTTTTTGGTAAATTGGGTAGCTATTGACAATGAGCGACACCTGCAATCATCATATATCTAAGGAAGGAACTGGTCAAAAAAAGCTTCGATTAAAAGATGACATTGTTGAAAACCAATGTCCAAATGGCGAGTAAAATAGAGTGAAGACAGTAGCTAGCGTGAAGTACCCGGAAAAGAGCACCACTAGTACCACAGTAGCTCCAACGGCCAGGCCGGCGAGTTCACCAATCTGCAAGAGGGGAAAATTGAGTTATTGATTATTTTCTAACCAGTACTACATGTTCGTCAACTGCAGTTGAGCGATGAGTTGTGGTTGAGACGATGCAATGGAGATATGAGTCGCAGTTGAGACACCGTAAATCGATAGGCAGGGGACAGTTGAGACAATGCAATCATGCAGTTGATCGATGATCACACTGCTAATCAGTCATCATCCAATAATATGGCAGTACTCTAGTTGAAGTCTTGAAAGGAACTAGTAGCATTTAATCGATTTGAAAATAAGTCAAATTTATCTTTGGGAATCTCGCAAAATTGCGGGAATAGACCTGAAGTCTGAAAACAAAACTCAGTGTGAATGTGGAAAATGTAGTTTGCGCATGATTCCAATGGATCAGTACTTACGGCTCTGTTGTCCGTGGCAACTCCGGAGACGACGAACATGAGGTAGAAGGTGATGATGAACTCCAGCACCAGCGACTGGACGTCCGATCCCGCCGGCACCGTCCCGAAGAAGTGCTCGGTCCCGAATATGAGCCGTAGCGTGATGCTCGCCGCCGTCGACCCAAGAAGCTGCGCCGCCGCGTACGCCGGAACCTGCACCACCATCAGCAGCAAGCACCTTGAGACGGAGAACGTTCCGACAGAACTCCTGCAGTATGTGCAGTTCCTGCAGCTTCGACCTACCTGCTTCCACGGGAAGCGGCCGCAGGTGGCGAAGGCGAAGGTGACGGCGGGGTTGAAGTGCGCGCCGGAGATGTGGCCGACGGAGTAGACCATTACCATGACGGTGAGGCCCCAGGTGATGCAGATGCCCGGGAACGTCACCGTGCCGCCCGTCCTCAGGTTCACCGCCACCGCCGCGCAGCCGGCGAAGATGAGCATGTAGGTCCCGAAGATCTCGGCGAGGATCTGCGCCCATGATCCAAGAATGTCGCGTTCAGATAATTTTTAACTTGCTTGTCCAAGTTGCTTTCTACGAGTAATTGTTAATGGCTGGATAGGCGTTGCAGCTGGTGTGATGTGGTGACCAAATGTCGTAATGCGAGGACTGGATGTAGCAGCACGATAGAGACGCGAGGCTTGCAGCAAACACTTGCAGACACGAACAAATAGTTGTATGGACTTTTCCCTCAGCCGCAAGATTATAGTATTGTCAAACTTGGACCGGTATACACTCACATGTTCCTTGCAGATCAAACCGCGCGAAAAGCTCAATTTTTTGTTCTTATCTTTGTCCATTCCTTTGACTCTTCCAGTGTTTGAAATCTGCTCTATCTAATTTCCTCAAGAAAATAGGAAAAAGGAAAAAATCTAGTCTGCTTTTCTTTTACCTGGATCATGGGAGCGAACAGCTTTTTTCTGGATAAACATGCAAGAATTGGGGAAGGAAAACAAGAAGAAAATTTCCTCTTGGTTGAGTAGTTGCATATGCAGAACATACCTTCTGGACGAATTGGACAGAGAGCATGGGCTGCTTGCCAGTTCTGTTCAGCGTCTGCTCTGAAGTTTCGCACCCTGCTTGGTTCTCTCCTCCTCTGCCTTCCTCCAGAGCTCCGGCGTGTTCTTGCAGCCCATTGGCTCCGTGCTCTCCTCCTGCTGCCATGCTCTCCCTCTTCCTCTCTCTCTCTCTCGCTCGCTCTGGCAACCGCACTCGCAAGCGCTCTCTGTCTATCTCTCTAGCTTTGGTCTGCGTGTCGATCAAGATCCCTCTGCTTCTGTTTTATAGCTTCGAGGGTTCCATGCTCCAGCTAGATAGCGAGGTCCATGTGTGTACTAGCAAAATGTTATCCTCGTGATTTCTTCCGTTGACCACCGTATCTGGCATATAGCACGGGAATGGTGGCTATGCATACGCAAGTTCTTTTGAAGAATTGCATCACAACTCCGAACTCCGTACGCCATATATGTCCCAACAAAGCGGGAGTAATTCAAGAGAGTTCCAAACGCGATGGTCACTGACAGAGCAGCCATACGAATACAAACGGTTTGTGGGGTCTATGGGGATGCATATCCTGTATACACGAGTAGCAACTAGCAGCATCGATCACATTGTGTGGAAAATCCTTGTATGCCGCACTTGTTGACGCTCATCATGGCATTCAGTACAAGTCACCGAGAAGTCACAAGATTTGTCAAAAAAATGAGAGAGAAGTCAAAAGCTCCTAAGAATTGACATCCATTTATGGTATCTACGTAGACAGGTACATTCTATACAAGTACACCTAGAAGTCAAAATACCATACACATTGAAATAAAATCTTTATATGGAAATGTCGGGCAGGTTATTCTTCTAGTAGTAAAGAAAACTCATATGCGCATGCATAGTTAGAGGTAATAACACCCACCTCGGCAGACCAAGGGGTGAGGAAAATATTGGAAACTATTCTCAATATTTTCCTCATCCCTTTGTCTTCCAGGACTTTGGCATTTTACGGCGCACACGCTCATCTTTTATGCTTGTTTCCACTGGATCCCAAATTATGAAGGTATTGATGAACATATCATTTGGACTTGTTATATTGGACATAAATATGATAACTTGAAGTTACAAAAGTTATATAATTGATTTTCCACGCACCTGGATGAAGAGGCAATGCTAGAGGCAAGTCCAGAAGGTTTAACAACCATCGGTACGGGCAGGGCCTGCCCATACCACGTGCCCGTACCATGTGGCACCGCCTCCGCCTCGTCGAATAGTTTCTCTACCATTACATGCCAAGGCATCATCCCCATCATCAACCGTTGTATCTCCATCACCATCACCATCCCATCTCATTTACTCTTATCTCGTTGTAATTCTAATTGCTATTGTGGATTTGCACTTGTATTCATCGATACATTTGTATTCATTCCACATGCCTATGATGATGTTGTTGATTGCTTCCATGAGCGAGTAATTTACCTTGTCTTGGGGAGATGCAGAAACCCTAGAAACATTATGATATGATATAAAGATGATTTATAATTTGGCTCCCGATTATGTGTTGGTTTTCTCTCTAGATATTATATGAAGTCGACCATGTAATATTTATCTTCGTAATTAGATAGGGAATTACCTTTGGATATGTGGTATTATGTACGGTGCTAAGTGACATAACATGCCGGTGTGCTATTCATATGGTCAAAGGAGATAAGGAGAGATTCACAAAGCTCATATCAATATCCATGGGGAAACCCTTAATTGTGAGGGATCAGAGTGGCTTGCTTACGATAATTGCGGTGGTTATTCGAGATGAAATATAATATGTCTTGCCTGGGATGATCTATTTATGGAACTCTCCCCAAATGGTAGAAGTGGATCCTACATTCCCTGATAATACTTCTCCTTACGGAAGTTTCATTACTATTTTTGTGATTGTCTTTCTTTTTTTTACTTTACTTTTTAGTATCACTTACACACCAAACAACTCTGTTTAAAATACTCGTACTTGGAATCAAGGGCAGATTACAAGTATCCTTAGATGGATATTGACGAGGGGCATAAAGACCTTAACCAAATAGCTCTTCGTGATTTGATACTCTTACTTTTGAAACTAGCTACAATATACCTATGGACTTGTAGTCATCATATGTATGCCATGAATCTTTCCCCTATGTTACAACCATGATTATGCGTTATTATTGGCCCCTTGCTTTAGCCATGGAAGAACCAGATTTTGCGATGGCCGCACTATTTTTGTGGGGCCGTGTTTTGATTAGATTTGATGCTTAATTAGTAATGCAGGTTTGATTTTACTTGTTTTCATGATCTAAAGATAATGCCTTGTTTTCCCTATTTTTCTAATGTACGTTGATGAATAAGATAAAGTGGAAGTAGGGAAAGGTTGTACCTTTTTTGCTGAATCTTGTGCTAATTTACGCCATATGGCATTGTATTTGTGATGAAGAACTGTCTGGGTTGTGGTAATGAATATTATGTAGTTATGTATTAATGTCAAATATTTTTTATGGTATCAATGTACTAATTTTATTTGTGTCTTTTAATTTTAGAAATGAGGTCGTGCTAATATCATACATGTTTGTGTGACGCAGGGCAACATCCTTATTTTAGCCGTTACTTAATTTTGGAAAAAAAATATTCTAGAAAATCCAAAACCTGCCATGGACCAAAGCAATCAAGTTGACATGCTTGTGCATCGGATATGCTAGGATCTAGTATTTCTAGCCTTAAATATGAAAAAACTGTCCCGATTTTAAAATATTTTCCTAATTTTAATTTTTTTAGTATTTTTTAAAAATTATTGTATTTAATACTCCTGAACTTATCATATTTTTTGTGATTTTAAATATTTTTAGTATTTTATGTTATTTTCATAATTTTTTATTCTGGTTTCTCTATGTTTTAGTCATTAAGTTCATTTTATTGAACTGTTGTCATTTTTTCTAGATTTTTTATACTTTCTCTATGTTTAGTTATTAAATATAATTTTAATTAATTCTTATATCACATATGCACATGAAAGAGAACATGTTTCCCTTCTAAGATCACATGACCCCTTGCCTCACGAAAGTTCTTTGCATAAATGGAAGTGACTCAATCCCACCTGCATGAGTGACATTTTCAATGACCAGAGGAGTCCTAAGGGGAAAAGGTAGGGTGATTGGAGTGCAGTCACAAATAGAAGTGTAGAAGCTGAAAGAGTAAGAGCTAAAGGAAGAGGGAAAAGAAAGAACATAAAAGTTGACCGGGATGGACCAAGCTCATCTGCAACTATGCAACATGCAGAGCAAGAAGAAACACATCTAATAGAGGACGTCGATCAGCTCACTACTTGTTGTTTGGTGATGAGCAACAAGGACGCCACCAATATGTACTAACTTATTTCCATGAAGTATTGAACAGACAACAAAAGATTTCATTAGATGTTTGGCTTAGTTCACCATGAACTTGGCTTCTTGTTTTCCTCCAAGATTTAGGTCAATAGTAAAATTGGTTTCATGTCCTGAAAATGAAAATGGAAACCTATGTTTTGTTATGCCACCACTTGTTGTTTGGTTGGCGGAACAAGCAAAGGTAATTGAACATAGCTTTTGTTATGTTATATATTCCACTTTTGTAATGGTATATATTCCACATGTGCATTTTCTTACCAGCAATACTTGTTACCAATTCCATATAAAAATGCCAAAATCATATGAAATTCCTCCACTTTATTTAATTCAAACATTCATGTGTCTAACATATACACTGCAGCATTCACACAAACCCATTAACACAAAGCGCACCCACGACATATACAACACATACAACAAACAACATCACAAAACCTTCTTCTCTATCTCTATCTCTAATCTACAAATTCTATTTGCACTCATAGTTCTCTATTATGTACCTCAGTATCATAGCCTTCAACGCCTCAATGTCATGTTTAAAATTGAAATTCTCTTTTGATATGTCTCCAATCATCCTACTCATGCACTAATTATTCCCCACACAAGCACACCGTTGCATCACAATTTGCTTCCAATCTTTATTGCATTGCTTGAGTTTTATATAATGTAGAAAAATGGATAAAAAATCAGTTATTTTTAGTGCTACATATTTAAGCATAAAATTAAGTACAAATTGAGAGGAATTATGTGAATCCATCAAATTCAGTAGATTTAACCAACTCTTTTAATGCATGTGGTTCCTAGTACGCAGTACCAATCAACTACGACCACTCGTCGATGTCGATCATGCTTCCATTGTCGTAGCCACTACCAAGCATGCCCTTCAAAGGATGCTACAGCTTGCCACCCTTATCGCCGTCGACATCGACCCCATGCCTGTGCATACTGTTGCACTCACTCTAGCTTCTTCATCTCGCAGTCCCGTTGATGCTTGTCTGGGTGCTATAATTAGGCATTTCATGAGAGGGGATTTGGGATTAGTCTCAAACATTGAATAGGAACTTTACATTAAATTCTCAGGCACGTAGGCGGTGATCTATAAATTCTACAGACGTTGGTGCATGCCACCTGACAACGTGGTATGACACACTAGTAGGAAAAAAGCTATAGGGGCACGATTTATGGAAGGAGGCGGCTTCTCGCGCACACGACTGTTATTTATAGCAGAGTGTGTGGAAGCCGCACATGACTAGTAACGACTTTATCGCAGCGTGCGTTCATGGGTCAGACGCGACTAGTAAGTGGGGACCACCTCTACAGATGACAAGAAATTTACTGCAGCGCGCGCTGATGGCGGCACGCGACAGTTATGAAGATAGTGCAGCGTGCCACAGTTCGGTACGCGGCTGGTATTCTATGCCCATACCTAACCAACACATTATCTTCTCTTTTCCGAGAGTTCGCACGATGCATCAAAATGGCTGCACTGTATGAGACAATAAGAATAGTGATCGCACTAATATAGGTGCAATATATATGCATGTTCTCATGTCATACTCTCTCAAAACACGATTTTCATTGATTGATCGTGGGAAGATCCTATGGCAGAGCTTCTCAAAGATGTCTTATGCTTATAGCTATTTAGCTACCACTTATAAGACATCTTCGAAGAGCTCGTCTTATGGTCAGATCCACCCAGCAGGGGCTAGACTATTGGCAGCGTGCTCCAGAAGCAGCTCGCGATTAATATTCTATCCGCAGCGCGCCTCGTTACGGCACACGGCTACTAACTTGGCCACAAGTTGCTCTCTTACATACATGGCTACTAACTTAGCCGCAGCGTGCCCTCCGTTTCACAATCGGCTAGTAACATATCCGCAACATGCCGTATGGTGGCACGCGACTATTCTTTCCCACAAAGCGGTCCTAGTACTAATAGCCACTCCTCCTCTATTTCCCTCATTCGATCAAAATCCAACCCTAGCCGCCACCTTCCCATACATGTTGCCGTCGTCTTCCCCGACGAGTCGCTGCCGACCGCCCGCGCCGCCACGGCCCCTATGACCACCGTCGCCGCCGCCACCTCCACCTTCCCCCACCATACGACTTGTTTGCTAATTATTTAGATTTGTTTGCTAATTATATATATTTCTATGCTACCTATATAGATTTGTATGCTATATATTGTATGCTAGCTATATATATTTGTATGTATGCTATATTTGTAATGGCTGATGATTAATTTTTTTGGCAGTAATTGCGAGGTGGTGTGAGCGAACCTTGTCATATGCACAAATACAATACAAATCTTATGCATATCGCACTTGCTTCACGCACCCCATCTCTGCGATTTTTGATAAATATGAGACCTTATTTGAAGTTAATTTTAAATCCATAATATTTGTCATATGGTCGATGATTAGATTTTTTTTGCAGTGATCCTAGGTGGTGTCAGCGAGCCTTGTTATATGCACAAATACAAATCTCGTGCATCGTACTTGGCTCGCTGACCCTATCCCTATAATTTTTTTTTGGGTTCAGTATAAATATGAGGCTTTATTTGAAGTTCATTTTTTGGGTTCAATAGATTTATATGCTATAGTATGCTATAATTATTAATATAACCCAACCGTTATATATGTAGCAAATGGCTTTTTGGCATGGATAAAAAGCTTTATATACTTTTCATAGAGGACAATAAAACCATGTCAGTATGTTTTAGTCTAATTAGTTGACTTGTATCTTTGATCGAATTGTTGTTTCTTCCGTAGTTCTGTTTAGGTTATTCCATGTAGTGCAAGACGTGACTTCATAGAGCATGTACATAGAACCATTAACCAATTAGGAACGTTTGAAGTCATCATCCAGCAGAACACACTGCCCACAACGGAGAGGACCTTTGTTGTTGAAGTCACCAATGAGGTGACCGAACCTATTTTCATGGGTGTAGTTGGAAGGAGATGATAGAACGCTACGGGATGGAGTTAGGGACTACGTGTTTATTTTAATTAGATAATTTATTCGGGGAGACCTAATTCCACTATAAACAGCGGGACACCTCCTCCTCATCCGATGGTGAGTTTCACGATCCTAGAGATACTGACGGAGTCGTTGTGTATTATCCACCCGTGGAGCCAGAAACGGTGGAATGATTTGGTCTCTTGGCTATTATGCTCAATGTATATAATGACTTGGCCACTAGTTAGCTTGCTAGGTTTGTAGTGTAATGATTTGATCTATTGTGCTCAATGTAATGACTTGATCACTTGCTTAGCTTTGTAGTGTAATTAATGTTATATATGTTTATATTATTATATACCTTTGTAAACAATGGGAATATGCTAGAAAAATATGCGGCCGCGCAACATGCGGGATACTAGTCGCGTGCCGCATGGTGCGCTGCCAGTAAACTTAGTGGCAGCGTGCCAAGGGCGCACGCGATCGGTAGTGGGACTACTAGCCGTGTGCCGGTAGAGCACGAGACTAGCAGCTCGTAGCACTGGCGAGGCACCAATCGCGAGCCGGCACCCGCGACGGGTAGGCCAAATTGGCACGCAAACGGCAGACTTTTTCCTACTAGTGACACATGTCACCTCCTAAACACATTTGTTCCTTTTTCAACCTTCCATGGAAGTATTTGTATCACGTGAACCCAATTTGCAACAACTTCTATGATTTGCACATGTGGATGATGTTCAAGGGGCCATGGTCCATTTTGGTCGGTTGGGTACACTTCGAGTGATGCAAGAGACTTTTTGTATTTTATATTCCAGTAATATATGGTCTATTTTGATGACAGGGGTAATACCACCAATACAAGAAAAGCTGAGACTATGTGGATAGTTGTATATTAGCTGGTTTCATATTTAGTGTAAGTTCTCTTGACGTTCAACATGCGCATGTGGCATATACCGGGAAAAATCATATCTAACACAAGTCATGTGTATATAATTTTTTTATTTCGCATATTGGCCGCTCTAACCACTCTTTGTGTCTTCGAGGATGATTTCACATCCTTGAGTACCAAAGAGAAGAAAAACAAGTACTTTTCTGAGTACAAAATCATGTTTTGCACACGCACTTCCCTGCCGCCCCACAACTGTTTCCTAAATATGTAAAAAAAAGCATACGGGCAAGACAAGCTAAAAAAAACCTACAAATGTTGGACTAAAATATAACTATTTGTGCCTTGAACATAAACACAAGAGAACACAATATATTTTTTGAATTTTTTGCACTTAGAAATCCGGGCTTCTATATTTTCTCCTTTCAGGGTAGCCATATTTCAGCCGTATGCATTTATATGGAAACTCTAGATTTACAAAATTGACATCCAAAACTAGGACTTTAAAAACATAATACACATGTAGAAAGTTCACAATTAATTGGATATATACATGGTTCATGTCGGACCAAGCACTATCTCCTCTTTCAAATGTCAGAGAGGAATATTTTTCTTTTGACAAAGTAAAACAAATTTTCCATCACAACTATGGTCAAATTTTACCAACATTATAACTTCCAGAGATATATTTTCGGTCGTGCTTATCCTAAGCCCCCTACTATTTTCTTAGGTAGATTTCTGGAAAACACAACTTCAGTTTAGTGGAAAACTGTAAGATGCACAACATGGTTAAAAAATGCAACATGTATTTTGCAACATACTGTACTGCACTCTTCACAGTTGATTTTTTTTCCGGAGATTTCAAAATCATTTTAGGTATAAAATATCTCAGTAGGAATAGATAGATCCCCCTTTTTTTTGGCACTGGTTAACAATTTCGTGAATTTTTTTGCAACACTTCGAAGTCCATAATGAATTTTCCTAAATCAGCTAACAACCATTATTTATGTCACGTTAAGCATCAAATGTGTTTTAGTGCGATGGTTACTCTTTTTGTAACATCATCGTACCAATGGCTCATAAAGTAGAGTACTTCCGTGTGCCTACCAGTGTGGTCACGGCATTCATGATGCTCATAGCTTTATTGAAAAGAGAAATAAAATAAGAAATCAATGGACTATCCTCTTGTATTTTCTATCTCAATTTGCCATAAAATTGAACCTTACTCCAATAGACCTTGAGTTACACGAAACAACACTTGTGTGAAGTTCTCGAGAGATGATCGTAAGGCTAATGATTCTATTTGATCTGAGCAATAAATCAAATACTTCTGTCGATCCATAATAAGTATCAGAGCTTTACTTCAAATATAATTAAACTAAAGCTCCGACACTTATTATGAATCGGAGGGAGTAAGAGTTTAGAGTGTACGAAATGGAATTAGTTTTTCAGATGAACAAGATGGTATTAGTTATAAGTTGGGTTAATTAATAAGGCCACAGTGTTCACGCTAATCCGTCTTGGATTATATTTTTCTATTCGGCCTAGTCTCTTTCAGATGTATCAGTTCTGCAATGTTTACGATTGTCATTCTACGTGGAATGTGCGCCATGTGTGATCCTAGAAACAAAGATTATATTCCAATGTGATATTCTTTCAAGAAGATTGGTGATATGGAAACGTGGGAACAGATAGTTGGCAATTTGACCTAGTGGGAACAGAAAATTAAATATTTTATAAGGTGGCGCATTATGTTTGTCATCACTGGCACATGGGTTATTTGCGGATGCTTGTGAAATTTGAAACCAAACTGATCGAGATGAATTTGCCAAAATGGCAGAAACTAGGCAAGACGTAGACAAAAGTGAAGATCACACAAACCTGAGTAACTTATCCAATAACAGATTTACACTCCGAGAGAAATTCCTTGCAGACTTATTCAACATTCAGCAATCCCATTTTCAGTTAGGTGTACATAAAAATATAGCTCCGCAATCTGAATTCAGGAATATCCTGAACGATCAATATGCACCACCGTCTCTTAACCAAATTACAAATCTATGGAAGGAAGAGGAGTTTTTATGCATAAATACGGGACTCTGAGAATTCCCCCAAATAGGAACTATGAAAATTACCCCCAAACTGAACCAAGTCTGCGGTCTGAAACAAAAACG
The DNA here is from genome assembly GCF_019359855.2 of Lolium perenne. Classification (NCBI taxonomy): domain Eukaryota; kingdom Viridiplantae; phylum Streptophyta; class Magnoliopsida; order Poales; family Poaceae; genus Lolium; species Lolium perenne. Next base: position 66,678,338 of record NC_067244.2, read on the forward strand.
AGATGAGTTTGCAAAATAGTTATGCAAGATATGAACAGATGAAAGAGCACTTGAGAGTGGATCGAAGAACACTTGACAGTGGATGTTACCAGAAAAAAAACAGACATACATGAAGAAGCATCCAGTTTGAGTAATTCTTGATATTCCATTCTGTAATTTAAAATCATCATCAGTTGATCACATTCTACAGTTTCAGTTTCAGTTTGATCTGAAGCACATAGACAGATATATCACCTCGAACTGCATTCAGGAAGATCCTGAAAGATCTGCGCACCACCATCCATCTCCTAACCAACAGTGTGCCCCAAGAAGGGAAAGGGAGAAAATTTCAGCCTGAATCTGTCCAACAACACCGGCGGCTCAACTCAGTTTGCCTTGACGAGATCCTTGTAGTGTCTGATGGCGTCCCGGGTGTCGTCGAACCCTGCTGCAACGTCCAGAAACCCAATGACCTTCTGCAGTTCCTTGTCATCGGCGTCGTCGATGAAGGGCGCGACCGGGAGGGCGTTCTCGGGCTGCAGGGCGTAGGCGTTGGGGTTGTCGTCGACGATGATGGCGCATCCGAGAGCGCGCCCGGTGGCCGAGAGGTCCTTGACGAGCCTGCCGTCCCCGCCGTCGCGGCAGGCCCCGCGGTAGAGGCGGTGCGCGATGAGGTCGCCGGCGGGGTCGAGGCGGTCGAGCACGAGCGAGGCGTACTGCTCCAGCCCGGCGGTGAAGACGACGACCTCGAAGGCGTCCGCCGCCGCGCGGAGGAAGGCGTCGACGCCCGGGCGCTTGCGGACGTAGAAGGTGATGGCCTGGCCGCAGATGACGGGGCGCACGGCGAAGTCGTGCCGCGCCGGGACCGGGTCCGTCTGCGAGTGGATGAGCGTCTCGTCGAGGTCGAGGAAGAGGGTCTTTTTCGACGGGTCCGTCGGCGGCGGGAGCGCGGCGGGGTGGACCCTGCTCGGGCGTTGGGAGCGGGGGGAGGAGAGCAGCGCCGAGGGGGTTGGGAGCGAGGTGGGGGTGGAGCGGAGGCGCTGGAACCCCGCGGCCGCGGCCCGCCGCTTGGTCGGGGAGCCGATGACGGCGAGGCGGGCGAAGAGCTTGAAGAGGCGGCGGCGGCAGAAGCGCACGGAGCGGTCGAAGGAGGAGGCGACGGCGGCGGGGGCCGCCGCGAGGGACTTGAGCGGGGACGCCCGACGCTTGGTGGCGGACGGGCGGCGACCGGCACGGAAGGTCTGGCGGCGCCTGGTCGCTGGCGACGGCGATGGCTTCGCGGGGCTGGGCCTCGGCGCCGGTGCCTTGGTGGGCGTCCTCGACACCATCGTGCTGCTGCTGCTTCGCCGCTTGCTTGCGGTGGATTTGGGATTGGCGAGATCCGGGAGACGAAGTGGGGGAAGGCGGATGCAGTGCGAGCCCGCCTGTGAGGTGGATTTGAGTTCTTGTGGAGTGGAGGGATGATTTGCAACGGTCGGATTGGGATTGGAAATGGAAATGGTGTGCGATTTGAATCGCCAAGGAGGAGGCAACGGTCGGGTTGGACCTTGCATAAACGGCATGGAAAATTGGAAAGTGAATAAAAATCACATTTTTATTGCGGACATACTTTTTTCTTTTGAGATGAGATGACGATCATGCTGAGGGACCTACGAGCATCTCCAGCCGTCTTCATGGAAAGACCCAAGATCCATCCGGATGAACGAAAACGATGTAGTCGCGCCTCCGGATCCTTGTTTTCGCCCGGATTTGAGCTTTCATCCATCCGGAGAGTCTAGGTTACCCCCCCCCCCCCCCCCCCGCCCCGGGAGCGCTCGGGGAGTCCGTAGGAAACGAAAACGCGGGAAATGTCGAGAGGCCCCGACTTGTCGGTGAGAAAGGCCAATCGTCTTTCGCGCGCTGCAAAAGTCTGCTGCCGGTCAGTCTTCGCTGGACGCGTAGCTTCCACAAGGCGAGTTAATGTCGTCGCCTCCAATTCAGGCGCGGCTCCCTCAATTTATCGCCGAACTAACGCGTCTGGCCGCATTCACCACCGTCGTCTCCCTTCTCTCTCCAGCCCAGTCTTCTCTCCCCAATCCTCCTCCAGCGAGCAATGGCGGGCCACGGTGAAGGCGTCGCGAACAACGGCTTCGGTCGGCGTTCCTTACACCAGTGGGAGGCGGGACTTCTGCACATGGCGGGCTACCCGGCGCCGCCGGACTTCCGCGCGCCCGGAGGATGGCGCCTGAGCGCGGGGGGCGTCCCGATCTTGCCGCTTCCGGTGGGAGCCGACGCGATCGACGCTGTGCGAGTCACCCTCAGCGACGGGCAGCATGCGAAGGAGTGGTACCTCCCCGACAACTACGACGCCTGGAACGAGTTCTTCTATCGCCGGTACGAACGGGAACTCGCAGCGTACGACGACCTCCTCCTCCAGCGCGTAACAACGCCGCCGGCCGCCGCCGCTGGTGGAGCGCGCCGGGCCGCACGCTCGAGAGTGTGCTCGCGCACATCGAGGGCGGCAACTCCCCCGTCCTGGGGATGCCGCCGGCGGCGGCGGTGCCTTCCGTGTCACGCTGACACGTCCTCGTTAGGGTCGACGTCAAGGTTTCGACATGTAAGACGACCGTTTTTAAATTTTAGTTTTTGTTTCCCTCTGGCCGAATTCAAATATATTACGGATTCGTCCTATATTTGTACGAACTCGCCTATATCTGTTAAATATCTCTAAATTTCGCCTATGTTTGAACATATTTCGTCTGGTTTTGTCTGAAGTCGCCTATATTTGTTCAAATTTTACATCCACCCTGGGCTCGCTGCTGGGAATATGGGCCTCCCCAGGCCAAAAGTTACATCCATCCGACGCTAAGTAGCGCCGGATTTCGGCATGGGGAGCTCCAACGGCTGGAGATGCTCTAACCGAAATCGTTAGAAAAAAGTTAACCTTCGCGAAGAGAAGGCAACTCGGTCCGCATGTGACAAGTGTTGCACTGTGGTGCCGGAAAACCCTGAGAAGTGCTCTCCCTGCTCGCCACATGTCACAAGAAGAAGCAAAGTGGGGATGAGAGAGGAGAGAAGACTGGGTTGTGTCAGCTTTTCCCTTTTATTTTCCAAATTCATTTTTTCGAAATAAAATATCTTGAGAACCGTAAGTTCAAATTACGAACCGTTTTCACTTTAAGATCCTCGCGTTTTTCGTATTTCCAATACTAGTATGATTGTACTCGTGATGTGTACCTAACTGTACTCGTGTTTGAACTGAAAAATATTTCTGTTTTTAGTGTATTTGGTGCATTTTTTCCTTTACTCGATAATTGTACTTGCTCGTGTGCGCGACTGTACTTGTACTTGCTCGTGTGCGCGACTGTACCTGCTCGTGTGCGCGACTGTACTACTGTACATGTACTTGCTCGTGTGCGCGACTGTATCTGCTCGTGTGGGCGACTGTACCTCTGTACATGTACTTACTCGTGTGCACGACTGTACATGCTCGTGTGGGCGACTATACCTTTGAACATGTAGCTACTCGTCTGTGCGACTGTCGTACCTACTTGTGTGTGTGATGATACCTGCTCATGTGCGCAATTATTTTTGTACTCGCCCGCGTGTGTAACTGCACTCGTGTGTTGTACGTAAATGTACTTATGTATTATACACAACTGTACTTGTGTGTTGTACGTAACTGAATCGTAAGTTTGATCGGTAGTCATGTTCTGTGCTAGGCTGGAGCAATACATCCACGTTTCAGGGATACACTACAGAGGTACTTGTTTGTACCGGTTATCTCAATTGAATGGATTGGTGTGAGCTAGCTAGCAAGTGAATCGCGCGGCGATACGAGGCGTACTTTGCATGCAGACGGGCGAACGAGCGCGGATGTACACGTGGACCTGGTACTCGTGCAATGCAATGCAGGCGGGCGTACGTCGTGGGGTGTACGTTTGACATGCGTTCGCGGACAGGACGGCTCCTAGCCCACCACGTGTCACACGCGGGATGGCTTCTCCGGGCCGGACTGACCTTCGCGAAGGTTTCCCTTCAGGTACTGGTACCCTGCTCTAACACTTGGACCAATAAAACATTGACGGGCTAGCCTTGCCAAGCCCATCTTAGACTTGCTACATTTGCCCGCGCAGCTAGTTGATGGGGGAAAACCGGGAGCCCCTATAGAACGCTTTAAGCGATGACTGTGCTCGCCTCCGCTTCAAGAATCACGTGTCCTGACCTAAGATGGGCTCGGCCCATTACACGTCCACATACCCAAAGTTGTTGTCACAAACTCTGTTACACACTCTGTCACGCACGTAAAGTATCTCGTTCTTTCCTTCTTTCCTTCAGATATTACAAATGTTGAAACTTCAAAATTATTCAAATTCGAAAAATATTAATATGAAAATTGTTGGAACTTGGAAAATATCCGCATAAAAATTGTTCAAATTCAAAAAAAATCGAATTAAAAATTTGATCAAATTCAAAAACTGTTTAATTTAAAATTGTTCAAATTCAAAAAAGTTCAAACCTGAAAATTGTTCAAACATAAAATTTGTTCAGATTAAAAAAATATTCATAGTTAAAAATGTTCAAATTTGAAAAAAGTTCAGATCCGAACTAGTACTGTAGTACAGACTTGAAAAAAGTTCAAAATCGAAAAAGTTGATTTTGAATTTAGACTAGTACTGTAGTACAGATTTGAACATATTTTAAATCTGAATATATTTTTTTCAAATCTGTTCAAATTTAAAATATGTTCAAATCTGCAAAAAATCAAATTTAAAAAGTTCAAATGTGGAAACGTTCAAAATTTCAAATTTAGAAAATTGGATAAATAATGTTCATATTTAAAAATGTTCGAATCTGAAAAATGTTCGAATCTGAAAAATGTTCAAAAAATGTTCAAATCTGAAAAGTTCGAAAGTTCAAAATTCAAAAAAGTTCATGTTTAAAAAAAATTGGATTAAAAAATGTTCAGATCTCAAATATGTTCGAATCTAAAAATGTTTAAATTTAAAAAGTTCAATTGTGAAAAAGTTCAAAATTTGAAATTTTCACGTTTTAATTTTTTTTACAAAAAACTGACCGAATATCAGAAGGAAAACCGAAAAAATCAGAGAAAAAAACGAAAGAAAATCCAGCAGAAGAAAAAAAACAAACCCATAAAAGGAAGAAAACTAGCTGCCCCGTTCATGGGCCTGGCCCAACCTATTCCGCCCTGTGCGGAGCGCCAGATAGCGCCCGCATTGGGCGGAGAATAGGGTTTGCGGGGAAAACCTAGGGAGGTGCTATACACCACCCTGGTCAGTGCGGACCAGCCACCGCACCCCCCAGGGTGCCTGTTGGGCCGGCCCAGTGACGTTTTTTTCGTTTTTTTTTCTGTTATTCTCCTTTTCTGCTGTTTCAATTTTTTTCTTTTTAAAAAATTTAAAATGCCAATGTGATGAAAGCATTATTTTCTAAATTTTATTTTTTTATATGAACAATTTTTGGATTTGAACAATTTTCGATGTGAACAAATTTTACATTTGAACATTTTTTAAATTTGAACAAATTTTAAATTTGAACATTTTAAAATTTTAAACAATTTTTGAATTTAAACAAATTTCATATTTGAACTGTTTTTAAATTTGAACGGTTTTCAAATTTGAACAGTTTTTAGATTTGAACGGTTTTCAAATTTGAACATTTTTAAAAAAAAATTCAATTTGAACAATTTTTTTAGAATTAAAATTTTTGAATCTAAAAAAAATATAAACAAAACCGAAAACAGAAAAAAGAAAAGAAAACTGAAAACTGAAAACTGAAAAAGAAACCAGAAAAAAAAAGCAAAAACGAACTGCAGATGCTAAACAGACCCAAATGGGCCGGCCCATACCCGACCCCGACCAGGTCGGTGGCTACGGGCCACCGCACACCCCCTGGTCGGGTATGGGCCAGGCCCAGTTCGCTGTGTCTTTTCGGTTTTCTGTTTCTTTTTCGTTTTTTATTTTTTTTTCCTTTTTCTTTTCTGTTTTCTTTCTTATTTTGTTTTTCTTTCTTCTGTTTGTTCAAACTGAAAAAATTTCAAATTTCAAAAATGTTTAAAGTCAAAAAGTGTGCAAATTCGAAAATGTTCAAAGTCGAAAATTGTGCAAATTCGAAAATCGTTAAATTTTCGAAATTTGTTCAAATTAGAAAATCGTTCAATTTTCGAAATTTGTTCAAATTTGAAAATCGTTCAATTTTAAAATTTATTCAAATTAAAAAATCGTTCAATTTTCGAAATTTGTTCAAATTCGAAAATCGTTCAATTTCAAAATTTGTTCAACTTCAAAAAATCGTTCAATTTTTAAAATTTGTTCAAATTCGAAAATCGTTCAATTCGATTTTTGTTCAAATTTGAAACTGTTCAGATTTAAAACACAGAAAAAATGAGAAAGGAAAAAAGAAAAACAAACTTGGGCCGGCCCGTCCGCACCGAATCCACAGCAAACCAGTCTCAGCAAATCGTGGGCCGGCCCAACAAAGACCTGGGGGTGGTCGGTGGATGTTATACACCGACCAGGTCGGTGTAAAGCAGCTCCCAGTTGATGGGCCCTACGGCGTTGTGCAGGAGAAGCAGGGACTGGTCGGTGTATACGGATTGCCGCACATCCCCGCGCGTGTGTGGGCATGGCCCAGGTAGGTATTTTTCTTTTTCATTTTTTCTCTCTTTTCTGTTTCGTTTTTCTTTTCTCTTTTTTTGTTTCCTTTTTCTGTTTTTATTTTTCTGTTTTCGGTTTTGTTTATATTATTTTTTCATATTTGAATTTTTAAAAAAGTGTTTAAATTAAGAAAAAAATTAAATTAAAAATGTTCAAATTTCAAAATCATTCAAATTTAAAAACCTTTCAAATTTAAAAAACGTGAAAAATGTTCAAACGTGAAAAATGTTCAAAATTTAAAAAATGTTCAAGCCTGAAAATGTTCAAATTTTGAAAAAAATTAATTTTTGAAAAATGTTCAAAATATAAAACTGTTCAAATTTTAAAACTATTGAATTAAAAAATTCATATTTTGAAAAAATCTCGAAAAATAGTTTCATAAAAATGTTAGATTTCAAAAAATAAAAATGTTAATAACAGAAAAGAAACAGAAAAAATAGAAGGAAAAAGAAAAAAGAATCGTACCTGAACTAATGGGCCGCGACCCAAACTACCCGACCTGGTCGCTGGGGTGTGCGGCAACCCGCACGAGCCGACCAGGTCGGCGTATAGCTTCACCCCTATCGCATGCTCAGTCCGTGCAGAAGTATCGCACGCACGCCTTTGATTATGGGCCGCTCCAAAATGCGGCCCAATAACAGGTTCGGTTTATTTTTATATATATTTAAGCAACTTCTAAATTTGAACATGAAAAATGAAAAAAATCAAGTTCGAGCATTTTTCAATTTGAACAATCTTTAAAATTTAAATATTTTTTAAATCAGAAGAAATTTCCGAAAAAATCGAAATCAGAAAAACATGGAAACTTGATGAAACCACAAAACCTAGAAAACTGCAAAAGCCCACCTAGAAAACAGCAAAAACCAAGACAGGGTAAAACCACACAAAAAAACGTTCATTAATGGGCCATCCCACCGCGCACGAATCTGCCATATTGCAGGCACTGGGTTTTCCGTCGGCCTTCTCCAGGATCGTGGCGCATGGCGTGTCCACCCCCTTTCCTAATTAGCCACACTAAAGTTTGCACCTAATGATGTGGAAAATTGAAAGTTCGCAACTACTTACATCCTCAGGTCTCGTGGCATGTTGCACTTTCGAGTTTTCAAACAAAAAATATTGGGCATAGATTATGGTATATCTTATGCATCTACAAATTTATTATCTAAAAGTATGACAACCTACGGCATGTGTAAAAGAACTAATAATGTCTGAACAACACATGACACTATTGACTTAGGTCTTTTCTTTTTTGCACATGCCACACGCCATCATATTTTGGGCCAAACAAATTTAGATTCAAGCCCATTAATTATTGCATATTTTTTGAAAGCTCGAAATTACGGCATATAATAATATGGTATGAGTGCAATTAGTTGTAAATTTTTTGCATTTCTTTTTCTCAGCATATCTTGAGGCCAAAGTTATGCCAGGAGGATGGATTCGGAGACACAATGCAACTCAACCGTTATATACGGAAGACCATGGACCTTTTGGCCAGCCGCGAGTTGTATAGGACATACCGGCAAGATATACGAACCTGCGACGTGTGACACACCAACCGAGCACAGCCACGATCACAGTGACAACGCCTGACGGACTTAGCGGGTAGCATCTCTTCGCAAGTTCATTTGTACTCCCTCCGCTCGGATTTAATTAACACGGCAGAGAATAGGAATGAGCTAACCATGATGACAATAGAAGTCAATTAAGTCTGAAATAGCACTTAACTCCTTTTATGGGTTCATGTTCATGCAAAAATTTCTTTCAATTATGTATTCCTGAGGACAAACCAATCGTGTTATCGTTTTTGAACAACATAGACATGACAGCCACATTCGATATTTTTGGGATGCGCACTAGATTTTTTCTCTCTATTGGACACCATACCGGCGGAAGCTTCTTTAACTTTTGTTTACTGTCGGAAAAAAGACCATATTAATGTCACCCTTTTATGTTTAGTCTTTTGGTATATATAGCAAATTTAATTTGCAGTTCATCCTAATTGGCGCCCATGCATATTAAGAATTTATTTTTGTCTAAGCGAATGTCCTGATCACGATTTGTTAGTTCAAGTGCCAATCTTCTCACAGACATTACTATCACATACCTATTGAGAGCACTTCTACGGGAGCACGGGACGGGACCCATTGAGATCTCGTTGTTGTACTGCGCCGTGTATAAATCCTAAACTATTACCGCCTGTTACAGTCCCATCGGCTGTTACTGTCCGGCTGGAAAGAAGCATTTGCGCGCACAAATGCTTCCTAATCAAATAGCTTTCTATCTGAGGATGCTTAAAGGTGAAACGCAACGTCAAGACCATCACGCACGGGCAACTCCGAGCTATCCTGCAAGAGACAACAACTAATTAAGTATCTCCCGTACCTAATTCTTTTTGACTCTTAAGTTTGGTTGTGACTATGTAAACCTTCTCACGTTGGCTTTATTAATTTAAGATAGGCTCTACTGGAATCTTTCATCTAATTTTTATTTTACAAAAACGTAGCAGAGACACAGACGCTCATAAATATATACATACACTTTTAAATTATATTTTAGACACATCTTTCTTTTGTTGAAATATTGGGCCCACATTTGGTGGCCCATACTAGATTTCAGATTTTCCCTATAAATCTCAAAGCCCACTTAGTGGCAGCCTTGTGAGTTTGAGCTCAAGTTGGTGGCAGCTCACTAGGGAGTGGCAAGAGGTGGGAAGTTTAGTCCCACATGGAAAGTTAGGAGGAAGTTAGACCACCTTATAAGGTGGGTTGTTCCACCACTAGTAAGTGAGTGAGAATAAGAGTGCTACACGCGCGCTCCTCTTCCTCCTCGCTCGTCTCGACTCGACTCGACACGACACGTCACGTCACGTCCCGACGCGCGCCGCGCTCGTGGTGAGTGGATTGAGCCTCGAGCCGAGACTTTCCGGCATGGCCCACGTTGCCTAGGGTTTCCCGAGCCTATATAATCTCCTGCCCGGCTACCGCAGAAACACATCCAATACACGAGTTAGGGTTTTCACCTCTCTCTGTTTGCGCCGCTATCGTAGCCTACTCCATCCCGCGCGCCGACGTGCATCGGCGAACGGGAGAGCAGGTCTCCGGAACCGCTCGTCCTTGCGATCCTGTACGGGAGAGGGCGAATTAGGTTTTTGGGAAGCGCTCTGCGCGACTGCTCAAGCTCTTCATCACTGGTCGCCTTCCGTCCAAGTCGGGCGGTGCTGCCTACCGTCGTCTTCAACGCCGTCTACTTCGACCCGTCGTCCCCATCGTCAACAACGTTGTCATCAACAACGTTACTGCTGCGACATCATCTGCTACACCTCCACCGCCACCACCACCAGATCGGTACGTGCGACATATCTCGATCTGTTTAGCGATGGATGCTTTACCGTTTGCGCTGCTGCTACTCATGTTGATTAATGTATCTAGTATGTTTGAGTTTCACATGTTAGGCTAGTCATAGTGGGGAGTAACTTAGACTAGTAACATGACATATGTTACTAGTCTAAGTTACTACCTCCATAGTGGGTAGTAACTAATATGTGGTGTCATGCATTGTGTCATTTACTATGGTGTAGACTCAACTTGTCTTGGGGTTTGTGATGTTATGGTAACATAGCTAGTTACCACCTTACTCTCTTTCTTCATTCATTGTCATGCCATGTCACCAAAATGCCTTGGATTGTGTGATGTTACTAGTTAAGTTACTCCCACTATGAGCAGTCTTAGTAGTTGCTGCCATCATGTTTTATATTCTGGAATTAATCATGGAAATTGTGCCTAATTATCCAACATCTTTTTGAGAAACGAGATAGCCCTGCACTAGTACCTTAATCCTCCTGATTGGACACAGATAGAAGATTTATGATATCACATATGGTGTTGTTGGCTCATAGTCGACCCATGTAGAATCAAGCAATCACAGCATGATGGTGACACCGAGATTTGTTAACAAGGTTCGGCAACTCCCCGGGCCATGGTTACGGGTGCTCCTTCCCTCTGATACCGCAATACCAACACATGCCACTAGCTCCCTTTGCTAGCAAGCTGCCATAGGTTACAACGTGCGCCACTTTCGCATTATATTGGAGGCCCAGGCTACACGAGTCCAACTGAAACACTACTTGCAACCTATCCATACCTATTAAAACCTAGGATTCAAACATAATTCAACTGGCGTACATAATATTTGACACAAAAACAATAGTATAATACATAAATTGTGTGCACCAGCTCTAACCTTGCCCGTTATGACACCTATCACACACACAGTTAGGCACTACTAACATGTGTGATGCAAAACCGCATAGTTCGGTAGAGAAAATTATGTGGAATGAAGACATGACAACACACGGCTCAGATTTGCGATTACTTGCATACAATTTTAAACCCAATCATGTGTGTTCTTTAGAAAACCTAGATTACTCTAAATAATTACCCAAAAATAACTTAAACAAAGATAATCGTAAAAATGGTGCGAAAACTCGAAACACTACGGTCCATACAAAATTTTGGTATAACCTATCTAAAAAATGTATTGGTACTTATTTAAAAAAAATTATCCAACAAGGACAGTAGACAAAAACAAGTGCATGGGTCGGTTCTTTCATTGGCTACTCTCTTTTCTGGACCAGAACCACATCTACTCTAGTTAGGTAATTATTTTAACCCCTCTAAATATAGTTTGTCAAAATTATGCATATCAATTCATTATCACATAGTTTTTATTCAAGCGGGATCACACCTTCCTCTGTGAGTACTCCTTCCTTCCCTCAAAATGTTTAGGCGAGAATGATTGAGCTAGGTGTTGTGGGATCCTCGGCCTAAGGGTCTTGGGAAGACATCGTTGTTTCCGCCCTTCCGACCTTCCTCCCGAAAAGAACAAAAACTATTTTTTGTCTGTGCAACTTTGAATTTTAGATTTTTTCACTGAGATATTATGTATTAATTAAGGGTCGTGACCATGACATTAAGTACCTGGTGGCATTGTGAATGAAATGTGTAAACATGACATTGATGCGGTTTATGTTGGGCTATCAATATGATGAATGAGATGTTTTGTCTCTGTCCATTGTGCTGTTTATTAAAGAACATGTATTGTGTCGTCAAAGCATAATTAATATAATGTATGCTGCAGAATCTGTTTAGTTTCCAAATGCATGATGTTCATCCAAATCAATGGATACTACAAACGTGTTTGTGAGGTGACCACCAAGCAAGCGGTGAAAATATTTTCCATGTCCGATGTGGGATCTCATTCAGGGATGGACCTAGCGAGAAATTAAGCCGGTGTCATTGTGTAAGTCATACATATTTTTCACCTAAAGTTGGGGGTGTCACATACTACAAATATGTAAAATGTATCAAAGAAAACATATTATAATTACTGGATGTCATGTAACCCCTGGTAGGATAGTTTGGGCATGCCACTGATCTCATTTATTCTGAGATACCTCAGCACAAACATATATACTATTCTCCATTGCCGATGTTATCTCCCACATCGGTGACAAGAATATAGCCATTGTCTGTTCTCAGTTGTCAATGAGTGTTTCCACCAGTGTCCAATATGTCTTTCTATACTAGCGACTTATTACTGCTTGTAGATTATCAAGATCTGGCATATGCTGTTGGGACAAATGCTAGTTTAAGACTGCAACATTTTTTTCATATGCCACATAATTAATGGCGATTCATCTTGTAGAAGGGATCGAACCCAAGCAAGAGTATGCTAGGAACACTGTTAAAGATATATTATCACCTGGGCGGCAACCATGACGAATAACCATATCAATAGAGATGTCATTGCCCATTTGGAAGGATCGTCCGCTAATGGTTTTGATCCAAACCGGGGGCACCCATTTTTGCACAGGTTACCACTACCTAGAGTACAATATGTACTACTAGCTACCAGCCCAATTCTAGTTAACAATTCGTACGGATAACCCAAACATACATATCGTGCAACGAACATCATGCTGCCCTAAGCAAATCTTTTTTCCAAAAAGTTCTTCCAACTAACTACTGGTCACTTTGCTTTCTGATGTATTTAATCATACATCTTAATTATCAAAAGTCGTACCCCATACACTAGTTAACTAACGCCACTTCCACGTTCTATAAAGTTTGACGTAATTTGTAGTACAACATCAACCAATCGTACATTGTGTAGAAGCTTTCCACGTAATGTGATTTTAAAACACATTGACCATAATTAATATATGGATCGGGTTTGGACGGCAGATACATGGATGCAGTTGTTTTACGTCCGCATTGAGATAAGAAAATGTATTATATTTGTTCAAAAAAAAAAAAAAAAAAAATGTATTATATATATTATGCTTTAGCACTAAAATCATTAGCATTAGCAATGCGTGTCAGATAAACATGAGCTACCAAGTGTAGTGTACACCTGAGTTAATAAAATTATCACAAAAACAACAACCCTGATGTGGGTCGCTCTCGCGACGTGACTCCACCTCCGATGTCGAATACTCCCCTCCCTAGCTCTCTGCTCCCCCGCCATCACTGCTAGCCAGCCCGTCGTGGCGGCGAGGCTAACCTACCATCTCCTTCCCCTTGCTCTACAATTGTATCATGTGTTGTCTAGCACCTAGACTAGGCGGTGGAATTTTCATACTGGAGCTTCACAGATCGGGTCGGTGGTGGTCTGAGCGATGCCAACGTACGCACTGGATGTAACAAACATGCTCGGGTGTGTGTGTCATGTGCGACAATGGGGCGTTGCGCTCAGCCTGACGTCCCCTACACCGTAGTATGCATCTATTTGGCCATAGGACAGGGGTAGGGTGTCCACACGCCTACCTGGTGGTGGCTGCACCGGCTCAGCCTATCCATCTCTGGCAGGGTTTTTCCTCGCTGGGGATCCATCGATTCCTTGATTCTGGTACCTCGAGGGTCACATCTTCATATTCCTCTTACGGTTTGGTTGTTGGTCATAGGAGTCAAGTCGAATGCTCGTGGTGGCTGCGAAGAATGGGTGCATCAGCATGATGTGGCACGTCGTTGGCGTGGCGGGTGAGGTTGGCTTCCTATGGACGGAGCACCAACAGCTCTAAATGGTGGGCGATCAGCATGCTGATGGAAGATGCTACATCGCGGGTGCGGGCTGGATTTTTTGGCCGTGAGGACGGCGAGAGGACGACGAGTATCTATTCTTTGCACTATATATAACTTCGTATTAAATCTTATTTTGTGCATACATCGATGCAGAGTCCTAGATATCTGCTTCACAGTAAAAAATGTAAAGAGCCAAAATAAACCTGAGGACATTTGAAACCAAATATTTTTTTCGTATATATAATGCAACCATGACTTTGACATCACAATATAATTTACAAACTCCGACTTTGACATCACAATATAATTTACAAACTCCGTTATGAGGTAAATATAATGCATCCAGCAATTTTGTTTAATTTTTCCTATCGATATGTGAAGAGGGCCACTGTACGTGGTCTACTGAAAATTGTATCATTTCTATGAAAATTACTTTCGTAAGACCACATTGTTTCACTCACACATTATATGGAAGTTGGTGGTACATGTTACATACTACATACCATGTCAAGAGGTAAGACAACATATTTATTCTACTAGAATTTTATCTATATACAACGAAAAAGTAATTATACAATAGATCCACTAATTAAAACAACTAATAGAATATTCCAGCAATATCTTCACTTCAATATGGATGCAATTATCATCAAGTACAATAAAAATATACCAAGATTGACACATGAAAACTATATCTGTTATTCCACAAGAAAAATAAGTCAATAATTTATATAATATTTTGTTAGTTACTTTCACACATATAATGAAAATAAAATAATATGGTTGAATTTTTGTATTGAAGTTCATTTAATAAACATGTGACGGGAAAAGATATGAAGAAAAAATGTAAATTTCTATTTTGAAATGCACTAATAAATTTCCTTTGAATTTTTAATAAATCATTTCCACAACTTACTACTCCCTCATCCCAAAAGATAAGACTCCCTTAAATTTGTTTGTTGAACTAACTTCAACTGCGATTGGTATTTATATCTACAAAATTAGCACAAGGAGATGTGAAATTAAATAATCTGACAAGAGGAATGGAATGATACAATATTAATTTATACTTTCTCAATCCATGTAATTTAGCTTATATTAATGGTGAAAGTCATGCATCACATACTGTGAAGAAAAATCATCCAACGTCTAGCTAGTTGCTCTGTCCTTAGCTTTTTATTAGTTGTATTTCCTTATGAGGGAAATTTTGAATTGTTAGGTATATTTCCTTTTTTATCTTAGCATATATGCCAAGTGTTCCCTTCCTGTCGAAGGATCATTAGTTATGCACCTATAATTTATTCTCTAATAAACATTGAAAATACAGGTATTTCCTCTTAGTTAACCTTAAATAATTTCATTCGTCATGATGCACAAACTACACCTAATAAAATGAAAATAATTCATTATTATTTGTAGTTTAAACTAGCTTTGTGGATTGGTTGTTTAAGACATCTAAACTAAAATTGTCTCTTAAAATTTCGAAAGGAACATTTTTTATTTGTTACAAGCATTGTTTGTGAAGTTATTCGTTGGTCCAACATCTCTTTGAATATGTATACTTTGACATGAAAGCGGTTTCATAATTAAACTTCCCCATTAAAAAATTTCATGATGAACGGGGCAAAACAGGATTCAACTTCGTGTTACTTTTACTTTTACTCGAAATCGAACATTACTTTGTAGTTTCTTACTCGAGAGCCAACTAATTTTGACTACCCCAACTTGGACACTGACCCTGACTTCACGATTTCTCTTAAACCGTACACCTTAATTTCACTACCACAATGATCTTACTTTATCCACTTGCTCACTACTTTCAAAGGTCCAGTCACATCCTATAAATATGCCCCCAAGTTGCTCACAGCAGAGACACACACTCTATATACGAAGTCCATTACCCACATTTCCCCCTCACAACTTGCTTGCACTTACATGGCTTCTCCACACATCACAGTAGCGATCTTCTTCATGGTTCTGTTACCATCATCATCGTGGCTTTCACAGGCTAGGATGATGCCGAGCGGCCATGCACAAGAACATGGCGGGAAGAGTAGTTTTCTCGCCAGAACAACTACTACTACTGGTGGTGGCGGCGCATCTCCTCAAGACTTTCGGCAAAGTATAGCAGCGCCGCCACCGCCGGCGAGCAAGACGGCGACCAAGATCGTCAAACGTTCGTGGACGGCCGGCTGGTCGACGACGCAGGGATCTGTGCCCAGCCCCGGCATCGGCCATCATGCATAGATGCGAATGCCACACGTATATATATACTTGTATATGTCAACAATAGATACGCAAGTGAAGCTACTAGGTTATACGTACATAGCACCATACCTGATTGATTATGTAAGCAGTAAGCTAGGTTATATCATGGTGCAGAGATATGTTCTTTCTGGTCGATCATAGACCCCGACATATATTTATGTCGTACTTTTAATAAAGAATTTAACGGTGGAAAGATTCCCTGATGTTAACAACTGTGTAGTACTCCCTCCGTTTCGATTTAATCGACACACATACAATGGTGCACGGAGTTGATTAAATCGGAACAAAGGGAGTAGTTTTTCTTTTCTTTTCATTAAGCGTCAACTTTGACTTGTAGACTATTGAGTTTATATGTCTTGCCACATTACAAGAAGCATATAGGCCGCAAGGGGT
Organism: Lolium perenne; assembly: GCF_019359855.2. NCBI lineage: Eukaryota > Viridiplantae > Streptophyta > Magnoliopsida > Poales > Poaceae > Lolium > Lolium perenne. The sequence continues at coordinate 66,694,716 of NC_067244.2, forward strand.
ACTAATGTATTATGTTTATTGGCCGATTCTATAAGTTTGTAACCAGAAATAGTGGAGTACCATAAAAATGCATGATGATGCACAATTAATTCTTTTTATCATCAGATAGCGGCTGCCAAATGCCGAGTTATATCTGTTTGCCTTTCAAAACTGACCAGGATAGATCAGATTGGATTGTTGTGTGGGAAGAAGAAGTAGATCTGTCAATTTGGCTACATATTCTTGCTTTCCGTGTTGGGATATTTTTCGTTCCGCTTACACTAATTACATCGGTTATACGTCTAATCAGCATCATGTGTTTCGTGCGTTGCATTGCCGACATAGCTAGGGTCGTTGGTGTTCGTAGTGCATATGCTTGACATGGCACTGCGTCCTGCACTTATATGGAAGTACGTAAGCAATGACATCGTAGGTTGCCCTAATAACTCGCGTGCCAGCCTATGTTGAGCTAACTACTTGCCCTGGTTACAGAAGGATAAAATGGGGCATTCTAAAAAAAAGGATAAAATGGGGCCGGGGAAATCCTGGAGCACTAGACGTTGGAAAAAGTTATGCTGGGCATTTTAAAGAATTTAAATTTTATTGCATTGACATTTCAGATTTTCTGTTTCTAGGGTGAATGTGAAATGGTTATCTCGTCTATTAAGTTGTATATTGTTGTCAGATCTACATTTTTTCTTTTCGATTAAGATGCATACGCCATTTATTCTATTTACTAAAAGCCAGTTTCCAAGTAACAAAGACGCAACTTATTACATCTCAAGTGTCAGATCTATATTAGTTTGCCCAATAAGTCGTGTAAAACTTTATGTGTAGAAATATGCATACATTTCAACACTAATGTTGCACATAGTTTTAAAAATACATACTACTCAGATTTTATAGATAAAGGATCAACGGTCCACCATCAACTTGGAAATAAGTGCTTCTATGCCAATTATGATGTGGAAGACAATCCCTAGAAATACGTATAAGGACAGTCTCGTATGGTTAAGTAAATTGTTATGTTCACTGTATATTCCGAAATAGACTTTTGTCTCGCTATGTTAATATAGCAACCAGATAGATACAACAGTTCGAAACAAAGGAAAAAGTTGGGGCAACAACAACAACAACATGCCCAAAAAAATGAAGGCAATGGCGAAGTGAGAAATGACGATGACCCGCAACCACTGCGCCTCCGTCTTTGACCCACCCATGCTCCAAGCACCCGAAATCGCTATGTGTCAAGCAGCCCCTTCGAGAATGGAAGCACTATCAACATGGTGTTGCTTCCCGGACCGGAATATGGGACTCCCACGACACCCTCCAGGAAGGAATGGTGCCACTCGATGGCGGTACCACGTCAGGGTCAAACTATCTGACAATGATTTCTCCCGCCCCCGTCCACAAAATATCTACGTAAGGGGGCACCACCACCTTGCTTCACCTCCCACCAGCGTGCACCACCATGATCTTGGAATCACCAGCATCGGCCGCTTCGAGACACTGACATGCGTCCTGAAGGATGGAGACACCCAACCTCGCCCGGATAAACGACAGCAACCTCCCAGCCGTAGGAGGGACTCACCACTACCACCGAGAGGCAGTCATCGGCCGGATAGAGTAGCTGGGGAATACTAGGCCCAGGCTGGCCTGGCCAGGCCTAGATAGGCTTGTAAAGGTCCGTCCACCCTGCTCCACGACGCGGGTAAAGGCAGGCCACCGCTGATGTCGTCCAGGCTTCACCCGACGACCTCGATCGGCGGCGGAGACGGGGGAGAGGGGTTGAGGGGGTGGCGGCGGCCAGAAGGAGCTGGGGGCGCCCCGTCACCCTCGCGGGAGCGAGAGGGGGTGATGGATCCTTGCATATCTCATAATTTTTATTGTAACTGTAGTTTCAGTTCAAACTAAAATCAAGATAAGAATTATGAAACGGAGGAAGTCTTTACTATTATATTCCAGTTGGTCGTACGTCATACAACGCGTTTGGTGAGGAGATTGGGAACATCCTGACCGTTCAATGTAATCTGACGATCTCCGCTCTCACAATCAACGTTGGATCAAGTCGTCCCTCCACCTTTCCTTGTTCGCCGCTAATTCCGTATCAAATAGCAATCAATGCAAATTAATTTCTTACCGCATATGGCACTCCCGAAAAAAAATCTTACCATGTATCATCAATTAGGCTATGATGAAGATCTGATCTTTCCTTCTTAGCTGTTCGCGTGGTTAATTCTCCCGAGGACTTAATTTCCTTCCCTGTATTTTTTAGCCAGATTAAATTTTCTCCTCCACGCCATCCTATGTGCCATGGCAGCTTCCATCACATACCTCTCCCTCTCTGCCCTCAAGCGCTGCTGCATCAGCTTCATGCCGCTACCACCGCTTCACCAATCCCCGTGTGTTGCCCTCCCCTGCGCTGCGCTGTGCCGGCAGTGGGCCGGCGGCCGCTCCTCTCCCAGCTCGCTTTGAGCCGGCGGCGTCCCTGTCCTGTCTCTTCGCGGGCGGGCGCGCTCTGCCGGCATCGGGTCGGCGGCCTTGCCCTACTCCGCCTCGCTTTGGGCCGGTGGCGCCCCTGTGGCCCTGTCCTGTTGCTTCGGGGCGTCCTACATGACCTCTGCCCAATCCTCTTACCCGAGGAGCTCGACGCCGCCAGCATACCTAGCGTCGGCGCAGAGGAAACCTGCGAGGGGAAGAAGATCGAGAGGACGAGCTACTTCGTCACACGGAACGGGTTCAGGAGGGCAACGTCGTCCAGATCGTGGCCTCAATGAGGGTGAGTTTAATTACTTTAGCGTCATCTTTACTGAAGAAAGAGGTCGCGTAGTACTGCTGTCTCCTGCAGAATTTTCAGATATTCAGTTGCAAAGTTATTATTTGGTGCAGTGCCTAAAAGCAAAATACGTTTAGTCCTCACATTCAACTATTCAACAACTGAACTTCAGTCCAGTGATTGTGCTTGCATACATGCAATTCCAGGAGAGTGTAACAGTCCGCAGCCACCGACCATGCCGTGATGTGCGTGAGGGACAAGATACATAGGATCTTGGGAAAACATGAGAAGGTAGAAGATGGAGTAGATTTTCAGATTTTCATTCAGTTTTATTCTGAACTTTCAACACAGACACAGCTGGGCATATAACCACTTCCACCCGACAGTTGGGTCGACAGACAGACACACACACAATTGTGCACTCCCCAATTGATAACCATTTTACGGCTTCGGATCCTGCATCACTGCAATCATCGACAAAGATGTCAATGTACCATCTATCTTTTCCCTTAATCTTGGCGGTAATAAAAGGTGGAACCAAATGAGGTAGAAGTTACTGCCACCGGGCGATGATTAATCACATCAACATGTGTAGTACTATGAACTACATCAAAGAATGTGTGCTATATATTATACTATCTCTTTGTTCTATTTTGTTCAAAATAGCATCAGTTCTTCTCTACTGGTGTGAATTATTCATGAAGATCTTTAGTGCAGTAATGACCTTTTAGAGATTGTTTTAACAAACGACTGCAGTTTGCAGCAATGGCCTAATCCTGTAAAAAGGACCAATGACAAAATGTCTTTGTTAAAGTTCTTTAAACTACGATTCTTCATATGCTTGGATAAATATTTAAGCCCATGTAACTTTTTTTTCTTTTGCATTTCCTGCTTTAAACTTCCTCTTTACTTTTTAGGTACTAAACCTTAGCTCTACCTATCTTGATTTGGAGACATTTCTTGTTAGGTGTTAAGCTTGGCTGTAACTAGCTTGGTTTAGAGTTGTATTTCCTTGACATCTTATTTGTTGCTTAAGGTGTACTTTTGTCCGCATTCAGGTAAGCGAGAGAATAGTAGCACATGTGTTCGAAGACTATCTATAATATTGTAAGAGAAAATCAACGAAGTAATAGTAGCACATGTGTTCGAAGACTGTTCTGGACTATTTTAAGTACAAGCTCAAAGTTTTCAAGTGCAAGAGTTTAATTACACCTCATGGTTTATAATAATCTATCTGCTACTGTACCAAATAATCGTTAAATATTGTTCTGAAACTGATCAATGCAATGTTTGTTAGTGTCAATTTTGCATAAACTGAAGTTAAGATGGGTAGTTTCTGTTTAAGGAATAAGTACTACGTGCACATATTCATACTTGCCATTGGCAGAACTGATATTTTTATTGGAGTACTAGCCCAAAATATAGCTTACTGTTAGTAACATCAAATACAAGTATATTATATTAAACCTTACAGCTTGATGCTTAGGTCCTTTAGATCTTTTCTTTTTGAATATCTCCTTTTGCACATGAAGGCACATATAGTGTGCGTGGGTTATATCGTGGTGTCTGTGATATACCTATCTTATTTTTATATTTCAAGTACTATGTTCTTCTGCTTTGTAAAAGCGGCAGGTTTTATTCTGGGTATTGATGTTGCGAGTATTCTTCTTCATGGTTCACTTATTTACAATGGTTAGCGCACGCCGGCGCCACCGGTTAACATGGTATGTATCTGAGAGATTGTACTACTTTGCTCAAATTTTACAAGTAAGATGATTTTACAATGGTTGGCGCTGGTACATGAGACGTCGTCGTCACCGGTTAATGGTCATATTAGTGGAGGGAAGCTAAGGAGCTCTAGATTCGAATTACAATGTTTTGTTGAATCCTGAATCATGTTTGGTTTTCAGTACTCCAAACATTTTTGAGCAAAGTAGTATCGTTTTTGTTGTTCATCATGTTTTCTGCGTTTTTTGTGATTGGACCATGGTGGAATGCATCGGATGGTGTGAGAGGTTAGAAAATCAAGCTTTTCCAAAATTTACATTAAGAAGTTGAAATGGTTAGCTCCGACAGAACATTTGTATAACATGATTTAGAAAGAGGCTCCTTGTCCTTTGGTGACAGGGTGGATCACTAACAAGTGGCTCCATGTGGCACTGTTCTTTATAGTATGGGTTCAATATCTGATATGTAAGGTTGAGCCGAGCCTTCTAAAAATAACATTCCATTATACTAATTAACCGTCTTTGGGTATCTGCTGGAGTTATTACTCTTATATAGTCGTGTCCTTACACACGTTAACATTTTGGATGTATTATCTATTAACAAGAAAATAAATTAAAGGACCGTAGCAACGCACGAGCATTCAACTAGTAGTATATAAAAGATCAGTCCAACATCATTTATTCGGTCGTGACTTGTTTGAAAAAAAAATAACATTTGAGTCTGTGTGTCTATCCTTCTGACTATTCTTAATTGTTTATATGCCGCCAGATCCTTTGTTAGTGGTTTAGCCAAGATTTAGCATCAGCAAGCGGACCTTAATTTCTCTCTCCTACGGCCTGAATGCGTGGCACGCAATATACATGTCGCCGCCATGCGATGCAAGCACTGAATCGGAAGGTCCGGTGCTGCACAGCCAAACAAGTCCATGTCCAGTGAGTGAGGCGCACGCGCTAACAGAACTTTACATGTTAAATGCGAAATTTGAGTGGTTGCTCGTTACGGAAACGGTCCAGGCGAGGCGGCGCGCCACTGCCGGACACCGGCCACCGGCTGAAGATCGAAGATGTCGGTGAACTATTTCAAGCCTCCTAGAGTGGGTCCAGGATGACGGTGAGGAGCCTCTCGGGTCAGGAGACAAAGGGCGGTGGTGGCAAACTTTCCCATAGACCCTCCTTTTGGATTCTCAAACAGTATATCGCATTTCATTCCTCATATTAACATGTTAACTTTTAGTTGGTTCAACTAGTCGGTAATTTCGTTTTGCCTAAATTTCAATCTAGATAAAACTCCTTAACTTTAATACCATAACTCTTTTTGTGACCTGACACAAATAATATGTTGAACATGTATATGGCAGCATGCTTAAGAAAATAAGGAACTTACAAGAAAATAAGGGATTGCAAAATTCATGAACATCTTAATGAAACTTTTTTTTTGCGAATAATTTAATGAAACTTATTTAATCTTAAATATAAGAGAAATTATAGTTAAGTCAACAAAATTGAAGCCGATATGGTTGGGTGCAGCCATTTGACAACAGTAGAATAAGATTTATACAGCTCATGACCGATAAAGGTTTTTTCTCATAGATATCCAATGGATACGACTGACATGTGAGACCCACGTTTCAGTGAGACATGTGATTTTTAGGTAGGCCTAGCTCTCCCTCTCCTTGAGGCCCAACTCACCCAATGGCCCACATAATGGCTAAGTTCATAAGTTTAAGTGGGTACCACAAACCCATAATCGACCCATGCAGCTAGCCATCTCGACTAGATGAGAAACCTACGCCTCGTCACCTCCTGTTGACCCCTCCCGACTCCCTCACACATTGCAAGAATCAGCGGCGAGAGAGGGCGCGGCCGGCGGCCCTCCCTTTCATCTCTCCGACTCTCTAGCTCTCCCCGGCTAGAAGACGCACTAGCGGGGTGGCGACCTTGCTCTCTCCTTGGTGCCATCCTCCTCCACGGATCGAACCTAGAGGATGTTGGTCGTAATGCTAATGAACTGATGTTGTACTGTTGTTATTATGCGGAAATGTTATTATGCTGATGTACATAATGCGTAAACCCATGGTGGATATTAGTGGGTTTAGATTTGGGTGGACAACCATTCCCATGGGTACCTTGTGGGCGGGGCATAGTGAGGCCCGTGAATATGAATATGGATCTGGTTTTGATATATCGGTCCAAACCCCACAATTTTGAGTGTGATTTTTATACGTTCATCTTTGAGGATAAAACAATTCATATTAGAACTGCAATTAGATGTTTTCTCTTCTAAAATTCCTTCGTTTCCAAAGGAGTTCTTTTTTCTTGAAATGTCTCTTCAAAGAAAGGAAAGCACTCTTACTTCACCACCAACCTTCACGAGAGGTGGGAAGCAGTGGAGGCCCCCGTAGGCCCGTACACCCGAAAGCCCATGAGTTCCACGCAGATGCTCCCGCGGCGGTGCTCATTCATGCATGCTATTGCTGCCTCTCATGATAACGGTGGAGTTTGTTCGGTCGCCTGAAGGAACTGAAGAAGCTTCCACGCGGCATGTTTTTGTGGCCTAAGCTAACACTGTCTTCACCCATGACAACCGTCCACGTGGAACGCACCGATCACCAACCTCTAGCAATCTCTCCTATAAATACATGCCCAAGCGGCCCATATTCTCATCGCAACAACACACTTGAACTTACGTGAACACTAGCTACATACATACCTTGTCGAGTGATTAATTGCAAGTACGTACGTACTCGAGCTTGAACGTTCAAACTCCATCAGCAGTTAGCAGTGCGCCATGGCTTCCTCGAAAGCAATCCTGCTCGCGTTCGTGATCCTCTTGGCGGCGTCACCGTGCGTGGTAAGAGCTAGGATGACGCCACGCGACCCTGCAACGACGACATCGCCATCTCAAGGTTCACTCATGGCTCCGCCGATGCCACCGCCGTCGACGCCTATCGTCAACAAGGTGGAGACTGGCGTCGCCAAGCGTTGGGGGACGATGGCCCATCTTGACGGGTCCGTGCCGAGCCCGGGCGTTGGCCATCCTTAACTAACTTGATGTTGTACACCTACGTCTACCGTATACGCCTAAGTTTACAGCTTTGGAAGGTGTAGAGATGATTGTAGTCTGATGAATTGTATGTATCGATCCATGATGCATGTATGCGGTTCTTTCGTATGATATGAACTTGATTGGTACTTCCTTTCCTTTTAGTGTTGCTTGGTAATCCAAAACCATAGATGCTTAATAAATATTTTCGAATAAAAGTGGTTTAACAAATAACTCACAGAGGAAATTGTGTATACTCACACAAGGGGGGAATACACACGGACACCAGAGGCACACTCAAACATGCAAAATGAACACACAAGCAGAGCAAATACAAACAAGAACATGGCCGGTGCACGCACAACACGAGAAGCAAACTCAAAGAGCACATGGGGTATACAGGATATTTCAGCGTGATGAATGTAAGGTTTGCAATTTGGACAAACAACTCTAAAGATATTTAAAAAAAAGTCGGGAAACAATAAACATACAGTAACTCACCATTTACCAAATGGAAGACAAACACACTCTAAAATTGCATGGAAAGTACTAGTACACGACAAGCACATGTAATTATGCTCTAGTCGGACGAGCACCCCTCAGCCACGACAACGAAAGGAAGTATCCTACAACACGATGAGGTTGACTCGGGGGGGGGGGGGGGGGGGGGGTGGGGAGGGGCACCCCCCCCCCCCCGAGTGAAGGAATTTTTTTACATGGCTTGTAGTAGATTTCTTTTCAGCATTTTGCCCCTTCAGATCATGAACTTTTGTGTTTTGCCCCCTAGATATTCTAGCAAGCTCCGCCACTGGGCGGTGCGGAAAACTCGATAGCCGCACTGGACCTTGGCAGACGACCGCTCGAGCTTGGCACAGGTGATGGAGCAAATGGACCGCATCAGCAATACTTGTCTTTGTTAGAGTCCACATCGGCAACATGTCCTCTCTTTCCCTTTCCACTTTTCATTCAGAGTCCGCACGGCGACCGCCACAATGTGTAAGATGGTGTGGCGACCCCCATTTCAAGCGTGCATCATCGCGAGCTCCATGATCGACAATTAGGTTGACTGCCACGACTCAAACTCATTTATCAACATGTAACAACTCAGGGCTTTGTTGGACACCTGACTTACTAAATATTTTGGACCTGAAATCTCTGACCTATAAGTAGTGGCAGGCACAAAATCGGTACACGATGAAGGTCAGGCGAGAAGTTGTGGTGGTCGAGCAAGGAAAGCCCGAAGTGGTAGATGGATGTTGGAGGAGGTAGGGGACACAAGGGATTAGAGAGAGCTAGGGTTAAGCATTTGGTTTTGCATAGAAAGGAGCTAGGGTTAAGTCTTTTATTATATACAGAAATGAGTTAGGGTTAAGTCCTTGCTTATATACATAAAGGGAAAGGAGCTACCTGAGGGTTCATGGTGGGATTTTCCACACTAACCGGGTTTAGTAATTGATCGTCACCAGTGAGTCTGAGATATCTTTTGCAGTTCCCGCACACGGGCTTTCTCTTGCCCGTGAGTTTTGGCACTACTGCCGAGAACCATCTCCTTAGACTGCTCATAGTGGGAGTAACATAAGTAGTAACATCACACATCCCAAGATATTTTGGTGACATGGCATGACAATAAATGAAGAAAGAGAGTGGGGTGGTAACTAGCTATGTTACCATAACATCACACTTCTCAAGACAAGTTGAGTCTACAATCTAATAAATATAACATGCATGATACCACATATATGTAACTACCCACTATGAAGGTAGTAACATAGGGTAGTAACATGCACCATGTTACTACTCTATGTTACTCTCCACTATGACTAGTCTTAAGCAAATGACAGCGGAACTCGATACGGCAGCCAATGGGAAGGCTTGCATGCGTATACGTATTTTTGCTTTTTTTTTATACAGGTCATAAATACACATGCAACTGAATCCGCTACTCAATGAAAGCAATCTGGAGAAGAATATAAGAAATTTAACCACTGGAACGTAAACCCGATCGAGTGCATGCGTACTTGCATAGTCATGCAGAGGAAGAACAAATCAGTTGCGGTTGCGAAGCTGGTCTACTCCAATGCTCGATCGGCAACACGTCAAAGAAGGCAAAGACTCTCAGAAGGCGACGCCAATATGGATGCTCATAAGGTGAGCGTGTACGTGTCTTGGTGGGGAACTGCTAAGCTTGCTCTTGTGTACCGTCAAAATTTCTCCATCAACCATCACATCGTAGCACAGGTGTACGTTCATCGCCTCAAGAACACGAAGCTGCTGACCGAAATGGAGCACTTGCGCGCCGCCGTTGCGCTAAGGAAAGCGGGGAGCAGAGGGCGGTCTACTTCGGCAGAAAAGTGCAAAAGGCCGGCTCGTGAGTTGGACGCCCACGCGGCGGCGGCCGTAGTGGCCGGGGACACGCGGTTCTTCGTGGTAGGCTCTGCCGCGCTCCAGCCTGGTCAAGCAGACGAAAGCACATGAATAATTGACAGGTCCACCTAGCGTCACAATACCATCTCCCCTTCTTTCTTTCTCTCTGTTTTTCAAAGGAAGACAAAATCTTTACCATTTTTTAAAACTAGAGGTGCTCAGTTAATTAGTGAAAAACTGGGTCAAAATCATACAAAAAGGGCCGCTCATACTCGCCACAGGTCCAAGCCCACGCAAGACCCTCAACTCAAACCCGAAACACCACTCCGTCAAGACCAGACACAGCCTTTCACCACCGCCGAAGAAAAGACCCTCGTGAAGAAAACATGGAACATCATGAAGAAAACACGGAACCCGAAACACCACTCCATCAAGATCAGACGGCCTTTCAAAAGCCAACCCTGCAAGGAGCTGCGCCAAAGTGACGCCAATGACCATCATCAAGGGCAGCCTCGTTTTACACATGACACGATATCGACACCTTCAACACTGTCAAAGCCGCCACGTCAAGCGGACCGCCAACACCACCTTCCAGGACCTCCATCCCGACTTACCACTGCTCGCATTGGAGCCATGAGAGCATCTCCACCGGCGGCCCCAAATAATCGCCGGCAGGGGCGCCGACACTGCTGTATGGGGGCGCCGGAAGTGCATCCTCCATTTTGGGACGCTGTTCCCACATCGGCACCTCCCAAACGGTGGCCCCCCCAAAAAAAAATTCTTTTTCTTTTTACAATGTTTTGAAACAAAATATCAATCACATTTTATTCATACAATCACACAACTAGATTTAAATTATTCATGCAATCAAACAAATAGTACTTAAATTATTCATACAACCAATCAAACAAATAGTACTTAAATTATCATACAACCAAACAAATAGAAATAAAATCATGCATTGTTGGCGGCTCCTCTCTTCGCCCACAAATACGCAGCTAGATCCGCCTTCAGTTGTGCATGGACATCTGCATCTCGAATTTCATTGTGCATATGAAAAAAGCGGAAAATTCTTGGGGTACATGCTCTACCTCAGCAAGTGGTCCTTGATAATCAAATGGTTGATCATCCTGCACAGGTGCGTCGCGCTCGCTCTCAAAGATCATGTTGTGCATGATCACACATGTGTTCATCACCTCCCACATCTGAGACTCAAACCAAGTGAGAGCAGGGTACCCGACAATGACGAAATGCTGTTGAAGCACCCCAAAAGCATGCTCAACATCCTTGCGTACTGCTTCCTGGCATGTTGCAAAATAAGCTTTCATCTCGTTTGCCGGAGAGGGAATTGTCTTCACAAATGTAGCATACATTGGGTAGATACCATCAGCTAGATAGTACCCCTTATTGTATGCGTGGCCGTTTACCTCAAAGTTCACGGCAAGAGCTTGTCCCTCAGCTAGCCTGGCAAACACCGGAGAGCGCTACAACACGGTTGATATCATTGTTTGTTCCTGCCATGCCAAAAAATTCATGCCAAATCCAAAGCTCATGCTCTGCCACCGCCTCAAGAATGACAGTGCACTCACCAGTATGCCCCTTGTAGATCCCCTGCCAAGCAAAAGGGCAATTCTTTTAGCCCCAATGCATACAGTCAATGCTTCCGAGCATCCCAGGAAATCCTTTTGCTACATTTTTTTGCAGGATCCGAGCTGTATCATCTTCTCTTGGTGCTCTCAAATAGTATTTAGCAAACAACGCTATTATGGATCTACAAAACCTGTAGAGAGTCTCTGTACATGTCGAATCTTCCATCCGTAGGTAGTCATTGGTTGTATCTGCAGGAGCTCCGTATGCAAGACAACGCATTGCAGCAGTGCACTTCTGAATTGAGGTGAAGCCCCACAAACCTGTGCAATCTTTCTTGGCCATGAAGTACTTGTCGTACTCCCTGACACCGTGGATAATCTTCAAGAACGGCTCCTTGTTCATCCTAAACCGGCGTCGAAATTCCTTCGGCGAATGAGTTGTGTCGTTCTTGAAGCAGTCAGCGTCAAGCAGCATTGCGCCGGCTTGACGATGCCGGTTGATGTACCTCCTCTTGCTTGGCTTTGAGCCGTCGCTCCGAGGCACGGCGAAGAAAGTTAGGCGAACGCGCAGCATGTTCGTCAGAATCAGCTGCTGCTGTTGCCGCCGAACAGCCTGAGCGTTCTGCTCCTCCGTGAATAGTTGCACCATCATCTCGTCGTCGATGTCCATCGCGGCAATCGGACGAACACCTTGCGGGTGGGGCAGTTGTGCCGTGGCGGCGGCAAGCTCTGTTCTGGGCGAAACAGCGGCCACCGGTCGAGGGGGTGGCGGCCGCGTCGATGAACGACGATTCCTAGACAGACGGCGGTGTCTATTGCAAGTAGGGGCATGGCGGCGATGGCAACGGTGGTGATCTAGAGGGGTGGGAGTTGGCTCGAGCGTGGGTAGGAGGTGGGAAATCGGTGTGTCTGGCACGGGGCCGGCACGGGGTTGCCGGCGATTCTATTGGGCTCGAAAATTGGCCGGCGCCGTTTGGGGCGCACCGGTGCGAGCCCAGTTTCGCTGCCGGCCCCCAAAACGCTATCGGGGCCGCCGATGGAGATGCTCTGACGCCAGACGATTTAGCCACCTGCATCCCAAGCTGCACATGGCAACCCACTTGGACAACACGGCCGCCACACCAACATATGAGGCCGCCGCCTCGGCCACCGCTGAGATGTGCCGATCAAACTGACAATATCGCCACCCTAGTGACTCAAGACTGTCACCCAAGCCAAGCCAAACAACTGCCTCACCTCATGAAGCTGCATCCCATCATGATTCCCGAGGTTGCCTCCTTGACGCACGAAAAACATCTGCTCGAGGCCACTACCCCGACATCCACCACCCTTACGACGAGAAAAACAAGCACCAACAACTGAACATGAGGGTCTCCAAGACGATGCCTCCAAGAAGGTCACGACGTAGATGTCGCCGTCACCGGCCTAGGAACCTGAAGCTAATGATTTCTCGCAGAGAGCCCAGATCCCCACGAGGGTATAGACAACTGGTACATGTTAGATCTTTGCAGTTCAGTGTGCCATATTTCATCACAATTGATTCATATAAATGGTTATAATCATTCTTAGAATTATTTTGGGGATTTTCCTAAAAGATCCGTTTTACTTCTATTAGAACTTGGCAAACAGGAAAAATTCTATTTTGTGTTTTTTTAATTTTCAAGGACTTCTACAAAATTAAATTGAGATGAGATATTTTTCCACACAAGTTTTTATGGAAGAAGAAGGGCTGGAGCACCTGGACCTCACCTGGAGTTGAGGGATGCCCAAGATGGGGCCCACCATGTGGACTAGTACCCTAGTAGTGTGACTGGTGTCTATCTCCCCAAGCTCCGATGTCATGAATATTGGCGTCCTTGGCTTCGTCTTGACATACAAATGCCTATATGTATTGCCTCGATCGCGATCTCGAAGAGTCGGAGTACGGCGCACCACAAAGACAAAAACATGAAACAAAGGGGATCATGCAAAGTTTGGATGGGAAAACACCGCCACCTCCCATCTCCAACCACTACACCAACATCTTCTTCTTCACCATGATGAAGAAGGGGTATTCCATCCCTAGGCTATGCGTTTGTGAAAGTAGCTTTTTCAATATCTCTCTCATGCTCTCAATGTTCTAGTTCCATATGAGGTGCCTAACATAGTTATGGTTATGTATTGGTAATCCCTTTGTGGTGTAGCTTTGATTTTTATGAGATGAGTATCTTGAAATTTCAATTTTAGATTGTGATTGATGTATAAGTAAATGTACATTATGTTTCTTATTCTTGATTACTTGTTCTGATCCAACTAGTATGACAGGTAATGAGGGGGAGAATGTGTGCATTAGTTAAAGTAATATGGTCACCCTACTATGATTTTATCTTTCCATTTTTACCTCGCCAGGGGTAAATGAATACATGTACTAACATTGCCTAGTGATAAACATAGGTTATATCATATATCTTGAGGTAGTATATTTGACAATCAACATCATGTCATAGAAGTAAAGATAATACTTTGTTTATCTTAAATATAGTGTGTGGAGGGTTCCCTACTAGAGCAGTATTAGTGGGATGTGTTGCACCATCTCAACCATAGGACCTATGCCCAGACGAATACTTATCAAATACTTTATGAAGTCATATCTATATTATGTCTTATTTGAAGTTGTTTTGATTCCACGATGTTTATGAGAGTGGATAAGTGAAACTATTTAACCCCTGTCATTTTTCCATTTTTTTATCATAAGAAACACCTTTTTCTTGCATTTACACACCTTTTTATTTTCAGCACTCATTTATTCTAAAAATACAAAAAACATGGTGGTGTTGGGGACACAAGGCAACACTTTTTCGTTTTGTAGGTTACTTGAAGAGCACTGCTTCCTAGAGAGGTCGATATAAACCATCAAGTCATCCTTGTGGGAAAACACATGTGCTATATCACTTTACTCTTGGAGTCCCAACGAATTGGTATCCACGTAGACTGGTGACATCGGCACCTCTAGAGAGGAAAACAAAGTTGATGCACCGCTGCTGCTGGCATTGATAAGATCGGTGATAGGCTTTCGCTCTGAGACTCTCGACGCCACCCAAGAAAGAGGATACATGGGCAACATGCCGCACGAATTCTCCTTGCCGACATCCCAAAACACCACCCCATGATGCACCCGAGCATCACCTCTTGCTGCCACGGCTGGACTCATGAGTCCAACCGGGTGATCTACGATCCTCCAACCCGCCGGGGCCGCCACCCCGGAAACCTCTTCACCACTGCTCCTTACCGTCTAGAGCACCATCCAAACGATAGCAGTCTAAGAGAATCCAGGCCGAAGATTGGGGAACTCTCCTTGAAGCATCAATTGTTGCTGCTTGACCTCGCGCTGCCGGCCAACAGCACCCGTGTTAATGGCACCCGGTTCACTAGGATACCAATTCGTTGGAACTCCAACGCAAAGTGATGTAGCACGGGATTTATTTCCATCAATTCGTTTAACAAAAATATAAATTGACTAGATGGAACATCATTTGCTGACTAAAAGATCAAGGTGGTATTTTTGAGAATACAAGATCAAGGTGGTACTGGAGTGGAGGTTTTATATATTAAAAATATTTTTTTATACGGCAAATGAATGTACACACTTTTAAATGAGGAAGGAGTGTGGCAAGAGTTGCTACGAAATTAGTACATCAAACATACAACATTGTCACAAGTGATAGTTAAACCAACAACATATTCTCAATTCTACAAAGGATTAATGAGAGTCAAAGATGGGTTCTTTAGTAGAGATTCTTTCGTTGTGGGGAATTACCAAATGACTCAGTTTTGGCGGATACTTACCATTGGCCAAATAATACCCATTTCTTTATGACATTGTGGGACAGAAAAATGTTCTAGGATCCAATGTTATCACATGTGCTTGTCTAAATATTGGATTTAGACGAACCCTATCTAAAAACAGATGGGAGAATTGGTTCAACTAGTGTGTAGATAAATGGGAGTTCATTAACAACTGAAGATGATATATTCATATGGGCTCTTTTAGATTTGGGTTCTTTCACGATAAAATCTATGTGCGCTGATATGATGAATCGTCAGACGGTATACTTGAAGAAATACATTTGAAACGGGTAACTGCCTCTAAAGATTAAGATCCTTATTTGGTTCCCTCATTACAAAATTATTCGCACTTAAGATAATTTATCTATGCAAAATTAGAATGGGTTGTAAGAAATGTGATTTCTGTGTCTCAGATGAGTCTATTAACCATCACTTTTTTGCTTGTCCCTTTCCTCATCTTATTTAAATAGTTGTACCTTTAATATTCTCCCACCTTTACTGATATGTGTGCTTTTCTAAATATTGGATTTAGACGAACCTTATCTAAAAACAAATGGGATAATTGATTCAACTAGTGTGTAGATAAATGGGAGTTCATTTAACAACTTAAGATGATAGATTCATATGGGCTCTTTCAGATTGAGTTCTTTCACGGCAAAATCTATGTACGCTGATATGATGAATGGTCACACGGTGTTCTTGAAGAAATACATTTGAAAAGTGTAAGTACCTCTAAAGATTAAGATTTTTATTTGGTTCCCTCATTACAAAATTATTCCAACCTAAGATAATTTATCTATGCAAAATTAGAATGGTTGTAAGAAATGTGATTTTTGTGTCTTAGGTGAGTCTATTAACCATCACTTTTTTGTGTATCCCTTTGCTCGTCTTATTTAAAGAGTTGTACATTTAATATCCTCCCACCTTTACTAATATGTTCGGGAACAGGCTGAACGGAGTTGAAAAGAAAATTAAAGCACGTATACGTATAGGCATGTGTACTTTAGTATGGGCTCTTTAGAACCGTAGAAATGATATGGTCTTTAACAAGGGAACAACACATATTTTACAGGTTATTTTTTCTCCTCTCTTAATAGATTGGCCGCTGGCCTTTCGATTCTATCGAAGATGAAATGGACGCATATGGATTCTGGTTGCAACAGTTTGAAGATCGTTGCCCGAGCTTGGGTGGCTGATGGTTTTTTTAGACGTCTTCATGATGCTTCAGAGCACTTTTTCGATGGTTGATAATTATTGAACCATGATGTGTGAAACCAAACAGTGTCTTTGATATATGGGCACCAATGCTACCTTCAACTTTTGATTTTTAAAAATTGTAAAACCTCACACTTCTGTGTCTCTAAAAATTATTGTGTTAAATATATAGATAGATATATACAGTATGGGTGTATGCAAAAAAATCCCGTTAAAAAATACATTGTATTTTGGGAAATATAAAAATACAAATTTGTGATAGCAAATGGTAGTACAGTAGTATTAAAATAGTATGTCTTTTTTGTCAGAAATTTGTTTATTTTATATTTCTCAAAATTTAAAGTACTTTTTTACTGGCACTTTTTTGCCTAGACTTCTCCTGTACATATCTATCTACATATTTAATGCCATAAATTTCGGAGAAATAGAATTGTGAGATTTTAAAAAATTTAAAAATCTGAAAGGGAGCACTGGGCCAATGTGCACCAAATCCCTATCCGTGTAAAACTTTATAAACTTGCTACACTGGATTATGCAATCAAGGGTTGTGTGCATGAGGTTGACGAAGCTATGCTTCCTTTTCAACAGAAAAAAAAAACCTAATATAGAAAGGAGTATATGATTTTGCTCCACATTTCATCTCTGCAATCGGTCTAGAAACTCGTTTCGCTATCTCGCGAACATGGCCCTCAGAACTGAATGTCACAGATGCACACGCGGCCCTTGGTGGAGCGCACGAGCGAGGAAGCTTCCACGCGGCACGCTGTGGCAGCTTCAGCCGCCCAGGCGCGACACACTCCGGCCAGAATTATTTGAGGCTGACCGAAACACTTGCATGAAGAACTAATGGCGCCCCACACGTGGACGTGGAATTGACAGTACGTCCTGTTGCTGCTCCCCCTGAGAACAGAAGAAACTTTTGTTAGAGCTTGCAAACTAAAGTGAACTTCTTTACTAATGTGTGCGCCACACTAGCTTGACGTTGCCACAAGCTTGTTACTCCCAATCATGTCATTCTAAATCATCAACACATGTGCCCAAGTTGTTTTTCTTTAAGTATACCCAACGGTGGGAGAGTGGTGTTTCGGCTCATGGAAGCATATATGCTCCCTTTAATTTGAATTGCATCTTAGATATATTCTGAAAAGTCAAAAAAGTTGAAACAAAAGATTCACATGTACATCTTCACATGCTATGCACTCACGAATTTGTTTCATAAAAAATGACTTATCGTGTGGCGTGTGTAAAAAAAATCCGGTTCTAAAAAAAGACTTTTCACAAGATAAATTTCTCTTTTTTACACATACCACAAAAAATATCGGTTTTTCACGAACTTGACGAACACGAAGATGTGCACCACTCCCCATTGCATAAGATGTGCATGTAGAATTTTTTATTTTATTTTGACACTTCAAAATATGGTTCTCGATAAAGGGAGTATATGCACCCGGGAGCCGAATTGAATTTTGGGTCGATGATTAGAACGTAGCAAGTTCACTAGGTGCCACTACATAGCACCAATATCGCCTTTCCCTGACAAACTGCACGTCTCCGGGAGAGGCCGAGGAGCGAGGAGGGCGGCGGATAAAAAGCGTCTTCGACTCCCGCTACTGTCTCTAGCCATCGTTAGGCGGTCTAGAGATTTATTTGTAATTTTTAATATTTTTTCATCGGTTTTTCCGAAAAACCGATGCGGTCCGCAGTCGCAGCATTGCATCGGCGGGAACATGACCAGTGTGAACTCATTGAGAATAGTGGTTCGATGCATAGGAAGGCTTAGGACCTTGTCTACCTGCCAAATCATCCACAACCGGATTACAGAAAAAGAGCTCGCTGAACCATATGACAGGGGAAGGGCCTCACCGACTAGCTTAAAGTTGGTGGCGCCTAGAGATTTTAGAGTAACTTCTTTTTGAAAAGGGGACATGTCGCTGCCTCTGCATTAATGGATGCATACATCTCTTATTAGGCTTATTGCTTGTTCAATCGTTTATAAATTATGGGTTCCTAAGGGTCGGTACGTGAATCAACCACTCAAAAATAGAAAAAGGCAACGACATTGCTTATAATTGTATTGGCACAAATTCAGCACAAGATTTTACTAACAAACCGTCAGCCGGACTGGTTAAGAAATCATGTGATACAATTTTTAAGCGGCTGCACCCATAATCCATGGCTAGCCGCTTCTCCTTCGGTTGTGGAAATCACCACTTACAGATTCAATGTGTAGCTCGCAGAATAGCCTGCAAAACAAAATGATTTTTTACTTTGTTGAAGACAAAATCACTGTGTCTGTTTCATATAACCCATAATAAAGCGCAACCTCCACTACTTTCTCTGCAAGTGGACAGCTTATGAATAGAAGTTGAATCATTTCATCTTGATCAAACGAAGAACATTTCATATTTCCTTGCCATTTCTGCTTAGCTATATTATCTTTTGTTAAAATCCCTTTACGATGAATGAATCACATAATTGTCCTAATCTTGAGTGGTAGTCTTATCTTCCAAATATTTTTATGAAGATAAGTGGTATGTCCATCCATATGGTCCAAATAAAGAGATTTTACCGTAAAGGTACCTAATGTCGTTAACTTCCACACAAACACATATTTTTTTTATGATATGTGAGCATTCATTAAGCGTCGAACCAAATGAATCCACTTTTCCCGTTTGATATTTGTTAAGGCCCTTCTAAATTCTATATTTAGAAGGTTATGTGAAAAAACATTGACCAGCAAAACTTGTTTTCATTGAACAATATTGTACAAAGAAGGATATTTATGTGCTAAAGGCATATCTCCTAACCATGTATCTTTCCAGAACCATGTGTTCTGACCATTGCCCACCGAAAAAGATCCTTGCTAAAAAGCCATCTTTAACTTTCATGAGACCCCAACAAGAAGGTGAATATGAAGGTTTTGGTATGACTTGTTAAAGTTATTTAGAGTGAAATTTTTTATTTTGGATCAGCTCTTGTCATACCCCTTTATTCCTGTAAGAATTTGAAAAGCTATTTTCTTAATAAAGACTTGTTTTTTTATTTCTAAAACCTCTACCCCATGCCCACATTGATAGTCTGGCCTACATATGATATTCCATTTAGTTAATCTATATTTGAATTTATGTTCATCACTTTACCAAAAGAAATGCGGTCTGTGGAAGTCCAATTTTTTTCTTACCCCCTTTGGAATTTCAAAGGACAATATAAACATGCAGAGGCTTGTGAGTACGGAATTAATCAAAACTAGCTGATCACCATAAGAAAGTTACTTACCAAACCAGCAAGCAAGTTTTCTTTTGAACCTATCTTCAATCGCATTGCACTCACTATTCTGTAACTAAAGGAAATGAATAGGAATCGCCAAATGTCTAAATGGGAAGGCACATGCTTCAAAAGCGAAAAGGTTACAACATTTATCTTTTACTTCTTTTGCTTGCCCAAAACAAAGAAACTTCACTCTCATGGAAATTAATTTTCAGGTCCGAAACATGTTCGAAATTACTAAATATGAGTTTCATGTTTACTATGCCTTTTCCATGTTGATCATGTTCCATAAAAAAGTGTCTTTTGCATAATGTAGAATTGATACTCCTTCCTCAACCAAATTGGGAATAATACATTTTACTTGTACATCCTCCTTTGCCCTAGCAATGAGGATAGAAGTACATCAGCAACTATATTAAACAAGATAGGATAAATAGGGTCTCCTTGTTCCAAACCTCTTTAAGTTTAGAAATAATAACCTATGTCAACTTTAACCTTAACTCCCACGCTCCCTTTGTTGATGAAATTATGCACCCAATCAAACCATTTAGGGTCAAAGCCTTTCAAAAAAAACTTGTTGTAAAAGAGTTAATTTAACTTTATCGTATTCTTCTTCAAAGTCTATCTTTAAAATACCACCGTTCATTTTCTTGCTAGGATACTCATGGATTGTTTCACGCAGCACTAGAATCCCTTCTAATAAATGGCAGCCCATCATAAAAGTCTTATGCGCGTGATAATTTTACAAGACATGCTCGTTAACCTATTAGTACCTACCTTTGTGAATAATTGAAAGCTAAAGTTCAGCAAAAAATGGTCTAAATTGATGTATATGTAAAATGTTTTATTTTTTCGTTGGAAAACAATGGTACCAAAATTTCAATAAAAAAATGGTGATTTTCCTTGTTGAAACTAAGCACGTATATTCATCAAGTCTTCCTTAATCGTATTCCAATTTTTTGTGTAGAATTCAGCATGAAACCATCACGCATCCGTGCTTTATTCTTCTCTTTTTGCATTATAGTTTCTTATACTTCCTTCTCCGAGAAGTGTGGATTAAGAATGTTATTGTTCTCTTCGGATATTTGAAGGATATTCTGAATTCCGGGCTCTATTAACGAGAAGTGGTTAGGAGTCGGTGCTCCAAACAACTTATATATTCAGAAATATAAAACCCTAAGGTTTTCTTTTCCAGCTACAGTTCATTCATATTATTCTAACTGAAATATTTTATTTCTTCTATATTTTCCATTAGCTATTAAATGAAATTATATTGTATAATTTCTCTTCCTGGAACATGTTTTACCTTTGTCCCTTGTGCCCACTTAGTCTCTTCATCCCTTTTAAGTTTAGCAACTTCCTTATTAGCCTCCCTCAAAGCATCTCTCTGGGATGTTATGAGAGGCATAGTTTCAGCCTTTAATGCTAGAGTTTAGAATATATTTAGAAGATGCTCTTTTTATTTTTGTAAATGCTACTTAAATTTCTAGCCAAACCAGGCAAGAAAATACTTAGATGACAGATTGTGTTCTACCAAACCTACAATGGGTTACTTCCAATAACTATTGCATTGCATTATGTTGCTATCATATCATAAAAACCTTCTTTAAGCATCCAAGAAAGTTCAACATCCCTACAAGATGAGTTCGCATTAATTCCCACAAGGATCCCACCCACCCTCCCTAGAGGAGGGAGACAATACCAGAAAAAATCAACGCCCCTACAAGATGAGACAAAAGAAAGCTCGAAAAAATTGATATCCCAGTTTGTAAAAGTGGAAAATACGAGCTTTATGTTCCTGAACTGCTTCCCGTACAAGAGAGTGCTTAGTCGAATCTACGAAACCCCCAAACTATTTCAGAAGCCTCCTTTCATATAGTACTTATATTTTCTTATTTTTGAGCCGGTTGCTAGGTCTAATTACAGACACTTCCTTTACTTGTCATTTTGGAACCCTCTTAGTTTTCCTTCTTTCGATGGTTAGATAGATATGGTCTGAAGAACTTTGTCGTTCTTCCATTTTAATATCCTCGAAAAGATAGGGCGATGCTATATACAAACGTATTCCGTAACTGTATTTTAAAAAAATTCACGTATCGCGGCATCGCCGTATCAGTATCTATATCCATATCGTCGTATCTAGGCATCCTAGGTTTTACTCCAGCGTGGGAGAAGCATGTCAGTGTTTGCTAGGATAAACGATCGATGCTTCCACGTGGCAGACACTCGTAGCATAAGCCGGCCATATTCCCATCAAAATGTCTGGACTCAAACTAAAGGCATGAAACAAAAAAAAAGCAATTATATATAGTGCTCCAAATAGTACGCTTTGTTACTTCTTTCCGTCGAAAGAAAACGTGATAGCGATATGGCTCTCCACTACTTTGACTTAGCCACGAATTCGATCGTCACCGCCACTCCACACTCAATCGCACAAACACTTGCTGGCCTGCACCTCTCCCCCCTCTCCGCACCTATAAATACATGACCAGGCTGCTCACAATTCTCATTGCATAGAAACACAAACTCCTTCGTTCCTCTCCGGTCTCCATTCTCCAACAAAGAATTGCATAGATACACAGTTAAAATCTTCGACCTTAGGTCCGCCGATTAATTGACATGGCTTCTGTCCACGCCATTGCGATGCTTTGTTTGATTGTGTTGGCATCGTCACAATCTGTTGTGCAGGCTAGGATGATGCCAAGTTATCACCCACAGGTGCATTCCGAGAAGACGATCAGTGCAACTCGATTCTTTTCAACTCCAGATTTGCTTCAAGTGTTCATGGCGCCGCCGCCGCCAATGCCGGCAACTGCTCCCAGGACTGGTGCTGAGCGCAGGCGTACTACCCAGGTTGTCCAGGGGTCAGTTCCAAGCCCCGGTGTCGGACATCATTAGCTGTCTTCCCTCAAGTGAATACATTTTTTCTATATTTTACACATACATAAATATGTTTCTACATGTTTTATACAGATGTTCTCTCCAACATCGTACTGGTTAGCTGTAGCTAGCTAGAATAAACCATGAGGTACACAATCATATATGTACATGTAACAAGAAATGCATGCATATTATGCAGTTGTTTCTTTGGTTGTATTACCAGGATTTGTGTCTTATTACATATGTATATTGACGATGGTGAATAAATGAATATATACTTATATAATGAATTCTTAACAGCCTTTTCTGTCATTTGATTGTTCTGGTCTCTTGTGAAATTGAATGTGAAGTAACCAGCTGATTGCATGGTGCATTGAAGACTCCATCTAGCGACAATAACCTATTCTGTAATTTAGATTCTTAGCAGGTTACTGAACTGAACAAGAATCACCTTGCTTACTGCCATAGTGCCATCGAATATTAAGCCTTGTTGCGTCATTTTTCTACATCCTTTGTGATGTGTCGAGTGCTTGAGCTTTCACTAACAATGTGATGACATCTCTTTCTGAACCCATGATCAAACAAACTGGCAAAATACAAGATTGGTTTGACGGCTACTTCAAGAGAATAATAAGGAACGTACGCGCAATCGAGATTCTTTTTTATCGTCGATCTTATCATGCAATCATGGACTATATAACTGGCCTAAGGTGGTCATCAACATAAAAGTGTCAATTTTTTATCCAACATGTTGTCAGATATGCATGCAGATACCTAATTTTTGCACCATGATCGTCCCAATAAACATGCTAAAGGAAGATCTCCTGAAAAGCCTAAAATAGGTAGCTGGTAGGTTTGTTCCTATAGTGAAGCATTATTCGATTCAGTTAAGCATAAATTGACATTTGAAACATGAGAATGATTATGTAATTTTGATTCATCTGATGATTTAAGCACGCTGGCTAAAAGTTCCGAAAGGTTTTGCAAACACAGGAACCAATTTAGTTTTATACATATAGAAAACTTGCATATGATTATGCTTGCTAAAGTTTGGGTATCCTAAATTGGATTAGATTCTTGTTACTTATATAATGAATTCTTAACAGCCTTTCATGTCATTTGATTGTTCTGATGAATTGTGAGCACTTAAATGATGTTTAATGCTATATATCCATATGGGAACCAGTTGTATCCCTGCTGATTGAAAACATTGTATTCACAAATTTCAAATTAAGTATTTTTTAGATTATGCACTGCACTACCGTAAGAGCGAGTTACAAGCCAAGATATATCTCGTAAAGAAGAGCAGAGCAATAAGGATTGTATGCGTTAATTTGCCGTGCATATTGCCGATTTACTTTGACTATCCAATGATCCAAGTCAATTGTTTATATTTGTAGTATTTATCGCTAAACTATGTAGCACCCAAAAGACTGCTAATGGAAATACCATAAATTTTCCATAATGCCGCACAACTTAAGAGCGGCCTCTTATATAATGTTTGATTTTGTTTTCTAGGCATGGTAATGCTAGCTTAAAGCATATTCTGGGACATATTGAGAGAAGTGTTTTTATCTGGTGCACGGGACGTCCCGTGAATGTTTGTGCCATTAGGTTCCTTCTTTAATATTTGTGCCACAATGTTTTGTCAAGTTTCATTGAGATTCATTGTGTTTCAGTTTACATGGATGGATTCGAACGCAATGATACCTAATCAAATAGTGCACAGCCTGTGCACGGGACAACCGTAGTCGACATATTGAAACGTGAAGAAACAAACAGTCTCAACCCTTAAGATCACAAAATGATTTGTTTTTAATTTCACATATATCTTCTGAAGAAAATCAAAGATGCCTCGATAATATTGAAGTCAAAAGAGCAACTTTAATAGGAGGAAGTTACGTGGTGACGGGGAAATTGACAATTTTATCATCCATTTATGAAGGCTAAATAGCCAACTATGCCGTACAATTTGCGCCAACAATGTGTTCTCAAAATTGGTAAGAAACTAACAATTAAATACTACTACAAGAGCTAACTTATCTTTCAATCGAAGTAACTAAACTCAAGCCGTCCAAACCTCTAGGTTTCAGCCCTTCCATGTTTTACTGTTCCATAAAGTACCTTTCTATAATTAGATCATTGCATGCATCATCTCTCCGACAATTAGCCTTTGGCCGACATTACAATACTGATCGCCAGTTTGATCATTTCTTATTAGGCTGATCGCCCATTCAACTATATTAAGCAACACGAGGCCATAGCGTAGAGCATTCAATATTGATTGAGTTGGTAAATTGTTTTCCTTATAAATAATTATGTGGTTATTTTTGGGACGTTGCTAACCGTCGGAGGTGGGGCAATCAGCTTTCTAGTGGGCATGCTTTCGTAGCTGATGATTAATAGGTGTCTTTTCAGAGAAACTCCATTTGACAATGAAGACCACCGCTTGTACATACTGTAAACAACGTCTAGGTTAGAGTTCATGGACCAGAACAATGCTGACAAGTGTTCATGGCGTCAAAAGCAATCCTGGCTTGCTGCATTGCTGCACCACACATAAACCAGCTCCACTAGTATTTCGTTTCAGATCACACTCCACTAGTTTAATGTCGGATAGAAAGTTGGTGATAAAACAATCAATTATTGGACTAACTTAGTTGATGCAATGCACATGCACTTGATCATTTTCCTTTCTAATTTTATATTTTTGTTTTGTATCTTGGTCGGTTATGACAACAGAATCTTCTGGCCTTTTCAAACTAACAAAGTAAACCCCAAATTCTTGATAATATGTTTAAATGTCGTGTGTTTTAAGCCCAGCTAATTAAGATAAGAAGAAACTGAACTTGATCCGTGCTTATATATCTATCTATCTATTATATTATTAAAACAACAAACAACTAACGGCTTAGATTGGACACTAAAAAAGAAGGGTTAATTATTGGTTTGCCACTACACCCCGCGCAACACTCAGTTTTGCCACTAGAGCAGAATGGTGCTCAGTTTTGCCACTAGTCTGTGTGCAACGACTCGTTCCGTGAGTCTGCCGTTTCATTCAGGTCAACGTCCTTGACTCGGCTGTTTCAGGTGGGACCAGGCGGAGACGCATTTGAAAAGAGGACCGGCTGTTTCAGGTGGGACCAGGCGGAGACGCATTTGAAAAGAGGACCGTTGCTGGCCGTTTCACGTGGGACCCACAAGGCAACCGTTGGAGCTCAACCCCATTTAAAATCCCTGATCGCGCGGCGGAGCTCGCAGCGGTGAGAAGAAATCGACGGGGTTGGAGACGGCCCCTCGCAGAGGTGCGGCGCGGGCGACTGAGAGGGCCTTGTTGACGGGGAGCGCCGCCGACGACGAGAGCTGCGGAGGGCGCAGCCGTCTGCCAGAAGCACCTCACGGTTCAGATCCCGCGCCACCTCTATCCATGTCTTCTTCTAGGTCCCGTGCCACCTCTCGGTTCGAGCTTCCGGTGCGCATGGAGATGCCGATCCTCCTCTGTCCGCGGTGCCGGGCGCCCGTTGATCGGAGGATTTCGCGCACACCGAAGAACACCAATCGTCCGTTCTACGTGTGCAGCAGCGAGAAAGGGGTAAGAATAGTGGAAATTTCAGTATTTTGTGCATAGTTTGTGCTCAATGTGGTTGATCTCTTTCGTGTGCTTGCAGATAAAATGCTTCTTCATTTGGGTCGATGTTTTGCTCCAGACGCTGATGAATCAGCTGCTAGATGAGCACGAAGAATGGTTGCCCATCTTGCCACAGACGACACGGGTCGCCGCGATAGCTAGTGCAGAAGAGACGCAGGGCGGAGCATGCATTGACAGAGAGGTAGCTTTTGAGCTAAGATGGATGAACCAGAAGATTAGAGAGCTCGAAGATCAATCAAAAATTTGGAATTACATTTGTGCATTTGTAGGTGGTATTGTCATCACACTAGGTTTAATGTTGACATTGTATGGAAAGGCATGAATTTGTGATGAATTTGTAAGCTTCAAATTGTATGAACTTGTAAGCTTGAATTTGCAAGCTTGAAATAAATAAATCTGATCAAAATTCGATAGTGGCAAAGATTTGGCTTTGGGCAGATGAGAAGGGTGTTTAAAAAAACGGTAAAAAATGAAATAACAAAAAAGGGTGCGGCTAGGACTCGAGCCCAAGACCGCTTTGTTTGGTAGCGTGAAGGATTGCTCTGGTAACCAGTGGGGTGGATGGACAGATATTGAAAAGCAAAAGGAAGAAATCTAGCTATAGTTAGTTCTAGTTCGTGACTTGGTTTATGGTGTAAGGACGCATATGTTTGTTCTTTGTGTTTATGCACGCTGCTTAACCAAAAAAAGGGTGCGTCTTTGTTATTTCAAGCATTACGTGTTTGTGATTTAGTTTGGAAAAATAATCAAACAAAAAAAGGTGCATCTTTCTATTTTTGCGAGGGAAAAGGGGTGCATTTATCTGATTTCAAGCATTGCGTGTTTGTGATTTTTTGTTTCATACTTATATGGGTACCCTACTTATATTACATCAAAGTTCATACTTGGATCCATGTTTGTGATTTCATAATTCATACACCCTTGATATATTACATCGAAATCATAGAAAACTAAGATATATGAGATGCAAATATTGGTAGCCAGATCATCACGCAAAATAACTTAGATAAATTCGATACATAAGATGCTTAGTTCCACCATTACACGGAAATAACTTAGATAGATAGATGGGTACCCTAGATAGATAGATAGATGGGTACCCTAGATAGATAAGTTCAGTGACACACGACTTGACACGACTCGACACGGAACCACATAGAAAATGAAAACGTAAAGCTAAAAAAACATGATGAGCTTGACGAGAACACATCTTGGCCGCACCACCTGCCGCAGCACCTGCGCCGCACCACCATCTTCACCAGCGTCTTCACTTGTAGTACGGGAGGCAGTGCATAGGTTTCCCGGAGAAGAAGATGGCGTCGCAATCGGTGAAGACGTTGTAGGTGGTGAAGAAGATTGACTCGCAGCCGCACCAGAAGACCTCACCGAGGAGGGCATACGCGTCAAATCGGTTGGCGAAGGTGACCGTGAGCAGCTTGAGGGAGACGCCTTCACGAGACTCATTGACGTAGTACATGACGGGCGAGCCCGGTGGGAGGTGGGAGAAGCCCTCGTCGAGGAACTCTCGAGTGAGCTCGATCTCGGTCCTCCACCTCGACTTTGCCCACACACGGAGCGTGTTGTCGACGAGGACGTCCGCCGGATAGAGTAGCTCCGGCCTGGTGCGCGGACGGCGGAAGGTCGGTCCCGTGTACTGCATCTTCGGAGAGGCAGAGAGGCTCGCTTGAGTGCATGGCGCTTTGGAGATGGAGAGGAAGAGAGGCTCGCTCGGTTGGTGTGTGGGAGAGGAAGAGATGCCCCTTATAAAGAGGTTGGCTCATAATTCGGGTTCCTAATGATGAATTAACGCGTGTCTAGCCGTCTTCCAAAAATAATTATTGGTTTTGATGCGATCGACGATGGGACGGCCTGAGACGATGGCAAAACTGATGCGGCTGCATCGCTGCGAGAGCTGAGACGATGGCAACGCTGAGACGCTGCGTCGATGCATTAAAAGGCGTCGGCGAGTGCGTGGAAAGGGTTGTTGGCATGGCGCCTGCATGGCGCATGCATCGCAGGCCTAGACACGCGGGACGGCCCAACGGACCAACGGAGATTTCAGCGTTCTTATAGCCCACCGCAGAAAAGAGAAAGGAACCAATCATGTTGAAGAACGAGGGTGTCCACGGATCGGCCCCGAAACTTTCTAGAAGGCTAGATCGGACGGTTGGCATTACCGCAGTGAACGGTCCACAATGCAAAACAGAGCAACCCACGGATCGGTCCGGTTTCCTTCTAGAAGAACAGGGTTAGCTGGTCAAAGTTAGGCTTTGACTAAATTTGAAATGAGCATAAAAAATTCAAAAAAAATCAAAAAAATGGAAAACCTTCTCACATAGACTTCTTATGTCATATACTACCCATTCTAGTTGATAAACATGGTCTACATGCTGTTCAACAAAAAAACCATGTGTCTAATGTGATATCTCGAACACTGGGGTACAAGTTCGAGGGTGAAGACAAGAGGTTTAGGGTTTGGAACATGAAAAGTTTCAAAAACCTCACCAAAGCTTCATTTTGGAGTGAATAACAAGGATCCATGCTTAGTTTTACAATTCCATGTTTCAAACTTGATAAAATGATGGTCAAAGTTAGGTTTGACTAAATTTGAAATGACCATAAAAAATTCAAAAAAAATCAAAAAAATGGAAAACCTTCTCACATAGACTTCTTATGTCATATACTACCCATTCTAGTTGATAAACATGGTCTACATGCTGTTCAACAAAAAAAGCATGTGTCTAATGTGATATCTCAAACACTGGGGTACAAGTTCGAGGGTGAAGACAAGAGGTTTAGGGTTTGGAACATGAAAAGTTTCAAAAACCTCACCAAAGCTTCATTTTGGAGTGAATAACAAGGATCCATGCTTAGTTTTACAATTCCATGTTTCAAACTTGATAAAATGATGGTCAAAGTTAGGTTTGACTAAATTTGAAATGACCATAAAAAATTCAAAAAAATTCAAAAAAATGGAAAACCTTCTCACATAGACTTCTTATGTCATATACTACCCATTCTAGTTGATAAACATGGTCTACATGCTGTTCAACAAAAAAACCATGTGTCTAATGTGATATCTCAAATACTGGGGTACAAGTTCGAGGGTGAAGACAAGAGGTTTAGGGTCTGGAACATGAAAAGTTTCAAAAACCTCACCAAAGCTTCATTTTGGAGTGAATAACAAGGATCCATGCTTAGTTTTACAATTCCATGTTTCAAACTTGATAAAATGATGGTCAAAGTTAGGTTTGACTAAATTTGAAACGACCATAAAAAATTCAAAAAAAAATCAAAAAAATGGAAAAACCTTCTCACATACTCTTCTTACATGGAATAGATGTGTAGTGAACTTATTTGGCCAATTTAGACAAGATCAAAAAAAAACTTGCTTAGAAATGAGGCCATTTACCCTACCTTTGGAGCTCTTTTTTAGCACATTTTGACATGAGTTCCTCAAAACATGTAATCTCATCACTCCAACATCATTCAAACATAGTTCAAACATGTACTATAATCATTCCAACAGCATTCAAACACAAATACAACATTATTCATGAACTTTAGTTGGTTCCCACTCAATCATCTACAAAGAGTTGCGGCTTCTTCTTGGTCCTTGCGCTTCTTGCCACTACTTTGCTCCTTGTGATCCTTGTGCTCATTGCTTCTTTTCTTCTCCTCTTGGTTGTCGGCACCTTAACTACCTCAGAGCTCACTGCCACAACTTTGTTCGAACCTACAACAGAGCTGTACAAAACAAAGGGCGGTAAGATTGTGTCAAGTGATAAATGTACACTAGTATTGGAAAGATTTACATACCAAGTAGAACTCACAACCACAGAAGGTTGGACACCAACATTTGGAGCCTCAATTTTCTCCTCAATTGGATCATCAATTGGATCATCATTTCCATTATCAATTGGATCATCATTTTGATAATTTTGTGGCTCATCAATCGGATCATCAATTTGATCATTTTGTGGCTCATCAACTGGATCATCAATTTGATCATTTTTTGGCTCATCAATTGGATCATCAATTGGATCATCACTTGGATCATCACTTGTAGCCTCCACTGCATCCTCATTTTGATCATCATTTTGCTCATCATTTGAAACATCAAAACACTCTCCGAACGCTGGATCTACTGCGTTATCACAGTACTTAGCGAAATGACCAGACCCACCACACCTTGTGCACTTACGTCTCCTCGGTCCAAGTCCAGCTCCTTCGCTGCGAGGTCTTATTCTACTTTTCCTCGGTCTACCTGCTGCTCTCTTCAGAACTGGAGGGCAAAGCTTAAAACCAGGGTCCACTGGATCCCATTGTTGTTTTCCCTCCAAAGCAGGTAAGGCATGTGCATATGTGGCTTTGAACTTTGCAACAGAGTAGTAATCATGCACATACTGTTGTATGTTACCTGCTTGACCTGACAGAGTAGTGATGAAAAACAAGGCATGAATGCATGGCAACCCAGTTATCTGCCATTGCCTACAACTGCAAGTTCTAGCTTCTAAATCCACTGGATATCTCCACTCCCTCTTCTCTTTATCCAAAAATGATACCTCTGTCGTCGTAGCTGAGCAACAAGTCATGTCCATTTCCAAGCCTCTTGTTTTCTGCTTCAATTCATTCATCACGGAAGGGATTATAATGTGTCCCATGAATTTTGCCTCGGCTATTCCTGCTCGAACAAGAAATTTCTGCACGTATTCTACCCTTATCTTGTCAAGCAAATCCGCCAAATAAAGACCCTTTAGTTTTCGGATCGTTGAGTTGAAAGACTCTGCAAGATTATTATGCACATAGTCAACTTTGCTCACTTCACTGAATTGGCTTCTGGCCCATAACTTGGAGTGGTGTGTTTCCAAATATTCCTTCACTTTGTCATTTTTGTATAACTGCCTCATGTGATAGTTGTGCTTCTTCACACTGCAAGTCAAAGATGCTGGCCATAAATTGTCGGCATACACCTTTCCTTTGAATTTCTTCCCAAAATTTGCAGCAAAGTGACGCATGCATTCCCTATGCTCTACTCCAGGGAACACATTGTCCACGGCTACTTCTAAACCCTTACAAGCATCTGTATGAATTACCAACCCATTGGGATGTGCAATAGCCCGGCGTAGATTCTGCAAAAACCAAGTCCAGCTCTCCTCAGACTCTGCCTCTATCACGCCATAAGCAACTGGAAATACAAAATTGTGTCCATCAACTGCACAAGCTGCTACTAACTGTCCTTTAAACCTCCCTGTGAGAA
This sequence comes from Lolium perenne, assembly GCF_019359855.2. NCBI lineage: Eukaryota > Viridiplantae > Streptophyta > Magnoliopsida > Poales > Poaceae > Lolium > Lolium perenne. Next base: position 66,726,290 of record NC_067244.2, read on the forward strand.
AAGTAGCATCAATAGCCAAATAGGGCCTGCAGCCTTCCAAAAAACCCCGGCGACAAGCCTCAAAGCAGACAAAAACCCTTCTAAAGCACTCTTTGGTCATTGTCATTCCCCTCAACGTTGAAAGTGCATGGAGCCCCCATGTGTGGTTTTGGTAATTAATGACAATCCCCATGGACTAATGTTTGCATTGAGTTATATTTGTAGGAGTTGTCCATAGGCAATTCTTGAACCATATGTTGGCTTCAAGGTTGCAATAAGAAGAAATTGATGAAGGATATCAAGTGTCAAGTATGTCTTGAAGATGAAGATGAAGTGAGCCCTCAAGTTACTTCAAGACATCAACATGATGAAGAATGAAGAAATGAAGTGCAAGTTCAAGATGAGCCATCTCGAAGAGATCCTTTGCTTGAGTCTTGCCATCCATATGGTGATCATGGATATGTGAAGATGCGCCGAAGAAGAAGCTCTCCCATGGTGGATTATGGGGGAGCAATCCACATGGTGGTCATGGTTATGTGAAGATGCGCCGAAGAAGAAGCTCTCCCATGGTGGATTATGGGGGAGCAATCCACAAGACTTCGTCAAGCAAGCACAAGCAAGAAAGGCGTTCCATCTTGTTGAGGTCAAGATCGTCGTCATCGAGCTCAAGTGGAATGCGCAAGTATAAGGTTTGCTCTTGATAGGGTTTGTTTCTCACCGGTCTCATAGTGTAGTTGGAGACCGGTTTATAGTTTAGTTGCCGTACTATCAAGAGGGCTCTCGAGTGAGTAACTCGATCGTATCGTTCGGAGAGAGCTCAAACCTTTGCATCCTTGCATCATCTTTCTTGGTTGATATTTGGACCTTATCCATGTGATGTTTTAGAGCTTGTGCTTATTCTCATGACAAGCTCTAGTTCATCGAAAACGGATTTCGCATAGATCACTTGTTGCGTTTTCGAGTTTGGTTCATCATCTTTCTTGGTTTTATTTGGATCTTATCCATGTGATGTTTTAGAGCTTGTGCTTATTCTCATGACAAGCTCTAGTTCATTGAGAATGGTTTTTCCATGGGCAACTTGTTGCATTTTCAAGATTGGAGGTTTTACCGGTATGTCTTTTTGAGATAGGTCAAACCTTTCATCATTTGTTTCTATCCTCCTTTGCTGGACTATGATGTTTCTATGCATATTGTTGTAGAGCTCGTTGTTGTGATTTCAACGAGCCCAAGATCATCGAAATCGGAGTCCGGATGCAAAAGTTTTGCCCGTTTTAGTTTTGGTGTTTCTGCAGTTTTCTTAGGCCGGATATTTTGGAAATATCCGGGCCGGATTATCCGGGCCGGATATTTCGGAAATATCCGGCCCCCCCGAAATCGTCTAAGGACCGGAAGAAAAGCAGCTCTGGATAGGGGCCGGATTTTTGGCCGGATTTTGTCCAGGTTTTGTCCCCGAGGCCGGATTATCCGGCCCCGGATAATCCGGCCCCAACTTGGGCCGGAATATCCGGCCCTGTTTTTGCCCAAACGGCTCGATTTTCTTGGGGGTATAAATACCCCCTTCTTCCTCCTTGGGCTGTGCTTCTCTCACTCTCTCTCTCCTCCATTGTTGAACTAGAGAAGCTTGCACTATCTCTCAATCCCTCCATGATTCTTGCCCCCATTTGAGGGAAAAGAGAGAGGAGATCTAGATCTACTTTTCTACCAATCAAATCCATCTCTTTGTGAGTGGAATCCTCTAGATCTTGATCTTGGTGTTCTTTGTGAATTCCTTTGTTCTTCCTCTCTTATTCCCCCAATAGCTTTTGTAGCTTTGTTGGAATTTGAGAGAGAAGGACTTGAGCATCTTTGTGGTGTTCTTGCCATTGCATTTGGTGCATCGGTTTGAGTTCTCCACGGTGATTCGTGGAGGTGAAAGCAAGGAAGTTGTTACTCTTGGGTTCTTGGAACCCTAGACGGATTCTAGGCCTTTGTGGCGATTTGTTGGGAGCCTCCAATTAAGTTGTGGATGTGTGCCCCAATCTTTGTGTAAGGCCCGGTTTCCGCCTCGAAGGAAATCCCTTAGTGGAACCGTGACCTAGGCCTTTGTGGCGAGGGTCACCGGAGATTTAGGTGAGGCGCCTTCGTGGCGTTCGGTGTGTGGTGTGAGTACCGCATCTTGGGGTGAGGCCTTTGTGGCGTTGGTGTGCATCGAGCAACCACACCTCAAGGTGAGCCTCTTGTGGCGTTCGGGAGCACTAAGCAACCGCACCTCTCCACCGGAGATTAGCACTCGCAAGAGTGTGAACTCCGGGATAAATCATCGTCTCCCGCGTGCCTCGGTTATCTCTATACCCGAGCTCTTTACTTATGCACTTTACCTTGTGATAGCCATCGTGCTTGAAGTTATATATATCTTGCTATCACATGCTTGCTTGTTTTGCTTAGCATAAGTTGTTGGTGCACATAGGTGAACTCTTGCTTAGAATAAGTTGTTGGTGCACATAGGTGAACCATAGTATATAGGCTTTGGGTTTGACAAAGTAAACGCTAGTTTTATTCCGCATTTGTTAAGCCCATCTCGTAAAAGTTTTAAATCGCCTATTCACCCCCCCCCTCTAGGCGACATCCGTGTCCTTTCAATTGGTATCAGAGCAAGGTCTCTCATTCTTAGGCTTCACCGCCTTGAGAGTAAAGATGTCGGTTAGGGATTAGCGCACAATAACTTGTTTATATTTGATGGCACAAATTATGATCTATGGAAAATTTATGTGCTTAATATTTTGCGGCGCATGTCCCCGGACATGGAGCGATTTCTTGACATGGGTTTTTCTTCTCCTAAGGATCCTCAAAATTTATCTCTTGAGGAGGAGAAAAACTCTTGCCTCGATGCTCTTGCTTCTCATGTGTTTTCCATTGTTGTGAGCAATGTAGTTACTTCTTCAATCATGCCTTTTGGGAGCGCTCATGAATTATGGACAAAGCTTCAAGATAAATATGATGTGTCCAATATCATTGAGGATGATTGTTTTGCTTCCACTTCCGGCCGTGATGAGTTCTCATCTTCATCCACTTCACCAAAGTGTGGTAAGACACAAGGTAATGATATGGTGAGTGGTGATGAAAATTGCAATGTTGATATTGAGCTTACTATTGATGATTCTTCATCTCTATCTCATTGCAATGCTTCATCTTTGGACTTTAACACATCTAGCACTAGAAATGATTTACATGGTTGTGTTGATAGTCCTTGCATATCATGTGTAAGTTGCTTGAATAAATCTCATGATGATATGCTTGATTTGTCTTGTGGCCATGATAAAAATGCTTCTATTTCCTCTAGTTGTTGTGTGGGTAACAATGTAGAGGAAACCAAAGATTCTATTGGTCAAGACAAGATCTTAAAAGGAGCCTCAAGTAACTCCTCATCTTTATCTCACGGTCCTCATATATGCCTTGTGGCCAAGGGTTCCACGGTACCTCCTACCATGGAACCTAATATTTCTCGTGGTGATAAGGATGAGGATGAATATGAAGAAGAGGATTGGGTTGTCTCTCTACGGGATAAAGGTGAGAGTGTATTCAAGGTTATTTGCAAAGATAAAATTGCTAGCACTCACTTCTTTGAAATCTTGACTACCGCTATTGAGAGCCAAAAACTTATTTGGATGCATGAGAACACCATTGATAAAAAGGGTGCTCTTGAACGAGAGTATGCCGATGATGTAGCATCACTAAAGAATGATCTTGAAGAAGAACAAGAGACCGTAGCCTCTCTTGAAGAGCAACTTGAAACCCTTGAAGTGTCTCAAAATGAAATAGTTTCTAAACTCACTAAGGAAAGAGACCATGCTAAAGCTCAAGTAAAATTGCTTAAAAAGGAAAATTCCAAAGTTGGTGTTGGTCATGATAAACTTGTTAAGGATCTAGATGATCTAGACAAGGCCCACAAGGTCTTGGAGAGCGAACACTCTATCCTCACCAAGTCCCATGAGCAACTTCAAGCTTCCTATTTAAAAGAGCATGCTATGTTACCTTCTCTTCTTAATATGTCTTGTGATGATGCTTGTGCTACTAACTCTACTTCTTGTGAAGCATCTATCTTGAAGGAGAATGTTGAGCTAAGGGCTCAACTTGAATTGCTAACTAGCAATTATGGGAAATTGGAAGAAAATCATGGAAAGCTTTCTAGCTCCCATGAGGACCTTCTAGCCTCTCATGATAGGCTAAAGTTAGCTCATGAGGCTATCATATCAAAGGAAACACCTTGTGAGCCTCATGTGGATACTAGCACTACTACTCAAAATGCTATATTGCAATGTGCTAGTCCTTGTAATTCATCCACTCATAGTATCGCTAAATCTTGTGATGAATTATCTTCCTTGCCTTGTTGCTCTAACAATAAAGGTTCTACTTCCTCTAGTACTTGTGTTGTTACTAACCATGTAGAGGAAATCAAAGAGCTCAAGGCCCAAGTCACTTCCTTGAAGAACGACTTGGTAAAGAGTCATGAAGGGAAATGCAAACTTGACAAGATGTTGAGTGTGCAACAATCCCCCAATGACAAAAGTGGACTTGGATTCAACTCCAACAACAAGAACAAGTCCAAGAGCAACAATAAGAAGAAGGGCCAAGTACAAGTCAAAGACCCGGCCAAGATTGTTTGCTTCAAGTGCAAAATTGAAGGGCATCATGTTAGATCTTGCCCTTTGAAGAAGAAGCAAAAGGGAAGCGGCCTCAAGCTCAAACTCACATTCAACCTCAAGTTGAAGAAATGCCACTTCCCAAGAAGAAACAAGTCAATGCTCCCATTGTGGAGAAATCTAGTGAGAAGAAGGAGAAGAAAAGAACTTGCTACATATGCCGTGAGAAGGGCCACATCTCCTCCTTGTGCACTATTGGTACCTCATCCAACTCTATCACCATTAATGATGTTTATTCTCTTCGTAAGGATGAGGGTGGCAATGTGTTTGCCAAATATGTTGGTGCTCAAAGTGGTGTCAAGAAAAGAACCATTTGGGTTGCCAAGCCTATTGTGACTAACCTCTTAGGACCCAACTTAGTTGGGGACCAACAATCCAAAACTTGATCAATAGGTGCTTGTTGGAGGGCATTGGAGATTTGGCTACATCATGAAGAATTAAGGGATCTTCATCATTTATATTATCTCAAGCCAAGTCTTGGTTATCTTGCTTCTATCATATATTCAATGTTCCTCCTTGTGGTAACATGTGCTCAACTCATTTATATTGAAAGTTACTCGCCCCTTTGCATGTGTTAGTTTTTGTTCCTAACATGTGTTTGTATATGTTGTGATTCCTATTTGCTTTTCTTGAGAAATCAAGTCTATGCATGTTGGGTTGCACACCATGTATTTGTGTTTGTGTATGAGCCACTTTGCATCTTGTTGTATCTTATATGGCTCTTATGAGCGATTAATGGACTATCCCATTTTGGGGGAGTGATATTTCTTTGGGAATTTCATGATCCTAACAATGTGTGTACATGAGGAATATCACTTAGAATTGATATTGCAAGATTATCTAGTCTCTATGTGGTATGTCATCTTCATGAGAAATTCAAATTCTAATGTCCATTAATATCTCTAGTTGGATCTTATTTGCCTCTTGTGAAAATAAATTCCTTATCACATTATGGGGGAGTAATAAGCTTTGTGCATATTACAAGCCTAGAAAATGTGACATTTGAGGTTGTGTCACATAGAATTGATACCTTAAATTATCTCTCTCCTATGTGGCATGTTTGCTCAAACAAGCTCCAATTTGCTTAAATGGCTTCATTGCTAATATCTTTGTGGATCTTATTTGTGAAAGTTTTTCTTGGCATGATTTTTCACAACGTGTCCCTCAATACTTTTATGGAAAACCATGTGCTTCAAGTCATACTATTAATTGCTTTGCATGTTGGTATGAATACTATTAATTGCTTTGCATGTTGGTATGAATACTATTAATTGCCTTGCATGTTGGTATGACTAAATGAAGCTATCAAGAAACTATCTTTGCATGATGGTTAACTCTTATCTTTTACCATATGCTTTGTTCGTTGTAAATATGATCTTAGGTATACTTACAAACTACCACCGGGAAATATTTCCTAATACCGCTTGTCCTAGGACAATTGGTAATCAATTATGAGGTAGATATTTATTGATCATATCTACATTGGCTCTTGTATTTATATTGCCTTATTTATTGCCATGAATTTGTTGTGCTTTGACTCCCATGTGTCTTCCTTGCATCTTATGGATCTAAGTTGTCTATTCAAACTTTCTTAGCATTGTTAGAAGATATAGGTAGCGTGATGATCCTAGTTTTGTGCATTTTGTATTCATATAAAAAATCCTAGATAATGCACCAAACTTGGGGGAGCTCTTCTATATTATTAGAATGCTTAACATCTCTTGATCTTTATCAAAAATTTGGTTTTGGGAGACATAAAATTTTCTTTTGGTACTTTGTGCCATCATAAAAAGTGTCGAGGGTTTGGTTTATTTGTTGGAACCTTGCTCTCTTGGGAGTTGGTTATCTCATTCCTTTGTGATTAGGTTTAATTAGCTTCTTATAATGAGATAAGTCTTTGGAGTCAATCTTGTGTTGATTTGATTCTTTGATATAATTTGGACAACCATTGTCTCTTGGTTTATTTGGTGTTTTGTCCAAATTGTATCTTCCTTTGGTTCTTGAAAGTATTGTGCATGCATATTTAATATATGTATATCTTATGGCATGTGTCACTTTCTTTGATCCAATATATAGGGTAAACTCCATCAAATCCTAATTTGACTAAGATGTGCATGAAATTCAATTTCATATCTATATGCACATAGAATTGTGGAGTTTGTCCTATATGTTGTAGTGTGTCTAACTACTTCGGACCCAATTAGTTTGGGGACCATTTTGTACTTACCTTTGTGTTAGGTACAATGGATATGCATTGAATCCTTGTCTCACTCTTGGAAAGAAGTGGTGACTCAATGGTAACGTGAGGCAAGCTAGGATGATCAACGAACACATATCTACTACATCCACACCAATGCTATCTTGGTAACAAGTATCTTCTCATGCATACTTTTCTTGTATCCAACCTTATGGTTGCATCTTGGCATAAATCTCTTGATTTGCAAATGTTGTGCTTCTTGCAAAAGTCTTAATGAAACCTCTTTATTGTGAATGTGAGTAATTTGAGATGAGTGCATTTGTTGGGAAGTATTTTAAATCATGCTCATGATTCATCCATCCCAACTATGCCTATCTAGCAATTTTGTTGCATATCAATTCCTCAAGGCTCTCACATGTGCAATATAGATGAAAGTGCAAATTTAGTTACTTCTTTTGGTATCCCCGTTTATGATACTTGTTGCCTTTCTCAAATGCATCCCAACTATCTTCTATCCCTTGTTGATATTTGTGATGTATTTTAGTTGTTTGTGGTTGAAGTTCATGAATGTACAATAAGATAAAATTGAGCCTTTGGCCATGCTATTAAGCAAAAATTCTTATTGGTATATTGCATGACTTTGTCTTGGATATCATGCTATATTTCTTGTGTATCTATTTTGTGTGTGCATGTTTCTTTGTGGATAAATATCTTTGTGATATTGCTCACTTAGAGAAACTTATTCACATAAGAGATGATACATCTCCATTCGATATCTTATTTATTTGTTGTGTGTTGATTGGTCATGCTAAGCAATATAATTCATTGAAGACTATGATGATGCTTTTTGCTCATTCTTGTAATAGTCTTATAATATGCTTTATCATGCCTTTCACATATCCTCTTGGTTGAGCCTTTTATTATGGTGCCTCTTACTTGTTGTTCAACCATTTGTTTGTTGCAAGTGGTAAGCTTAATTTTCTAACTATGATCTATTGCAAATGTTTGTGTTTTAAATGATATTATGGGAGTGATGATTCCATGTTTGTACACTTTATACTCCAATGCAAATTGTCTAGTTTTGTGCACAAACCTTGGGGAGCTTCCTCATATTATTTAGAGCAATCTTCTTGATCTTATCATAATATCTATCTTTCTTTTGGTATCTTCCTTGTGGTTCATTTGGTTGCTTGCTTCATTTGTTGAAGCTTCTTGACTTTGTTATCTTTTTGCAATCTTTGATCCTATCTATAGTGTGATTCCTTCCGAATATTCGTCATTGGATATGTGCATTTGATTCCACTCAAATTATGAGAAATGCACACGCTATGGAGGAACTCTCACTATATTGGCCTTCTAAATTTTTCACCCATTTCGGCAATTGGTGCCAATGGGGGAGAAGTTTGGAGGGTTTAAGGGAATTTGGTTATGTCTTTGCTTTGTGCTTAAGCATGTGCTTTTATTGCATTGCATCTTGTTGCTTTGCATAGTTGAATATTTAGAGGAAACTCCACTAGGCTTTGAATGCCAATATATGCAATGAAAGTCAAGATCATTCACACATGCATATATTATGGGGGAGTTTGCTCTATATATTCAACTTATTTGTTACTTCAATTCCTTATATAAACCCTCTCAAAGAGATTGTCATCAATTACCAAAATGGGGGAGATTGAAAGTGCATGGAGCCCCCATGTGTGGTTTTGGTAATTAATGACAATCCCCATGGACTAATGTTTGCATTGAGTTATATTTGTAGGAGTTGTCCATAGGCAATTCTTGAACCATATGTTGGCTTCAAGGTTGCAATAAGAAGAAATTGATGAAGGATATCAAGTGTCAAGTATGTCTTGAAGATGAAGATGAAGTGAGCCCTCAAGTTACTTCAAGACATCAACATGATGAAGAATGAAGAAATGAAGTGCAAGTTCAAGATGAGCCATCTCGAAGAGATCCTTTGCTTGAGTCTTGCCATCCATATGGTGATCATGGATATGTGAAGATGCGCCGAAGAAGAAGCTCTCCCATGGTGGATTATGGGGGAGCAATCCACATGGTGGTCATGGTTATGTGAAGATGCGCCGAAGAAGAAGCTCTCCCATGGTGGATTATGGGGAGCAATCCACAAGACTTCGTCAAGCAAGCACAAGCAAGAAAGGCGTTCCATCTTGTTGAGGTCAAGATCGTCGTCATCGAGCTCAAGTGGAATGCGCAAGTATAAGGTTTGCTCTTGATAGGGTTTGTTTCTCACCGGTCTCATAGTGTAGTTGGAGACCGGTTTATAGTTTAGTTGCCGTACTATCAAGAGGGCTCTCGAGTGAGTAACTCGATCGTATCGTTCGGAGAGAGCTCAAACCTTTGCATCCTTGCATCATCTTTCTTGGTTGATATTTGGACCTTATCCATGTGATGTTTTAGAGCTTGTGCTTATTCTCATGACAAGCTCTAGTTCATCGAAACGGATTTCGCATAGATCACTTGTTGCGTTTTCGAGTTTGGTTCATCATCTTTCTTGGTTTTATTTGGATCTTATCCATGTGATGTTTTAGAGCTTGTGCTTATTCTCATGACAAGCTCTAGTTCATTGAGAATGGTTTTTCCATGGGCAACTTGTTGCATTTTCAAGATTGGAGGTTTTACCGGTATGTCTTTTTGAGATAGGTCAAACCTTTCATCATTTGTTTCTATCCTCCTTTGCTGGACTATGATGTTTCTATGCATATTGTTGTAGAGCTGTTGTTGTGATTTCAACGAGCCCAAGATCATCGAAATCGAGTCCGGATGCAAAAGTTTTGCCCGTTTTAGTTTTGGTGTTTCTGCAGCTTTTCTTAGGCCGGATATTTTGGAAATATCCGGGCCGGATTATCCGGGCCGGATATTTCGGAAATATCCGGCCCCCGAAATCGTCTAAGGACCGGAAGAAAAGCAGCTCTGGATAGGGGCCGGATTTTTGGCCGGATTTTGTCCAGGTTTTGTCCCCGAGGCCGGATTATCCGGCCCCGGATAATCCGGCCCCAACTTGGGCCGGAATATCCGGCCCCGTTTTTGCCCAAACGGCTCGATTTTCTTGGGGGTATAAATACCCCCTTCTTCCTCCTTGGGCTGTGCTTCTCTCACTCTCTCTCTCCTCCATTGTTGAACTAGAGAAGCTTGCACTATCTCTCAATCCCTCCATGATTCTTGCCCCCATTTGAGGGAAAAGAGAGAGGAGATCTAGATCTACTTTTCTACCAATCAAATCCATCTCTTTGTGAGTGGAATCCTCTAGATCTTGATCTTGGTGTTCTTTGTGAATTCCTTTGTTCTTCCTCTCTTATTCCCCCAATAGCTTTTGTAGCTTTGTTGGAATTTGAGAGAGAAGGACTTGAGCATCTTTGTGGTGTTCTTGCCATTGCATTTGGTGCATCGGTTTGAGTTCTCCACGGTGATTCGTGGAGGTGAAAGCAAGGAAGTTGTTACTCTTGGGTTCTTGGAACCCTAGACGGATTCTAGGCCTTTGTGGCGATTTGTTGGGAGCCTCCAATTAAGTTGTGGATGTGTGCCCCAATCTTTGTGTAAGGCCCGGTTTCCGCCTCGAAGGAAATCCCTTAGTGGAACCGTGACCTAGGCCTTTGTGGCGAGGGTCACCGGAGATTTAGGTGAGGCGCCTTCGTGGCGTTCGGTGTGTGGTGTGAGTACCGCATCTTGGGGTGAGGCCTTTGTGGCGTTGGTGTGCATCGAGCAACCACACCTCAAGGTGAGCCTCTTGTGGCGTTCGGGAGCACTAAGCAACCGCACCTCTCCACCGGAGATTAGCACTCGCAAGAGTGTGAACTCCGGGATAAATCATCGTCTCCCGCGTGCCTCGGTTATCTCTATACCCGAGCTCTTTACTTATGCACTTTACCTTGTGATAGCCATCGTGCTTGAAGTTATATATATCTTGCTATCACATGCTTGCTTGTTTTGCTTAGCATAAGTTGTTGGTGCACATAGGTGAACTCTTGCTTAGAATAAGTTGTTGGTGCACATAGGTGAACCATAGTATATAGGCTTTGGGTTTGACAAAGTAAACGCTAGTTTTATTCCGCATTTGTTAAGCCCATCTCGTAAAAGTTTTAAATCGCCTATTCACCCCCCCCCCCCCTCTAGGCGACATCCGTGTCCTTTCAAACGTGTACTCCACGGTGTGGTGATCAATATCTACAATACTACCTGGGCTGGTCTTCTCCACTTCACCCTTAAATGAATACAACAGTTTAAAACTTTCCTGCCAATTACCATAAATAGAATCCATAGCATATTGTTTTCCATTGAAAACCCTCATGTATGGTACCTCTATCTTGAACTTTTCTTTGAGCTTCTTCTGCAACTCCTTTGTACCCACTTGATGGTCTTCTGTCACCCACCGTTTTACTTCTTCAGCCACCCATCTTGACTTGGCTCTACTGATTGTTTCCTTCCTCAGGGTTGATTCCAGGCATGTGTGCCTAAAAGGGTTCACTTTGACTTGAACATTCGTGCTATTTCGCATTTTAGACGCGTGCATCCTCCATGGACAATCTTCAGTCGGACAGTGCACTCTGTAACGTACTCTGTCGCTCTTGTCAACTTCAAATGTACGCTCTGCCCTGATGCAGTATGTCACAAGTGCATTTCTACACTCACTCATGGATGCAAAGATGGTACCTTCTTCCATCTGAGAGTTTGCAGGGTCCCATTCAATAGCTGGAAGGTCTTCGTCCTCAACCTCCTCATCATCAATCACAAAAGCCTCATTGTCACACTCATCTCGGTTTTCAGCCCGACATGGCCGTCGTAAATTCTGCACAACATCAGAATATAGCCTCTCTTCATCATCGATGTATTCAGGCTCCACTTCTCTTGGGACCCTACTGCCGGTGCCCATGTTTGACGAGCCACCACGTCGCCGTGCACTAACTGAAGCTCCCTAATCGAACTGTTCTCGGCTAGAGCTGCCATTACGACGACATGAATCTGTCCGAGAAGTTCCAACTGCCGGCACAACCACATCATTTTGCAGCCTCACATGAAATTGCTCTTTCTCCTTATGCTTAGCAAACATGGTAGCGAGCTCTTCATCATTACTAACTTTCACCCAATCAATTCCCCCATCGTAGTATTTGAATTCCACTTCATCATGCATACCCCAAGGATATGGGCCGCAAATTACCTCGCCAAATTGTCTAAAACTCCAATTACAATCCATTGGCAACCGATAATCAAACCCTCCTTGGAATTTCTTTTGATCCTTTGCATCCACAATGAATCGCTCCCTTCTAATGTTCACCAAGAAAGCAAACCGCAATTCCATCCTAATCAACCAAAAACAGAGAGGCAATGAGCACACCAAAAGCAAAATCAAACGCAATGAGCACTCCATGTCAAATCGACTATTGCATTACACAAGAAAGCTCAATAGGAACAAGGCTTACCCCTCGGGAACCCGGGCCGTGGACGCGGCGGGTCTCCGGCCCCACGCCGCCTCGCCAAGGTCGTCGCCACCACTAGCCATTGCGTCGAGCAGGTGGAGGGCGCAGTGGCGGAACGAGCGACTACGTCGCAAGGGGGTGGGGGCAGAGCAGGTGCTCCTGGAGGCGGTGGAGAAGGTGTCCACGCGGGACGGCCGCGCGGCGGCGCAGGTGGTGGCGTCGCAGGTCGTGGTGGCGCAGGTGGTGGCGTCGCAGGTCGTGGCGGCGCAGGTGGTGCCGGCAGGGGCGCGGATGGTGGTGGGTGCAGCAGATCGGTGTGTTGCTGTGTGGCGGGAGCATGGGGTAGTTCGGTCTTCACCTATTTGTCATTGCGCGGTCCTACCTGTAAGATCTGGCCCCACTTTCAGTAACGGCAAGAGACGGAAACGTTTGAAGCCTGGCCGTTTGGCCTCGACAGAGCAGCTGAGCCAGAAGCGGTGGCAAAACTGAGCACCATTCTGCTCTAGTGGCAAAACTGAGTCATGCGCGGGCTGTAGTGGCAAACCAATAATTAACCCAAAAAAGAACGGCCGAGATTTTAAAGAATAACTAAAAAGGTCCACCCGACGTCTATCACGTCTCTCACAAGAAGGAAGAGGAGACGTGCAGAATTAGGATCAGGGTCGTTAGAAAACTGAATATCCCAGCGATACTAGGAGACATACACAATCAGGATTATTTAGAAAAATTAGAATCGACATCCGCATGGATATAAAAAAACGAATTCAACGTGTGCTGACTTTAAATCTTTTCAGGACGATGCAAACAACCCCTGATGCACGGCAGATACCTGATTCGTGAGTAGATGCATCAACTAGCAAAAGTACCCGTGCGTTGCTACGGGACAAATCAATCAATCATCCTCGTTTTGCTCCCTGTTTTTGTTTTCGTTGCACCACTCCACCGACACATAGTCGGTTGGCATTTTATTGCGTAATGTGTACTCCCGCCGATGCATAATAGTCTTTATCTCCTTGATCCTTGATTGGTTTAATAACATCTTAAATTTATTCTGAAAGATGTCCAAGATCGCAGTTAGTTCAATAGAACAAATATGTATTCCCTACATTCTATATTAGTTGCCGTAGATTTAGATGTATTTATATGTTTAGATACACCCAAATCTGTGACAACTAATATGAAATAAAAGGAGTATTTAGTGTCGAGCAATTAAGGAACAAAAAAATTTCTCCCGCAAAAAAAACAAATAATTTGAAAAACTTGATTCTTACAAGTGACAAAAAAAAAAGCGACAACAAATTGATCCAACAACGATTAGGAGATTGCTCGTGTGTGTACCATACTCAGTGCGCAGGTTGCAGTGCACGGGGATGGCTTGATATATGTGCGACAAACTCCAATACTGTCATGAATGTAATGTTAACGTACTCCGTGCATATTTGCCACAAAAAATAAATATTTTACTGATTCATGAAAAAGCCATATCAACTTTCATTTGAAGCTGGCCGAGGCTGTTTGAAAGGAGCTGCTACATGACTTAGCACAGAGTGTATTAGACGCATTAAATCTTACCTGACCTTATCGTCTGTTATTTTCAAATGATTCAGTTGGTCAGGTAACTTCTGAAAACCAATGTTGGTGCCACTGATGCTCTTGTGCCCGGATGGAGCTACGCTTACTGAAACCATCTTTTGCAGAAGCTAACAGACGCATCAATGGAGTAGATAACTTGGTATATCTGTAAATCCCATGAGGAATATCAGTTGCATGGGTTTATAACAAAATTTAGGATGAGCATATAGAAACACGCAAGAGAACTAATTCTCATTTTCTCACACGCGTGAAACACTAATTGTGCCTGACTAACATAGCCAATTTGAGCGACGAAACGTGACCTTGGCATAAGTATTAGTCTGCGTGCAGCATCCATGTTCTTCTGATATTCAGAAACTGAATTGCCTAATTGCAGGTAAACAACGCTGCAAGTGATGCGTACCATTGCGCAGACGAAACACTGTCGCATGAAATCCTTTCCTAATCGGAGTACTTCATCTCTTATGGACCAGTTAGCATATCGTCCATTGATGCAAGTAGCAGCCTCTTTCTCTTAAAAAAAGCAGAAGGGCAGGGACAGATGGGGCGGAACTCACCCGTGACCAGAGAGAGACGTGCCAGCGGGGCAGCGGGGAATCGATCATTGCGGAGCTCGCCAGCGACCATGGACGTGCTGGGGCGGAGCGAACCGAGCAGAGATGGGGCGGGGCGGCGATCAGGGGCAGCAGCCGGGCTGCCGGAGTGGGGCCTGCTGGTGAGCGGTTGCATGAGCAGCAGAGAAGAGGTCCGCGCTGGTCGACGGAGGTCATCGCGTGCGTGCCTGGGTCTACTCTATCTAGTTTCGTGCGTGCGCGGGTCTCTCTCTACGAGGTATAGCTAGCTGATCCGGTTTTTACGTGAGAAGGCCACTCAATCACGGTTTTTTTATGGGGCAAAAGTGGATAGCAAGCACGACGTACCACGGTCGTTTTGGAGTTTAATACGGAGTACGGGAGTAGTAAAGATTATTACGGTAGAGATTGGGCCTACGATTTTTGGGAGACACTGGGCCTAGAGAAAAAAATCTTGGCCCGTTTGTGACACCAGGCAGCCACCTATTGCAATTTAATACGGGAGTAGTAAAGATCATTACGTAGAGATTGGGCCTACGATTTTCGGGAGACACTGGGCCTAGAGAAAAAAATCTTGGCCCGTTTGTGACACCAGGCAGCCACCTATTGTAATTTAATAGTAAAGATATGCCCCATGCCCGACCAGTTGTAGCAACGGAGGAAAAGCGGAGCGGTCACGGCCAGTCCCATGGAGCCGCAAAACTGCAGAAGCGCACACAGCACACGCACCTTCGGTCGCCGGCGAATCCTGAACTGCCCACACAATCGGCAGGTCAAAGTCGCAACATCAACTCATCCATGAATCATCCATGAATCATCCACGACACCCCGATCTCTCTTTCCGTGTTGCATACAATATCCAACAACTCGCTCAAGTCCAGGTGAAAAACAAAATCAAAGTCTTCTCTAATCTGTCCTACGTCGCCATGGTTCTAAGCAGGGGAGGACTGAGGAGGGAGGAGAGCCGAAGGCCATGATGGCACAGATGATGCATAAAGATCTAGGCCCGGCAGAAATCAGCGCTCGAAACCATCCATGCGGAGATCTTGGTCGTGGTGAAGGAGACTTGGTTGCCATGCTAAACTCCACATGCCGCTGGATATGCTACTGCAGCCTTCTCTCCCCTGAGGGCATCTCCAATCGCGCGATCCAAACCACGCCCGCGCGTCCGGATGGGTCGAGCCGGACAAAAACGCGGCCCAGCGCGGGGACGCACCGCAAAAGCGGACGGCCGCGGCGTCCGGAACGACGCAAACCGGCCCAAATCTGGGCTAGGTTTGCGTGGCCGCGGATGGCACGCGCCGTCCGCTCGCGTACGGGCGCTGGTCGCCTCGTCTCCCTGGGGCCCACCTGTCGGTGACCAGAGAGTCTATTAAATGGGGACTGGAAGGGATCTGGCCCTCCACTCCAGTCCCCACTCCACTCCCCGTAGCGAAACCGCCGCCATGGCCAAGCGACGGTTCGCCAACGACGACGAGGCGAGCAGCAGCCGCCGTCGCCCGCCGGCGCTGCGGGCTGCGGGAAGAAACCGAGGCGGCCTCCACATCGGAGAGGCCGCCCGCGGCGGTGCGGCATTGCCGCAACCGCCGCCTCTCCTGCTCGAGCCGAAGCCCGAGTCCTCGGAGGAGGACCCGGACCTCCGCGCCGCGCTGATGATCTCGGCGGTGGAGGAGGAGGCGCAATGGCCGCACCTCCATGCGGCCATTCGCACCTCCGAGATGGAGGAGGCGGCCCGGCGGGAGGTCGAGGAGGCGGAGGGCTGGGAGCTCTACGCCCAGGCCCGCCAGGCGCGACGGCGGCGGAGGAGGAGGCGGCGCGGCGGGAGGAGGCCAGGCGCCGCGCCGACGAGGAGCGCCGCCAGAGCAGCGGCGGCAGAGCACGAGCGCCGCGCGGAGCAGCGGCGGCGCCAGGAGGCTGTGCGCCGTGCTCAGCGGGGAGAGGGAGCAGCCGCCTCGGGGAGGAAGCGCCGCTCCGTGCGCCGCCGCAGCCTCGGGTGGCTCCGGACCCCCACTCGGCCCGGGAGGAGGCCCTGTGGTCTCCGGGGCCGGAGTCCCCGGCGCGGTCCAGCCACAACAGCGCGTCGCCGCCCGGGGACGTCGTCCACGACGACGACGTCGCCGACGACGCCCACAGGGGCTAGGCGGCGCACCGGCGGCCACCGCGCCGCCGACCAAACCCTAATAGAGGGTTTTTTATATTAGTTTAAATTTAAAAGCCTATATAGGGACTTCTTTTGTTAGTTTTATTTGCCCAAAATAAGGCTATGTACAAATTTGCCCAAAATAGGGCATATGTTCAATGAAATTTCGTTTAAATTCGCATTTTTTTTTTGTTTTCGTGTTTCTCCGGTTATGCGATGCGTCCGCGCGTTGGGCGCAACGCGCGACCCAAACGGACTCACGGACGCGGGCCGCTGTCCGCGTGTCCGCTCGGCCACCCAAACGGCCCAAACCGGACGGCCCAGCGCGTCCGTTTGGATCGCGCGGTTGGAGATGCCCTGAAGTCTCTATTTCTCTGCCCCACAACACCGGCTTCTTTGAATCATGTTTTTCTACGAGGGTTTCCCTTGCGGCAAACCCAGCCAGCACCAATTTCAGAGAAGAATCCGTCCCATCCACAAGGACAATATTCATCAATTCCTAAGCATGCTTGATCTCAACGGGGATGCAGTGCTTGAAAAGAAGTTAGTAGAATCCAACATGTATCATTTTCTGCAGGCCCAGTGTGGCGATCAGATTGCTCCTTATAGCTGTCGTTCATTCATAACAGTGGGCCAGTGGCCATACTAACGCTGAAGATGGCAGCACAGTCTAGCCATCAGAGCAAGGTCGCCAAAGACGTCGCCTAGGAACAGGGCCACACCGAAGGGAAGATTGATCCTTTTAGCTACCTTTCATGCAGCAAATAGGTCGATGCTCAGCAATTCCACAAAGATGCAGGCCTGCAGGTTGTTGGGTTGATCATCTAGCGGATTACACTCCAATGTACTTAAAAATAGTATTATGGGGAGAAGCAGACGACTGAACATATTTTCATTTGAAGGAATACAAGGGCCTCGACTGCCAACTGATATTTCCCCTCTATTCAAGGTACGTGACATGTTATCTCCATTATCATTGCAACTCTAATGTCTTGGTGGCTGACTAAATGTCTTTATTTAAGTACAACTCTGTAGGTTCTGTTCAAGCTAACAATATATTCATTGTCCTAGCTAGATCGGTCTGCAGGTCATACCATCTAACACTGCACGTACCACTTATGAATTAGGATTGAGTTTCGAGTCTGTATTGCCTCTCACTGCTTTGTAGTATAGTAATTGGAACGTAAGACTAAGCAAATAAATAGAGAATGAAAATGGAGGATAGTGGATTCAGGCACGGTACTTAAAACTGGTGATGCTGTGATTTCCTCAAGAAAATAAAGCCACTGCTCCTACTTTTTTTAATACGAAGCAAAGAGACCTTCAATATATTAAGGAGGCATACATGGTTTGTGTGAAATAAAAGGCCATAACAGAGACGAACTAAAAGAAGTACTCCCATGGATAGTTGTAGAGTCATCAGGTTTTTTGTTTTGCACAAGTCATCAGGTTTATTTGGCTCTCTAAACTGTTGATCCATGCTCACTTTCATCATCAGAAAGGTACATTAAGATCACATGTCATTTAGCTCTATAATATATGTTTTTTGAATTACGTATTACATTGTACAAAATAATAAATGCACTTCACTTTGTACCCTTTACTTTTTGTTGTTGTTTTCTGCAGAGGAATCATCGAGCCACATAATGGTTTTGGTGTTTCACAACATCACCCTGTTAGCATTTCATTCAGCAACATGCCTGATTATTTTGCGGGTGATATAAAAATGTTTTCTGGAAGTTGATTTCTACTTGCAATGGGTATTTTTGACATAATTCACTTCATTTACGATTCTTACTTTATATAATCTCGACGACTGTATATGCTTTTTGCTAACAGAACTAACCTATCATGCAAATATCAGCACTACGACATTTGTTGTTAATGTATATATTGGCCATGTAATACTATAAACATAAAACAGCGCAATGTGATTTTTTTGCATCATTTCTTTTGACTATAATATTTTACATGTACTTATGCTAATAAAAAAATGGAATCTAGGCGCGCAAATGCGCGGGTCACCCCGCTAGTTTTTTCTGAAAGAAGGATGCAATTTTATTAAGCAAGCAAGCTGCCTCATTAAAAACCTTCCAGTCCCCTTAGGTACCCTGGTAAGGAAAAGAGTGCGTCCAAGAACTTGCCGCTAAGAGTTCAAAGATTACATCCTACTAGAGAAACCAAGCCTTAGGTAAGATCCGCCACAGGCGGCGGAACAGACCCATACAGGATGCCACTATCCCCACTTTTTCCTAACTTAGCCAGACCGTCAGCTATAGCATTGCAATCACGATGCACCTTCGTCAAAGTGATGAAAGGATAAAGATTCAACATCTCATGTCCTTCTTTATAGTAGCACCAACTGTTTTACCGATTAGTCTTAGTGCTTTGCAAATTCGATATTGCATGTAGACAATCAGATTCAAGTACTCCCGAGATGCACCGCAGGTTAACCAAGTGTTTCAGCTCTTCAATGCAAGCAATGCTTTCGGCGACTTCTGCACTAGGGCACCAGCTAATGTGCTTCCATTCAGACAAGACCGTTGAATTTGTATGATCGCGGATCACAATTCTAATTCCCGCTATCTTCTTCACCGCGTCCCAGCCCGCATCAACGTTGCACTTCAGAGTTCCCGGCGGCGGGGCAGACCAGCGGGCCGTGGCTGTCTTTGGTGCAGTTCGTTCCTGCTCGATAGGGTCTTTTCCTTTATCATCTAAACTTCTTCCTTGAGCAGCTGCATAAGATTCATCATAACTACGTAAGTACGGGATTGAAGTCGATATCGAAGCCTTACCATCACCATGCACCACATTATTTCGGTGATGCCAAACCCGCCACATGAGAAAAATAAGATAGGCTTTCCCAGGGACCGGTGCATCACGTAGCAGCTGCAGAAACCATTCATGGCCATCGCGATTAAACACTTCTTCTGACGGTAGCTCCCAGTGCTGGCGCATACCATCCCTGAGCGCTCGGGCCAGGGTGCATCTCTGTTGGAGATATGCCCAAGAGGCAATAATAAAAGTGGTTATTATATATCTTTGTGTTTATGATAAATGTTTATATACCATGCTATAATTGTATTAACCGAAACATTGATACATGTGTGTTATGTAAACAACAATGAGTCCCTAGTAAGCCTCTTGTATAACTAGCTTGTTGATTAATAGATGATCGTAGTTTCATGATCATGAACATTGGATGTTATTAATAACAAGGTTATGTCATTATATGAATGATATAATGGACACACCCAATTAAGCGTAGCGTAAGATCACGTCATTAAGTTATTTGCTATAAGCTTTCGATACATAGTTACCTAGTCCTTTCGACCATGAGATCATGTAAATCACTTATACCGGAAAGGTACTTTAATTACATCAAACGCCACTGCGTAAATGGGTGGTTATAAAGGTGGGATTAAGTATCCGGAAAGTATGAGTTGAGGCATATGGATCAACAGTGGGATTTGTCCATCCCGATGACGGATAGATATACTCTGGGCCCTCTAGGTGGAATGTCGTCTACTAGCTTGCAAGCATATGAATGGTTCATAAGAGACCACATACCATGGCACGAGTAAATAGTACTTGTCAGGAAACGAGGTTGAACAAGGTATAGAGATACCGATGATCAAACCTCGGACAAGTAAAATATCGCGTGACAAAGGGAATCGGTATCGTATGTGAATGGTTCATTCGATCACTAAGTTATCGTTGAATATGTGGGAGCCATTATGGATCTCCAGATCCCGCTATTGGTTATTGGTCGGAGAGAGGTCTCAACCATGTCTACATAGTTCGCGAACCGTAGGGTGACACACTTAAGGTTTGATGTCGTATTAGTAGATATTTAATATGGAATGGAGTTCGAAGTTTTGTTCGGAGTCTCGGATGGGATCCAGGACATCACGAGGAGTTTCGAAATGGTCCGGAGAATAAGATTCATATATAGGAAGTCATTTTATAAGTTTGAAAATGATCCGGTGCATTTATGGAAGGTTCTAGAAGGTTCTAGAAAAGTCCGGAAGAAATCACTTTGGAAGGCGGAGTCCCGGAGGGACTCCACCAAGCTTGGCCGGCCAACCCTAGGGGGTGGAGTCCTAGGTGGAGTCCACCAAAGGGGGCCGGCCACCCCCCTCATGGAAAGGTGGGAATCCCACCTCAAGTGGGAATCCCACCTTGGGTAGGTTTCATGTCATATGGAAGGTTTTGGTTTGGGATCTTATTCGAAGACTTGTAGACCAACTCTTGGGGGTTCCACCTATAAAAAGAGGGACAAGGGGAGGGGGCCGGCCACCTCAAGCCATAGCCTTGGCCGCACCCCATAGTGGCCGGCCACCCCCTCTCCCAAACCCTAGCCGCCCCTCCTCCTACACCTCTCCCGCATACGCTCAGCGAAGCTCCGCCGGAGATCTCCATCGACACCGCCACCACGCCGTCGTGCTACCGGGATTCAAGGAGGATCTACTACTTCCGCTGCCCGCTGGAACGGAGAGAAGGACATCGTCTTCATCAACACCGAACGTGTGACCGAGTACGGAGGTGCTGCCCGATTGTGGCACCGTCAAGATCTTCTACGCGCTTTTGAAAGCGGCAAGTGATCATCTTCTGCAACAACGAGATCTAATCTTGTAGGTTTTGGAAATCTTCAAGGGTTAGTCTCGTTCATCCCCTTGTTGCTACCGTCTTCTAGATTGCATCTTGGCTTGGATTGCGTTCTCGCGGTAGGAATTTTTTTTGTTTTCTATGCTACGAATCCCTACAGTGGTATCAGAGCCGTGTCTATGCATAGATGGTTTCACGAGTAGAACACAATTATTTTGTGGGCGTTGATGCTTTGTTGTCTTTAGTTTGAGTACTTTGCATCTTTGTGGCATAGTGGGATGAAGCGGCTCGGGCTAACTTTACATGACCGCGTTCATGAGATTTGCTCCACGCTCGACATGCAACTTGTATTGCATAAGTGGCTTTGCGGGTGTCTGTCTCTCCTACTATAGTGAAGATTCAATTTACTCTTCTATTAACAACACTAGTATCACTGTTGTGGTTCATGTTCGTAGGTAGATTAGATCTTACTCGAAAACCCTAAACCACGTAAAATATGCAAACCAAATTAGAGACGTCTAACTTGTTTTTGCAGGGTTTGGTGATGTGATATGGCCATAATGTGATGATGAATATGTATGAGATGATCATTATTGTATTGTGGCAACCGGCAGGAGCCTTATGGTTGTTTTTAAATTTCATGTTGAGTAGTATTTCAAAGAAGTTGTAATAGTTGCTACATGGGAGAACAATCATGAAGACGGCGCCATTGACCTTGACGCTACGCCGACGATGATGGAGATCATGCCTGTTGATGATGGAGATCATGTCCGTGCTATGGAGATGAAGATCAAAGGCGCAAAGACAAAGGGGCCATATCATATCACATATGAATTGCATGTGATGTTAATCCTTTTTATGCATCTTATTTTGCTTAGATCGCGACGATAGCATTATAAGATGATCCCTCTCACTAAAATATCAAGATAATAAAGTATTCATCCTTAGTAGCACCGTTACTAAGACTTGTCGTTTCGAAGCATCTCGTGATGATCGGGTATGATAGATTCAACAAGTGTATACAACGGGTGCAAGCCAGTTTTGCACACGCGGATACTAAGGTTGCCTTGACGAGACTAGAATGTACAGACATGGTCTCGGAACACGTGATACCGAAAGGTAGAGCATGAATCATATGATTGATATGATGAACACTTTGAGTGTTCGCCATTGAAGTTACATCTTGTCTCGTGATGATCGGACTTGGTGTGGTGGATTTGGTTCGTGTGATCACTAAGACAATTCGAGGGATATTGTTTTGAGTGGGAGTTCACCTAGCTTTTAATTTTGTTAAATTAAAATTTGAACTCAGTTTGTCATAAACATTAGTCTAAACTATTGCAAATATATGTTGTAGATCATGGCGTCCCCAATCAATTTTAACCAGTTCCTAGAGAAAGAAAACCTTAAGAGCAACGGTAGAACCTTCACCGACTGGTTCCGTCATGTGAGGATTTTCCTCGCTGGTGGAAACCTGCAATATGTGCTTGATGCACCGCTAGGTGACCCTCCTGCAGAAACTGAAACCGATGAAGTAAAGAATGTTTACGCGACTCGGAAAACTCGGTACTCTCAAGTTCAGTGTGCCATCCTATGCAGTCTGGAAGCCGATCTTCAAAAATGTTTTGAGCACCACGATCCTCATGAGTTGGTCAATGAGCTGAAAGCTATCTTTGAAACTCATGCGGCCGTGGAATGCTATGAAGCATCAAAACACTTCTTCAGTTGCATGATGGAAGAAGGCAGCTCCGTTAGTGAGCACATGCCCGCCATGACCGGGCATGCGAAGAAACTCAGTGATCTGGGAATAGTGATTCCTAACAGACTGGGGATTAATCGTGTCCTTCAATCACTGCCACCTAGTTACAAGAACTTTGTGATGAACTACAATATGCAGAACATGAACAAAGAGTTACCTGAACTCTTCGCCATGCTAAAATCTGCTGAGATTGAGATTAAGAAAGAGCACCAAGTGTTGATGGTCAACAAGACCACCAGTTTCAAGAAACAGGGCATGTCTAAAGGAAAATTCAAGAAGGGTGGCAAGAAAGCTGCCATGCCTCCTGTGAAACCTAAGACTGGCCCTAAGCCTGATGTTGAGTGCTATTACTGCAAGAAGAAGGGACACAGGAAGCATAATTGCTCCAAATATTTGGCTGACCTGAAGAGCGGCCTTGTCAAGAAGAAGAAAGAAGGTATATCTGATATACATGTGTTGACCACCAAAAGCCACCGGCGAGCAGCGACGGGCAACACGTAGAGCTGGGAGGCTCCCAGGACTGCTGGTGGGCCCTGCTCCCTCGGGCGACGGCCCGCAATGCTCCGGCACGCACGTCCGATGCTTGTGCAAGGGCGTGCCACCTGACCTATACCTGGTCAGGAAGGTGATGGATTGCTTCGACTAGTTTCCTGCATGGCATACACGTAAACATTAAATACGAGCCTCGATCGGCTCTCAGGTTGTCCTGTGAATCGGCTCAGGGAGCCGATCCACCCATGATTCGTATTGGATCTACGATAACATGGTGGTCCTGCTTGATCAATACTAAGTTAAAACGATCTACGACGATCTAGGGTTTTCACCACATAACCGGAACATCCTACACGTACCTGAGCCTGGCAGATACGAAAGATAGTAGAAAACCAGCCCTAGACAAGGCCTAAAAACCAACGTAGCATTGATTCCCGGAGCATCCCATCTAGGACCAGCAAACTACACCTGACGCACTACTGGATCATTCAACCCGTTTGCAAGGCCTAACGATGCAGATTTTAAACTAATCCTTGAAGATCAAGGAGCGATCATAACGGATCGAATCTACTAAGCAACGACTAAGCAGGGTGCTGCCCTTACACCTAAAATAGGTGTAAAGGCAGCTAGATATCTAGGGATAGCATAACTAAGCGAATACATCAAGATAATGTCGATGCTAACCCTAACACATCTATGATAACAACGTTGCTCGCCATCAACAAGGCTTCAGTACGAGCAACACATGAACAACGAATAAACTTGATACTGCCTAGATCACAAGATGCGATCTAGGCAGCATAGCGCTTACCCGGAAGAAACCCTCGAAACAAGGGGTGGCGATGCGCCTAGATTGGTTTGTTGTGAACGTGATGGTCCTTCTTTCTCAATAACCCTAGATACATATTTATAGTCCGTAGACTTTCTAACTTGGGAATAATCCCAACCGTGTACGAGCTAAACTCTATCTCTTAATTCTAACTGACACGTAACCTACTATAATTTACACATACATGGGCAATTTAGCCCAAACTCTTGTACAAGGCCGATTCATGAATATTTTTCCATACATATTCTCTAAACCCATCTTCGTCACGGCCCATCTCCAATGCGGTCAAAATCTGGTGATAACACATGCCCCCCTGGTTTTGGCAATGATAATTCCAAAACCACTCTGCTTTTTCTTCGTCGGGTCATGTCGTGGCAGAACAGAACCGTCGCAGTATCCTTCATCTTGATGCCTTGCCTTCTCAACTTCTCTGCACGATTTGACAGTTTTTTGGCACCACTTCCTCGGAAACCGCTGTGGCATTAAATCTCCACTATATCCCCTTTATTTAACCGCGCCGAACAGTTCGCCCTTTCATCCCCTTGCTCTGTACTAGCCATCGGCAAAAAACCCTCCCCTCTGCAGCCATGTCTTCCTCTTCCTCCTCTTCCGCCTCGTCGAGTCTCTCTTTCCAGTCCTCCTCCTCAAGCGAGCTGATACCAGAACACGACCTGATGGCGCAATACGAGAAGGAGGCTCCCGGGCATTGGGACGATGAAGAGTGGGACTTCACCGTCAGGGTGAACGACGACCTACCCTTGGTCGCCGTCGGGTCAGATGACGACCTATCCCTGACCGACGGGGAGGTGGACCTCCGGTTCCTCGTCGACGGGGAATTGGAGGGGGAGAGCGAGGACGACCTCTACTCCTGGGCCAGCTTCACCTCCTACGACGAGGAGGAGGGAGAGGAGGAGGATGACTCCTCCTCCGACGAGTACCCGCCGGCAAAACGCTTCCGCGCTTGGTCGGAGGACGACGATGATCATGATGAGGAGGAAGAAGCCCCGGCCGGGGGCTACAGCAGCAGCGACGAGGAGCTCGCCGGAAGCAGCGCCGACGGCAGCTACGATGGCGACGACGAGGCCAGCGACGGCCCTTAGAATAGGAACTACTAGTATAGGACTAGTAGTAGTTCTTGAGCAATCGGCTCTTCTTTTGTTCTTCCTTCCTTGAGAAATCGGTTTTTCATTGTAAAAAAACCCCCTTTATTAATGAAGAAGTGTTTCCAATTGATCTTGCCGATAGTCAAAGTCAGTCAACGCTCAAAGAGCCGATGGCATCGCATCGGCCTTTACCATAAAACTCGAGTAAGGCCAAATCAGTTGCCTATTCAAACGGTAACCTGCAACCTTCGTCTGAGAGAGCAAACTCAGATCCCCAAATCGCCGCTCGAACAGATCCAACTCACGGCCACACGAATCTCAGATCTCAACCGCGCCGAATCAACTCCGCAGCGAATCCAATGGCGGAATCATCCAACGCCAACGCTACGGTCTCCGGTCTGAAGGTAATCCTTAACCGCTCCTCGCCATCCGAGTAAGTGTTAGGATTAACAGCAAACACCTGAATTAATGTCCTATTTCGTTATTAATTTTAGGTTTTAGACATTCTGCTGCCGCATCCTTCTCTCCCAAATTCTCTTTGTCTTGGTCCCTGTTCTTCCGAGAGTCCTGCCCATTTAATTTCATGCGGGGCCAATAGAATTCCCTTCGTAAACCAGAATTTAGATCTGACTTCTTGGGCCGACTGCCTACGAGCCTGGCCTAATCCTCCTGAGGGTTGGGTGGCATGGTACAGTAGAGTATCCAAAACTCACCATGCCACATGGGAAACTATAGGATAGCCGATGCTTTGTCATTATCATTGTCTCCCCTTGAGAAGAACGAGAACCTTCTGAAAACCATCGGCTACTTTTGGTCTGATGCACTGAATTGCTTCATGTTCGGCCATGGCCCCATGACACCAACTCTGCTAGACGTGGCCATGATCACAGGTCTAGACATTGCATCCCCAAGCCCTTCTGCTTTTATGCTGCCAAAGGTTCCTTTCACCCTCTCCTCCAAAACAGAGTGTACAAGCTGGGGTGCCTACCTTAGACGTTACATGAAAACAAAAGGCCCCGTGGATGAGAGAAAGAACACACGGCCTTCCTGAACTTCTGGTTGGAACACTTCATATTCTGTGGCCCTTCACTCGCCCCAACCAAGAATTACCTTTCCCTGGCCTATGAACTTGCCAAAGGCACTCAGCTTGGCATCGGCAAACTATTCCTTGGAGAGGTCTATCGATCTCTCCAACTGATGTTTGTCAAACTGTTCTCCCAAAAGACAGTTAAAACAGGAGGCCCCTGGTGGTTTATTCAGCTATGGGCTCAGCTGTACTTCCAAAACCAGATCCCAAACTCTCCACCTTTGGCCACTTGCACCTTCCCAGATGCTAATGGGAAGCAGATCCGATGCACTAGCTACGGCCAAGCTCTATATAGCCTTCCAGGCAGCAAACTGATCCCTAAGGAAGCATCAGAGTGGTTCAGGATTTTCTTCCAAGGCCTGGACAATCCCCTGTTCTTTCCTTACACCGAATCTGGAAATTTTGAAAATCCAGTCTCCTTCAGGCTAGACAGCTTCGCCGATGACCCTAGCACTCGGCACTTATATTCCATTATGATCCGTCCCTGCTTCCTTCCAGTTGGCATGAGCACCTCTAATAGGATCATCAAACCTGGTTATGAGTCTTACCAGCCGGTCGTAGTAGCCCGGCAGTTTGGTCTTGGGCAGGTGTCTCCACACTTCTTCCTTCACCACTTGACAGAAAGTAGAGCCGAGTTGCCTGATGTCCTCACCGGCCAAAGGTGTTACTCCTTCTTTGATGCTCTAGCAATTCCAATCCCTCACAACCTCCATTTCATCTCGTCAACCGATGGCTTTGAGACCTGGTGGTCAATGTGGAAGACCCACGCCTTCAGGAGAGCTCTAGGACCGTTGCTGAAACAACTTGATGCTGAATATGATATCCCTGCAGAACAGGTACCACTACTCACAAATTTCTAGCAGTGGCTCATAATGATTGTTTGTAACCTAGCTCTGTTTCCTTGCAGCAACAAGATGGTCCAGAACCTGTACATGAGGATGGCTCCTCCTTCAAGTTCCTTCCCCCGGCTCCAGTGGTTCTCTTCTGCAAGAGCTCACCACCCTTGAAGAAGGTTGTGATGCAGAGTCAGCCGATTCCGCCAAAATCGGCTCCTAAGAGCACAGCATCTTCT
The DNA here is from genome assembly GCF_019359855.2 of Lolium perenne. Classification (NCBI taxonomy): domain Eukaryota; kingdom Viridiplantae; phylum Streptophyta; class Magnoliopsida; order Poales; family Poaceae; genus Lolium; species Lolium perenne. The sequence continues at coordinate 66,753,832 of NC_067244.2, forward strand.
GGGCCAGCTGCCCCCCCGAGCCTCAATCAAGGCGAGAAAATCAGTAAGGAAAGTAGCTGCCAGGAAGACCTTGAAGTGCCCAAACCCTATTCCCGCTCAAGAAAGTTTGCACGTAAGCTGATCCTAGCCTTGGTTAATTTCATCTATCTTTCCAGGTTTCTGCAACATGCTTGTACTTCTTTCACAGGCCTCTACTGAAGAAAATTCTAGCGAGGAGACACAGTCCAGTCGAGAGAATTCGAGCTCGGGCAACTCTGGGAAAACCACCACGCAGAGCCAGCCAGACTTACCGCCGTCAGCTTCCAAGAAAAGGTCAGCCCCTGAACCTGCTTCCTCCCAAGCTCCAATCACAACAGGGCTACGCACAAAGAGCCGATGCGTCAAGAGGGCTCGCAAAGAACCGCAAGCTTCTTCACCAAGCCAGGAGGTTTCAAATGTAATTATTCCCCCTGGCTCATATTTCATACCAACCCATCGTTACTCGCATCGGCTAACCACTTCCTTTGTAGACTGATGACACCTCTAGTGGGGATGTCGAGGAGGTACTGATGCCATCCGCCACCCTGGATCTAGCAACCTCAAAGAGCGTGGCTGACAAGGTGGCCAACCTAGCCAAGCCCACAGAAAAGCCGATCACCACAACATCGGCTGTCCCTCCGGTCTTAGGAGGGGTACACTCCATTCCCTTGGCTCTACCCTTTTCTTTTGCTGCATACTGACGTTGTTCTTGTTTGTCTGTTAGGGTTATGACCTCTCAAGCTTGCTGACGTTCGACCCTGAGTCCATTGAACCAGCTACTTCCAGGGCCAGTGAAGAGCCAGGACCCAGCACTACCCATGGACAACTCCAGCGCCTCAGGGCTTTGCTCTCCTCTTCAATTGAGACATTGATTGAAAACCCTGAGGAAGTAAAGGGCATTCTTGAAGACATTCAGCCCCATCTTCCGGTGACACTGCAGGTGAAACTCTGGCCAGTTGTGACTCTGTCAGCCTTCAGGTCAAGGGTGAAGTTGGCTCGTTAGAGAATTGACCTTCGCCACACCCAGCTCCCGTTGAAAGCCGATATTGCAGACAAGTGTCAACGGCTTAATGAGAAAAAGGCTGCCTTGGACACCAAAACTGACACTTCTGTCAGCAGTACCGAACTTGAGACCCTGCACAAGGAACTGGAGAACCTTGAAGAGAGGGTCAGGGTAACCAAACAACTTATCCAAGATAAGGAGGCTCTTATTGCCCGCTCCCGAGAGGAAGCAGAAGGCCTCAAAGCTGAACTGAAGACTGATCTGGCCGAAATACGCGCCCTGAACAGCCAGCTGGAGACAGGCAAGGACGAGGATGATGAGGCCGAGATCGCCGAGGTGGATCGTGTCCGTGCTGACGCCTTCCATGCCCTTAGTGTATTCCTTCAGTAGAGCCTGCTGATAACTGCTGATAACTGCTCAATCGAGCTTGTTCCTCTAGAGTCGATGGCTATGCATCGGCTTTTTTATTCTGAAGTCGATGTCTGTGCATCGGCTGTGATTTGTATGTACATTTTTTTTACTGGCCGATTTTTTATGCATCAGCCCCCATATCTCACTGTCCTACTGGCCGATTTTTTATGCATCGGCCCCCATATCTCACTGTCCATGTATGCTCCGTTTAGGTGCCCCCGAGCCGAATCTTTCAAGTAATTGAAGATATCGGCTCTCCAGTCATCTTGTCTGTATGGCTTGATGAACCCGGCGGTCAACATTTTCTCGATCTCTTTCTTGACTTCTTCAAGAATTTCGGCCTTCATCTGACGTGCTCGTTGCTGGAACGGCCGAAATACTTTCTTGAGAGGGAGTCGATGCTCAATTATGCTCCTGTCTAACCCAGGCATCTCTGTGTAATCCCATGCAAAGCAATCTGGGTATTCTTTCAACAGAGCTGTCATCAGGCTCCTCAGATGTGGATCTAATTTCTTGCTGATAAAAGTTGGTCGTGGCTTATCCCCAGGACTAATGTCAACCTCTTCTAGCTCATCAGCTTATGTAAACCCATACCCTAGCTTTCCGTCACCTGCTAGATCGATGCTCAACACAGGCAAAACATATGGCAAGGATAATATGGGCCGATTGCTGGAATCGGCCCCCATTTTGATTGCATTGCTCAATAAAGGTTTACATCTTGTTCGTGCTCTACTATATCTACGTGACATGCTTGAGTTGAGATCATTACTTCTTATTTTTTGGGGCCGATCGCAGGGATCAGCCTTGTCACGTAAGTCCATAGACTTTGCTCTTACTACACTGTCAGGCCGGTGGATAAGACCAGCCTCACCCCGTTTTTTGTCACTTCGATGCGCTCACAGCCGTCCAAACTGACTCCAGAGAGTGGCTCTTGGTCTACCGCGTCCCAAATGTTCATGCCAGCCGTTGAGATTTCGGCTGAGTCATCTGCATGGACGACCTCCACTTCATCTCCATGCCACTGTATCAAGCATTGGTGCATTGTGGATGGAATGCAGCAGTTGGCGTGAATCCAATCCCTCCCTAGCAGGACAGCATAGGTGCTCTTGCTGTCGACGATGAAGAATGACGTGGGGATGGTTTTTCGGCCTACCGTTAGATCCACGCTTAGAACACCTTGCGCTTCTGATGCTTGGCCGTTGAAGTCGCTTAATGTGACGTTGGTTTTGATCAGATCCGCGCTAGAGCGTCCCAGGCGACGTAGCATGGAGTACGGCATTATATTGACTGCCGCTCCCGTGTCAACCAGCATCTTGTTGACAGGCTGCCCGTTGATATAACCTTTCAGGTACAGGGCCTTCAGATGTCTGTAACTCCTTTCTCGCGGCTTTTCAAAGATAACTGGCCGTGGGCCGCAGTCAAGTTGTGCTACAGATGCCTCTTCTGGTCTTGGAGCACAAAACTCCGACGGAAGTATGAACACCATGTTTGTGCCAGCCGATGCCTTATCATCGGCTTTCTTTGGTTTGGGGCGCCATTCTTTCTTCTGTGGACGGCCCTCCTCGTCCAAAGTTTGCTGAATTTTCGCCGCCAGATCGGGCCGCGCCTTCATCAGCGTGTGCAGGTATAACCTCTCGGCTTCCTCCAAGCTACGTAGCCGCTGAACCCTGCGCTTTTGAGAGTGATTGAGTCCATCAGGGCACCACCTTGGCCGGTGGTATCTATCTTCTTCTCCTTCTTCTTCATCTTCTAACTCCTCGAGATCTTCCACTCGAGAGGACTCAACTTGTTTGTTCCGAGATGGGAGAGGTCCTAGACATTTGAACACTGACACGTCTCCTGCATCCTTCTTCTTTGGTCTACATTTTGGGCAGCTTTCGATTGTAGGCAATCGGCTCATTCCTGAATCCCAGCAGTGTTTAAAGAAAGGACAATCCCTGTGTCGGTCCATGTCTTCTTGCTCCCTTGACCTTCCCTTAGCGCGGCGCTCATATCCTTCATCGTCTCCATCATACCGACGATACTTTATGTCGTTGTCATTAGGCCGACGATCTCTTTCGTCAGCCGTGTCATACCGCCGGCGTTGTTCATACTGACGCTCATATTTGTTAAGAAGGTGCTCGGAGAGTGGTCGTTGATACCGCACACTTCTTACTTGTTCCTCGGTGACATACCGTTTGTCACCATATCGGGGCCGGTCGCGTGAACCGGCCTCCTCCTTTTCCTTACCACGAGAACGACTGCTGTCTTCTTTGTCCTTGCCCGGGTGGTATACAGGCCCTGCCATGTTAATACTGAACGAGAAATCTGGCTGACGCCTCGTGGGGTAACTGTACTACACCATGTTGACGGCAGGGAACGGTTGCGTGTCCACTTTCATGGCATACTGGCTGAAAATCAGACGGCCTTGTTCTATTGCCATTTGGATCTGCTGACGCAACACTTTGCAGTCGCTGGTGGTATGGGTGAACGAGTGGTGCCACTTGCAGTATGGCCTTCCATTCATCTCTTGGGCTGTAGGGATTCTATGGCCTTCGGGTAACTTCAGCTGCTTCTCCTTAAGCAAAAGATCGAAAATCTGCTCAGCTTTGCTCACGTCGAAGTCAAACCCTTTTGCAGGACCTTGTGGCTTAACCCATTTGCGGGATACGGGGTTTGCCCCCCCGAGCCCATTCAGCCACGGCCACTTCCTGATCTCCTGCCGAGTCTTCATCCTCTTCTACCTCAACCAGGCTTACCGGGTGTTTGAATTTGTCCTGGTACAATTCTGGGTGGCGCTGTTCATACAATGATAGTTTCTGAACCATATGCGCCAGTGAAGTGTACTCCGCTTGGGAAGCCATGTCCTTGATCGGCGACGCAAGACCTACCACTGCCAGATCAACTGCTTCTTTCTCATTCAAACGAGCCGAATAGCATCGGTTCCTTACAGTCCTGAAGCGCTGAACGTATTCTGACACTGTTTCTCCGCGCCTCTGTCGCACTTGTGCCAGATCGGCAATGCCAGCCTCGGAAGCCTCTGAGTGATATTGTATGTGGAACTGCTCTTCCATCTGCTTCCACGTCCGGATTGAATTTGGTGGCAGCGAGGTGTACCATCCAAAAGCCGATCCTGTGAGGGACTGCGCAAAAAACCTTACGCGTAGCTGGTCTGATGCTGAGATCATGCCCAACTGTGCCAAATATCGGCTCACATGCTCAATTGAGCTAGAGCCTTCTGACCCACTGAACTTTGAGAACTCAGGGAGCCGATACTTGGGCGGCAGTGGTATCAGATCATACTCATTGGGGTACGGCTTGGAATAGCCGATTGCCCTCCTCTTTGGTACCATGCCGAACTGGTCTCTCAAGATTGCACTGATCTGGTCCACTGTAGGAGCTGCAGGGGCTGAATTTTGCTGATCTTTTGCGGTGGCATATTTAGCCAGCCACGCCTGTTTATCGGCGTCTCCTCCAGTAATTCCTCCTGTGGCTCCAGAAATTCCTCTTGTGGCTCCAGAAATTCCTCCTGCTGTAGTCTGGTTCGTGCGCGCCAAGTTGTTGCAGTCTGGCACGTACATGCACGTGTATCCATGCGGGATTTCCTTAGGCGGTTCCAGCATGAACTGGTAATCAGCAGGGTCGCCTCCAATCTTGTAGACGACGAACACCGGTGAACCCGGCGGCTCTGGAGCTGCTAGCGAGAACGGCAGCTGCGGTCTGGTGTAGAGCGGTATCTCTCCTTGGTGAGTCCCTAGTGTAGGTCCTGACGGAGAGTACTGATGCTTCATGATTTCCTGGACCACGCGAAGCGCAACGCGCTCGAAAGCGTTCACCAAGCTCTCAGAATGACGGTGTAGCGAATGAGCTACCATGTAGTTAACTTCCTGGCGTAGAGCTCTGGTGCGTTCTTCTGAAGAAGTAGACAGATCCACTTCATCGAGAGCGCCTTCAGCTGAGAACCCTTTCCACCTAATGCCGTGTGAGCGGGTCCTCTGGAAAGAGCCGATGAGGCCGGCTTCGAAGAGAGCTTTAATCTCGTCATACTTCTTCTTATACTCCTCAGTCAGATCTTCGTACGTGACTGGGTCCTCCGCCATCTCTGATGCAGATGTTGATGCAGTTGATGTAGAAGAAAGTCCCACCGGGCGTGCCAGAATGTGTTGACCACCAAAACCCACCGGCGAGCAGCGACGGGCAACACGTAGAGCCGGGAGGCTCCCAGGACTGCTGGTGGGCTCTGGTCCCTCGGGCGACGGCCCGCAATGCTCCGGCACGCACGTCCGATGCTTGTGCAAGGGCGTGCCACCTGACCTATACCTGGTCAGGAAGGTGATGGATTGCTTCGACTAGTTTCCTGCATGGCATACACGTAAACATTAAATACGAGCCTCGATCGGCTCTTAGGTTGTCCTGTGAATCGGCTCAGGGAGCCGATCCACCCATGATTCGTATTGGATCTACGATAACATGGTGGTCCTGCTTGATCAATACTAAGTTAAAACGATCCACGGCGATCTAGGGTTTTCACCACATAACCGGAACATCCTACACGTAGCTGAGCCTGGCAGATACGAAAGATAGTAGAAAACCAGCCCTAGACAAGGCCTAAAAACCAACGTAGCATTGATTCCCGGAGCATCCCATCTAGGACCAACAAACTACACCTGACGCACTACTGGATCATTCAACCCGTTTGCAAGGCCTAACGATGCAGATTTTAAACTAATCCTTGAAGATCAAGGAGCGATCATAACGGATCGAATCTACTAAGCAACGACTAAGCAGGGTGCTGCCCTTACACCTAAAATAGGTGTAAAGGCAGCTAGATATCTAGGGATAGCATAACTAAGCGAATACTACAAGATAATGTCGATGCTAACCCTAACACATCTATGATAACAACGTTGCTCGCCATCAACAAGGCTTCAGTACGAGCAACGCATGAACAACGAATAAACTTGATACTGCCTAGATCGCAAGATGCGATCTAGGCAGCATAGCGCTTACCCGGAAGAAACACTCGAAACAAGGGGTGGCGATGCGCCTAGATTGGTTTGTTGTGAACGTGATCGTCCTTCTTTCTCAATAACCCTAGATACATATTTATAGTCCGTAGACTTTCTAACTTGGGAATAATCCCAACCGTGTACGAGCTAAACTCTATCTCTTAATTCTAACCGACACGTAACCTACTATAATTTACACATACACGGGCAATTTAGCCCAAACTCTTGTACAAGGCCGATTCATGAATATTTTTCCATACATATTCTCTAAACCCATCTTCGTCACGGCCCATCTCCAATGCGGTCAAAATCTGGTGATAACAACATGTTATAGATGTTTATCTTACTGGTTCTCGTACTAGTACCTGGGTATTTGATACTGGTTCGGTTGCTCATATTTGTAACTCGAAACAGGAACTAAGGAATAAACGAAGACTATTGAAGGATGAAGTGACGATGCGCGTTGGAAATGGATCCAAGGTCAATGTGATCGTTGTCGGCACACTCCCTCTACATCTACCATCGGGATTAGTTTTAAACCTCAATAATTGTTATTTTGTACCCGCGTTGAGCATGAACATTATATCTGGATCTTGTTTAATGCAAGACGGTTAGTCATTCAAGTCTGAGAATAATGGTTGTTCTATTTTTATGAATAATATCTTTTATGGTCAAGCACCTGAGAAGAATGGTTTATTTCTATTAGATCTCGATAGTAGTGATACACATGTTCATAATGTTGATGCTAAGCGAATTAAATTGAATGATAATTCTACTTATATGTGGCACTGTCATCTTGGTCATATTGGAGTGAAACGCATGAAGAAACTCCATACCGATGGATTACTTGAATCACTTGACTTTGAGTCACTTGATAGATGCGAAGCATGTCTAATGGGAAAAATGACTAAGACTCCATTCTCTGGTATTATGGAGCGAGCTACAGACTTATTGGAAATCATACATACCGATGTGTGCGGACCAATGAGTGTAGCCTCGCGCGGTGGTTATCGATATGTTCTAACCTTCACAAATAATCTGAGTAGATATGGGTATATCTATTTCATGAAACATAAATCCGAAACTTTCGAGAAGTTTAAGGAATTCCAAAGTGAAATAGAAAATCAACGTAACAAGAAGATTAAATTTCTACGATCTGATCGCGGAGGTGAATATCTGAGTTATGAGTTTAGCATGCATTTAAAAAATACGGAATACTTTCACAATTGACACCGCCGGGAACACCACAATGAAACGGTGTGTCTAAACGTCGTAATCGAACTCTCTTAGATATGGTTCGTTCTATGATGTCTCTTACTGATTTGTCGTTATCATTTTGGAGTTATGCATTAGAGACAGCTGAATTCACTTTAAATAGGACACCATCTAAATCCTTTGAAACGACACCATATGAATTATGGTTTAATAAGAAACCTAAGCCGTCGTTCCTTAAAGTTTGGGGTTGCGAAGGCTATGTAAAAAAGTTACAACCGGACAAGCTAGAACCCATAGCGGAGAAATGTGTCTTCATAGGATACCCTAAGGAAACTATAGGGTACACTTTCTATCACAGATCCGAAGGCAAAATCATTGTTGCTAAGAACAGAACCTTTCTTGAGAAAGAATTTCTCACTAAAGAAGTGACTGGAAGAAAAGTAGAACTCGGCGAGATTACTGAATCTTCTCTGGTTGATCAGAGTAGCGCAGTACCGAAAGTTGTTCCTGTGCCACCTGCACCGGTAACAGAGGAAGCTAATGATAATAATCATGAAACTTCAAACGAGATAGCTACTGAACCTCGCAGATCGACAAGGGAACGTGCCACTCCTGATTGGTATGATCCTTGTCTAAATGTCATGATTGTGGACAACAATGATGAAGACCGTGCGACGTATGAAGACGCGATGATGAGCCCAGATTCCAACAAATGGCAAGAAGCCATGAAATCCGAAATGGGATCCATGTATGATGACAAAGTGTGGACTTTGGTAGACTTACCTGATAGCCACAAGGCTGTCGAGAATAAATGGATCTTCAAAATAAAAACAGACGCTGATGGTAATATTACTGTCTATAAAGCTCGACTTGTCGCAAAGGGTTTCCGACAAATTCAAGGTGTTGACTACGATGAGACTTTCTCACCTGTAGCGAAGCTAAAGTCTGTGAGGATTTTGTTAGCAATAGCTGCATTTTTCGATTATGAGATTTGGCAGATGGATGTCAAAACGGCGTTCCTTAATGGAGACATTGAGGAAGAGTTGTATATGGTACAACCCAAAGGTTTTGTCGATCCTAAAAATGCTGACAAGGTGTGCAAACTTCAGCGTTCAATTTATGGACTGAAGCAAGCATCCAGAAGTTGGAACCGACGTTTTGATAAGGTGATCAAAGACTTCGAGTTTATACAGTGTCATGGAGAGGCCTGTATTTACAAGAAAGTGAGTGGGAGCTCTGTAGCATTCCTAATATTATATGTAGATGACATATTATTGATTGGGAATGATATAGAACTATTAAGCAGTGTAAAAGGTTATTTGAATAAGAGTTTTTCAATGAAAGACCTTGGTGAAGCATAGTACATTTTAGGCATCAAGATTTATAGAGATAGATCAAGACGCCTAATAGGACTTTCACAAAGTACATATCTGGACAAGATTCTAAAGAAGTTTAGAATGGACGAAAGTAAGAAAGGGTTCTTACCTATGTTACCAGGTAAGGTCTTGAGTAAGACTCAAGGACCGGCTACGGCACAAGAAAGAGAGAGGATGAATCAGATCCCCTATGCCTCGGCGATGGCTCTATCATGTATGCCATGCTATGTACTAGACCGGATATAGCACATGCAGTTAGTTTGACTAGCAGATATCAAAGTGATCCAGGAATGGAACACTGGACAGCGGTCAAGAATATCCTGAAGTACTTGAAAAGAACTAAGGATATGTTTCTTTGTTATGGAGGTGACCAAGAGCTCGTTGTAACCGGTTACACCGATGCAAGTTGGAACACTGATCCTGATTACTCTAAGTCTCCGTCTGGGTACGTGTTTATATTGAATGGTGCTGCAGTAAGCTGGTCAAGCTCGAAGCAGTGCACGGTGGCGAAGTCTTCAACATAATCGGAGTACATAGCGGCTTCAGAGGCTTCATCAGAAGCGGTATGGATGAAGAGGTTCATTGTAGAGCTCGGTGTGGTTCCTAGTGCATTGGACCCACTAGTCATCTATTGTGATAACATGGGTGCCATCGCCAATGCACAAGAGCCAAGGTCACACAAGAGGCTGAAGCATATCAAGCTGCGTTATCATTCGATTCGCGAGTACATCGAAGATGGAGAAGTAAAGATTTGCAAAGTACACACTGATCTGAATGAAGCAGATCCGTTGACTAAAGCTCTCCCTAGGGCAAAGCATGACCAAAACCAGAATGCCATGGGTGTTAGGTACCTTACAATGTAATCTAGATTATTGACTCTAGTGCAAGTGGGAGACTGTTGGAGATATGCCCAAGAGGCAATAATAAAAGTGGTTATTATATATGTTTGTGTTTATGATAAATGTTTATATATGTCGTCGTGGTGAACAGACAGATGCCATAGGATGGCTTAGATTGGGGCCGAATGGACGCAAGAGGATTCGGGGGAGGGTTTGTGATCAGGTGGGAAGAGATTCCGGATGGTTTCCTCAAGAACTTGGCTAAGGCCAGAGGTTGAAGAAGAAAGACACAAGGAAAGACTCCCTCTAGATCACCATGTTCATAGCTTCAACAGGTTACAAGCTCTTTGTTCATATAAACACGCGTACATACATTGTCTGTGCCCGCAAGGAGGGCTGCCCCCTCTCCTTATATAGGGGAGAGGGTGGCTTACAGTGCAAGGAACCCTAATGGCATCTTTGACTGGACAAACTACTTTACAGAGTTACTGTACAAAGCTACTTTAATCATGAGTGACGCCGGAGTCCTCTTTAATCAGGGCTGCTGATGTCCTCCGGCTTCTTTGGACGTCACCTCTCTCTTTGGCGCCAGGGCTCTGAATAAAGTTACTTTGCTTCGCTCATCCTTGTCTTCTTGCTCTGAAGAGAATCTTTGACCAGTCCTGCCGACAGGCACTCCTTTCCGGTATCTTTTATACCGGGTTAAGCATACCCCTTTGGGGATACCGGCTTAGCCTTGCTCTCCCGGATTCCTACTAGGCTTCCGGTAAGAACATTAAACCGGTATCTCGATGGCTCAAACCATCCGGTTTGGCATGCCTTTGGCATACCGGGGGTTATCCCCCCAACATTAGTCCCCGAAGCTGGTATAGCCTGGAGGATTCTATCCTACAGGCCATGCCAGGTTTTCATCTTTTTAAGATACCGGTTTAATCACTCATGCCTTGAGCTTAGTTCCGGCACCTTTACCCTTGTTCCTTTTCTTCTCCTTGCAAGGCTTGTTCCGGCATCTCTTTTTCCGGCACCACGTGTCTTTACTCCTTCCTCGGCGAAGTGGAGAATTTCTCGGGCCCCGCGCCTGACAGACATGCGCACTGTGACTGACGGGCCAGTGGCAGTTGTCATATCGTTTCGACTCCCGCGCGCTCATTTAATGCATCGCAGCGGATCCCACTACCTCTTCGGGATCCCGTGTGCGCCTCCGTGTGGCCTCCGTTCTCGCGCGTGTATCCCTCCGCCACGTGGCGGCCCAAGGCGCGAACCGTCGCGGGCCGCGAGGCGAACCGCCGCGGCCCAGCGGTTCCACGCCCACTCTCCTTCTTCTTTATATACTCAACTGCCCGTTCCTCTTCTTCTTCTTCGCATTCTCCTCCTTCGCGCACAGAGCTCCACGCCTCTGCGCCTCCGCCGCTCTCCGTCCGCCGTCGCCCGTTCAAGCTCCGGCGCCCGGCGAACTCACGCCGCGCCTCCGCCGGACTTTGCTGCGCGGAGATCTTCGGCAGCAACTTCTTCGCGTCCGCCGCATTTGTGCTTCTTCGCGAGCTTCTCCGCCTCGCCGTCGACGGTGCTCGCCGGCGGCTGCAGACCCGCTTCACCGCCAGCAAACTCCTCCCCCAGCGACCGCGCCGCTCAAGGTTGGTACTAATTTCACTTTACTCGCCGTTTGCTTGCTTTCCAGATCTTGAGCCTTTGGTGTTCTTATTTGCTCCTTTTTCTTTGGTTTTCCTCTTACTCGTAGATCTTCACGCGGGGTTCGAGTCTGGGATTTCTGTTTCTCCACCTACCCTCGCGATGTCCGACGAGGAATCCTCCTCCGCATCCTCTTCTTCCCTTTCTCTTAAGCGCCGTAGACCCTCTCCCGGTGAATCTACGGCCTCAGATCCAATGGAAACCGATTCCGGCAACCAGCAGGAATCCGGTAACCCCCAAGAGTCCGGCGGCAACCTAGAATCCGGTAGCTTTAGCCAAGCTTCCGGTAGCCAAGAGGCCAGCAGCTCTGGCCAAGCCTCTAGCAGCTCCAGCCAATCTTCCGGCGAGGAGCCTTCCCCACCCACTCGCGGAGCCTGGATGGGCTCCAACGTTACTGAGTTCGAGATTGATTGGCTGTACCGGTCTCGAAGGATTCCGGAAGGAGTTTCCTGTCGGATTCCGGATGACGAGATCGAACCGGATCCGGAAGACGACGAGTTTGTTGTTTTTCTTGCTCACTTTGAGCGTGGCTTCGGCCTTCCTGCCTCTACTTTTTTCCGGGAGTTCTTAGATTTCTACGAACTCCAACCTCATCACCTTCCTGGCAACGCCATTTTCTATCTCTCTTGTTATGCCACCTTCATGGAGGCTTACATCGGCATTCGTCCCACTCGTGAGACGTTTGCCCGTTTCTTCAACTTGCGGATCAACTCCGTCCAGGGCAAGGAGATTCCTAGGCCCAAGCCGCCCGTGCAGTGCGGCTCCTGCATCGTCGGCTCCCGCCAAGGGAGCACTTTTCTTAAGTTTTCCGGCCTCGAGTCTTGCCGCACTTGGCAAGGAACTTTCTTCTATGTGAAGAACACCGGCCGCGCCGATCGCATCAATCTTCCTCCATACCAAGAGGGGCCCCCCAGCAGAGCCAACTGGAGCTACAACCCGAAGACAGATCATATCGAAACTAACCGGGTAGTGCGCTTCTTGGCCTCTTTGAAGAAGGAGACCAACATCTGTTCTGACGATGTCATCCGGACTTTCATATCGCGCCGGGTGCTTCCTCTTAAGCGCCGCGCACATAGGATGAGCGAGATGTATGGCCCAGGCGATCCTACCAAGATCACAGGCCGTGCTCTCAGCAAGAAAGATGTTGTTCTCAAGGCTAAGCAGATTTGTCAAACTGCTATGCCTTTTACTTGGGAATGGGGCCTCCTTCCCCTCAGTTCCTCTAACCGTCCGACCCAAGAAGTAAGAGATTACGCACTTGGGGTTGTCTTTGCCGGTAAGTTTCTGCTTTTTCTAACCTTCTTTTTTATCTTGTTTCAGGCCAGGGACCGCTTCCCCTCTATCCAGGCAGAGCCGCGAGGACCTCTCCGGAAGCGTGCCTTTGACTCCTTCGACCCGGATCCCTACATCTTTTGGAAGGATTTGAAGATGGGGAAGACTCCGGCTGCGCGCCTTGGCCGGGACCCGCCGGAGCCCACCGGAAACCCCGAAGAGCTGGTTGTGCTGGAGGTACTTTCTTTTCCGGCTTCCTTTACTTTGCCACTATCGCTTTCTTGCGAATTGCTTCTTAGCCATATCCAACTCACAGATCCACGAGCGCGTGCCGCCCCTGCGCGCCGATGCCGGCCCTGAGTTTGTGGACAAACTCATGGCCCAGGGCCAGAAGAACAAGCAGCTGGCATCTACTGCCGGCTCCAGCCATGCTCCTCCCTCCAAGCGCTTCCGGACGGAGCCCTTGGGGGAGAAAGAAGTGGGCGTGCGCCGCTACGGGCGCAAAGTGATGCCAACCGCTTCCGGGTAATTTTCTTTTCCGGCTCGCCTCCTTTTCGCTAAGTTCTTTTTCCGGTTGCTTTTTCTCAACCATTGGTCTTTTTCTCTTTTTCTCAGCCCCGCTCTCAAGCTTGGCCCAAGGCCATCGGGCTCTGAGGGATCCGCAAGGACCTCAACCCCTCCTCCTCGTTCAAGCCCGGCACCCTCTGGTGCCGGCAACTCCTCTGCCTCCCTTTCGGGGGGCACAACAAATTCGGGGCGTGCGGCCCCTTCACGGTCAGATCACCGCACGGAGGAGGATCTTTCCTTCCCTCCAGAACACCAGGACACCGGCGCCAGCAACATCGGCGCCGGAGAAGAAGAAGCTGCCGGGCGGGCGGAGCCTCCTGCTCCTCCCGTCCTCGAAAAGACAACTTCCGCGCCGGAATCTTCCGCGCCGGAAGGCTCCAAGACGGGCGACGCTCCTAGGGCTCCCCCTTCTCCACGCACTATCCTCATGCCTCCGCCAGAGGCTCCTCGCGCCCAGCCCTCCAAGGCCGCTCCTGGCGCGCCGCCGGCCAAGACCTCCGGGGCCTCTTCTACCGCGCCGCCGCCCAAGCCTTCCAAGCTCATCAAGGGGAAGGCGACGGCCTCCAGCGCCCCTTCGGGCGGCCAGCAGCCCTTGGTGCTGCACGTCTCCAAGGCTGCCAAAAGCGCCAGCATGAAGGCCACCGGCCTCTTCGGCCGCATCACGGAGTTCCAGCGCCGAGGCCGGGACCTGGGGCACCTCCTGCCCTATGCCCAAAAGTGGAACGCCGCGGACATCACTCCGGCGACCCGCGGAATGGGCAAGGACCGGCTGCCGGCACCTGATCCTGTCGGGGATCGGTGTTCTGAGGAGCACCTCATGCGGCTCCGGGCTGCCGTAAAAGAGCTTGACAGCGCGTGGTACGATTCCACGAACAACCTGACGGTATGTTCTACTAACTTCTAATCTTTGCCGGTTTCTTCGTTTCCGGCTCTGTTTTATCTTTTCCTTAGTTTTATGCCGGTTTCTCTCTTGTCTATCTTCCCAGTCCCCGAGTTTTGTGGTGAGAGCGCAGCTCTTAGCGCAAAACTTAACTTAAGATTTTAGCATGAAACCGGCACTGCCAGTCCCCGAGTTTCGGGTTAAACATCTTCTCCTTAACACATAATTTACCTTAGAAACGCGCAAAACCGGCACTGCCCGATCGAGTTTCGGGTTAAGAACTTTGTTCTTAGCGCAAAACTTATCTTAAAAACGCGCAAAACCGGCACTCGCCTCCCGAGTTTCGGGTTAAGAACTTTGTTCTTAGCGCAAAACTTATCTTAAAAACGCGCAAAACCGGCATCGCGATCCCGAGTTTCGGGTTAAGAACTTTGTTCTTAGCGCAAAACTTATCTTAAAAACGCGCAAAACCGGCACTGCCAGTCCCCGAGTTTCGGGTTAAGAACTTTGTTCTTAGCGCAAAACTTAACTTATTTCTTCTTTTTCTTGAACAGGTCACGGCTGACACTCGAAAGGCTCTCTTCGAGGAGCTTTTATGGGAGCACCGGGAGCTCGCTGAGGCACATGACAAGTGCCAGGGTAAGTTTTTGTTCCACCGGCATCTTTGCTACCGGAAACCTTTTTTCCTTGTGACATTGACAATTTCTGTTCAACAGTGATCCCGGAAGCTTCCATCGATGCTCTGAAGGAGCAGCTCGCTGCGGCCCAACGTACTATTTTCTCCTTTCTCCCTTGAACTTGGTTTCTTTTCGTTTTTACTAGTGTAACCTTGTCAACACTCTTTTTTCCGGTTACAGGGGAAAAGGACGAGCTCAACCGGCAGCACCAGGATGAGCTGAACGCCCTCAAGACCAGCTACCAGGATCTCAAGTCTCAGCTGATTCAGCTGGGGCTCGATCACGCCAAGGCCCTCAAAGCCGCTGAAGTGAGCGCAGCGGCCAAGTTGGACGAGGCTCTGGAGGATGCTTCCAATGCCACTGTGGTGTTGCGGGCAGAGCTGGAGGAGATGGCCAAGGCCCGGAAGGGCGCCGAGGAGAAGGCCGCGCGGCTGGAGGAGGAGCGTAAAGAGTGCGATCAGCTGATCCTGCAGACCGATACACTTGCCCTCCGTAAGTTGTTTTCTTTTACATTTTGACTACTGCATACGAGCCTTTTTTCTTTCTACCCCATTCTCTTTCCGTTATCTTTCATTCCGGACTCTTTTCCTTCCGGTCTCTTTTTCTTCCGGACTCTTCTCCTTCCGGTCTCTTTTCTTCCGGACTCTTTTCCTTAAACTTTTTCTTTCTTTGCATAGGCCTCTTTCCGGACTCGCAGAGGTACGCTGTCAAGAAGGTCGATGCGCAACGCAAGGACAAAGGCCAAGCGGATCTTACTGTGCCATGGACGCCGAAGGACCATCTGGTCGCGCTTAACGCGCGGGTGTCCCATATGCGCTGCATAGACCGCAATCTTTCGGACATCCCTGATGTAGCTACCCAGCTATACAGGACTTTGTGGCCTGGCGAGGCGGTGCCGGACACCTTCTCCCTTATCAGCGACCGTCTGAAGGGTGCCGGCAGGAGGATCCGCGAGTGGCAGTGCTCTGCTGCCCGTGCTGGAGCGGACTCCGCCCTCCGCGTCGCCTGCTCCTGGTACCCGGAGCTCAACCTGGACGCACTTACCGGCGTGCGTGAAGAAGCAGAAACGGATCTGGACCCGATCCTCTCCGCCAAGCGGCAGGATCGCGCGTACCGCATCGCTGAGTATGCCGACATGCGCACCTTCATCCCTCCCCCTCCTGGCGTCACGGACTATCTCGACGAGGAGGAGGGTGAAGCCGAAGAAGAGGTCCTGGGCGATGCTGATGCCGGCGCTGCTCCTCCGGAAGCCCCTGCTGCGTGATTATGCTCTTTGAAGTGTTTGCCTGCTATCTGTTCGTTGGCCCTGCTGCCTTAAGACAATATCTGTTAAATTCTGCCCCGGTATGCCGGGGCTTATGATGTAAAACTTAAGTTTGCCTGTGGTTGTGCTACAACATTTCCTGCCGGTAAGTTATACCGGTAGCTAAGTATTTATGAGTTTGCCTTAGCATATTTTGCTTTTGGTTCTGCTTTTATCCTGCACCGCAAAGATTTCTCAATTGCTTCCGCATCCAATTTGATGCATACTTGGTTCTTTTGCCTTGGCTCTGCCTGCCTTCTCTGGGCGTTCTTTGGCGTATGAGCACAAGGTTCTTTCACCAAACAAGCATCTTCTTGAACTTAGAAATAACTTTGAAATTTTGCAAAAAACCGGTTTAACCGGGGTTAGTTAAACTTTTCCGGATTGTTCTTTCCTGCTCTCCCTTCTCGCAGTTCATGTGCTTATCCCCTACCGGTTTATCTTGCTTGCCATGAAGCCGGTTTGCGGACAGCAGCAGAGTCGAAGACTCCGGTAGGATTTAGCACACTACTAAACTGGAAAGAAAAAACGTTCAATAAGCAACCGGTAAACTGAAAAAATAAACAAGTTACATGCAACTTAAGTTGGGGTAGTCCCCGAGATTCATTCGGAGTTCCGGTATCTTTTATTCATAGCATATAAGGTACAAAAAGGAACTTCTTACACCACCACTTCAAGAGTAGAAAGGACGCAACAGAGCTACGTTCCATGGACGCTTGCTCTCCTCTCCGGACCTGTCCGCCTTTCCTTTCTTCCACTCCTGTGCATCGATCAAGTAGTATGCATCATTGTGAAGCACCTTGCTTACAATGAAGGGACCTTCCCATGGTGGTAAGAGCTTATGCCGGCCTTGATCTGTGCACCAGGCGAAGTACAAGATCTCCTTCCCGGAAAACTCTTGGGTTAACCTTCCGGTTATGATAGCGTCTTAGGTTTTGCTGGTAAATGGCTGTCCTTGCCAAAGCCAGCTCTCTTGCTTCTTCCAGCAAGTCGACATCATTTTCTCTGGCCTCTTTGACCTCTTGCTCAGTATAGAGCTGTACTCTTGGTGAATCATGAATGATGTCGGTTGGTATCACTGCTTCTGCTCCATAAACCATGAAGAAAGGAGTGTATCCGGTAGACCGGTTTGGAGTTGTTCTTATACTCCACAGTACTGATGGTAGCTCATCGAGCCAACATCCCGGTGACTTTTCCACCGCGTCAATGAGTCTAGGTTTGATACCGGAAAGCACCAAGGCATTCATTCTTTCTACTTGGCCATTGCCTTGTGGGTGTGCCACTGAGCACAAATCCAATCGGATGTTCTTTTCTTCACAGAACCTTTTGAACTCACCTTGAGCAAAGTTGGTTCCGTTATCAGTGATGATGCTATGCGGGTACCCATACCGCAAAATGACATCTTTCAAGAATTTCACAGCTGTATGCCCATCACACTTTGCGATAGGTTTTACTTCTAGCCACTTGGTGAACTTATCCACCATGACCAAGATGTGAGTCATGCTGCTTCTTGCAGTTTTGAATGGTCCAACCATGTCAAGGCACCAAACAGCGAATGGCCATGTTAGCGGTATTGTCTTTAAACCGGATGCTGGGGTATGGTTTTGCTTGGCGTACCTCTGGCAGCCGTTGCATTTTCTTACCAAATCCTCAGCGTCCTCCAAAGCAGTGGGCCAATAGAACCCATGCCGGAATACCTTTGCTACTAGCGCCCTTGACGAAGCATGATGCCCACATTCTCCTTGGTGAATTTCCTCGAGCATTTCTTTTCCTTCCTCCGGTTCCACACATCTTTGAAGGACACCGGTAACGCTTCTCTTGTACACCTCACCATTGATGAATGTGTAAGCTTTGGACCTTCTTTGTATCCTTCTTGATTCATTTTCGTCAGCCGGCAAGGTGCCGCTGATCAGGAATTCCTTAATAGGTTTAACCCACGACGGTATCTCTCGAACCAAAAACACCGGCGCATCTATCTCCATGCTATCCACCAGCATCATCTCTTCCGGTACAGGTACAGCAGTCCCCGAGCCTACCGGAGCAGTCCCCGAGCTTGCCGGAGCAGTCCCCGGGTTCCCTTCATCGATATCCATGGGTACTACGTGTGACTCCGGTACAAAAATTGATTCTGATTCCGGGCTTGGTTTGATTGATGGCACTCTTAGGTGAGCCAAAGCTATTCCGGGAGGAATTTCTTGCCTAGATGAGCCCAATTTGGATAAAGCATCCGCGGCCTCATTTTCCGCTCGCGGCACATGGTGAAACTCACATCCTTCGAAGAATCCGGCAATCTTTTGCACGTGAAACCGGTATGAGGCCATGTTGGCATCTTTTGCATCCCAATCTCCGGAACACTGTTGTACCACAAGGTCTGAATCTCCATAGCAAATGATCCGGTGTGCACCAATTTCTTTTGCGACCTTAAGCCCATGGATCAAAGCTTCATACTCAGCGACATTGTTCGATGCCCTGAAATGTACTTGCAAAACATACCGGAGGTGGTCTCCTTTTGGTGAAGTAAGCACCACTCCGGCACCTAGACCTTCCTTGAGCTTAGATCCATCAAAGTGCATCTTCCAGTACTCTATCCTTTGATCTGGCGGTTTGTACTGCATCTCCGCCCAATCAACAAGGAAATCAGCCAAAGCCTGTGATTTTATGGCATCTCTTCTTTCATATACCGGCACGTATGGTGATATCTGGATTGCCCATTTTGCAATCCGGCCGCTGGCATCTTTGTTGCACATGATGTCGGAAATTGGTGCTTCACTCACCACCTTCATGGGGTGCTCCTCAAAGTAGTGCTTGAGCTTTGTGGCGGCCATGTACACGCCATAAGTCATTTTCTGGAAGTGAGGGTAGTTTTGTTTTGAGAGGGAGAGCACCTCGCTCAAGTAGTATACCGGCCTCTGGACGGTTTTTTCTTCCTCTTCTCTTTCAACTACAACCACTACACTCACAACCCGGTTTGTTGCTGCTATGTATAACAGCATAGGCTCCCTTTCTAGAGGTGAAGCCAGTATGGGTGCTGTGGCTAGCATCGTTTTTAGCTCCTTAAACGCTGCGTCTGCCTGAGGGGTCCAGACGAACGTGTCAGATTTTTTCATGAGAGCATAGAGTGGCAGAGCTTTTTCTCCCAACCTGCTTACAAACCGGCTCAGCGATGCCAAGCTTCCGGTAAACTTTTGCACATCTTTTAACTCTCGAGGGATAGCCATTCTTTCTATCGCCCGGATCTTTACCGGATTAACCTCTATGCCCCGGCTTGAAACCAGGAAACCGAGCAGCTTGCCGGCAGGGACACCAAAGGTGCATTTTGCCGGATTAAGTTTCATCCGGAACCGCCTTAGGTTATCAAATGTTTGCCGGATGTCATCGATTAAGGTGTTCTTTACCTTAGTTTTTATCACGATGTCGTCCACATAGACTTGCACATTCTTTCCAATTTGATCAAACAAGCATTTTTGCATACAGCGCTGATACGTTGCACCAGCGTTGCGCAAACCAAAAGGCATAGTGACATAGCAATAAGCCCCGTGCGGGGTAATGAACGCAGTTTTTATTTGATCTTCCTTTTTCAAGGGAATTTGGTGGAAACCGGAATAGGCATCCAGGAAGGACAACAACTCACACCCAGCAGTTGAATCAATCACTTGATCGATTCGTGGCAAAGGAAAAGGATCTCTTGGGCAAGCCTTGTTTAGGTTGGTGTAGTCGATGCACATGCGCCACACCTTCGGAGCTTTTGCCTCCAGGTTCTCATCTTTCTTCTTTTCAACCATCACCGGATTGGCCAGCCACTCTGTGTGCGTGACCTCCACAATGAACCCGGCAACAAGTAGTTTGGTTACCTCTTCTCCTATGATCTTTCTTCTATCTTCAGCGAACCGGCGCAGTGGTTGCCGCACCGGCTTGGCATCTTTCCGGACGTTTAGAGAGTGCTCAGCCAGCTCCCTCGGAACACCTACCAAATCATCAGTTGACCAGGCAAAGATATTCCGATTCTCACGGAGGAAGCTGACGAGCGCGCTTTCCTATGCTTGGTCAAGGCCGGCACCGATACGAACGGTGCGCTCTGGGTAAGCCGGATCCAACACGATGTCCTTTGTTTCATTTGTCGGCTTAAATGCCGGTGTGCCCATGTTTTCACTCATTGCCGCTAAGCTCATTTGTGAGGACTGAGCCAGCGCAACAGCTGTCTGCATTCTTTTCTTTTCCTCCACGATCACCAGCGATTCTGCTAGGTTTGATCCGGCAGATGCAGTTTCCAGCGAGATCTTATAGTTTCCCACCACAGTCAGTGGTCCACGAGGTGCCGGCATCTTCATCTTGAGGTAAGCCGTATGAGTGGTGGCCATGAAAGCTGCCAATGCCGGTCTCCCCAGCAATGCATGGTAGGGACTGTCTAGATCCACCACCTCAAACTCCAGATTTTCCACCCGGCAATTGTCACGTCCTCCAAATGCCACGTCCACCCGAACTTTTCCTATCGGGGCACAGGACAAGCCAGGAACGATCCCGTGGAACGTTGTGCGAGTTGGCTGAAGCATGTTTTCTGTTATGCCCAGCGTTTGCATGGTGTGCTTGTACATGATGTTGATGCTACTGCCATTGTCTATCAGCACCTTGCTGAACTTCACTCGAGTTTGCGGCCCTTTCATGATCGGGTCCACAACAAGAGCATATCCACCCGGATTCGGCATGATTTTAGGGTGATCCTTAGATGACCAGGTAATTTCCTGATTGGACCACATCATGTACTTGGGGACTGCCGGCATCACAGCATTGACCTCCATGGAGCGGCGGTGTACACTTTGCCGGTCTGTTGGCTCAGTGACAAAGACAACACAGCACAGATGCGGATCTTCGTAAACATTCCGGCCTAAAGGTGCCGGTGGAGGTGGCTGGTTATCATTTTGCTCCACCCGGTTAACTTGCTGGTACTGCTGCCGGTTTGGCTGCACCGGTAAGGCGTTTGCCCCGGTAAGTGGTGGTGGTGGCGGTAGCTGTTGTTGCTGCTGCGGCATGTCTTGTGGTGGCCGCGCATCTTTTACCGTTCCCTTTTGCATCAGGTACTTGGTCCAGGTACAATCCTTCGTCAGATGGTTTGACGGGTGTGCCGGATTCGGCGTGTGCCACCGGCAAGGTTGATCCATGGCAGCTTCCATGGTGTATTTCGCGGGTTCTTGCCAGTTCTTCTTCTGGACCCAGGGTTTCTTTTCCACCCATTGCTTCTTAGGACCCGCCCATGGCTGCGATCCGGTTTTTTGCCTTTGGCTGTCGCTGGCCTCAAAATTTTCCTGCACAGCAGCAACTTGCTGCGGACCGTACCTTCGATCCGGAAAATCTTCTCTTCTTTTGCTATTCCGGTTGTCCCGGTGTTGTTCGTGGCGCAGCTGTTCCGGCTCCGGCTGCACTGCCGGCTGCGTTGGGTCTCCCAACGCATAGCTATCAGCCACACGTATCATCTCTGCCAACGTTGTCGGCATGTTGCGCTGCAACTTTTGCCACAACGGTGAACCTCTTCTGCATCCACTGCTAAACCAAGCAATGGCTTGTGCCTCGATCACCCCTTCACAGGAGTTCCTTGTAGTGTTCCACCGGGCCAGATAATCCCGGTCTGTTTCGTTCGGACGCTGCACGCACAGAGCAAGTTGCTGCGGCCTGTTTGGCCTCTGATAGGTGCTGCTGAAATTGCTCACAAAGGCCTCCTCAAAGTCCAGCCAGCCATTTATGCTTCCTGCTGGCAAGTTGTTTAGCCAGATTCTTGCCGGTCCAACCAAAAACGATGGTATGATCCTCACGGCCCAACGCCGGTTTCCTCCTCCTGCTACGGTTCCTCCACCGCCTGCAACGTATACCGCGGTCACGTAATCCGCGAGCCAATCTTCCGGCTTTGTGGTGCCATCATATGTCTTTGTGTCACGGGGCAACATAAAGTTGCGAACTGGTGGTTTTTCTTTCATGATCCTTGGGCCAAAGCACTTTGGGCCTGGAGGACCTTCCTCCTCGATCATTTCTGACAAGTACACTCTATCCAGACGGTGCCTCGCATCCCGTTCCGGTAAGTATCTCTCTCCCAAACGTTCTCCCAATGGGTTCCGGTATGCTGCCGGTCTCGTGGAATCGGCTTCATCGTAACATTCCGGTACCGCGGCCCTTGCCTGCCGGTACCTTGGGGGATCTATTTCCTCCTCCTCGTACGCTGCCCTTGCAGCTCGATAGTTTTGCCCGGTCTCATGTCTACCGGCATGATTGTTTCCGGCATAGCCTCTGGCGTAGCCGCGCTCTGCCCCTTGGCTTTTTCTACCGGCATCATGTTGCCCGGCCTGTTGCTTTCCGGCAAGAACCGGGTCGTACACAGTCATCTGCTGTGCATTCACTTCTTTTTCTCTTCTTCTGTCCGGATGGGGGGACGAAGCCTGCCCATGGGACTTGCTACCGGCATTCTTTGTTGAACGCGCGGATTTTGAGGCCACAGCCTTGTTTAGCTTATCAAGTCGCTCAGCATTTTGCTGCTCGATAGTCTCAAGAAGTTCCCGGACACGCTCTTGCTGTTTTACCAGAGCGTCCCCGGAAAGCGAGTCACATAGCGCTACAGCGGCCTTAGCAGCTTTTATAGTTTTATCCGGGCTACTGTACTTAGGCTTTTCCACGATGCTAACAGATGCAGAGGCGCTTTTGCCGGCATGAATCTCTTTGCGCAAATCTTGATCTAGGTTGCGAGCTTTTAGCCGGTTTTCCGGCATCCTAGCAGCATGCGCGCTAACAGAAGCAAAGCCATGGGCAGCGTTATACTCACGTACGGTTAGGTTCAGCTCGCGCTGCGCACGACGATGTCCTTGCCGCTCTCCAGCATCTTCTGGCGCTGCGCCTCCAGCTCCGCCTGAGCCGCTGCCGGATCGATGTTCTGTGCGATGGGGGTGGCGAGGACGTTCATCGCCGCCTGGAGCGGTGTCTCCGGTGGCGCGGATGATGCTCCCGCTGCGCCTGCGCCGCGCTCCAGCGGTGGCTTAGCCGCACGGGTCGAAACCGCGCGACCGGCACCTTCAGCCGCTACCTCCTTTCCTGCACCAGCCACACCGGTCATCATTACCTCGACGCTGCCGGCGACGCGACCAGCACAGAGCCATCTTGGCGGGTCCGGTGCCACCAGCACCGGCGAGAGGCGCTGGAGCACGGGGACGGTGCCGAAGTAGACGCGGTGGCTGCCGAACTCGATGATGCGGCCGTTCTTGGGGAAGACGCCGCCGTTGGCGAAGCAGCCCGCGTTGTCGTTGATGAAGTCCATGGCGTAGATGCTCTGCACCAACGCGGACACCGTACGCTCGCCGGAGATCTCGAGGACGCCCGCCCGAATGTGAACTCCATCAAGCGCCACTTCAGGCCCCACGGTGGGCGCCAACTGTCGTCGTGGTGAACAGACAGATGCCATAGGATGGCTTAGATTGGGGCCGAATGGACGCAAGAGGATTCGGGGGAGGGTTTGTGATCAGGTGGGAAGAGATTCCGGATGGTTTCCTCAAGAACTTGGCTAAGGCCAGAGGTTGAAGAAGAAAGACACAAGGAAAGACTCCCTCTAGATCACCATGTTCATAGCTTCAACAGGTTACAAGCTCTTTGTTCATATAAACACGCGTACATACATTGTATGTGCCCGCAAGGAGGGCTGCCCCCTCTCCTTATATAGGGGAGAGGGTGGCTTACAGTGCAAGGAACCCTAATGGCATCTTTGACTGGACAAACTACTTTACAGAGTTACTGTACAAAGCTACTTTAATCATGAGTGACGCCGGAGTCCTCTTTAATCAGGGCTGCTGATGTCCTCCGGCTTCTTTGGACGTCACCTCTCTCTTTGGCGCCAGGGCTCTGAATAAAGTTACTTTGCTTCGCTCATCCTTGTCTTCTTGCTCTGAAGAGAATCTTTGACCAGTCCTGCCGACAGGCACTCCTTTCCGGTATCTTTTATACCGGGTTCCGGCATACCCCTTTGGGGATACCGGCTTAGCCTTGCTCTCCCGGATTCCTACTAGGCTTCCGGTAAGAACATTAAACCGGTATCTCGATGGCTCAAACCATCCGGTTTGGCATGCCTTTGGCATACCGGGGGTTATCCCCCCAACAATATACCATGCTATAATTGTATTAACCGAAACATTGATACATGTGTGTTATGTAAACAACAATGAGTCCCTAGTAAGCCTCTTGTATAACTAGCTTGATGATTAATAGATGATCATAGTTTCATGATCATGAACATTGGATGTTATTAATAACAAGGTTATGTCATTATATGAATGATGTAATGGACACACCCAATTAAGCGTAGCATAAGATCACGTCATTAAGTTATTTGCTATAAGCTTTCGATACATAGTTACCTAGTCCTTTCGACCATGAGATCATGTAAATCACTTATACCAAAAAGGTACTTTGATTACATCAAGCGCCACTGCGTAAATGGGTGGTTATAAAGGTGGGATTAAGTATCCGGAAAGTATGAGTTGAGGCATATGGATCAACAGTGGGATTTGTCCATCCCGATGACGGATAGATATACTCTGGGCCCTCTCGGTGGAATGTCGTCTAATAGCTTGCAAGCATATGAATGGTTCATAAGAGACCACATACCACGGTACGAGTAAAGAGTACTTGTCAGGAGACGAGGTTGACCAAGGTATAGAGATACCGATGATCAAACCTCGGACAAGTAAAATATCGCGTGACAAAGGGAATCGGTATCGTATGTGAATGGTTCATTCGATCACTAAGTCATCGTTGAATATGTGGGAGCCATTATGGATCTCCAGATCCCGCTATTGGTTATTGGTCGGAGAGAGGTCTCAACCATGTCTACATAGTTCGCGAACCGTAGGGTGACACACTTAAGGTTTGATGTCGTATTAGTAGATATTGAATATGGAATGGAGTTCGAAGTTTTGTTCGGAGTCTCGGATGGGATCCAGGACATCACGAGGAGTTCTGAAATGGTCCGGAGAATAAGATTCATATATAGGAAGTCATTTTATAAGTTTGAAAATGATCCGGTGCATTTGTGGAAGGTTCTAGAAGGTTCTAGAAAAGTCCGTAAGAAATCACTTTGGAAGGCGGAGTCCCGGAGGGACTCCACCAAGCTTGGCCGGCCAACCCTGGGGGGTGGAGTCCTAGGTGGACTCCACCAAAGGGGGCCGGCCACCCCCCTCATGGAAAGGTGGGAATCCCACCTCAAGTGGGAATCCCACCTTGGGTAGGTTTCATGTCATATGGAAGGTTTTGGTTTGGGGTCTTATTCGAAGACTTGTAGACCAACTCTTGGGGATTCCACCTATAAAAAGAGGGACAAGGGGAGGGGGGCCGGCCACCTCAAGCCATAGCCTTGGCCGCACCCCATAGTGGTCGGCCACCCCCTCTCCCAAACCCTAGCCGCCCCTCCTTTTACACCTCTCCCGCATACGCTTAGAGAAGCTCCGCCGGAGATCTCCATCAACACCGCCACCACGCCGTCGTGCTGCCGGGATTCAAGGAGGATCTACTACTTCTGCTGCCCGCTGGAACGGGGAGAAGGACGTCGTCTTCATCAACACCGAACGTGTGACCGAGTACGGAGGTGCTGCCCGATTGTGGCACCGTCAAGATCTTCTACGCGCTTTTGAAAGCGGCAAGTGATCATCTTCTGCAACAACGAGATCTAATATCGTAGGTTTTGGAAATCTTCAAGGGTTAGTCTCTTTCATCCCCTCGTTGCTACCGTCTTATAGATTGCATCTTGGCTTGGATTGCGTTCTCGCGGTTGGAAATTTTTGTTTTCTATGCTACGAATCCCTACAATCTCACCAAAGCATGGTGATGATTTTCCTCCTCTCTGCCACAGATAGAACAAATATGATTAACTCGGTGCACATTTTCCATTACCGCCAGTGTAGATGTGGCCGCCTTCCAAGCGAACACACGCAGCTTCTGTGGCACCCTATCCTTCCAAACATCGTTCCACACCTTGCGATCTCCCAGAGGGGCACTGCTAGATTGACCAGGGCTCATAGCGTTGAGAGCGGGCTGTAAGCCTAGGCGGTAGGCTGAGCATACGGAAAAAACTTTGTTACTCTCCGGCAACTAGGCTACGAAGTCTTCACATTGTCTCGACAGGAGCTTGATGGACAGGATAGCCTCTGAATCAATTTGATTGCAGCATTCCCGGATCACACCTTCATTCCAAATTTTTGTTGTTGGATCAATAAGCTCTGACACCCAGCGACGCCGGGAGTTGCCCTTGCTCCCCATTAGCTTCATTGCTCCAAGTCTAGGAATTCAACTATCCCTGAAGATTCGAACACCTGAACCCGAGCCAATTCTCCAAATCGCACCTTGTTTTAGAAGTTCCAAACCAGGTTCTATACCTTGCCATGTAGAGGATGTATTTTTAATAAAGGCAGTATCCAAAAGATGTGTTGCCGGGTAGTATTTAGCCTCTAACAGACGCGCACAAAGGCTGTTTGGGAACTAGATTAGCCTCCATGCCTGACGTGCTAACAGAGCTTGATTAAATATTCTAAGATCTCTAAAGTCCATACCACCATGAGCCTTCGGCCGAGCCATCTTATCCCAGGCCATCCAGTGCATGCGCTTCTTATTTTCCTCATCTCCCCACTAGAAATTACGGATTATATTCGATAAATCTTCTAATAACCCCACTGAAATTTAAAAACACCCATTGCATAAGTTGCTACAGCTTGCAGCACCGATTTTATTAGAGTCTCTTTAGCCCCAGAAGACATGTGCCGTTCAGACCAATCCGAGGCGTGCTTCTGGAATCTCTCTTTGATAGGTTTAATTTTTTCTTTCTTCATGCGTCCTTCCGGCACCGGCAGGCCAAGATACTTTTCTTCAAAAGTCTCAGTTTCATAATTTAGGATATTTTTAATCTCGGCCTGAACCTCCTAGTTGCATCCAACCCCATACATAATAGAACACTTGTCGAGGCTGGTGTGTTGGCCCGTGCTCCTTTCATAGTGATTCAAAATTAATTAGATAACCATGGCTTGATTCACCGAACCTTCAAAGAATAATAGATACAGCGAACAGCAAGTGGGATATGCCCGGCCCCCGGCGGCAAATCTGCAGCTCCTTTAGTGCACCCAATTCAATCTCCCTTCTAATCAGACAAGATAAACCGTCAGCGACAAAAAGAAACAAGTAGGGCGAAAGTGGATCACCTTGGCGCAGGCCACGTATAGGGGAGAAGGGATCCAACATATGTCCGTTAAAGCAAATTGATTGTCGTACAGAGGTCACACACGCCATGATCCACCGTATCCATTGACTGTGAAAGCCCATCTTCGCTAAAATCCTCTCCAAAAACCCTCAGTCCATACTGTCATTGATCCGTGCTTATATAAGTACAATGTGGTAAAGGTACTCCCACAGATCTTACAAGTGAGCCTATACACCTTGGCAGCCAAATGAACATAATAATTTAGACCTTCGTATGGTACAAAAAAAAAAGGAATATGCAAGGAATTTGAATGTAGGGATGCACCATATTTAACATACTAGATGATACCCCGCACGTTGTTGCGGAACATTAGATTTTAAAACAAAACATACTGAAAGCGCAAAGGGACAGACTAATTAGAATGGAATCATAAGAAGGTACTTTGATTTTTCTTTTTTCCTCTCCCTTGGTTGAACAAAATATACGATGTATAAATAAGTCGGAGATGAACGAACTCAAGGCTTGACTGTGAAAGGCATAACTAACTACTTTTGCAAGAACTCGGTACACCACAGCCTAATGATCAAACTTCATTAATTAAAAAACAGATTACACATGTGGGACGAACCAAAAAGGAAAAACTTCATTACTGACTTAGAAAGCTGCTGGATGCCAATATGCCATAAGCTTGTAATGCGTGTATCAAAAGCTTATCATGCATGTTTTAAAATAGCATGTTCTGACTACACACTATTTTCCATCCAATCTAGCACCACTTTTGTGAACAAACAGTAAGCAACATTCAACAGTTTTAAGTTTGAGAAACACGATACCAGAGATCATCTCACGTAACCATGAATGTATTTTCTATATCCATTTCATAACTGGAATCAATTTAGCAT
Source organism: Lolium perenne (assembly GCF_019359855.2). Classification (NCBI taxonomy): domain Eukaryota; kingdom Viridiplantae; phylum Streptophyta; class Magnoliopsida; order Poales; family Poaceae; genus Lolium; species Lolium perenne. The sequence goes on from NC_067244.2 coordinate 66,782,181, forward strand.
GGTTAAAATGATTTATGAATTAGTGTTGAGGAATACTGCCACAGAGCACAATGCAGGACATACAATATCATATGAAATTAATTAAATTTCCTTGATTGTGCTAAACGCATGCCTAATGTTAATTTTTGTTCATTCACCAATATGAGTTGTGGGCTGTGATGCCCCTATGTACTCCCATCTCTCTTTGGACAACTAAATTATATGCAATTCACGTATAAAATCAAGGATAAAAGAAATGATAGCTAATAAGGGGATTCATACCAACAACTGAACAGATTAAGAATACAAGGTTGTGCAATGGAAGCACAAATCTCTTAATGCAATGAAAGTTTACTTGTATCGTTTATTCTGGAGTTCGTCTACTCTGCAGGCACAAATCATTTTCTTACTTCGATCTTAGAAGCACGGATTAGATGCACATAAGAGCAAATGTGTAAGCTTTAATAACTTTTTAAACATAAGGCATTACACTCAGCTTTAAATTGATAAAGCCACCAACAAAAACCACAACATTACAGCCAACAAGAAGAAACAAGACACGCATCCTGCAAACGCCAAGGTCTTCATATTCCGAAACAAACGCTGATCAAGGTAGAGGAGGGGAAGCGGAGGAGGATGGCGCCACACCAACGGAAGAGAAGGCCTTCATCAGCTTCAAACACGGATGGAAAACAACACGGGTCCATCTCCAAAGAGGCCCCCTACCCTCTCGCCCAGGTTCGAGGGCACCGTACCATCAGGCGATGGAACGGTCACCCTAGAGCTCGAGTTACAACCGATAGCCAGGCTACCGAGGAAGAAGATATTCCGAGCACGCTCCCCATGCGGAAGACCACCATTCCGAAAGTCACTTAGTCACACCCGAAGAACCACACTGCAACCACCTGTTGACAATGGACCAGAGGTTCCAAAGGCAGCGCCTTCAAGAAGGAAGCGGCGCCAAGGCGTTATCAGTGCCCCGTCCGACGAACCAGACTAGCGATTTTCACCTTGAGCCAATGGTGGAGGAGCACTATTCACAATGACTCCTCCAAGGAGGGACTTGGAGCTCGAGAGCGTCAATGTCAATGGCACCGACAACGTCGGGCAGGGCTTTCGCCTGAATAGGGACCACCGTCCCACAGAATACACCAAGATCCGGGAAGGAGCACGAGGAGTCCTGCACCATGAATGCCTCCCGTGTGGACCATCCTGCTGCCCACACCACCGAGACTGCCGACCAACACCCACATGGTGCCACCCACCGCCAGCGCCAATGTGCCTACCATAACTAGTCGCCGCTCGGGAGTCTCAAGATCCAACCTAGCCCGTCTCCCGCTCGGGACCCTCCACTAAACGATAGCCTTCAAGTTTGCAACTAAAGCCTTTGCACAAAGGTTCGGGCACGCATTCACAAGTTAATTGGAGGCTCCCAACAACCGACCATGGAGCTCTTGTAACACGAGCAAGCTCCGAGGGCGACAACTCGGAAATCTAGGGTTTCATAACTTGATTCTTCACGAAACTGGTGGTATAGTCAAATCCCTTTGATGAAAGTGTAGATGTAGGGTTACTCCCTTAATTCCCAAAAGAGCAGCAAGATTAAGTGGCTAGGAAGGTAGAGCTATTTGCTTTGGAATAATGGAAGAGAGATAGAGAGAGTAGAAGTTGCACTCTTCAATTGGAGAACAAGGATACTATTTATACATCATCAAGAAATAGAGTCGTTGATGGTTCAGTTACACCAGAGTCTTCGGCCCCTTCTTTTTGTTGAGCCACCTAGGCTGGAGTCTCCGGCTAGGAACGATAGGAGTCTCCGGCCCCTTCTTTTTGTTGAGCCACCTAGGCTGGAGTCTCTAGGAACGACCGAAGTCTCTGGCTCATGCCCAGGTAGACTTGGAAAATACAAGATCGGAGTCTCCAACGTTAACCAAAAGCCTTCGGACACCCATACCGAGAGCAAGGTAGACGAGCTGATCACTCAAAAATTTGAGGCAACATTCCCTAAGACACGGCACTCTGCAAAAATATTTATTGGCACCCCTCTATAAACAACTGGCACCTGGACTCATTGGGATGCATGCGTGGCAGACAGCGGGATGCGCGGATGAATCGCGCGCTCCTCTCTCCACCGAGGCACCGATCTTGCCGGCAGCTCGCGTGTGCCGCACACCCCGTGACTGCAACAGCTAGTTGGGCCACGACCCAGGATCAGGTAATACATCTTTTCCTTTTTAATTTTTTTCAAATGTTTATTTTCTATTTTATAAAAATCTAATTATTTTTGTAAAGCAAAAATGAACTTACTTTCAAGATGTGAACATTTTTTAGATTGAACATTATCTGAACTTGAACAATTTTTTAAAAAATAATATTTTAAATCTGAACATTTTTAATTTTGAAAAAATTAAAACTGAACATTTTCGAAATTTTAACAGATTTTAAATATGAACATTTTCGAAATTTCAATAAAATTTCAAATATGAATATTTCCAAAATCTGAACATTTTTAAATCTAGATGTTTTCAAATTTTGAAAAAAATTAAAATTTGAAAAACTTCCCTAAACATTTTAAAATGTAGAAAATTTCAAATCTTGAAAACCGGCCAAATAAAGAAAACCGGAATAGAAACCCCCAAAAAAAGAAAAAAGAAATAGAAAACCGGACTGGAAAACCAAACTGATAAAGGTAAAACAGTTAAATGGGCCTGGCCTAAACTCGACCAGGGGATGTGCGGCGCGGAATAGCCGCCGACATGATCGGCATATAGGAATTGCCGATGAATCAACCTATCTCAGTTATTTGTGCGAGGCCACAAGCCCACAAGGACGCAGGCCAAGTGCCAGTCACGGGCCAGTTAGGGTGGAATCGCGGCGCGGGGCTTATTCGTTTATGTCACTACCGTGTAGGCTGCTGGGCTGGAGATGCCAACCACACTGTGCTTTGAATGGGTATGTTTTTTCTTTCCGTTGAGAGTGATCCTACTACTTTGGACTGCATTGCTGGTGAAGAAATCGCCGAGAAACACGAAGCCGAAGCAGAGGGTTGGTTGGTGGTGGGCGGACGGAAGTGCACCGCGTGATTGATTGATTGTGCACGTTCGCTGCATTTTTCTTCTTTTTTCCCGTCGGAGTTGGGACGTGCTCTGGATCTAAGGACATCTCCAGCGGCGCAACGTAAACGGTCGCTCAGCGACCGTTTTCGTCCGCCGTGACCGGAAATGCGTCTGGCACCACTTCCAGCGGGCGATGCAAAGTGACTCGGCTGTCCGCGGAGATGCAAACCTGGCTCAAATATGCGCCTGGATGCGCCTCTTGCGGACGCTCGGCGGGCGCGGAAAGTGTCCGCTCGCGTCTGGCGGACGTTTCGTCGGGCCCGCCTGGCAGTGACGTAGCGTCGATGCGTCTTCTCCGCCAGTTCTGACAGCGAGACGTCGCTTCGGCAGTCTGCGGCCGCGTAAATGGCGATGCCCCGCGTGGCGCGCGGTCGTCGCCTACCTCTACGCACATAGTAATGGCGTTGCCACGCGTGGCGCGGCCGTCGCCCTGCCTCCGACCTATATATACAGGGGCGCGAGCATCTCATCTCCTCCCCACTAAAACCCTAGCCACCGCTGCCGTAGCGTCGCTTCCTCTCAGCCTCCAGCAGATCCACCATGAGCAGCGCCGGACGCGGCCAGGCTGCCGCGCCTCCACCTTCACCTCCCACTCCACCCCCTCCGGCTTCGAGCTCCTCCGAGGAGTTCGACTCCGAAGACTGCACCGACCTCCTCACCCGGTCAGGGACGCCGCGGCCCTGGCACTCGCGGCGCAGGAAGCAGAGGAGGAGCTGGCGGGCCACGCGGCGTTGGACGCCGAGCTGGAACAGCGCAGGCTGGCGGCCGCCGCTGCAGCAGAGGACTCCGACTCGGAGATATCTTGGTCCTCCGATGACCCTAATGCGCCGACGCCGGAGGAGAGGGCGGCGGAGCAGACGGCCATCCTCGTGTCTTTCGAGACGCTCAAGGACGATGATACGTCTCCGACGTATCGATAATTTCTTATGTTCCATGCCACATTATTGATGATATCTACATGTTTTATGCATACTTTATGTCATATTTATGCGTTTTCCGGAACTAACCTATTGACGAGATGCCGAAGGGCCGATTCTTGTCATTGTTTTTGGTTTCAGAAATCCTAGTAAGGAAATATTCTCGGAATTGGACGAAATCAACGTCCAGGGTCCTATTTTGCCCGGAAGCATCCAGAACACCTGAGAGTCGTCAGAGGGGGTCCACAGGCCCACCAGACCATAGGCCGGCGCGACCTGGGGGTGGCCCGCGCCCCCCTATGGTGTCGTCGCCTCGTTGACCTTCTGATGCCGCATCTTCGCCTATTTAAGGGTCCTCGACCTAAAACCTCGATACGGAAAAGCCACGGTACGAGAAACCTTCCAGAGCCGCCGCCATCGCGAAGCCAAGATCTGGGGGACATGAGTCTCTGTTCCGGCACGCCGCCGGGACGGGGAAGTGCCCCCGGAAGGCTTCTCCATCGACACCACCGCCATCTTCATCACCGCTGTTGTCTCCCATGAGGAGGGAGTAGTTCTCCATCGAGGCTCGGGGCTGTACCAGTAGCTATGTGGTTAATCTCTCTCCTATGTACTTCAATACAATAATCTCATGAGCAGCCTTACATGATTGAGATTCATATGATGATGCTTGTAATCTAGATGTCGTTATGCTAGTCAAGTGAATTTTACTTATGTGATCTCCGGAGACTCCTTGTCCCACGTGTGTAAAGGTGACAGTGTGTGCACCGTGTGGGTCTCTTAGGCTATATTTCACAGAATACTTATTCACTATTATGAATGGCATAGTGAAGTGCTTATTTATATCTCTTTATGATTGCAATGTGTTTTGTATCACAATTTATCCATGTGCTACTCTAGTGATGTTATTAAAGTAGTTTATTCCTCCTGCACGGTGTAATGGTGACAGTGTGTGCATCCGTGTTAGTACTTGGCGTAGGCTATGATTATGATCTCTTGTAGATTATGAAGTTAACTATTGCTATGATGGTATTGATGTGATCTATTCCTCCTACATAGTGTGAAGGTGACAGTGTGCATGCTATGTTAGTACTTGGTTTAGTCGTGTTGATCTTTCATGCACTCTAAGGTTATTTAAATATGAACATTGAATATTGTGGAGCTTGTTAACTCCGGCATTGAGGGTTCGTGTAATCCTACGCAATTAGTGGTGTTCATCATCCAACAAAAGAGTGTAGAGTATGCATTTATCTATTCTGTTATGTGATCAATGTTGAGAGTGTCCACTAGTGAAAGTATGATCCCTAGGCCTTGTTCCTAAATACTGCTATCGCTGCTTGTTTCTTGTTTTATGCGTTACTACCGCGTTACTACTGCTTGTTTACTGTCCTGGGCAAAGCATTTTTCTGGTGCCGTTGCTACTACTTATTTATACCACATGTATTTCACTATCTCTTCGCCGAACTAGTGCACCTATTAGGTGTGTTGGGGACACAAGAGACTTCTTGCTTTGTGGTTGCACGGTTGCATGAGAGGGATATCTTTGACCTCTTCCTCCCTGAGTTCGATAAACCTTGGGTGATCCACTTAAGGGAAAACTTGCTGCTGTTCTACAAACCTCTGCTCTTGGAGGCCCAACACTGTCTACAAGAATAGAAGCACCCGTAGACATCAAGCTATTTTCTGGCGCCGTTGCCGGGGAGGAAAGGTAAAAGGCACTCATACTCCGGTTCCGGTGTAAAGATTTTTCTCGGCGCCATTGTGTTTGTGCTCGAAGCTATTTCCTTTAGATCCTGCAATTGCATCTTTTTGTTTCTTGTTTACACTAGTAAGGCATAATGGAAAACAACAAAAATATGAGAGATCTTTATGAACTTTATCTTGAATTAGGACATGATGTGTTTGAAGAGAGAATTAAAAAACCCATGAAACTTTATATGCATGCTAATGGGAATGTTATTAATATGAATGCTTTGAACACTATTGTTGCTAATGCTATGGAAAATTCTAAGCTTGGGGAAGCTGGCTTTGATGAGCATAATATTTTTAGTCCCCCAAGCATTGAGGAGAAAATTTTCTTTGATGATACTTTGCCTCCTATATATGATGATTATAATGATAGTAGTCTTTTGGTGCCACCTACTATGGAGAGTACATTTTATGATGATTATACTATGCCTCCTACACTTGATGAGAATAATAATGATAGCTACTTTGTAGAATTTGCTCCCACTACAACTACTAAAATTGATTATGCTTATGTTGGGAGTAGTAATAATTTTATGCATGAGACTCATGATAAGAATTCTTTATGTGATAGTTATATTGTTGAGTTTGCTCATGATGCTACTGAAAGTTATTATGAGAGAGGAAAATATGGTTGTAGAAATTTTCATGTTACTAAAACACCTCTCTATGTGCTGAAATTTTTGAAGCTACACTTGTTCTATCTTCCTATGCTTGTTACTTTGCTCTTCATGAACTTGTTTATTTACAAGATTCCTTTTAATAGGAAGCATGTTAGGCTTAAAGTTGTTTTGAATTTGCCTCTTGATGCTCTCTTTTGCTTCAAATACTATTTCTTGCGAGTGCATCATTAAAACTGCTGAGCCCATCTTAATGGCTATAAAGAAAGAACTTCTTGGGAGATAACCCATGTGTTATTTTGCTACAGTACTTTGTTTTATATTTATGTCTTGGAAGTTGTTTACTACTGTAGCAACCTCTCCTTATCTTAGTTTTGTGTTTTGTTGTGCCAAGTAAAGTCGTTGATAGTAAGGTTCATACTAGATTTGGATTACTGCGCAGAAACAGATTTCTTTGCTGTCACGAATCTGGGCAAAATTCTCTGTAGGTAACTCAGAAAATTATGCCAATTTACGTGAGTGATCCGCAGATATGTACGCAACTTTCATTCAATTTGAGCATTTTCATTTGAGCAAGTCTGGTGCCTAAATAAAATTCGTCTTTACGGACTGTTCTGTTTTGACAGATTCTGCTTTTTATTTCGCATTGCTTCTTTTGCTATGTGGGATGGATTTCTTTGTTCCATTAACTTCCAGTAGCTTTGAGCAATGTCCAGAAGTGTTAAGAATGATTGTGTCACCTCTGAACATGTGAATTTTTATTATGCACTAACCCTCTAATGAGTTTGTTTCGAGTTTGGTGTGGAGGAAGTTTTCAAGGATCAAGAGAGGAGGATGATATACTACAATCAAGAAGATTGAAAAGTCTAAGCCTGGGGATGCCCCGGTGGTTCATCCCTGCATATTTCAAGAAGACTCAAGCATCTAAGCTTGGGGATGCCTTGGGCATCCCCTTCTTCATCAACAAATTATCAGGTTCCTTCTCTTGAAACTATATTTTTATTCGGCCACATCTTATGTACTTTGCTTGGAGTGTCTGTGTGCTTTTGTTTTTGTTTTTGTTTGAATAAATGATTGTGTGGGAGAGAGACACGCTCCGCTGGTTCATATGAACACATGTGTTCTTAGCTTTTAATTTTCATGGCGAAGGTTGAAACTGCTTCGTTAATTGTTATATGGTTGGAAACGGAAAATGCTACATGTAGTAATTGGTATGATGTCTTGAATAACTTGATACTTGGCAATTGTTGTGCTCTTGTTTAAGCTCTTGCATCATATACTTTGCACCTATTAGTGAAAAAATACATAGAGCTTGTTAAAATTTGGTTTGCATGAGTGGTTTCTCTAGAGTCTAGATATTTTCTAGTGAGGTGTTTGAACAACAAGGAAGACGATGTATAGTCTTATAATGCTTGTAATATGTCTTTTTATGTAAGTTTTGATGTACTAGTTTATGCTTGTGTTTGCTTCAAACAACCTTGCTAGCCTAAGCCTTGTATCGAGAGGGAATACTTCTCATGCATCCAAAATACTTGAGCCAACCACTATGCCATTTGTGTCCACCATACCTACCTACTACATGGTATTTCTCCGCCATTCCAAAGTAAATTGCTTGAGTGCTACCTTTAAAATTTATGTCCTCTACCTTTGCAATATATAGCTCATGGGACAAATAGCCTAAAAACTATTGTGGTATTGAATATGTACTTATGCACTTTATCTCTTATTAAGTTGCTTGTTGTGCGATAACCATGTTCCTGGGGACGCCATCAACTACTCTTTGTTGAATATCATGTGAGTTGCTATGCATGTCCGTCTTGTCTGAAGTAAGGGAGATTTACCACTAAAATGGTTAGAGCATGCATAATGTTAGAGAAGAACATTGGGCCGCTAACTAAAGCCATGATCCATGGTGGAAGTTTCAGTTTTGGACAACTATCCTCAGTCTCATATGAGAAAATTAATAATTGTTGAATGCTTATGCATTAAAGAGGAGTCCATTATCTGTTGTCTATGTTGTCCCGGTATGGATGTCTAAGTTGAGAATAATCAATAGCGAGAAATCCGATGCGAGCTTTCTCCTTAGACCTTTGTACAGGCGGCATAGAGGTATCCCTTTGTGACACTTGGTTAAAACATGTGCATTGCGATGATAATCCAGGTAATCCAAGCTAATTAGGACAAGGTGCGGGCACTATTAGTATACTATGCATGAGACTTGCAACTTGTAGGATATAATTTACATAACACATATGCTTTATTACTACCGTTGACAAAATTGTTTCTTGTTTTCAAAACCAAAGCTCTAGCACAAATATAGCAATCAATGGTTCCCTCTGCGAAGGGCCTTTCTTTTACTTTTATGTTGAGTCAGTTCACCTATCTCTCTCCACCTCAAGAAGCAAACACTTGTGTGAACTGTGCATTGATTCCTACATACTTGCATATTGCATTTGTTATATTACTCTATGTTGACAATATCCATGAGATATACATGTTATAAGTTGAAAGCAACCGCTGAAACTTCATCTTCCTTTGTGTTGCTTCAATGCTTTTACTATGAATTATTGCTTTATGAGTTAACTCTTATGCAAGACTTATTGATGCTTGTCTTGAAGTACTATTCATGAAAAGTCTTTGCTATATGATTCACTTGTTTACTCATGTCATTTACATTGTTTTGATCGCTGCATTCACTACATATGCTTACAAATAGTATGATCAAGGTTATGATGGCATGTCACTCCAGAAATTATCTTTGTTTATCGTTTACCTGCTCGGGATGAGCAGAAACTAAGCTTGGGGATGCTAATACGTCTCCGACGTATCGATAATTTCTTATGTTCCATGCCACATTATTGATGATATCTACATGTTTTATGCATACTTTATGTCATATTTATGCGTTTTCCGGAACTAACCTATTGACGAGATGCCGAAGGGCCAGTTGTTGTTTTCTGCTGTTTTTGGTTTCAGAAATCCTAGTAAGGAAATATTCTCGGAATTGGACGAAATCAACGCCCAGGGTCCTATTTTGCCCGGAAGCATCCAGAACACCCGAGAGTCGTCAGAGGGGGGCCACAGGCCTACCAGACCATAGGCCGGCGCGGCCTGGGGTGGCCCGCGCCCCCCTATGGTGTCGTCGCCTCGTTGACCTTCTGACGCCGCCTTTTTGCCTATTTAAGGGTCCTCGACCTAAAATCTCGATACGGAAAAGCCACGGTACGAGAAACCTTCCAGAGCCGCCGCCATCGCGAAGCCAAGATCTGGGGGACAGGAGTCTCTGTTCCGGCACGCCGCCGGGACGGGGAAGTGCCCCCGGAAGGCTTCTCCATCGACACCACCGCCATCTTCATCACCGCTGCTGTCTCCCATGAGGAGGGAGTAGTTCTCCATCGAGGCTCGGGGCTGTACCGGTAGCTATGTGGTTAATCTCTCTCCTATGTACTTCAATACAATAATCTCATGAGCTGCCTTACATGATTGAGATCCATATGATGATGCTTGTAATCTAGATGTCGTTATGCTAGTCAAGTGAATTTTACTTATGTGATCTCCGGAGACTCCTTGTCCCACGTGTGTAAAGGTGACAGTGTGTGCACCGTGTGGGTCTCTTAGGCTATATTTCACAGAATACTTATTCACTGTTATGAATGGCATAGTGAAGTGCTTATTTATATCTCTTTATGATTGCAATGTGTTTTGTATCACAATTTATCCATGTGCTACTCTAGTGATGTTATTAAAGTAGTTTATTCCTCCTGCACGGTGTAATGGTGACAGTGTGTGCATCCGTGTTAGTACTTGGCGTAGGCTATGATTATGATCTCTTGTAGATTATGAAGTTAACTATTGCTATGATGGTATTGATGTGATCTATTCCTCCTACATAGTGTGAAGGTGACAGTGTGCATGCTATGTTAGTACTTGGTTTAGTCGTGTTGATCTTTCATGCACTCTAAGGTTATTTAAATATGAACATTGAATATTGTGGAGCTTGTTAACTCCGGCATTGAGGGTTCGTGTAATCCTACGCAATTAGTGGTGTTCATCATCCAACAAAAGAGTGTAGAGTATGCATTTATCTATTCTGTTATGTGATCAATGTTGAGAGTGTCCACTAGTGAAAGTATGATCCCTAGGCCTTGTTCCTAAATCGCTATCGTCGCTTGTTTATCGTTTTCTTTACTGCGTTACTACCGCTACAACGTTACTACTGCTTGTTTACTGTCCTGGGCAAAGCACTTTTCTGGTGCCGTTGCTACTACTTATTTATACCACATGTATTTCACTATCTCTTCGCCGAACTAGTGCACCTATTAGGTGTGTTGGGGACACAAGAGACTTCTTACTTTGTGGTTGCAGGGTTGCATGAGAGGGATATCTTTGACCTCTTCCTCCCTGAGTTCGATAAACCTTGCGTGATCCACTTAAGGGAAAACTTGCTGCTGTTCTACAAACCTCTGCTCTTGGAGGCCCAACACTGTCTACATGAATAGAAGCACCCGTAGACATCAGACGACGCCGCCAACGCGAGGCTGGAGCAGGCACTGTGCCAGGACGCGGCGGCGCACCAAGCCGTAGCGGCCGCGCGGGAGGCGGCGGAGAAGCAGGCGACGGAGCGACGCAACGACGGTGCCGACCCGTCAGGAAGCAAGTAGTCTAGGCCTATAGATTTACTTTGTATAATTTTTATGCATTTTTATGTACTACTTTGAATGTTTTTAACTATGTTGCAATTCAAAAAATGGGTCGCTCCGGTGGGAGCACACCCAGACGTAAACGGACGCGCGGATAAAATATGTCCGCGGGGCGACGGAAACGGACGCTCGCGACCACTTTTGGACGTCCGAAATACGTTGCGCCGCTGGAGATGTGCTAAATGGCATTGGATTCGGACGCCCTATATATTAGAGCATCTCCACTCGTCTCCCCGACGAGGCCCCCGAACGACGTTTTTTCCATCCAGACGGCGTAATTCGGCCCAGTCGCGCCCCCAGTTCCTCGTTTTCGTCCGGATTAGGGTCTAAATTCATCCGGCGATCCCACGCCATCCCCGGCCCCCCGGGGAGCGCTCGGGGAGTCCGGACGAAACGAAAGCGCGCGTGGCCCCAACTTGTCGGCGACAATGGCCTGGGTTTGTACGGCAATACCCTCGTCTTCCCGATCTACGGCAATACCCTCGTCGAACGAAAGCTTTGAACTCTCAAGTGGTGCAACATAGATAGATTATATATATTTCGAATATAATTCGAATAAACATAAAAATTACATATAAAAACTTTAAAACAAACTTAAACTACTTCTTCTTCCTACATGGCCCCGCCTCATCGTCGTGGCGGCGACGCTTCCGGCTCGTCACCTCCTCGTCGGAGGAAGTTGAGTCCTCCTCCTCGTCAGTGTCCTCAGCCTCTTCGTCGTCCTCCTCCTGCTGCTCCTCCTCCGCTTCCTCGGCCTCTTCCTCGGCCTGCTCCTTGGCCTCTTCGTCCTCCTCCTCGTCGTCATCCCATGCGTCGTCCTCCTCGTCGTCATCCCATTCGTCCTCGCTGGCCGGCGGGGGGAATCGTCGCTGCTGGACGATGCAGCTTTATCCCACCAATGGCGCCATCCAGGCGGCTTCCCCTCGCTGTCGGTGTCCGATGGCCAAGAGAGATCGCTCATGGTTGATGGAGGATGGTGAGGAGAGAACAGATGTATGGCGTCGGCCGTCGGAAACCGTATATGTAGGTCTCTCGACGAAGAGAGCGGCGGTTGCTCTTCCGCGGAGTTCGTGCTCCATTACGGCGGTTCTCGCATCGAGGCCACTTCGACCGTTCCCGACGAGTCGTTTCGGCTCTCCAGACCACTTCGCGACGGTTCAATGCGTCGAGGGAACTCCGACGATTGCCCTTCCCGGTGACTGCACCATTGCTATGCACGCGGTGGGTTCGCGTCAGAAGGCGACCATGGGCTCGCGGCTGGGAAAATGGGCCTCCCCAGGCCACAAAATACATCCATCCGGCGCTAAATAACGCCGGATTTCGGCCTGGGGAGCCCAACGGCTGGGATGCTCTTAGAGCCGGCCGGAAGTCTGGGTCTGCGGCGCAGCAGCCATGCCCTGCTTGCCGCCCAGAAGCACGCATGGGCGCATGGCCGGTCGGTGGGTGGGTGGGCTTCAGGGTTCAGGCTCCATTTGCTGGAGGAAACATGCACGGTCGCATGATTCATCTGCACGGTCCGCGGCCAGCCCGCACGACCCTCCGACATGCAACATCTCTTTGCATCGGCGCCTGCCTTTTCGCCTTGGATTCCGACGGTGCAGGTACTGACTGCGCCACAACCACAACCACAATGCGGAGGCCCGCGCTAAGTTTTGACCGTTGAAACCTTTGCTTGGTTAAGCAAAATGGCGCCCTGACACACAACTGCAGGCCGCTGCCGTCGTGATGCTCATTGCATCTACACACGAGTCATTACCCAGTCAAACTCTTCCTGATTGCATTCCATTTTTCTCACCAACGATTTTCCGCCGGTTTCCCTCCTGTCCACACAGATGGGGAACTACGTACGTATCAACATTGGAATACAATCCAAGTTTTCTACCGTCTCTGTTCTTGTTTAATCGACGTGTAGTACAAGCTAGCTAGTAAAACATGTCTCCACGTTCGGCATCACTTACACACGAACGAGGGGAGTACATTAGTTTTGTATGCCTGTTAAAAAAAAACATTAGTTTTGTATGTGCAAGTCGGCGACATGTAGACACTAATGCAACATCATACGAACTAAATGACTGACCACTCTATACCTAGTGACCGGACAGAAAAAAATGATAGTTGTTTTTTCTTCAAAAAAATATGTTTCTTGTGTGAAAGGACGAAATGTTGACTTTTTCGATAAATGAAATATATTAATATCAGGAGATACCAGATACATCCAGCCTCTGCAACAACGCAATATCCTAATAGCAATACGGATGCACACAGCCAAAAAAGAGAAAAATAAACTAAGAAAAATAAAAGTCCCGCTACATAATTTTAGCTCTAGCAACAACAATACAACCACCACCAAGACAACACCTGAATTTTAAGCTCTCCAAAACGACGTCTCCAAGAAGAAAATAGTGCACAAGCGCCATCGTCGCTCGATCAAAGATCTTAGGTTTTCACCTTGAAGATAGTCCTCACTCTCAAAACAATGTCTTCAATAAGATCATTGCAAGACACAACCAATTAAGGCCAGACCTTGGTTTTTCACCATGAAAGACATGACTCTGAACTTCCCTTGTGTTGTCGCCCCCACTTTCATACCGCTGACGCAAAGGCCGAAACACCAAGCAAACCCCTCAACAGCGCAAAGACTTGAACCTCCATTGCTAGTTCTCTAATTCGGCCTTCATGATATTCACCTCATCTGGCTTCACCATGGATCAAAATGTCACCAGATGACAACAATGAGCAGAGCTTCGCACCGCTCCCTCTAAAACCAAATGGTTGGAATTAAAGCATGGTTGTGTGCACGACCAAATACCACCCCTTCCAGCAAACTCCATGCGATAGGTGCACAGTTACATTCGCCGGAGGAACCTTCCGAAACTTAACACTCTAGCCAAATCAAGAAGGACAAGCCTCAGGAAGGTCTTCATCTTCGCACAAGACAAATCGTAGGACTGCCACCTTTATTAAAAAGTCGATCCGGCAGCCCCCACGCCACTAGCCGACAACAGAGAAGATGCCGAATCGGTTGGGTTGCCGAATAGGAAACTGGCGAAGCCACTCGCAGCCGTCAGGTGCAAACCGGAGCAGAGGGAGCGACCAAGGCCACATCCCAACCAGACGCGAGAGGGCAATCATGGCCCACTAGACCCAGATCGGACCTTGATCTTGCGTGTGACGCCACCGGTCTGGGAACGGTGCACCGCCGGCGGCCATGAAGTCACCTGCGGGAGTCGCACGTCCAACGTCCCTCCACCTCAACGCCTTCGCCGCAGCACCACCTGGCCCACCCGGTGCCATCCCCCACCGCCTAGGGAACAACAGGACGCGACTGATCTGGTCCCTAATCTCCGCCTTTGGCAGGACATGCGTCGGCACCGTCGCCGCCGCCGCCGGCAGTAGCGGTCAGGCGGAGATGGTGTTAGGGGAGCTCGAGGCGAGGAGATGGGGTGGCCTCTAGGATCGCCCAGGCGGGAGCGACCCGGGAGGCAGACGCGGCTCCGTCCATCTGTTTTCTCTCTTGAAATGTTGACTAGAGCGGGTGAATAGATGTTTCAAAAACAATTACGAATTTATCTTGTAAGAATACATAATTAAACTAACGTTTATTTTACATGCACGCAACCTAAATAACCATGTCTCAACTGTGCGCCAACAATAAGTTAAGCAAGGCAAGATAGACACGACATAAATATACATGACAAGTGAAGCAAGATATAAGGATTTCAAACACGATGAGATCACAATAAAGTAAACTCGGGTATATAGATAACCAAAGCACGTGAAGATGAAGATGTAATTCCGTGTTCCCTTAAACGAAATAAAGTACATCAAGTCGGAGAGATGCGGGTTACCCGAGGGTTCATCTTCTTCTCCGAGCCAATTCCACGATGGACAAAGACTCTTTCCATATGGCTATCTTTCCACCGCTACGGAGATGGCAAGCTAAACAATCACTTCACAAGTTCCATGAAGGAGAAGCTATGGCATCTTCACAATCTTCTAAGAAAAGGTCACCAGGGCATCAACCGCCAAGCCAACAAGGAGGTCACCCTCCAAGAATAACAAGCTCACGGTCTCTCGTTCAAAAAAATCGCAATGAAGAGCTCAACATTGTGCAAGGATGCAAAGCAAGAACACCAATGGTCTTCAAATCTTTCACACTCAAATCTCACCAAAGCAACAAGTACATGCTAGGGAGTAGATAGACAAGAAGAACAAAGGTGTAGACTAACAAATGACTCCAACATCTAGATCTAATGGGTTCTCCTCACTTAGAGAAGGAACTGATTGGTGGAGAATGTGGAACTATATCTGCTGTTCCAAAGCCCTCAAAGAATGCAAGAATCGTAGGATGTAAGGGAGAGGAAGCAAGCTTTTAGAGGTTTAACAATGGAGTGAGAGAGATGAGTGGTTGACATAACCTTTTCAAGGAGGAAGAAAGGCTTTATATATTCCAAGAGAGAAAAACTTATCGTTTGGGGAAGCTCTGTGAGCCAAGTCCGGTGATAAGTTGGCTGATCCGAGCTCCATGCCAGACAAATTGGCGTACATGCAGACCAACTGATCGATTCACCCGCCGAACTGAGCACCAGCACACGAGGCTAGGGTCGACCAAGTCGGCAGGTCAGGTTAGCATCGGGGCATGTGCCGGCAGGTGATGTTGCGCAGTTGCACACTGTTGGGGAACCCCAAGAGGAAGGTATGATGATCATAGTAGCAAGTTTTCCCTCAGTAAGTAACCAAGGTTTAATTGACTAGTAGGAGAAAGGAATGACTTTTGAAGGTTTTGCTAGCTGACTTTTGGCAGGACGCACTACCTGAAGGAGATATGCCCTAGAGGCAATAATAAAGTGGTTATTATTTATATCTTTATGTTTATGATAAATGTTTATATATCATGCTATAATTGTATTAACCGAAACATTAGTACATGTGTGATATGTAGACAACAAGAAGTCCCTAGTATGCCTCTTAAACTAGCTTGTTGATTAATGGATGATTAGTTTCATAATCATGAACATTGGATGTTATTAATAACAAGGTTATGTCATTGTATGAATGATGTAATGGACACACCCAATTAAGCGTAGCATAAGATCTCGTCATTAAGTTATTTGCTATAAGCTTTCGATACATAGTTACCTAGTCCTTATGACCATGAGATCATGTAAATCACTTATACCGGAAAGGTACTTTGATTACACCAAACGCCACTGCGTAAATGGGTGGTTATAAAGGTGGGATTAAGTATCCGGAAAGTATGAGTTGAGGCATATGGATCAACAGTGGGATTTGTCCATCCCAATGACGGATAGATATACTTTGGGCCCTCTCGGTGGAATGTCGTCTAATGTCTTGCAAGCATATGAATAAGTTCATAAGAGACCACATACCACGGTACGAGTAAAGAGTACTTGTCAGGAGACGAGGTTGAACAAGGTATAGAATGATACCGAAGATCAAACCTCGGACAAGTAAAATATCGCGTGACAAAGGGAATTGGTATTGTATGTGAATGGTTCATTCGATCACTAAAGTCATCGTTGAATATGTGGGAGCCATTATGGATCTCCAGATCCCGGTATTGGTTATTGGTCGGAGTAAGTACTCAACCATGTCCGCATAGTTCGCGAACCGTAGGGTGACACACTTAAGGTTGGATGTTGAAATGGTAGAACTTGAATATGGAATGGAGTTCGAATATTTGTTCGGAGTCCCGGATAAGATCCCGGACATCACGAGGAGTTCCGGAATGGTCCGGAGAATAAGATTCATATATAGGATGTCATTTTATGTGAATTAAAATGATGCGGAAGGTTCTATGGAAGGTTCTAGAAGGTTCTAGAAAAGTCCGGAAGAAACCACCAAGGAAGGTGGAGTCCCGGAGTGACTCCACCTCCATGGCCGGCCAACCCTAGTGGGGGAGGAGTCCCAAGTGGACTCCCCCTATGGGGGCCGGCCACCCCCCATATGGAAAGGGGGAATCCCACCCCAAGTGGGATTCCCACCTTGGGTAGGTTTCCCTATCATATGGAAGGTTTTGGGTTCGGGTCTTATTCGGAGACTTGTAGTCCAACACTTGGGGCTTCCACCTATATAATGAGGGGCCAAGGGGAGGGGGCCGGCCACCCCAAGACCACAACCTGGCCGCCCCCTTGAGTGGCCGGCCACCCCCTCCCAAACCCTAGCTGCCCCCTTCTCCTCCATAGCTCCCGCGTGCTTTAGCGAAGCTCCGCCGGAGTTCTCCACCGCCACCGACACCACGCCGTCGTGCTGTCGGATTCAAGAGGAGCTACTACTTCCGCTGCCCACTGGAACGGGAGGTGGACGTCGTCTTCATCAACAACCGAACGTGTGACCGAGTACGGAGGTGCTGCCCGTTCGTGGCGCCGGAGGGATCGTGATCAAGATCTTCTACGCGCTTTTGCAAGCGGCAAGTGAACGTCTACCACAGCAACAAGAGCCTCCTCTTGTAGGCTTTGGAATCTCTTCAAGGGTGAGACTCGATAAACCCCTCGTTGCTACCGTCTTCTAGATTGCATCTTGGCTTGGATTGCGTGTTCGCGGTAGGAAAATTTGTGTTTTCTATGCAACGTTATCCTACAGTGGTATCAGAGCCGTGTCTATGCATAGATGGTTGCACGAGTAGAACACAATGGTTTTGTAGGCGTTGATGCTCTTGTTATCTTTAGTCTGAGTACTTTGCATCTTTTTGGCATAGTGGGATGAAGCGGCTCGGACTAACTTTACATGACCGCGTTCATGAGACTTGTTCCTCGTTCGACATGCAACTTGTATTGCATAAGAGGCTTTGCGGGTGTCTATCTCTCCTACTATAGTGAAGATTCAATTTACTCTTCTATTGAAAACATTAGTATCAACGTTGTGGTTCATGTTCGTAGGTAGATTAGATCTCTCTCGAAAACCCTAAACCACGTAAAATATGCAAACCAAATTAGAGACGTCTAACTTGTTTTTGCAGGGTTTGGTGATGTGATATGGCCATAATGTGATGATGAATATGTATGAGATGATCATTATTGTATTGTGGCAACCGGCAGGAGCCTTATGGTTGTCTTTAAATTTCATGTTGAGTAGTATTTGAAAGTAGTTGTAATAGTTGCTACATGGAGGACAATCATGAAGACGGCGCCATTGACCTTGACGCTATGCCGACGATGATGGAGATCATGCCCGAAGATGATGGAGATCATGTCCGTGCTTTGTAGATGAAGATCAAAGGCGCAAAGACAAAAGGGCCATATCATATCACATATGAACTGCATGTGATGTTAATCCTTTTATGCATCTTATTTTGCTTAGATCGCGACGGTAGCATTATAAGATGATCCCTCACTAAAATCTCAAGATAATAAAGTGTTCATCCTTAGTAGCACCGTTACCATGACTTGTCGTTTCGAAGCATCTCGTGATGATCGGATGTGTTAGAATCAACAAGTACATACAACGGGTGCAAGACAGTTTTGCACATGCGGATACTAAGGTGGCCTTGACGAGCCTAGCATGTACATACATGGTCTCGGAACACGTGATACCGAAAGGTAGAGCATGAATCATATGGTTGATATGATGAACACTTTGAGTGTTCGCCATTGAAATCACACCTTGTCTCGTGATGATCGGACTTAGGTGCGGTGGATTTGGTTCGTGTGATCACTAAGACAATGCGAGGGATATTGTTTTGAGTGGGAGTTCACCTAGATTTTTAATTATGTTGAATTAAAATTTGAACTCAATTTGTCATAAACTTAGTCTAAACTTTTGCAAATATATGTTGTAGAGATGGCGTCCCCAATCAATTTTAACCAGTTCCTAGAGAAAGAAAAACTTAAGAGCAACGGTAGCAACTTCACCGACTGGTTCCGTCATGTGAGGATCTTCCTCTCTGGCGGAAATCTGCAATATGTGCTTGATGCACCGCTAGGTGACCCTCCCCGCAGTAAACTGAAACCGATGAAGTAAAAGCTGTTTACGAGACTCGGAAAATTCGGTACTCTCAAGTTCAGTGTGCCATCCTGTGCAGTCTGGAATCCGATCTTCAAAAACGTTTTGAGCACCACGATCCTCATGAATTGATGAAAGAGCTGAAAGCTATTTTTGAGACTCATGCGGCCGTGGAATGCTATGAAGCATCAAAACAATTCTTCAGCTGCATGATGGAAGAAGGCAGCTCCGTTAGTGAGCACATGCTCGCCATGACCGGGCATGCGAAGAAACTCAGTGACTTGGTAATAGTGATTCCTAACAGACTGGGGATTAATCGTGTCCTTCAATCACTGCCACCAAGTTACAAGAACTTTGTGATGAACTACAATATGCAGAACATGAACAAGGAGTTACTCGAACTCTTTGGCATGCTAAAAGCTGCTGAGATTGAGATCAAGAAAGAGCACCAAGTGTTGATGGTCAACAAGACCACCAGTTTCAAGAAACAGGGCAAGTCTAAGGGAAAATTCAAGAAGGGTGGCAAGAAAGCTGCCACGCCTCCTATGAAACCTAAGAACGGGCCTAAGCCTGATGCTGAGTTCTATTACTACAAGGAGAATGGACACTGGAAGCGTAATTGCTCCAAGTATCTGGCTGATCTAAAGAGCGGCCTTGTCAAGAAGAAGAAAGAAGGTATATCTGATATACATGTTATAGATGTTTATCTCACTGGTCCTCGTTCTAGTACCTGAGTATTTGATACTGGTTCGGTTGCTCATATTTGTAACTCGACACAGGAACTAAAGAATAAACGAAGACTACTGAAAGATGAAGTGACGATGCGCGTTGGAAACGGATCCAAGGTCAATGTGATCGCAGTCGGCACACTTCCTCTACATCTACCTTCGGGATTAGTTTTAAGCCTAAATAATTGTTATTTTGTACCCGCGTTGAGCATGAACATTATATCTGGATCTTGTTTAATGCAAGACGGTTATTCATTCAAGTCTGAGAATAATGGTTGTTCTATTTTTATGAATAATATCTTTTATGGTCGAGCGCCACAAAAGAATGGCTTATTTCTGTTAGATCTCGATAGTAGTGATACGCATATACATAACGTTGATGCTAAGCGAATTAAATTGAATGATAATTCTACTTATATGTGGCACTGTCGTCTTGGTCATATTGGAGTGAAACGCATGAAGAAACTCCATAAAGATGGATTACTTGAATCACTTGACTTTGAGTCACTTGATAGATGCAAAGCATGTCTAATGGGAAAAATGACTAAGACTCCATTTTCTGGTATGATGGAGCGAGCTACTGACTTATTGGAAATCATACATACCGATGTGTGTGGACCAATGAGCGTAGCATCGCGCGGTGGTTATCGTTATGTTCTAACCTTCACAGATGATCTGAGTAGATATGGGTATATCTATTTCATGAAACATAAATCCGAAACTTTCGAGAAGTTTAAGGAATTTCAAAGTGAAGTAGAAAATCAACGTAACAAGAAGATTAAATTTCTACGATCTGATCGTGGAGGTGAATATCTGAGTTATGAGTTTGGCATGCATTTAAAGAAATGCGGAATACTTTCACAATTGACACCGCCGGGAACACCTCAACGAAACGGTGTGTCCGAACGTCGTAATCGAACTCTCTTAGATATGGTTCGTTCTATGATGTCTCTTACTGATTTGTCGTTATCATTTTGGAGTTATGCATTAGAGACAGCCGCATTCACTTTAAATAGAGCACCATCAAAATCCGTAGAAACGACACCGTATGAATTATGGTTTAATAAGAAACCTAAGCTGTCGTTCCTGAAAGTTTGGGGTTGCGAAGCCTATGTAAAGAAGTTACAACCGGACAAGCTAGAACCCAAAGCGGAGAAATGCGTCTTCATAGGATACTCTAAGGAAACTATAGGGTACACTTTCTATCACAAGTCCGAAGGCAAAATCTTTGTTGCTAAGAACGGAACCTTTCTTGAGAAAGAATTTCTCACTAAAGAAGTGACTGGAAGAAAAGTAGAACTCGATGAGATTGATGAATCTATACTCGTTGATCAGAGTAGCGCAGGATCGGAAGTTGTACCTGTACCGCCTACACCGGCAACAGAGGAAGCTAATGATAATGATCATGAAACTTCGAACGAGGAAACTACTGAACCTCGCAGATCGACAAGGGAACGTGCCACTCCTGATTGGTATGATCCTTGTCTAAATGTCATGATTGTGGATAACTATGATGAGGACCCTGCGACGTATGAAGAAGCGATGATGAGCCCAGATTCCGACAAATGGCAAGAAGCCATGAAATCCGAAATGGGATCCATGTATGATAACAAAGTATGGACTTTGGTAGACTTACCTGATAGCCGAAAGGCTGTCGAGAATAAATGGATCTTCAAGAGAAAAACAGATGCTGATGGTAATATTACTGTCTATAAAGCTCGACTTGTCGCAAAGGGTTTCCGACAAATTCAAGGAGTTGACTACGATGAGACTTTCTCACCTGTAGCGAAGCTAAAATCTGTGAGGATTTTGTTAGCAATAGCTGCATTTTTCGATTATGAGATTTGGCAGATGGATGTCAAAACGGCGTTCCTTAATGGAGACATTGAAGAAGAGTTGTATATGGTACAACCCAAAGGTTTTGTCGATCCTATAAATGCTGACAAAGTATGCAAACTTCAGCGTTCAATCTATGGACTGAAGCAAGCATCAAGAAGTTGGAACCGACGCTTTGATAAGGTGATCAAAGACTTCGGATTTATACAGTGTCATGGAGAGTCCTGTATTTACAAGAAAGTGAGTGGGAGCTCTGTAGCATTCCTGATATTATATGTAGATGACATATTATTGATCGGGAATGATATAGAACTATTAAGCAGTGTAAAAGGTTATTTGAATAATAGTTTTTCAATGAAAGACCTTGGTGAAGCATCATATATATTAGGCATCAAGATTTATAGAGATAGATCAAGACGCCTAATAGGGCTATCACAGAGTACATACCTGGACAAGATTCTAAAGAAGTTTAGAATGGACGAAAGTAAGAAAGGGTTCTTACCTATGTTACTGTGCAAGGTCTTGAGTAAGACTCAAGGACCGGCTACGGTAGAAGAAAGAGAAAGGATGAGTAATATCCCCTATGCCTCAGTGATAGGATCTATCATGTATGCCATGCTATGTACTAGACCGGATATAGCACATGCCGTTAGTTTGACTAGCAGATATCAAAGTGATCCAGAATGGAACATCGGACAGCGGTCAAGAATATCCTGAAGTACTTGAAAAGAACTAAGGATATGTTTCTTTGTTATGGAGGTGACCAAGAGCTCGTTGTAAGTGGTTACACCGATGAAAGTTGGAACACTGATCCTGATGACTCTAAGTCATAGTCTGGGTACGTGTTTATATTGAATGGTGCTGCAGTAAGCTGGGCAAGCTCGAAGCAGTGCACGGTGGCGAAGTCTTCAACAGAATCAGAGTACATAGCGGCTTCAGAGGCTTCATCAGAAGCGGTATGGATGAAGAGGTTCATTGTAGAGCTCGGTGTGGTTCCTAGTGTATTGGACCCATTAATCATTTACTGTGATAACATGGGTGCCATCGCCAATGCACAAGAGCCAAGGTCACACAAGAAGCTGAAGCATATCAAGCTGCGTTACCACTCGATTCGCGAGTACATCGAAGATGGAGAAGTAAAGATTTGCAAAGTACACACTGATCTGAATGTAGCAGATCCGTTGACTAAAGCTCTCCCTAGGGCAAAGCATGACCAACACCAGAATGCCATGGGTGTTAGGTATATTACAATGTAATCTAGATTATTGACTCTAGTACAAGTGGGAGACTGAAGGAGATATGCCCTAGAGGCAATAATAAAGTGGTTATTATTTATATCTTTATGTTTATGATAAATGTTTATATATCATGCTATAATTGTATTAACCGAAACATTAGTACATGTGTGATATGTAGACAACAAGAAGTCCCTAGTATGCCTCTTAAACTAGCTTGTTGATTAATGGATGATTAGTTTCATAATCATGAACATTGGATGTTATTAATAACAAGGTTATGTCATTGTATGAATGATGTAATGGACACACCCAATTAAGCGTAGCATAAGATCTCGTTATTAAGTTATTTGCTATAAGCTTTCGATACATAGTTACCTAGTCCTTATGACCATGAGATCATGTAAATCACTTATACCGGAAAGGTACTTTGATTACACCAAACGCCACTGCGTAAATGGGTGGTTATAAAGGTGGGATTAAGTATCCGGAAAGTATGAGTTGAGGCATATGGATCAACAGTGGGATTTGTCCATCCCAATGACGGATAGATATACTCGGGGCCCTCTCGGTGGAATGTCGTCTAATGTCTTGCAAGCATATGAATAAGTTCATAAGAGACCACATACCACGGCATTTAGTAAAGAGTACTTGTCAGGAGACGAGGTTGAACAAGGTATAGAGTGATACCGAAGATCAAACCTCGGACAAGTAAAATATCGCGTGACAAAGGGAATTGGTATTGTATGTGAATGGTTCATTCGATCACTAAAGTCATCGTTGAATATGTGGGAGCCATTATGGATCTCCAGATCCCGCTATTGGTTATTGGTCGGAGTAAGTACTCAACCATGTCCGCATAGTTCGCGAACCGTAGGGTGACACACTTAAGGTTGGATGTTGAAATGGTAGAACTTGAATATGGAATGGAGTTCGAATATTTGTTCGGAGTCCCGGATAAGATCCCGGACATCACAAGGAGTTCCGGAATGGTCCGAAGAATAAGATTCATATATAGGATGTCATTTTATGTGAATTAAAATGATGCGGAAGGTTCTATGGAAGGTTCTAGAAGGTTCTAGAAAAGTCCGGAAGAAACCACCAAGGAAGGTGGAGTCCCAGAGGGACTCCACCTCCATGGCCGGCCAACCCTAGTGGGGGAGGAGTCCCAAGTGGACTCCCCCTATGGGGGCCGGCCACCCCCCATATGGAAAGGGGGAATCCCACCCCAAGTGGGATTCCCACCTTGGGTAGGTTTCCCTATCATATGGAAGGTTTTGGGTTCGGGTCTTATTCGGAGACTTGTAGTCCAACACTTGGGGCTTCCACCTATATAATGAGGGGCCAAGGGGAGGGGCCGGCCACCCAAGACCACAACCTGGCCGCCCCCCTTGAGTAGCCGGCCACCCCCTCCCAAACCCTAGCCGCCCCCTTCTCCTCCATAGCTCCCGCGTGCTTTAGCGAAGCTCCGCCGGAGTTCTCCACCGCCACCGACACCACGCCGTCGTGCTGTCGGATTCAAGAGGAGCTACTACTTCCGCTGCCCGCTGGAACGGGAGGTGGACGTCGTCTTCATCAACAACCGAACGTGTGACCGAGTACGGAGGTGCTGCCCATTCGTGGCGCCGGAGGGATCGTGATCAAGATCTTCTACGCGCTTTTGCAAGCGGCAAGTGAACGTCTACCGCAGCAACAAGAGCCTCCTCTTGTAGGCTTTGGAATCTCTTCAAGGGTGAGACTCGATAAACCCCTCGTTGCTACCGTCTTCTAGATTGCATCTTGGCTTGGATTGCGTGTTCGCAGTAGGAATTTTTTTATTTTCTAGGCAACGTTATCCTACACTACCGGCGTCAGCAACAACGCAGAACCTGCACATAACACAACCAAAATACTTTGCCCCAACTTACAGTGAGGTTGTCAATCTTACCGGTTTTGCTAAAAACAAATGATTAACCGTATAGTGGGGAAAGAGATGTTTGTTTGCAGTGAAATTAAAGAGAACAGTGCTTGCAGTAAGTAAACAGAACAAGATGATTTTATCAGCGTAAAAGAAAGGACTGGGGTCCACATTTCACTAGAGGTGTCTCTCCATAAAGATAAATAACATGTTGGGTGAACAAATTACAGCTGGGCAGTTAACAGAATAAAGATCATACATGACAAGATCAATACTATGAGATTTATTTGGGCATTACAGCATAATACATAGACCATAATCCAACTGCGTCTATGAATAATATTAATTCACCTTCCGGTTAGCGTCTGCACCCCTTTCAGTATTAAGTTGCACGCAACATATTATCGCATTAAGCAATATGTGTAAAGTAAACAACCGAATTATCCTTAGACAAAGAATTGTTGTTATCTCCCTAGTAGCAACCGCACATCTATAACCTTAGAAGTTATTGTCTCTTCCAGATTACTAGAGGCATGAACCCCCTATCGAGCATAAATACTCCCTCTTGGAGTCATAAGCACATACTTGGCAAGAGCATCTACTAGCAACGGAGAGAATGCAAGATCACAAATAACATATGAAAAAGTATATAATCGATCTCAACCATAGTATTCAATATTCATCAGATCCCAGCAACACAACATGTAGCATTACATAAGATGATCTTGATCATGATAGGCAGCTCACAAGATCGAAACATGAAGCATAAATTGGAGAAGACAACCATCTAGCTACTGTTATAGACCCGTAGTCCAGAGATGAACTACTCACGCATCACTTCGGAGGCAGGCATGGCGATGTAGAGGCCTCCGATGATGGTCTCCCTCTCCGACAGTGTGCCAGGAAGAGCTTCAGAACCCTTCCGAGCTAGGGTCGGCGATGGCGGCCGCGATGGAACTTTTCGTGGATGGAGGCTCGGGTATTTAGGTTTTTCCCGAACAGGTGATTAAATAGGCGGAAGGGCGAGGTCGGTGGGTGCTCGAGGGGCCCACACCACCCCTAGGCGCGGCTAGGGCCTGGGCCGCGCCAAGGGCTGGTGTGGCCGCCTCGGGGCGCTTCTTCGTCTCCCCTTCGGACTCCGTCTTCGTGACAGTAAAATAGGAACTTCGGCTTTTGTTTCATCTAATTCCGAGAATGTTTCCTGTATAATTTTTATGAAATATAAAACAACAGAAAACAGGGAACTGGCACTGTTACATCTTGTCAATAGGTTAGTCCAGAAAATGTATAAAAGTGCAACAAAGTGTAAACAAAACATATATAAATTGGTGTAAAACAAGCATGGAGCATCAAAAGTTATAGATACGTTTGCAACGTATCATCATCCCCAAGTTTAACTTCTGCTCGTCCTCGAGTAGGTACGTGATAACAAAAATAATTTTTGAGATGACATGAAGCCAACACAATCTTGATCAAGTTTATTGTAAAAACATTGTGAGCTAGAATCAAAGTACTCTAAACATAGGCATGATAGCTATAATTATAACAATAGAACTTAGCAACTATGTTACATCATGAGAAATAACTCAAAAAAAAGATCATAAATAATTGTGCACTGAAAGCAACTTCTTATTTTTTAGCATAGAGAAGACATAGCAAAGTGGTACTCAGCTTGTCCTTTATGAAGTAGCAAAACAAAAATGCTAGGACACCTTTAAAGTTCAAAGCGTGACTATATATAAGTAATTTGAGAACAAGCAATAACATAATCATGAATCAACCAATAATACATTTTGGGACTATGCACATTATACTCAGAAATACAACTATGCTCTCTTAATTGGTGCATAAAGTAAGAAGATGAAGACTCAACATAAAAGTAAAAGAAAGGCCCTGCGCAGAGGGAAGCAAGATTACTCATGTGCTAGAGCTTTTTATTTTGAATACAGTAGAGGTGTTGAAACTATATTTTGAGAGTTATGCATGTCTATGTCAACGAATGACATCAAATGATCTATCGTCCTTTAATGTTTAATGGCTTCAAGAGCGGCTCCCATAGAGAGAACAATAAAGTTCATCTTCTCCTTTGTTTAAACAAGCTAGTTCATGATTTCTCAAGTACATAGTGTTAGGAGATTTAGATTATTAGTTCAATTAATATTTAGTGGGTGGGCACCCGCACCTGCTCTTTTGCAAAATTAAGGACTAGCACATAATGCATACTAGTCAAAAGCCATAATAAACATGAAAAATATGATAAAGCATTCAACACTTTCTCATGAGCTAAAACAAAACATAGAACATGTAATAAATTTTGAAGGTTTAAAGGTACCACACAAGAAATTCACTTTGAAGTGGTGGTGAAATACCACATATAGGTAGGTATGGTGGACAAAATTGGGAAACTTTAGTTTTCGGAAGTTGGATGCACGAGTAGAGCTCATACTCAGTACATGTGAAGGCTAGCAAAAGACTGGGAGTGACCAGCTAAGAGAGCAATAATGGCCATAATCATGCATAGGGACAAAACATTATTAACCAAAGCATAAAGTTATATTACAAGTCAAAAACTAAATGATCATAGAGGATTTAGGTGACTGGTTTGTAGTCATAACATAATGTAAACATGTGCCAAGTCAACCCAATAAAGCATCAAAGGAGAAGACCACAATATTATGCTTTGTATGATGCAAACAAAACATGATTCTTCCAATGGCACATTAAGCACTCTCAGCTATTTGAGACAAGTCATGCTACAACAATAACTACTAAGCATATGATTAAAATAACATCCAATATGACATGCCAAAGTCTATGCCACAGTGTAAACAAGTTTCCTTTTGCATCACTATAAGCATGAAACATTTTACTCGTCTCCAACGCCAATCAACTTATTTGAAACAACTCTCATAGATAATAATCAATAAACACCAGAGAGATAATCATACATAACTAAAGAAAACTAACAAGCTCTGTCGTCGTGGCGAACGAGCAGATGCCATAGGATGGCTTAGATTGGGGCCGAATGGACTCTAGAGGATTCGGGGGAGGGTTTGCGACTAGATGGGATGAACTTCCGGATGCTTTCCTCAAGAACACAACCAAAGGCCGGTATGCAAGAAGAGAGACAAGAGGAAGAACTCTTCACTAGATCGCTTGCTTCATTGATCTCAACATGGTTACAAGTGCCTGAATACAAGTTCTATCGTCTAATCTCCTCTGTGGACACGCGCCTGTATGAGGCAGTACCCCCTCTCCTTATATAGGGGAGAGGGTGGCTTACAGAACAAGAAACCCTAATGGCATCTTTGACTGGACAAACTACTTTACAAAGCTACTTTAATCACAGATGACGCCGGAGTCTTCTTTAATCAGGGACACTGACGTCCTCCAGCTTCTTTCAGCGTCATCTCTCTCTTTGGCGCCAGGGCTCTGATTAAAGCCGCTTTGCTTAGCTCATCCTTGTCTTCTTGCTCTGAAGAGAATCTTTGACCAGTCCTGCCGACAGGCCCTTCTCTCCGGTATCTTCTTTACCGGGTTCCGGCATACCCCCTTGGGGATACCGGCTTAGCTTCACTTAGCCCAAACTCCTACCTTGTTTCCGGTAAGAATATTAAACCGGTATCTCGATGGCTCAAACCATCCGGTTTGGCATGCCTTTGGCATACCGGGGGTTATCCCCCCAACATTAGTCCCCGAAGCTGGTATAGTCTGGCGGATTCTATCCTACAGACCATGCCAGGTTTTCATGTTTTTAGGATACCGGTTTAATCTCTCCGGCTTTGAGCTTGGATCCGGCATCTTTGCCCTTTTTTTGTCTTTTCTCTCCTTGCAAGGCATCTCCCGGCATCTCTTTCTCCGGTATCATTCGCATTTACTCTTTCCTCGGCGAAGTCGAGAATATTTCGGGCCCCGCGCCTGTCAGTGACATGCGCACTGTTAACTGTCGCGCCAGTGTCAGTTGTCACTTCACTTCGACTCCCGCGCGCTCATTAAATGCACCACTGCGGATCCCACTAGCCGTTTTGGATCCTGTGTGCGCCTCCGTGTGGCTTCTCATTTTCTCGCGTGTACTCCCTCGCCACGTGGCGGCCCGTGGTGCGAACCGTCGCGGGCCGTGAGGCGAACCGCCGCGGCCCGGCGGTTTTCGGCCCACCTCCTCTCTTCTTTATAAGGACAACTGCCCTTTCTTCTTCCTCTTCTCGCATTCCCCAACCTTCGCGCACAGTGATCCTCGCCTCTGCGCCTTCGCCGCTCTTCGTCCGCCGTCGTTTGCTCGAGCTCCGTCGCCCGGCGAACTCACGCCGCGTTTCCACCGGACCTCGTCGTGCGGAAATCTTCCGCAGCACCTTCGTCGCGCCCGCTGCATTCTTGCTTCTTCGCGTCCTTCTCCGCCTCGCCGTCGACGGTGCTCGTCGGCGACAATAGGTCCACTCCTTCACCGGCGAACGTCTTCCCCAGCGACTGCGCCTCTCGAGGTTAGTGCCAATCTCACTTTGCTTGCCATTTGCTTGCTTTCTAGATCTTGGGTCGATGGTGTTCTTATTTCCTCTTTTTCTTTGATTTTTTTCTTACTCGTAGATCTTCGCGCGGGGTTCAACTGTGGGATTTCTGTTTTTTTCGCCTCCAAACCAATGTCTGGCGAGGAATCTTCCTCTGCTTCTTCTTCTTCCCTCTCCGTTAACCGGCGTAGACAATCTCCCAGCGCATCTACGGCTTCGGATCCGATGGATACCGATTCCGGCAATCAGCAGGGATTCGGCAGCCGCCAAGAGTCCGATGGCCATCTAGAATCCGGTAGCTCTAGCCAAGCATCCGGCAGCCACCTAGAAATGAATAGCTCTAGCGAATCATCCGGTGGAGAGCCCTCCCCCATCACTCGTGGAGCCTGGATGGGCTCCAATGTTACTGAATATGAGATCGATTGGTTATACCGGTCCCGCAGGATTCCGGAAGGAGTAACCTGCCGGCTTCCCGGTGACGAAATTGTACCGGAGCCCCAGCCCGGTGAACATGTTGTTTTTCTTGCTCATTTTGAGCGTGGCTTCGGCCTTCCTGCCTCTCCTTTTTTCCGGGAGTTCTTAAATTTCTATGAACTCCAACCTCACCACCTTCCTGGCAATGCCATCTTTTATCTTTCCTGCTACGCCACCTTCATGGAGGCCTACATCGGCATTCGTCCCACTCGTGAGACGTTTGCCCGCTTCTTTGCTCTGCGGATTAATTCCGTTCAGGGCAAGGAAATTCCTAAACCCAAGCCGCCTGTGGAGTGCAGGTCTTGCATCGTCGGCTCCCGCCAAGGGAGCACTTTCTTTAAGTTCACCGGCCTCGAGTCCTGCCGCGCCTGGCAAGGAACTTTTTTCTATGTGAAGAATAATGGCCGAGCAAATCTCATTGATCTTCCGCCGTTCCAAGTGGGGCCTCCCAGTAGAGCCAATTGGAGCTATAACCCGAAGACAGATCATGCTGAAACCAACCGGGTGGTACGCTTCATGGCCTCTTTGAAGAAGGAGACCAACATCTGCTCGGATGATATCATCCGCACCTTATTTCGCGCCGGGTGCTTCCTCTGAAGCGCCGGGTGCATAGGATGAGCGAGATGTACGGTCCTGGCGATCCCACCAAGATCACAGGCCGTCCCCTTAGCAAGAAGGACGTCGTCCGCAAGGCTAAGCAGATCTGCCAAACTGCTATGCCGTTTGAATGGGAATGGGGCCTCCTTCCCCTCAGCACTACTAACCCTCCGACCCAAGAAGTAAGAGATTACGCAATTGGGGTTGGTTTTGCCGGTAACTTTTTGCTCTTGTTAACCCTCTTTTTTCGTGTTTCAGGCCAAGGACCGCTTCCCCCTCATCCAAGCAGAGCGGTGTGGGATCTGCGTGAAGCGCGCCCTTGACTCCTTCGACCCAGATCCCTACATTCGTTGGAAGGACCTGAAGATGGGCAAGACTCCGGCTGCGCGCCTTGGCCGGTCTCCACCGAAGCCAACCGGGTCCTCCGATGACCTGTCCATGCTTGAGGTATTTTCTTTTCCGGTTTCTTATACTTCTCCGTTATTGCTTTCTTGCGAATTTTTTCTTAGCTATGTTTAACTTATAGATCCACGAGCACGCACCGCCCCTACGCACCGAGGCCGGCCATGAGTTTGTGGACAAACTCATGGCCCAGGGCCAAAAGAACAAGCTGCCGGCATCTGATGCCGGTTCCAGCCAGGCCCCTCCCTCCAAGCGCTTCCGGACTGAGCCCTTGGGGGAGAAGGAAGTGGGCGTGCGCCGCTACGGGTGCAAGCAGATGCCGACTGCCTCCGGGTAAGTTTCTTACTTTCTTGCCTCCTTTTGCCAAGTTCTTTTTCCGGTTGCTTTTCTCCAACTATCTTTCTTTCTTTCTTTCTCAGCCCCGCGCTCAAGCTTGGCTCAAGGCCATCGGGCTCTGAAGGTTCCGCAAGGACCTCAACCCCTCCTCCTCGCTCAAGCCCGGCACCATCTGGTGCCGGCAACACCTCTGCCTCCCTTTCGGGGGGCACAACAAGTTCGGGGCGTGCGGCCCCTTCATCATCAGATCACCGCACGGAGGAGGATCTTTCCTTCCTCCCAGAGAACCAGGATACCGGCGCCAGCAACATCGGCGCCGAGGAAAAAGCTGCCGGGCGGGCGGAGCCTTCGGCTCCTCCCGTCCTTGAAAAGAAGACAACTTCCGCGCCGGAAACTTCCGCGCCGGAAGGTTCCAACCCGGGTGATGCGCCTAGCGCTCCCCCTTCTCCACGAACCATTCTAATGCCACCTCCAGATGCTCCTCGCACCAAGCCCTCCAGGGCTGCTCCAACTGCGCCGCCGCCCAAGATCTCCAAGCTCATCAAGGGGAAGGCGACGGCCTCCAGCGCCCCTTCCGGCGGCCAGCAGCCCCTGGTGCTGCACGTCTCCAAGGCCGCCAGGGATACCGCCACGAAGGCCACCGGCCTGCTTGGCCGTATCACAGAGTTCCAGCGCAGGGGCCGGGACCTGGGGCATCTTCTGCCCTACGCCCAGAAGTGGAACGCCGCAGACATGACTCCGGCGACCCGCGGTTTGGGCAAGGACAGGCTGCCGGCACCTGACCCTGTTGGGGACCGGTATTCCGAGGAGCACTTCATGCGGCTTCGCAGCGCCGTGAAGGAGCTCGATAGCGCGTGGTATGATGCCACGAACAACTTGATGGTACGCTTTACTAACTCTTTTCAACTTTTACCGGTTTCCTTGCTTCCGGATTTTTTCTATCTTTTCTTTAGTTTCATGCCGGTTTCTCTCTTGTCTATCTTCCCAGTCCCCGAGTTTTGTGGTGAGAGCGCAGCTTTTAGCACAAAATTTTAACTTAAAAACTTAGCGTGAAACCGGCACTGCCAGTCCCCGAGTTTTGGGTTAAGAACTTTGTTCTTAGGGCAAAACTGAGCTTAAAACGCGCGAAACTAGCACTGCTAGTCCCCGAGTTTCGGGTTAAGAACCTTGTTCTTAGCGCAAAACTTAACTAACCTCTCTTTCTTGAACAGCTCACGGCTGACGCTCGGAAGGCCCTCTTTGAGGAGCTCCTATGGGAACACCGGGACCTCGCTGAGGCACATGACAAGTGCCAAGGTAATTTTTGTACCACCGGCATCTTTTTACCGGAAACCTTTTTTCCTTCTAACATTTATAACTTTTGCTTAACAGTGATCCCGGAAGCTTCCATTGAGGCTCTCAAGGAGCAGCTCACTGCCGCCCAACGTACAATTTTTTCCTTTCTCCTGTTAACTTGGTTTTCTTTTCATCTTTACCAGCACAATCTTGTTAACGCCTTCTTTTCTGGGTTGCAGGGGAGAAGGACCAGCTCATCCGGTGGCATCAGGAGGAGCTGAGCGCCCAGAAGACCAGCTACCAGGAGCTCAAGTCCCAGCTCATCCAGCTGGGGCTTGATCATGCTAAGGCCCTCAAAGCTGCCGAAACTGATGCAGCGGCCAAGATGAATGAAGCTCTTGAAGATGCCGGCAACGCCAACTCGGTGTTGCTAGCTGAGCTGGAGGAACTGGCCAAAGCCCAGAAGGCTGCCGAGGGGAAAGCTGCGCGGCTGGAGGAGGAGCAGAAGGAGTGCAACAGGCTGGTGTTGCAAACCGACACACTTGCCTATCGTAAGTCCTTTCCCTTTGCGCTTTCTGACTACTGCCCACAAGCCTTTTTTCTTCCGATCGCATTTTCTTTTTGGTATCTCTCCTTAGCCCTTTTTTTTTTTGCACAGGCCTCTTTCCGGATTCTCAGAAGTATGCTGTCAAGAAAGTTGACGAGCGCCGCACTGCCCAGGGCCAAGCGAATCTTGCCGTGCCATGGACCCCCTATGACCATCTGGTCGCGCTGAACGCGCGGGTGTCTCACATGCGCGCCATAGATCGCAACTTATCTGATATTCCTGATGTAGCTACCCAGCTCTTCAGGACTCTGTGGCCTGGCTAGGAGGTGCCGGATACTTTCTCACTCATCAGCGACCGTCTCAACGGCGCCGGCAAGAGGATCCGTGAGTGGCAGTGCTCTGCTGCCCGCGCCGGAGCAGACTTTGCCCTCCGCGTTGCTTGCTCCTGGTACCCGGAGCTGAACCTGGATGCCCTCACCGGAGTGCGCGAAGGCGCGGAAACCGATCTGGATCCGATTCTCACCGCTAAGCGGCAGGATCGCGCGTACCACATCGCGGAGTACGCCGACATGCGCACCTTCATACCTCCCCCTCCTGACGTCAAAGATTATCTCGACGAGGAGGAGGATGAAGCCGAGGAGGAGCCTCTGGGCGACGCTGGTGCTGGCGATGCCCCTCCTGAATTCCCCGCTGCCTGATTATCTACCTGCCTGAAGATTTACCTGTGTCATGCTGTTTAGTCCTGCGTGTCTTAAAACAATGTCCTGTTAAATTGTGCCCCGGTATGCCGGGGCTTATGATGTAAAAACTTTAAGTCCGCTTTTGGTTGCCGCACAACATTTTATGCCGGTAAGTTATACCGGTAGCTAATTATCTTAAGTTTGTCTTAGCATATTTGCTTTTGGTTTTGCTTTTATCCTGCACTGCAAAGATTTCCAAATTGTTTCCGCATCCAATTCGATGCACACTTGGTTCTTTTGCCTTGGCTCTGCCTGCCTTCTCTGGGCGTTCTTTGGCGTATGAGCGCAAGGTTCTTTCACCAAACAAGCATTTTCTTGAACTTAAAAATAACTTCGAAATTTTGCAAAAAACCGGTTTAGCCGGGGTTAGTTAAATTTTTCGGATTGTTCTTTCCTGCTCTCCCTCTTCGCAGTTCATGTGCTTATCCCCTACCGGTTTATCTTGCTTGCCATGAAGCCGGGTTGCGGACAGCAGCAGAGTCGAAGACTCCGGTAGGATTTAGCACACTACTAAACCGGAAAGAAAAAACGTTCAATAAGCAACCGGTAAACTGAAAAAATAAACAAGTTACATGCAACTTAAGTTGGGGTAGTCCCCGAGATTCATTCAAGGTTCCGACATCTTTTATTCATAGCAATTAAGGTACAAAAAGGAACTTCTTACACCACAACTTCAAGAGTAGAAAGGATGTAATAGAGCTACATTCCATGGACGCTTGCTCTCCTCTCCGGACCTGTCCGCCTTTCCTTTTTTCCACTCCTGTGCATCGATCAAGTAGTATGCATCATTGTGAAGCACCTTGCTTACAATGAAGGGACCTTACCATGGCGGTAAGAGCTTATGCCGTCCTTCAGTGCGCTGCACTAGGCGTAGCACCAGATCTCCTTCCCGGAAAACTCTCGGGTTAACCTTCCGGCTATGATAGCGTCTGAGGTTTTGCTGGTAAATGGCTGTTCTTGCCAAAGCCAGCTCTCTTGCTTCTTCTAGCAAGTCCACATCATTTTCTCTGGCCTCTTTGACCTCTTGCTCAGTATAGAGCTGTACCCTTGGTGAATCATGAATGATGTCAGTTGGTATGACCGCTTCTGCTCCATAAACCATGAAGAACGGAGTGTATCCGGTAGACCGGTTTGGAGTTGTTCTTATACTCCACAGTACGGATGGTAGCTCATCGAGCCAACATCCCGGCGATTTTTCCACCGCATCAATGAGTCTTGGCTTGATACCGGAAAGTACCAAAGCGTTCATTCTTTCCACTTGGCCATTGCCTTGTGGGTGTGCCACTGAGCACAAATCCAACCGGATGTTGTTGTCCTCACAGAACCTTTTGAACTCACCTTGAGCAAAGTTGGTTCCATTGTCAGTGATGATGCTGTGCGGGTATCCATACCGCAAAATGACATCTTTTAAGAACTTCACCGCTGTGCGCCCATCACATTTTGCGATAGGTTTCACTTCTAGCCATTTGGTGAATTTATCCACCATAACCAAGATGTGAGTCATGCTGCTCCTTGCAGTTTTGAATGGGCCAACCATATCGAGGCACCAAACGGCAAACGGCCATGTTAATGGTATTGTTTTTAAACCGGACGCTGGGGTATGATTTTGCTTGGCGTACCTCTGGCACCCGTTGCATTTTCTTACCAAATCCTCAGCGTTTTCCAAAGCAGTGGGCCAATAAAACCCATGCCGGAATACTTTTGCTACCAGCGCCCTTGATGAAGCATGATGCCCACATTCTCCTTGGTGAATCTCCTCAAGCATTTCTTTCCCTTCTTCCGGTTCCACACATCTTTGAAGGACACCGGTAACGCTTCTCTTGTACACCTCACCATTGATGAATGTATATGCTTTGGACCTTCTTTGTATTCTCCTTGATTCATTTTTGTCATCCGGCAAGGTGCCGTTGATCAGGAATTCCTTAATAGGTTTAACCCACGACGGTGTCTCTCGAACTAAAAACACCGGTGCATCTATCTCCATGCTATCTACCAGCATCGTTTCTTCCGGTATGGTTACAGCAGTCCCCGAGCTTGCCGGAGCAGTCCCCGAGTTTACCGGTGCAGTCCCTGGGTTTCCTTCATCAATATCCATGGGTACTACATGTGACTCCGGTACGAAAATTGATTCCGACTCTGGGCTTGGTTTGATCGATGGTACTCTTAAGTGAGCCAAAGCTATTCCGGGAGGGATTTCTTGCCTAGATGAGCCCAGCTTGGACAAAGCATCCGCGGCTTCATTTTCTGCGCGCGGCACGTGGTGAAACTCACACCCTTCGAAGAATCCGGCAATCTTTTGCACGTGAAACCGGTACGAGGCCATGTTGGCATCTTTCGCATCCCAATCCCCGGAACACTGCTGTACCACAAGATCTGAATCTCCATAGCAAATGATCCGGTGTGCACCGATTTCTTTTGCGACCTTAAGCCCATGGATCAAAGCTTCGTATTCAGCGACATTGTTCGATGCCCTGAAGTGTACTTGCAAAACATACCGAAGATGA
This sequence comes from Lolium perenne, assembly GCF_019359855.2. NCBI lineage: Eukaryota > Viridiplantae > Streptophyta > Magnoliopsida > Poales > Poaceae > Lolium > Lolium perenne. The sequence continues at coordinate 66,818,294 of NC_067244.2, forward strand.
TTTTGGTGAGGTGAGCACCACACCGGCACCTAGACCCTCTTTGAGTTTGGATCCATCAAAGTGCATTTTCCAGTATTCTATCCTCTGGTCTGGCGGTTTGTATTGCATCTCTTTCCAATCGACGAGGAAATCAGCCAAAGCCTGTGATTTTATGGCATCTCTTCTTTCGTACGCTGGCACATATGGTGATATTTGGATTGCCCATTTTGCAATCCTTCCGCTAGCGTCCTTGTTGCACATGATATCGGAAATTGGTGCTTCACTCACCACCTTCATAGGATGTTCTTCAAAGTAATGCTTGAGTTTTGTGGCGGCCATGTACACGCCATAAGTCATCTTTTGGAAATGAGGGTAGTTTTGTTTTGAGAGGGAGAGCACCTCGCTCAGGTAGTATACCGGCCTCTGGACGGTTTTTCCTTCCTCTTCTCTTTCAACCATAACTACTACGCTCACAACCCGGTTTGTTGCTGCTATGTATAATAGCATAGGCTCTCTTTCTAGAGGTGAAGCTAGTATAGGTGCTGTGGCCAGCATTGTTTTCAGTTCTTTAAACGCTGCGTCTGCCTGAGGGATCCAGACGAACTTGTCAGATTTTTTCATTAGAGCATAGAGTGGCAGAGCTTTTTCTCCCAATCTGCTCACGAACCGGCTTAGCGATGCCAAGCTTCCGGTAAATTTTTGCACATCTTTTAGCTCTCGTGGGATAGTCATTCTTTCTATTGCCCGGATTTTTACCGGATTGACCTCAATGCCCCGGCTTGACACAAGGAAACCGAGCAACTTGCCGGCAGGGACACCGAAAGTACATTTTGCCAGATTAAGCTTCATCCGGAACCGTCTTAGGTTATCGAATGTTTGCCGGATGTCATCGATTAAGGTGTTCTTTACCTTAGTTTTTATCACAATGTTGTCTACATAGACTTGCACATTCTTTCCGATTTGATCAAACAAGCATTTTTGCATACAGCGCTGGTACGTTGCACCAGCGTTGCGCAAACCAAAAGGCATAGTGACATAGCAATAAGCCCCGTGCGGGGTGATGAACGCAGTTTTTATTTGATCTTCCTTTTTCAAGGGAATTTGGTGGAAACCGGAATACGCATCCAGGAAGGACAACAATTCACACCCAGCAGTTGAATCAATCACTTGATCGATCCGTGGCAAAGGAAAAGGATCTCTTGGGCAAGCCTTGTTTAGGTTGGTGTAGTCGATGCACATGCGCCACACCTTTGGAGCTTTTGCCTCCAGGTTCTCATCTTTTTTCTTTTCGACCATTACCGGATTGGCCAGCCACTCTGTGTGCGTGACCTCCACAATGAACCCGGCAACAAGCAGTTTGGTTACCTCTTCTCCAATAATCTTCCTCCTATCTTCAGCGAAACGGCGCAAGGGTTGCCGCACCGGCTTGGCATCTTTCCGGACATTCAAGGAGTGCTCAGCCAGCTCCCTCGGAACACCCACCAAGTCGTCAGTTGACCAGGCAAAGATATTCCGATTCTCACGGAGGAAGCTGACGAGTGCGCTTTCCTATGCTTGATCAAGTCTGGCACCGATGCGAATGGTGTGCTCTGGGTAAGCCGGATCCAGCACAATGTCCTTTGTTTCATTTGTCGGCTTGAATGCCGGTGAGCCCAAGCTTCCACTCATTGCCGCTAAACTCAACTGTGAGGATTGAGCCAGCGCAACCGCAGTTTGCATTCTTCTTTTTTCCTTCGCGATCACCAGCGATTCCACTAGGTTTGATCCGGCAGATGCAGTTTCCAGTGAGACTTTATAGTTCCCCACCACAGTCAAGGGTCCACGAGGTGCCGGCATCTTCATCTTGAGGTAAGCTGTATGAGTTGAGCCATAAAAGCTGCCAACGCTGGTCTTCCCAGCAGCGCATGGTAAGGACTGTCTAGGTCTACCACCTCAAATTCAACATTTTCAACCCGGCAATTGTCACGTCCTCCAAACGCTACATCCACCCGAACTTTTCCTACCGGAGCACAGGACAAGCCCGGAACGATTCCGTGAAACGTTGTACGCGTGGGCTGAAGCATGTTTTCTGTTATGCCCAGCGTAAGCATGGTGTGCTTGTACATGATGTTTATGCTGCTGCCGTTGTCTATCAGCACCTTGCTGAATTTTACTTGAGTTTGCGGCCCTTTCATGATTGGGTCCACAACAAGAGCATATCCACCCGGATTCGGCATGATTTTGGGGTGATCCTTAAATGACCAGGTAATTTCCCCGATCCTGACCACAAAGATGTATCTGGGAACTGCCGGCATCACGGCATTGACCTCCATGGAGCGGCGATGCACACTTTGCCTGTCTGTTGGCTCAGTGACAAAGACAACACAGCACATATGCGGGCCCTCGTAAACATTCCGGCCTAAAGGTGCCGGTGGAGGTGGTTGATCATCGTTTTGCTCCACCCGGTTAACTTGCTGGTACTGCTGCCTATTTGGCTGCTGCTGTACCGGTAAAGCATTTGCTCCGGTGAGTGGTGGTGGTGGTGGTAGTTGTTGTTGACGCAGCATATCTTGCGATGGTGGCAACACTGTTGAGCACCCTTGTGCCTGCGCGTCCTTTACCGCTCCCTTTTGCATCAAGTACTTGGTCCAAGAACAATCCTTCGTCAGGTGGTTTGACGGGTGATCCGGGTTTGGCGTGTGCCACCGGCAAGGTTGATCCATGGCGGCTTCCATGGTGTATTTTACGGGTTCCTGCCAGTTCTTTTTCTGGCCCCAGGGTTTCTTTTCGACCCACTGCTTTTTTGGACCCGCCCATGGCTGCGATCCGGGTTTTTTCCTTTGGCTGCCGCCGGCATCATAATTTTCTTGCACGGCAGCAACGTGCTGCGGAGCGTACCTTCGATCCGGGAAATCTTCCCTTCTCTTGTTGTTCCGGTTGTCCCGGTATTGTTCCTGCCCATTTGCTCAAATTTCGGCTTGTACCGCCGGTTGCAATGGGTCTCCCAATGCATAGCTATCCGCCACACGTATCATCTCTGCCAAGGTTGCTGGCATGCTTCTCTGCAGCTTTTGCCACAGCGGTGATCCTCTCCGGCATCCTTGACTGAACCAAGCAATGGCTTGTGCTTCAATCACCCCTTCACACGTGTTTCTTGTTGAGTTCCACCGGGTAAGATAATCTCTGTCTGTTTCTCTGGCACGTTGCTGGCATAAAGCGAGCTGCTGGGGCCGGTTTGGCCTCTTGTAAGTGCTACTGAAGTTGTTCATGAAGGCTTCCTCAAAGTCCAGCCATCCGTTGATGCTTCCTACCGGCAAGTTGTTAAGCCAAATCCGTGCAGGGCCTACCAGGTAGGACGGTATGATTCTCACCGCCCAACGCCGGTTTACTCCACCACCAGCTACATAAATAGCTGTGACATAGTCCGCCAGCCAATCTTCCGGCTTGGTCGTGCCATCATATGTTTTTGTGTCTCGAGGCAGCTGGAAATTGCGTACCGGTGGCTCCTCTCCCATGATCCGTGGGCCAAAACATTTCGGGCCAGGAGGACCCTCAGATTCGATCATTTCGGAAAGATGTACTCTGTCCAGCCTGTGCCTCGCATCCTGGTCTGGCAAACATCTTTCCCCCAGGCGATCTCCCAAGGGGTTCCGGTAGACTCTTGTTCGCTCTACTTCAGAATCTCCCTCTCCGTATCTTTCCGGTTCCGCGGCTCTTGCCTGCCGGTACCTTGGTGGTGGCATCTCCTCATACGCTGCCCTTGCAGCTCGATAATTTTGCCCGGTCTCATGTCTACCGGCATGATTGTTTCCGGCATAGCCTCCTCTGCTGTAACCTCGTTCTGCCCCTTGGCTTTTTCTACCGGCATCATGTTGCCCGGCTTGTTGTTTTCCGGCAAGAACCGGATCGTACACAGTCATCTGCCGTGCGTTCATCTCTTTTTCTCTTCTTCTATCTGGATGGGGGGACGATGCCTGCCCATGAGACTTGCTTCCGGCATTCTTTGTTGAACGCGCGGATTTTGAGGCCGCGGCCTTGTTCAGCTTAGCCAGTTGCTCAGCATTCTGCTGCTCAATAGTTTCTAGCAGCTCTCTAACACGCTCTTGCTGTTTTGCCAAAGCATCTCCGGAAAGCGATTCACATAGCTCTACTGCAGCTTTAGCAGCTTTTATAGTTTTATCCGGGCTGCTGTACTTAGGTTTTTCCACGATGCTAACAGATGCAGAGGTACTTTTGCCGGCAAGAATTTCTTTGCGCAAATCCTGATCTAGGTTGCGAGCTTTTAGCCGGTTCTCCGGTATCCTAGCAGCATGCGCGCTAACAGAAGCAAAGCCATGGGCAGCGTTATACTCACGGAGGGTTAGGTTCAGCTCCCGCTGCGCCCGGACGATGTCCTTGCCGCTCTCGAGCACCTTCTGGCGCTGCGCCTCCAGCTCCGCCTGAGCCGCTGCCGGGTCGATGTTCTGCGCGATGGGGGTGGCGAGGACGTTCATCGCCGCTTGGAGCGGTGTTTCCGGTGGCGCGGATGACGCTCCCGCTGCGCCTGCGTCGCGCTCCAGCGGTGGCTTGGCCGCACGGGTCGAGGCCGCACGACCAGCACCTTCACCCATAGCTTATTTTCCTGCACCAACCACGCCGGTCATCATTACCTCGACGCTGCCGGCGGCGCGGCCAGCACAGAGCCATCTTGGCGGGTCCGGTGCCACCAGCACCGGCGAGAGGCGCTGGTGCACAGGGACGGTGCCGAAGTAGACGCGGTGGCTGCCAAACTCGATGATGCGGCCGTTCTTGGGGAAGATGCCGCCGTTGGCGAAGCAGCCCGCGTTGTCGTTGATGAAGTCCATGGCGTAGATGCGCTGCACGAGCGCGGACACCGTACGCTCGCCGGAGACCTCGAGGATGCCCGCCCGAATGTGAACTCCTTCAAGCGCCACTTCATGCCCCACGGTGGGCGCCAACTGTCGTCGTGGCGAACGAGCAGATGCCATAGGATGGCTTAGATTGGGGCCGAATGGACGCTAGAGGATTCGGGGGAGGGTTTGCGACTAGATGGGATGAACTTCCGGATGCTTTCCTCAAGAACACAACCAAAGGCCGGTATGCAAGAAGAGAGACAAGAGGAAGAACTCTTCACTAGATCGCTTGCTTCATTGATCTCAACATGGTTACAAGTGCCTGAATACAAGTTCTATCGTCTAATCTCCTCTGTGGACACGCGCCTGTATGAGGCAGTACCCCCTCTCCTTATATAGGGGAGAGGGTGGCTTACAGAACAAGAAACCCTAATGGCATCTTTGACTGGACAAACTACTTTACAAAGCTACTTTAATCACAGATGACGCCGGAGTCTTCTTTAATCAGGGACGCTGACGTCCTCCGGCTTCTTTCAGCGTCATCTCTCTCTTTGGCGCCAGGGCTCTGATTAAAGCCGCTTTGCTTAGCTCATCCCTGTCTTCTTGCTCTGAAGAGAATCTTTGACCAGTCCTGCCGATAGGCCCTTCTCTCCGGTATCTTCTTTACCGGGTTCCGGCATACCCCCTTGGGGATACCGGCTTAGCTTCACTTAGCCCAAACTCCTACCTTGTTTCCGGTAAGAATATTAAACCGGTATCTCGATGGCTCAAACCATCCGGTTTGGCATGCCTTTGGCATACCGGGGGTTATCCCCCCAACAAGCTCTGGAAAAAATACGAGTGGCAAACCAAGAGCTAAACGTAGTACTAGCAAAAGAGAACACTCGCAGAACAAAAAGGAGAGAAAACTAGAGTGTTCTATGCAATTAAAACGAAGTGTGTCATTCAAAAAACAAATATGCTGGGATCCAACCATATGCGGCAGCAAGCAAACAAACTAAAAACAAAAATAAAGACGCTCCAAGAACAACACATAGCATATGAAGCAATAAAAATATAGCGTCTAGAAAGATGACTTGATACTTTGTTGATGAAGAAGGAAATGCATTGGGCATCCCCAAGCTTTGACGCTTGTACCTCTTGGATATTTCTTGGCGTGACATGGGCATCCCCAAGCTTGAGCTTTTGTCCATACTTCATTTCATCGCATTATTTTTCTCTCCCTACACTTGAAAACTTTCTTCATACAAAACTTCACACAATTCTTATTAGCAGCATTAGTGGAATCAAAATAGCAAATCCACTTGGTTCAGTTCTAACATATATCAAACATCCATTAAAATATTAGCTAATGTAGCAACTTCTTCAAAAAGCTCTTTCTCTCAAAAAAAAAAATAAAGATATTAAGAGGCAAATGAAAATAGTGGCAGAAATCTGTCAAAACAGAACAGCAGGTAAAGATCATTTTATCAAAAATCCTCTGTTGCTCAAATCGAAAAGTGCAAAACTAACGAAAGTTGGATAATAACCTGGGGCATATGCTCAAATCCTCTGTCTTGGAATACAAATTTGTTTGGTAACATCACAGAATCTTTTTCAGGACAACAACTTCCCCAAATCATACTTTCTTCGTATTAGAGGCTATTCTTGGCACAAAAACGAAATAAAAATGATAAGGAGAGGTTATTACAGAGGTAAAAACTTCCAAGACTAAACAAAAAAAAAGAAATAAAACATGGGTTATCTCCCAAGAGTGCTTTGCTTTAACGCCTTTCAGCTAAGCGCAGAAAAAGAGCTAGCATCAAGTATTTTCAAGTGAAGAAGTATCAACATCATAACTTGTCCTAATAATAGAAGCAAAAGGTGACTTCTTTATTTTTCTCGGGAAGTGTCCCATACTTTTCTTCAGTGGGAATTGATATTTAATAATTCCATCTCTCATATCAATAGCATCACCAATAGTTATAAGAAAAGGTCTTCCCAAAATAATAGGACAAGAAGCATTGCATTCGATATCCAAAACAAAAAAATCAATAGGTACAAAGTTATTATTAACCATAATAAGAACGTTATTAATTATCCCCGAAGGTTTTTTTTAGCAATATCAGCAAGATGAACATCCAAATAACATTGTTCCAACGGTGGCAAATGAAGCATATCATAGATTTTTCTAGGCATGACAGAGTTGCTCGCACCAAGATCACATAAAGCATTGCAATCAAAATCATTTAATCTCATCTTAATTATGGGCTCCCAACCATCTACTAACTTCCTAGGAATAGAAGCTTCATATTTTAATTTATTTTCTCTAATTTGCATGAGAGCATTTGTAATATGTTTTGTAAAAGCCATATTTATAGCACTAGCATTAGGACTTCTATCAAGCTTTTGAAAGAACTTAATTACTTCAGATATATTGCAATCATCAAAATCAAAGTCATTATTATCAAAGATAAAAGGACTACTGTCTCCCATACTTCGAAAAATTTCAGCACTCGTATCAGAAACAATTTCAGTGGTTCTAAGCAATTTTGTTGAAGGAGTGGGGATTTATCCTACACCAATTATTTTACCATTAATAATAGGAGGTTTGCTAGCATTTGAGACTTCAGCACTACTGATGGCGGTAATGGTACAAATTTTAGTCATATTATTATTTCTAGCAATTTCATCTTCTCTTTTTAACCTAGCATGCAATTCCGCCAACATCCTAATATGGTCATCAATTCTAACTTGAATGGCATTCAGAGCTTTGATTTCTTTAACATCATGAGGCATAACCTTTAATTTAAGAAACTCAACATCCAGAGCAAATCTATCAACTTTACAAGAAAGAACAACAATTTTTCCAAACTTCTCCTCAACATATTTATTAAAAGTAGTTTGTTTACTAATAAAGTTCTTAAGCACGAATTCAAGATTAGAGGGTGCACTTCTATTGTTGTTGTAGGAATTACCATAAGAATTTCCATAAGCATTACCATTATTAGAAGGATATGGCCTATAAATGTTACTACCAAAATTATTCTTATAAGCATTATTGTTAAAATTATTGCTTTTACTGAAGTTCACATCAACATGCTCTTCTTGAGCAACCAAAGAAGCTAACAGAATATTATTTGGATAAACATGTGCTTTACCATTAACAAGCATAGACATAATGGTATCAATCTTATCACTCAAGGAGGAGGTTTGTTCAACAGAATTTACCTTCTTACCTTGTGGAGCCCTCTCGGTGTGCCATTCAGAATAATTTATCATCATATCATCAAGGAGTTTTGTTGAAGCCCCCAAAGTAATGGACATAAAGGTACCTCCAGCAGCTGAATCCAGAAGGTTTCTTGAACAAAACTTCATTTTCTTCATAAAAAGTTTGGATGATCATCCAAGTAGTTAGTCCATGAGTGGCACAATTATTTACCAAAGATTTCATTCTTTCCCAAGCTTGAGCAACATTTTCATTATCAAATTCTCTAAATTTCATTATGTGACTTCTTAAGGATATAATCGTAGCAGGTGAATGGATCGTAGCGAACAAGAGGGGGGTGAATTGCGCTACAGCAAGTTTTAGTCTTTTTTCAATTTTTAGTGCAACGGAAGGTAAAGGTGAGAACTTTAGCGATAGCGGTGATCCTACAATGATCCTAGGACAAGTGCAACAAGTAAAGGAATCAACAAGATAGTAAGAGTAAGGAGCGAGACAACCGGGGGCACGGAGACGAGGCGAGGTTTGTTTCCCGCAGTTCCTTCCACAATAGGAAGTACGTCTGCGTTGAGGAGGTGCTAGTCTCACACAAGAGACTAGACGGCCACACCACGAAGGAAGGCCTCGCCTTCTTCCTCGAGAGAGCTGCACGAAGGTGCTCTCCCTCTTCCACTAAGGCACCGATTGAGGCGGTGATTCCTTCACAAGGTTAGGGCGAGCTCCACACACAAGGATGCTCCCAACACCCTATGGAGCTAGTACATCACCAAGCTAGCCTCCATAGCTGCACATCTCCAATGTCCCACCATAGGAACCCTACCACCAAGATCCACTAAGGAATAGCTTGTATTGGTGAAATCTCCCTTGGTAGAACTATAGATCGTGGTCTCCTCCACCACTCCTCAAAGTTTGGGCAAGATTGGTTGGATGGTTGGGGAGATCCTCAAGGATTAAGCTCAGCAACAATGGAGGAGAGAGAGAGGGAAGAGATAAAATCGTGTTGGGGAAGAAGGAGCCCTTAAATAGGCTCCTCCAAATCCAACCGTTATGTTCAGTTTTTGCCTAAGCGGTACTACCGCTTTGGGTAAGCGGTACTACCGCTCTGAGTTCGAATTCCCCAGATCTGGTCCATGTGGACGCAGAGCGGTACTACCGCTCGAGGTACCGCAACAGGGTCCAAACCTTACTGGACTCGAAGCAGTACCGGAGCGGTACCAGAGCGGTACAGCCGTAACTAGTTACGGTACCTGGGCGATACTGTGGGTGGTACTACCGCTCGTGAGCGGTACTACCGCTCCAGGTACTGCAGAGGTACCACAACTCGTATTCTGGGACAATTTCAGCGCATAACTCAGAGCGGTATTGTGGGCGGTACCTATAGGGGTAGAGGTACTACCGCTACAGGTACCGGTAGTACCGGCCTGGCTAAAACTGGTTTTCTCCCCTTTTTCTCTCCAGCCATGTCACCTCGCGATACACACACAAAACCAGAAAACCTATCAACTACGCTTCAGTCTTCCGATCTTGACGTGTCCAGCGAGGTCACCGTGCACTTTCAAATCTAACAATGATACTCAAGGCACACGGTGAGATTACTCAAGTGTTGTCATCAAACACACAAAACTTGGGGTTTAAACTTTGCTCTTACAATCTCCCCCTTTTTGGTGTTTGATGACAACACAAGACTTTACAATAACATATGATATTATGATGAGATACTTAGATTTGCAAAAACTCGACGGAGCTCCCCCTACACATGTGCATATCATGAATATGTATTTGAATACAAATACACATGTTCTAGAGACATCACTCCCCCTAGTTTCTACAAACCAAACACATATGCAACATGGATAAATGACATGTTCAAGTAGCATATGCACAATATGGAGGCAACATAAGATCATGCAAGGAGATTTGGGTGAAGTTATCATACCATAGCCTTGAGAATACCCAAACTCACCATAAGATGCCTCCATAGGGTTGTTGATGTAGCCATAAGAAAAGATAAGCAACTAGAACCAAAAGGCTACAAACAACAAAGGTCCCCATCCACATAGGAACTTCTCCCCCTTTGGCATCAGAACACCAAAAAGGAGGGTAAAGAAACTAGAAGGATGGAGAAAAAGAACATACAACCAAGCTTGCAAGAACCAAAAAGGAAAACAAGCTTGATGAGGTTCTCAAAAAAAAGGTAGCAAAGAAGAAGGACAAAAAGAAAGGTCACAAAGAAACACAAAGAACCGAAAAACCCCTCAAAGAGGAAGTTGGTGGCCGAAGCCACCGTGTAAGAGTGTAGTAGTGTGAGGTCGCGTAGATGTATCTAGGACTCACGGACTACAACTCAACATGAAGCTCATAAGTCACTTATTTGACAAATAGCATATGTTTTGGATTTCTTTATGCATTATGGGGGAGGGATAGCTCAATGGATTTAAACCGCACTCCCCCTATGTTCATGCGTGCCTTTCATCTAGATATAAAGGTTAGGAGTGGTATGTGCGCACGACGGTCAAGCAAAGTTCGATGGATCAATGATATTTAGCTCATGCCTCAACTCAATGAAACGCTTCTCATCCAAGGGCTTCGTGAAGATGTCCGCCAATTGCTCCTTGGTACCAATGTAGGATAGTACAATATCTCCGCGAGCAATGTGATCTCGGATGAAGTGGTTCCGTATCTCAATGTGCTTCGTCTTGCCATGGAGAACCGGATTGTAGGCAATCTTGATTGCGCACTCATTGTCACACAAAAGAGGCACCTTTCTATACTCGAGTCCATAACCCGCAAGGTTTACCTCATCCACAAGATTTGAGCACAACTACTCGCCGCGGCAATATACTCGGCTTCCGCGGTGGATATGGAGACACAATTTTGCTTCTTCGAGGACCAACACACCAAAGATCTTCAAAAAAGTGACAAGCTCCAGATGTAGACTTCCTATCAACCTTGTCGCCCGCCCAATCGGAGTCGGTGAAACCAATCAAAGCAAAGTCCGTGTCCCTTGGGTACCATAATCCGAAGTGTGGGGTATCAACTAAATATCAAAAGATCCTTTTGACCGCCACTAGGTGGATTTCCTTCGGGCTTGCTTGAAACCGTGCACAAATACCAATGCTTAACATTATATCTGGGCGGGAGGCACAAAGGTAAAGAAGCGAACCTATCATCGAACAGTAGAGCTTGGGATCCACCGCCTTGCCGGTCTCGTCAAGAGAGAGTTGACACTTGAGATGCATCGGAGTTCCAATGCCTTTGGCGTCCTTCATATCAAAGCGCTTAAGCATGTCTTGGAGGTACTTTTCTTGATTGATGAAGGTGCCTTGTCGCATTTGCTTGATCTCGAACCCAAGAAAGTACTTGAGTTCACCCATCATGGACATCTCAAACCTATTTGTCATCAACATAGCAAACTCATCATTGAATTTTGTGTTAGTCGAGCCAAATATGATGTCATCTACATAGAGTTAGCATACGAAAAGCTCCCCATTGACTTTCTTAGTAAAAAGAGTGGGATCAATTTTCCCCACTTCGAAACCACGGTCTTCAAGCAACTCCTTTAGATGCTCATACCAAGCTCTAGGAGTTTGTTTGAGTCCATATAGGGCCTTTTTGAGCTTGAAGACATGGTCCGGGAAATGGGGGTCCTCGAACCCCGGGGGTTGCTTCACATATACTTCCTCATCTAGAGGAACATTAAGAAAAGCACTCTTAACATCCATTTGTTGCAGCTTAAAGCCATGATGAGAGGCAAAGGCCAAAAGGATACGGATGGACTCAAGCCTTGCAACGGGTGCAAAGGTTTCACCAAAGTCCACGCCTTCGACTTGAGAATAGCCTTGTGCCACCAATCTTGCTTTGTTGCGGATAACCATGCCACTTTCATCTTGCTTGTTCTTGAAAACCAATTTGGTGCCGATAACATTGCGGCAATGATCGGGTCGCTTCATGAGAGTCCATACATCATTTCTCTTGAAGTTGTTGAGTTCCTCTTGCATTGCATTCAACCAATCGGGATCTTTGAGAGCTTCATTAACTTTGAGTGGTTCCGCCATAGAGACAAAGGCGTGGTGCTCACAAAAGTTCGCTAGTTGCCTCCGGGTGGTTACTTTGCTCTTTATATCACCAATGATATTATGCAAGGAATGAGACTTGAGACGCAAGTGTCTTGTAGTAGGGTCTTCACGGCGAGTGTCGGCTAAAGGAGAAGATTCTTGTGAGTCCTCTTGGCCTTCATCACAGTTTAAGTCCTCGCCTTGACCTCCATTGGCGTTGAAAGGGGCTTCATTATCATGAGAGCCGGATGGCTCGGGGGTATTAGGAATAGTATTGTCCATAAAGATTATCCCCGAACCACTCGGAGAAGAACTTGAAGCTTGGCCTTGGTCACTTGATGTTGGTTGTTGTGGTAGATGAGCTTGCGGTGAATGTTGTTCTTGAGCTTGTTGAGGTGAACTTGGACTTGATTGTTGTTGTAGTTGTCAAGGTTGAACTTGAGGTTGTTGTAGAGGTTGACTTGCATTTGTAAGATCAACGGAAGAAGCTTGGCCTTGTGGTGTAGATGGCTCCACTTGGGTGGAACTTGGTCCTTCCCCGGTACTCATAGAAGGTAGCTCTTGAGGTCGGCGAATGCCAACACCCATCCTTCCTATGGTATCCGGGGGAATTGCATCTCCTTTCTCACAAGAAGCACTTCGCTCCTCCAAAGATCTATCATCTTCATCGAATGTCACATCACAAGATTCGACAACTCGCCCACTTGACTTGTTGAAGACCCTATAGGCGTGAGAATCCGTAGCATAGCCAACGAAAATTCCTTCTTGAGCTCTTGAATCAAACTTAGATAGGCGTGTGTCTTTGACAATCACATAGCATTTGCATCCAAAGACCTTGAAGTATGACACATTTGGCTTGTTGCCGGTGAGGATCTCATATGGTGTCTTCTCAAGACCTTTGCGAAAGTAGAGACGATTAGTAGCGTGGCATGCGGTAGAGATAGCTTCCGCCCAAAAATTGTAGTTAGACTTGTATTCCATCATCATGGTTCGAGCGGCTTCAATCAAGGTTCAATTCTTCCTTTCGGCGACCCCATTTTGTTGGGGAGTATATGGCGTGGAGTATTGGTGTTGGATTCCTTCTTCGCCGAGGAAGTCATCCAAGGTGTAGTTCTTGAACTCCGTTCCATTGTCGCTCCTTATTGCGAGGATCTTGTTGTCGTACTTGCGTTGAACTTGGTTGGCAAACTCCATCATGGTCCGTTGAGTCTCACTCTTGTACTTGAAGAAGAATACCCAACAATAGCGTGAATAGTCATCAACAATGACGAGGCAATACTTCTTTCCTCCAAGACTTTCATGAGACGGTGGACCGAAGAGATCAACATGTAGGAGCTCCAAGCATCTTGTGGTAGAGATGATAGTCTTGGCCTTGTGAGGAGCTCCATGCATTTTTCCTTGTACGCAAGCCCTACAAACACGATCTTTGCAAAAAGAGACATCTTCTTTTAGTCCGAGAACGTGGCCACCCTTGTGGAGACTTTGCAAAGTCCTCATGTTGACATGGGCTAGTCGGCGATGCCATAACCAACCCTTGTCACCTTTGGCGAATAGGCAAAGAGCGGAAGATGTTGTCTTTCCGGAGGAATCGACAACATACAATCCATTCTCTACATATCCAACAAAAGCTACATTGAGTGTCTTGCTCCACAAGAGGACCACCATATGTTCATCAAAGAATGTGCATAGACCCATACGAGCAATTTGATGAACGGAGAGTAAATTGTAACCAAGGGTCTCGACAAGGAGGACATTCACAAGTGAGATGTCGGGTGTTACCACCACCTTGTCAAGACCCAATACCTTAGAGCACGTGTTGTCGCCATATGATACGGTAGAGTGAGAAGGCTCGAGGTCGACAACAATATTCTTGCTTCCGGTCATATGACTTGTGGCTCCACTATCAACCACCCACTTAGCTCCACCGGAAGCATAGTTCTACAAGGAATCAAGTCTTGGATTTATGTACCCATTTTTCAATGGGTCCTAGCATGTTAGTAACAAGGGGTTTGGGAACCCAAATACTCCAATCAACATTGTCCTTTTGAGGACCAATAAAGCGAGCACGAATATGTCCATAGTAATCAACAAAAAGAACATGAGAATGGTTGTTAGAGCCGGCGAAACCCTTCGAGGCGGAGTTGGGTACTCCATCCCTTCTTGAGCTAGCGTCGCTCTCCTCAAGGTTGATCTCCATGTTCTCCTTGTTCTTCTTCTTCTTGGTCCTCTTATTCTTCTTTCTCTTTGGCTTGGTAGCCACTCCTCCTTCATTATAAGAGCTCTCTTTGGCTCCATCTTTAGCTTCAATGACTCCTTCCAAGTACTTGGCTTGAACTTGGAGTCTATCAACTTTGGCCTTCAAACGATTGACTTCATCTTCATGCTCCGGATGAGGGTGGCAAATATCAAACACTTGGACTTCCTTTGCCTTGTTCACTCGGAAGTGTTCCATCAAAGCTTTCTCTTGGAGAGCGTTCATCTTCATGAGTAAGCGCTTGTCACTCTCCATCTTGGCAATGTCACTTTCATGAGTGCAACACACACGGTCCTTGCTCAAAGGATAGTACTCCTTCAATGCTTCCTCTTGCATGGAATTGACCTCCATGAGCTTGGCTTCCCTTCTCTTCAAGGCGGCTATTTCCTCCTCATGGTCACAACAAGTGTCCTTCTCCTTGCTCATGCGGAGACATTCCACCAAAGACTCTTCTTGCTTGCTACTCGAACTCAATAGCTTGGCCTTGGTGGTCTCAAGAGCGGCAATTTCTTCTTCATGGTTGCAACATGAGGTCTTCTCTTTGCACAAGCGGTAATATTCATCCAAGGCTTCTTCTTGAAGAGCATTGACTTCCAAGAGAAGAGCATTGTGCTTCCTCAAGGAAGCTACTTGATCAACAAGCTCGTCATGGCAAGTATTGGGGTCTTCATCATCTTTCTCTTTGTTGTCTTCCTCAAGAGAGAGCATCTTCTTTTTGAGCTCACCAATCAAATCAAGAGAATGATCTCGATCCTTGGTGAGTCGAGAAACAATAGCTTCATTGGAGTCTTCAAGGACGATGACACTAGCTTCAAGAGACATGCGCAAATTTCGTTCATCATCAAGCTCCTCTTTGAGAGAGGCAATCTCATTTGCCGCTTCCCTTTCCAACCTCTCCTTCTCCTCTATAAGGTCTTGTGCCGCACCAAGTTGGCTCAAGAGAGCCCAAACATGAGTCTTGGTATCCCCTTGCATGTTAGTCAGAAAAGAATCCAAACCCATAATCTCACGTTTAACGGTGAGACTAGTGGCATCATCAATATTTAAGGCATTAGTCGAGGATGATGGTTTGGAGGGGAATTTTACCTCCGTGGATACCTTTTCCATAAGGCAGCAAGCATTGTTGGTGACGAGGTTCTCATTGGGAGAGTCGAAGAGGGAGATAGAGGGAGTGAAAATGGCGATGGCGGCCACTCCCTCTGTTGGCGTCAGAAACCCACCGGCGAGCAGCGACGGGCAACACGTAGAGCCGGGAACAACTTAGAGCTGCGGCTGGCCCTGGTCCCTCGAGCGACGGCCCGCAAAGCCTCTGGTACACACGTCCCGATGCTGGTGCAAGGGCGTGCCACCTGATCTATACCTGATCAGGAAGGTGATGGATTTGCTTCGCTTAGTTTCCTGCATGGCATACACGTAAACATTAAATACGAGCCTCGATCGGCTCTCAGGTTGTCCTGTGAATTGGCTCAAGGAGCCGATCCACCCATGGTTCGTATGAGGTCTACGATCACATGGTGGTCCTGCTTGATCGATATATAGCTAAAACGACCTACGACGATCTAGGGTTTTCACCACATAATCGGAACATCCTACTCGTGATTGAGCCTGGCAGCCACGCACAGTGATAATAAACCAACCCTAGACAAGGCCTAAAAACCAACATGAAGTTGATCCCCGGAACATCTTGTCTAGGGCTAGCAAACTACACCCTACGTGCTACTGGATCCTTCAACCCGTTTGCAAGGCCTAACTATGCAGATATTAAACTAATCCTTGAAGAACAAAGAGCAATCATAATGGATCGGATCTACTAGATAATGATCAAGCAAGGTGCCGCCCTTACACCTAAGATAGGCGTAAGGGCGGCTAGACGTCTAAGGGTTGCATGGACGAAAGCATGTATCGTGGTAAAACAATGCTAACCCTAACACATCTATGATAACTACATTGCTCGCCATCAACAAGGCTTCAGCACGAGCAATGCATGATAAACGAATAAACTTGTACTGCCTAGATCGCAAGATGCGATCTAGGCAGCATGATGCTTACCCGGAAGAAACCCTCGAAACAAAGGGGTTGGCGATGCGCCTAGATTGGTTTGTGATGAACGTGATTGTTGTTTTTCTCAATAACCCTAGATACATATTTATAGTCCGTAGACTTTCTAACGTGGGAATAATCCCAACCGTGCACGAGCCAAATTCTATCTAACCGACACGTATCCTACTATATTTACAGATACACGGGCAAACTAGCCCAAACTTTCTCGTACAAGGCCGGTTCACGTATTTCTTCCATGTATATTCTTCAAGCCCAATCTTGATCGCGGCCCACCTCTGATCCGGTCAAATTCTGGTGATAACACATGCCCCCCTGGTTTTGGAATTGATAATTCCAAAATCACTCTGCTTTTTCTTCGTCGGGTCATGTCGTGGCAGAGCAAAACCATCGCAGTATCCTTCATCATGATGCCTTGCCTTCTCATCTTCTCCGCGTGATTTGACCGTGGTTGTTTTTTTTTCTTTGGGCACCACTTCCTCGGAAACTGCTGTGGCATTGAATCTCCACTATATCCCCTTTTATTTAACCGCTCCAAACAATTTCGCCACTTCATCCCCTTGCTCTGTTCTGGCCATCGGCACCAAGAAACCCCAATCTCAGAGCAATGTCTTCCTCTTCTTCCTCCTCCACCTCGTCGGATCTCTCCTCCCAGTCCTTCTCCTCCTCCTCCTCCTCCCACGAGCCCACGCCAGAGTGGGATCCGATGGCGGCTCAGATGGCGGCGTACGACGAGCGCGCCCCAGAGGAGTGGGACCAGGAGGACCACGCCTCCTCCGTCTGGTCCGAGGACGACAAGTCCTTGACCAGCGGAGAAGAAGAACTCCAGTTCCTCGCCGATGGGGAACTGGAATCGGAGAGCGGGGACGATTCGTTCTCCTGGGACGATTACACCCCCTCCGAGGAAGAGGAGGAGGAAGACGATGACGACTCCCTCGAGGATTACCCGCCGGCGAAGCGTTTCCGCGCCGGGTCGTACGACGACGACGACGACGATGATGAAGATGACGAGGCCCCCAAAGGGGGCCGCTGGAGCAGTGACGAGGAGCCCGCCGGCAGCAGCGCCGACGAGAGCTCCGACGACGACGAGGGCAGCGATGGCCCGTAGACTAGGATCTACTAGTGTAGGCCTAGTGGTAGTAGTAGATTGGCCAACAGGCCTTTCTTTTGTTCTTGCTCCCTTGAGCAATCGGCTCTTTCCTTGTAAGAAATCTCCTTTATTAATGAAGAAAATATTTCCCCGTTAACTTTGCTTTCTTGTTAATTTTGCCGATTGTCAAACGATGTTGCTGCACAAAGAGCCGATGGCAGAGCATCAGCTCCTACCATAACACGCATTTTAAGGCCTAAAATGGTTGCCTATTCGTGCAGTCAAACAGATCTCATCCGTGTCCACGCCATTCTTGAATTTCAAACGCACAGATTCAAGAAATCCAACGAGAGAATCATCTCAAATGCCATGGGCCCTGGCTTGGAACTGATCTGTTAACCTGCTCAATTGAGCTTGTTCTGTCTAGAGTCGATGGCAATGCATCGGCTTTTTTTATTATTCTGAAGTCGATGTCCGTGCATCGGCTGTACTGGTATCCATATTTCTCAAGTCGATGTCTGCGCATCGGCTGTAATTTGTATAAAAAAAAATTTTACTGGCCGATTTTCTGAATCGGCCCCCATGTTTCACTGCCCATCATCCCACATGCTTGGGAAATATTTCTTGAGGTGCTGACCATTGACAGCTGCTGGGAACTTAGCGCCGTCCAGCTGCTCCAACATGTATGCATTACCCTTCAAAACCTGGACAACTTTGTATGGACCGTGCCAATTAGGAGACCACTTGCCATATGCTTTATCCTTGGTTCCTAATGGCAACACTGCTTCCCATACTAGATCACCAACTTGGAACTCCTTTGGTCTCACCTTCTTATTGTATGCACGAGCTACCCTGGCTTTGTTCTCTTTAATCTTCTCCAACGACCAAAGTCTAAGTTCCGTTGCATCCTCAATAGTATCACTCATCAGAGCTGCATATTCTTCAGCTGTCAGGTCATTCTGAAACGTGACACGTCTTGATCCAGCCGTAATTTCCCAAGGCAATACGGCTTCCTGCCCATAGACGAGCTGGTATGGCGAAGTTTTTATAGCTCCATGGCATGACATGCGATAGGCCCACAAAGCTTCTGACAATGTTTCATGCCAAACCCTAGGGTTCTCATCAATTTTCCTCTTAATCAGCTTGATCAGGCTCTGATTGGACGCTTCAGCTTGCCCGTTGGCTTGAGCATAGTATGGAGATGATCGGATCAGCTTAATTCCCATTTCATCACAGAATTTTCTGAATTCCTTAGAGATGAAGACCGAACCTCCATCGGTCGTGATGGTTTGAGGAATCCCGAACCTATGAATGACGTGTTCTTTCACAAATTTGATAACATCTTCTGATTTTACCTTCTTCATAGGGACGGCCTCCACCCATTTGGTGAAGTAATCTATAATGGCCAGGATCCACTCGTGGCCTTTGCTCGACGCAGGATGGATTTTGCCGATCATATCCATGCCCCACCCTCGGAATGGCCAAGGCTTGATGATGGGATTCATTGCTGACGCAGGTACCATCTGAATCTTCCCGAACATCTGACACGCTTGGCATCCCTTGTAGTACTTGAAGCAATCCTCAAGCATGGTGGGCCAATAAAACCCTGATCGCCTGATCAGCCACTTCATTTTATGAGCCGATTGGTGAGTTCCACAGGCGCCTTCATGCACCTCATGCAGGAGCCGATTAGACTCGCTTGGTCCTGTGCACTTGAGCAAAGAACCCTTCCAACGTCCTATAGAACATGTCATCTCCTATAAGGACATATTTCATGGCCTTGTATCTTATCCGTTTAGGTGCCCCCCGAGCCGAATCCTTCAAGTAATTGAAGATATCGGCTCTCCAGTCATCCTGTTCTAGGAACTGCACCTGAACTTCCGATCCGTCTGGTATGTCCTTATAGCCTGACGCCATTTGTGCGAGATCGTTGGCCTCGGTATTTTGAGATCTTGGGACCCAATTGAAGTTGATGTACCGAAATTTTGTCATTAGCTCGCGGCATTCCATCCAATATGGGAAGAGTGACTCACTCTCGCACTTGTACTCATCCGTGAGCTGGGAGATCACCAACTTCGAGTCTCCAAAAAGCTCTACCGCTTCTGCCCCGGCTTCCAAAAGCAACTCCATTCCCCTGCGTACTGCCTCATACTCAGCGACATTGTTAGTGCAAGGGGTAGATAGCCTGATGGAGAAGGAATAATTTGCCCCCCGAGGCGACACGAGCAAAATGCCGATGCCACAACCGTCGTCACAAGCCGATCCATCGAAGAACATAGCCCATGCACGTACAGATAGTGCTGCTATATTAGTATTAATCCGCTCAGCTATGAGATCGGCCAACGCTTGTCCCTTGACTGCTTTCGCCGGCTAATACCGGAGGTCGAATTCCGATAACGCAAACATCCACTTACCAAGTCGGCCTTTCAAAACAGGAGCCGATAGCATGTGCTTGACCACGTCTGACTTGCATATGACGATGATTTCTGCCGTCAAAAGGATGTGATGAAGCTTGGTGCAGGTGAAGAACAGGCAGAGGCATAACTTCTCGACCTCAGGATACCTTGTCTCTGCATCCAACATCCTCCTGCTGAGGTAGAATACAACCTTTTCAACACCCTCGTAAAGTTGCACCACCACCGAAGCGATGGACGTGTCAGCTACTGACAAGTAGATATAGAACGGCCTGTCTTGCTGGGGTGGGACTAGCACAAGCGGCGTTGTTAGATACCGCTTAATCTCGTCAAACGCCTGCTGCTGCTCTGCCCCCAATGAAACTCTTCATCAGATTTAATCTTCACCAACACCATGAACGGCTCAATTCGTCCTGACAGGTTAGAGATGAATCGTCGGACGAAGTTGATCTTGCCGATAAGACATTGGAGCTCCTTCTTCGTGGTAGGCGGCTGCATGGTGCGTACTGCCTCTTGACTTTTCAGGCCGATCTCAATTCCCCGTTCATGGACCAGAAACCCTAGGAACTGACCGGCCTTCACACCAAAGGCACACTTCTTTGGATTCATTCTCAGTCCGAACTTCCGAGTTCGGTCCAGGATGCGTCGCAAATCATCCAAGTGTCCCTCCATGGAGACAGACTTGACCACCACGTCATCGATGTAGATTTCCACCAACTTGCCGATCAGATCATGAAAAATATAATTCATGGCTCGTTGGTACGTTGCACCAGCATTCTTCAGCCCAAAGGTCATGACCACATATTTAAACAAGCCCACTGATCCTGGTACTCTGAATGCGGTCTTGTGTATATCTTCTGGAGCTATGAAGATTTGGTTGTAGCCGGCATTGCCGTCCATGAAGCTTAACACCTTGTGGCCAGCAGCTGCATTGATCAATGTTTCTGCCACAGGCATTGGATATTCATCCTTTGGAGTGGCTCTGTTGAGATCTCTGAAATCTATTGCCACACGCCATCGGCCGTCCTTTTTCTCTACAGGTACGAGCATCGGAGATCCATTCAGCATACCTGCATGGCCTGATGAACCCGGCGGCCAACATTTTCTCGATCTCTTTCTTGACTTCTTCCAGGATTTCGGCCTTCATTTGGCGTGCTCGTTGTTGGAACGGCCGAAATCCCTTCTTGAGCGGGAGCCGATGCTCAATGATGCTCCTGTCTAACCCAGGCATCTCTGTGTAACCCCATGCAAAGCAATCTGGGTACTCTTTTAATAGAGATATCATCTGGCTCCTGAGCTGTGGATCTAACTTTTCGCTGATGAAAGTTGGTCGTGGCTTATCCCCAGGACCAATGTCGACTTCCTCTAGCTCATCAGCCGATGTAAACCCATACCCTAGCTTTCCGTCACTTGTTAGATCGACACTGAACACAGGGAAAACGTGTGGTAAGGATAATATGGGCCGATTGCTGGAATCGGCCCCCATTTTGATTGCATTGCTCAATGAAGGTTTACATCGAGTTCGTGTTTTATCACAACTACGTGACATGCTTGATACAAGATCATCACTTTTTATTTTTTGGGGCCGATCACAAGGATCGGCCTTCCCGTGTACGTCCATAGACTTTGCTCTTGTTACACGGTCAGGCCGGTGGATAAGACCAGCCTCACCCCGTTTTTTGTCACGTCGATGTACTCGCAGTCGTCCAAAGTGATGCCTGAGAGTGGCTCTTGGCCTGCCGCCTCCCGAACGTTCATGCCAGCCGTTGAAATCTCGGTTGAGTCATCTGCGTGGACGACTTCTACTTCATCTCCATCCCACTGTATTAAACATTGGTGCATCGTGGATGGAATGCAACAGTTGGCATGGATCCAATCCATCCCTAGCAGGACAGCATAGGTGCTCTTGCTATCGACGATGAAGAATGTTGTAGGGATGGTTTTCCTCCCTACGGTCAGATCCACGTTCAGAACACCTTGTGCTTCAGATGCTTGGCCGTTGAAATCGCTCAGTGTAACGTTGGTCTTGATCAGATCTGAGCTAGAGCGTCCCAACCGACGTAGCATGGAGTATGGCATGATGTTGACTACCGCTCCGGTGTCCACCAGCATCCTATTGACAGGCTTCCCATTGATATAACCTCGTAAGTACAGGGCCTTCAGGTGTCTGTAGCTTCTTTCACGTGGCTTCTCGAAGATAACTGGCCGTGGGCCGCAGTCAAGTTGTGCCACAGGTGCTTCATCTAATCCTGGAGCATAAAACTCCGCTGGAAGGATGAACACCATGTTTGTACCAGCCGATGTCTCATCATCGGCTTTCCTTTGCTTGGGGCGCCACTCCATCTTTTGTGGTCGACCCTCTTCATCCAGGGTTCGTTGAATTTTCGCGGCCAAATCGGGCCGCGCCTTCCTGAACGTGTGCAGGTACAACCTTTCGGCTTCCTCTAAGCCACGTAGTCGCTGAACCCTACGCTTTTGGGAACGGCTGAGTCCATCAGGGCACCACCTTGGCTGGTGGTACTTATCTTCTTCTTCTTCATCGTCATCTTCTAACTCCTCGAGATCTTCCACCCGAGAGGACTCAGCTTGCTTGTTCCGAGATGGGAGAGGTCCTAGACGCTTGAACACTGACACGTCTCCGGTGCTCTTCTTCTTCTGTCTACATTCTGGGCAATTGCCGATTGTAGGCAATCGGCTCATTCCTGAATCCCAGCAGTGTTTGAAGAAGGGACAGTCCCAGTGCTTGTCCACGTCGTCTTGCTCTCTTGACTTGTTCTTGGCACGGCGCTCATATTTCTCCTCGTCTCGATCATGCCGACGCTGTCTCCTGGCGTCCCTGCTAGCCAGACGATCTCTTTCATCGTCGTCGCTGTTTCGTCGGCATTGGTCGTACTGACTCACATATTTGTTGATGAGATGATCAGAGAGAGGTCGTTGATATCGCACATTCTTCACCTCTCCCTCTGTGACGTAGCGCTTGCCATCGTGTCGGAGCCGATCGCGTGGGACGGCTTCTTCCTTGTCCTTGCTACGAGAGCGGCTGCCCTCGTCTCTGTCCTTACCAGAGTGGTGCCCAGGCCCTACCATGTTAATACTGAACGAGAAACCTGGCTGGCACCTCCCAGGGTGAGTGCACTCCACCATGTTAACGGCGGGGAAGGGGTGCGTGTCGACTTTCATGGCGTACTGGCTAAAGATTAGACGCCCTTTTTCTATCGCCATTTGGATCTGCTGACGCCACACCCTGCAGTCGTTGGTGGTATGGGTGAACGTGTTATGCCATTTGCAGTATGGCTTTCCGTTCAACTCCTGTGCCGTGGGGGTTTTGAGGCCTTCGGGTAACTTTAGCTGCTTCTCCTTGAGTAAGAGGTCGAAAATTTGCTCAGCTTTGGTCACGTCGAAGTCAAACCCTTTTGGAGGACCTTGTGGCTTAATCCACTTGCAGGACACGGGGCTTGCCCCCCGAGTCCATTCAGCCACTGCTATCTCTTGATCTCCCGCAGAGCCTTCATCTTCATCTGCCTCAACCAGGACTACCGCACGCTTGAATTTGTCCTGGTACAAGTCTGGGTGGCGCTGTTCATATAATGACAGTTTCTGAACCATATGCGCCAGCGAAGGGTGGTCTGCTTGGGAAGCCATATCCTTGATCGGCGATGCAAGACCCACCACCGCCAACTCGACTGCTTCTTTTTCAGTCAAACGAGCCGAATAGCATCGGTTCCTAACGGTCCTGAAGCGCTGGACGTACTCTGACACTGTTTCTCCGCGCTTCTGACGTACTTGTGCTAGATCGGCAATGCCAGCCTCGGAAGCATCTGAATGATACTGCACGTGGAACTGTTCTTCCAACTGCTTCCAAGTCCGGATTGAGTCTGGTGGCAGCGACGTGTACCACCCGAAAGCCGATCCTGTGAGGGACTGTGCGAAGAACCTCACACGTAGTTCATCTGATGCTGAGATCGTGCCCAGCTGCGCCAAATATCGGCTCACATGCTCGATTGAACTGGAGCCATCTGACCCACTAAACTTGGAGAATTCAGGGAGCCGATATTTGGGTGGCAGTGGGATCAAATCGTACTCGTTGGGGTACGGCTTGGAATAGCCGATTGCCCTCCTTTTCGGCACCATGCCGAACTGGTCTTTCAAGATTGTACTGATCTGATCCGCGGTGGTGGCTGCAGGACTGGAGCTCTGAAGATTCGCTGGAGTGGCGTACTTAGCCAGCCACGCTTGCTTCTCAAGCTCTGAGCTAGCTGCGGGAGTTGAGCTTTGGAGGTTTGTTGGCGTGGCATACTTGGCTAGCCACGTCTGCTTCTCACGGTCTGAGCCAGCTGCAGAAGTTGAGTTCTGGAGGTTCGTCGGAGTGGCGTACTTAGTTAGCCACGTCTGCTTCTCAAGTTCTGATCCAGAAGCTCCTCCTGCTGTCCCAGAAGTCCCTGCTGTTGTAGTCTAGTTCATGAGTGCCCAGCTACTGCAATCTGGCACGTATGTGCACGTGTATCCGTGAGGGATCTCCTTAGGCGCCTCATACAAGAACTGGTAATCACTAGGGTCACCACCGATCTTGTGGATGACGAATGCCGGTGAACTCGGCACTTCTGGTGCTGCCAACGCGAATGGCAGCGGTGGTCGGGACTGGAGTGGAATTTCTCCTTGGTGCGTCCCTAGAGCAGGTCCTGACGGAGAGTACTGATGCCTCATGATTTCCTGGATCACCCGAAGGGCGACACGCTCCAAAGTGTTCACCAGGCTCTCAGAATGGCGGTGTAGCGAATGCGCTACCATGAAATTAATCTCCTGACGCAGAGACCTGGTGCATTCTTCTGAAGGGGTAGACAGGTCCACTCCATCAAGCGCGCCTTCAGGCGAGAACCCTTTCCACCTGATGCCGTGTGAGCGGGTCCTCTAGAAAGAGCCGATGAGGTCGGCTTCGAGGATAGCTTTGACCTCGTCATACTTCTTCTTGAGCTCCTCGGTCAGATCCTCGTACGTGACTGGAGTGCCTTCCGCCATCTCAGATGTAGATGGTGATGCCGTTGATGTCGAAGACCGTCCCACCGGGCGTGCCAGAATGTGTTGGCGTCAGAAACCCACCGGCGAGCAGCGACGGGCAACACGTAGAGCCGGGAACAACTCAGAGCTGCGGCTGGCCCTGGTCCCTCGAGCGACGGCCCGCAAAGCCTCTGGTACACACGTCCCGATGCTGGTGCAAGGGCGTGCCACCTGATCTATACCTGATCAGGAAGGTGATGGATTTGCTTCGCTTAGTTTCCTGCATGGCATACACGTAAACATTAAATACGAGCCTCGATCGGCTCTCAGGTTGTCCTGTGAATCGGCTCAAGGAGCCGATCCACCCATGGTTCGTATGAGGTCTACGATCACATGGTGGTCCTGCTTGATCGATATATAGCTAAAACGACCTACGACGATCTAGGGTTTTCACCACATAATCGGAACATCCTACTCGTGATTGAGCCTGGCAGCCACGCACAGTGATAATAAACCAACCCTAGACAAGGCCTAAAAACCAACATGAAGTTGATCCCCGGAACATCTTGTCTAGGGCTAGCAAACTACACCCTACGTGCCATCGGGATCCTTCAACCCGTTTGCAAGGCCTAACTATGCAGATATTAAACTAATCCTTGAAGAACAAGGAGCAATCATAACGGATCGGATCTACTAGATAATGATCAAGCAAGGTGCCGCCCTTACACCTAAGATAGGCGTAAGGGCGGTGATACGTCTCCGACGTATCGATAATTTCTTATGTTCCATGCCACATTATTGATGTTATCTACATGTTTTATGCACACTTTATGTCATATTCGTGCATTTTCTGGAACTAACCTATTAACAAGATGCCGAAGTGCCAGTTGCTGTTTTCTGCTGTTTTTGGTTTCAGAAATCCTAGTAAGGAAATATTCTCGGAATTGGACGAAATCAAAGCCTAGGGGCCTATTTTTCCACGAAGCTTCCAGAAGTCCGAAGGAGAGACGAAGAGGGGCCACGGAGGGGCCACACCCTAGGGCGGCGCGGCCCCCCCCTTGGCCGCGTGGCCCTGTGGTGTGGGGCCCCCGTGCCGCCTCTTGACCTGCCCTTTCGCCTATAAAAAGTCTCCGTGACGAAAACCCCAGTACCGAGAACCACGATACGGAAAACCTTCCAGAGACGCCGCCGCCGCCGATCCCATCTCGGGGGATCCAGGAGATCGCCTCCGGCACCCTGCCGGAGAGGGGAATCATCTCCCGGAGGACTCTACGCCGCCATGGTCGCCTCCGGTGTGATGTGTGAGTAGTCTACCCCTGGACTATGGGTCCATAGCAGTAGCTAGATGGTTGTCTTCTCCCCATTGTGCTATCATTGTCGGATCTTGTGAGCTGCCTAACATGATCAAGATCATCTATCTGTAATTCTATATGTTGCGTTTGTTGGGATCCGATGAATAGAGAATACTTGTTATGTTGATTATCAAAGCTATGCTTATGTGTTGTTTATGATCTTGCATGCTCTCCGTTATTAGTAGATGCTCTGGCCAAGTTGATGCTAGTAACTCCAAGAGGGAGTATTTATGCTTGATAGTGGGTTCATGCCTCTGTGAATCTGGAGGAGTGACAAGAACCACTAAGGTTATGGATGTGCTGTTGCCACTAGGGATAAAACATTAGTGCTATGTTCAAGGATGTAGTCACTAGTTACATTACGCGCAATACTTAATGCAATTGTCTGTTGTTAGCAACTTAATACTGGAGGGGGTTCGGATGATAACCCGAAGGTGGACTTTTTAGGCATAGATGCAGTTGGATGGCGGTCTATGTACTTTGTCGTAATGCCCAATTAAATCTCACTATACTCATCATGATATGTATGTGCATGGTCATGCTCTCTTTATTTGTCAATTGCCCAACTGTAATTTGTTCACCCAACATGTTGTTCGTCTTATGGGAGAGACACCTCTAGTGAACTGTGGACCCCGGTCCAATTCTCTTTACTGAAATACACCCATCGCAATACTGTTCTACTGTTTTTCTGCAAACAATCATCTTCCACACAATACGGTTAACTCTTTGTTACAGCAAGCCGGTGAGATTGACAACCTCACTGTTTCGTTGGGGCAAAGTATCTTGGTTGTGTTGTGCAGGTTCCACGTTGGCGCCGGAATCCCTGGTGTTACGCCGCACTACATCCCGCCGCCATCAACCTTCAACGTGCTTCTTGGCTCCTCCTGGTTCGATAAACCTTGGTTTCTTTCTGAGGGAAAACTTGCTGCTGTGCGCATCATACCTTCCTCTTGGGGTTGCCCAACGAACGTGTGAAATACACGCCATCAAGCTCTTTTTCTGGCGCCGTTGCCGGGGAGATCAAGACACGCTGCAAGGGGAGTCTCCACTTCTCAATCTCTTTACTTTGTTTTTGTCTTGCTTAGTTTTATTTACTACTTTGTTTGCTGCACTAAATCAAAATACAAAAAAATTAGTTGCTAGTTTTACTTTACTTGCTATCTTGTTTGCTATATCAAAAAAACACAAAAAAATTAGTTTACTTGCATTTACTTTATCTAGTTTGCTTTATTTACTGTTGCTAAAATGGCCAACGCTGAAAATACTAAGTTGTGTGACTTCACAACCACAAATAATAATGATTTCTTATGCACACCTATTGCTCCACCTGCTACTACAGCAGAATTCTTTGAAATTAAACCTGCTTTACTGAATCTTGTTATGCGAGAGCAATTTTCTGGTGTTAGTTCTGATGATGCTGCTGCCCATCTTAATAATTTTGTTGAACTATGTGAAATGCAAAAATATAAAGATGTAGATGGTGACATTATAAAATTAAAATTGTTCCCTTTCTCATTAAGAGGAAGAGCTAAAGATTGGTTGCTATCTCTGCCTAAGAATAGTATTGATTCATGGACTAAATGCAAGGATGCTTTTATAGGTAGATATTATCCCCCTGCTAAAATTATATCTTTGAGGAGTAGCATAATGAATTTTAAACAATTAGATACTGAACATGTTGCTCAAGCTTGGGAAAGAATGAAATCTCTGGTTAAAAATTGCCCAACCCATGGACTGACTACTTGGATGATCATCCAAACCTTCTATGCAGGACTAAATTTTTCTTCACGGAATTTATTGGATTCAGCTGCTGGAGGTACCTTTATGTCCATCACTCTTGGTGAAGCAACAAAGCTTCTTGATAATATGATGATCAACTACTCTGAATGGCACACGGAAAGAGCTCCACAAGGTAAGAAGGTAAATTCTGTCGAAGAAACCTCTTCCTTGAATGATAAGATTGATGCTATTATGTCTATGCTTGTGAATAATAGGACTAATATTGATCCTAATAATGTTCCATTAGCTTCATTGGTTGCACAAGAAGAACATGTTGATGTAAACTTCATTAAAAATAATAATTTCAACAACAATGCTTACCGGAACAATTCTAGTAACAACTATAGGCCATATCCTTATAATAATGGCAACGGCTATGGTAATTCTTATGGGAATTCTTACAACAATAATAGGAGTTCACCCTGGACTTGAAGCCATGCTTAAAGAATTTATTAGTACACAAACTGCTTTTAACAAATCTGTTGAAGAAAAGCTTGGGAAAATTGATATACTTGCTTCTAAAGTCGATAGTCTTGCTGCTGATGTTGATCTTTTGAAATCAAAAGTTTTGCCTAATGAGAATCATCATAATAAAATTGTTACTACAGCAAATGCCATTCAAGTTAGAATTAATGAGAATATAAGATTAATGGCTGAACTGCGTGCTAGGTGGGATAGAGAAGAAAATGAAAAACTAGCTAAAGAGAAGAATATAGCTAAAGTTTGGACTATTACCACCACTAGTAATGCTAATGCTACACATGTTGCTGCACCTCCTACTCATACTAATAAAAGAATTGGTGTTAGCAATGTTTCCACTTCGAATGCAAAGCGCGAAAAACTGCCTGAAAGCTGCTAAAACCGAAACCGCCCGTGATAAAGTCGTTGAAATTTTTTCCAACATTGGGGATGATGATCCCATTGCTTTAGATTATAATGGTTTGAATTTTGATGATTGCCACATCTCTGAAGTTATAAAGTTCTTGCAAAAACTTGCTAAAAGTCCTAATGCTAGTGCTATAAATTTGGCTTTCACGCATCATATTACAAATGCTCTCATAAAAGCTAGAGAAGAGAAACTAGAGCGTGAAGCCTCTATTCCTAAAAAGTTAGAGGATGGTTGGGAGCCCATCATTAAGATGAAGGTTAAAGATTTTGATTGTAATGCTTTATGTGATCTTGGTGCAAGTATTTCTGTTATGCCTAAGAAAATTTATAATATGCTTGACTTGCCACCGCTGAAAAATTGTTATTTGGATGTTAATCTTGCTGATCATTCTACAAAGAAACCTTTGGGTAAAGTTGATAATGTTCGCATTACCATTAACAATAACCTGGTTCCCGTTGATTTTGTTGTCTTGGATATTGAATACAATGCATCTTGTCCCATTATATTGGGAAGACCTTTTCTTCGAACTGTTGGTGCTATCATTGATATGAAGGAAGGTAATATAAAATATCAATTTCCTCTCAAGAAAGGTATGGAACACTTCCCTAGAAAGAGAATGAAGGTACCTTTTGATTCTATTATGAGAACAAATTATGATGTTGACACTTCGTCTCTTGATAATACTTGATACACACTTTCTGCGCCTAGCTGAAAGGCGTTAAAGAAAAGCGCTTATGGGAGACAACCCATGTTTTTACCTACAGTACTTTGTTTTTATTTTGTGTCTTGGAAGTTGTTTACTACTGTAGCAACCTCTCCTTATCTTAGTTTTGTGTTTTGTTGTGCCAAGTTAAGCCGTTGATAGAAAAGTAAGTACTAGATTTGGATTACTGCACAGTTCCAGATTTCTTTGCTATCACGAATCTGGGTCCACCTCCCTGTAGGTAACTCAGAAAATTATGCCAATTTACGTGCATGATCCTCAGATATGTACGCAACTTTCATTCAATTTGAGCATTTTCATTTGAGCAAGTCTGGTGCCATTTTAAAATTCGTCAATACGAACTGTTCTGTTTTGATAGATTCTGCCTTTTATTTCGCATTGCCTCTTTCGCTATGTTGGATGAATTTCTTTGATCCACTAATGTCCAGTAGCATTATGCAATGTCCAGAAGTATTAAGAATGATTGTGTCACCTCTGAATATGTCAATTTATATTGTGCACTAACCCTCTAATGAGTTGTTTCGAGTTTGGTGTGGAGGAAGTTTTCAAGGGTCAAGAGAGGAGTATGATGCAACATGATCAAGGAGAGTGAAAGCTCTAAGCTTGGGGATGCACCCGGTGGTTCACCCTTGCATATATCAAGAAGACTCAAGCGTCTAAGCTTGGGGATGCCCAAGGCATCCCCTTCTTCATCGACAACATTATCAGGTTCCTCCCCTGAAACTATATTTTTATTCCATCACATCTTATGTGCTTTTTCTTGGAGCGTCGGTTTGTTTTTGTTTTTGTTTTGTTTGAATAAAATGGATCCTAGCATTCACTTTATGGGAGAGAGACACGCTCCGCTGTAGCATATGGACAAGTATGTCCTTGGTTTCTACTCATAGTATTCATGGCGAAGTTTCTCCTTCGTTAAATTGTTATATGGTTGGAATTGGAAAATGATACATGTAGTAATTGCTATAAATGTTTTGGGTAATGTGATACTTGGCAATTGTTGTGCTCATGATTAAGCTCTTGCATCATATGCTTTGCACCCATTAATGAAGAAATACATAGAGCATGCTAAAATTTGGTTTGCATATTTGGTTTCTCTAAGGTCTAGATAATTTCTAGTATTGAGTTTGAACAACAAGGAAGACGGTGTAGAGTCTTATAATGTTTTCAATATGTCTTTTATGTGAGTTTTGCTGCACCGGTTCATCCTTGTGTTTGTTTCAAATAAGCCTTGCT
This sequence comes from Lolium perenne, assembly GCF_019359855.2. Lineage (NCBI taxonomy): Eukaryota > Viridiplantae > Streptophyta > Magnoliopsida > Poales > Poaceae > Lolium > Lolium perenne. The sequence continues at coordinate 66,849,153 of NC_067244.2, forward strand.
AGCCTAAACCTTGTATCGAGAGGGAATACTTCTCATGCATCCAAAATACTTGAGCCAACCACTATGCCATTTGTGTCCACCATACCTACCTATACTACATGGTATTTTCCGCCATTCCAAAGTAAATTGCTTGAGTGCTACCTTTAAACAATTCAAAATTTATTACCTCTGATTTGTGTCAATGTTTTATAGCTCATGAGGAAGTATGTGGTGTTTAGCTTTCAACCTTGTCATTTACTTTTGACGGACTCTCATATGGACTAGTGGCTTCATCCGCTTATCCAATAATTTTGCAAAAAGAGCTGGCAATGGGATTCCCAGTCCCAAATTAATTAACAAAAATAGACACTCCTCCATGGTATGTGATTGTTGGACGGCACCCGAAGATTCGGTTAGCCATGGCTTGTGTAAGCAAAGGTTGGGAGGAGTGTCATCATCATAATAAAACTAAAATAAAAAGGCACTCCTTCATGGTATGAGATTGTTGGCAGGCACCCGAGGATTCGGTTAGCCATGGTCTGTGAAAGAAAGGTTGGAAGGAGTGCCACCCAAAAATAAATAAAATGGGAGCCGCTCTTATAAGTCTGGTTGGCGAGGTAGTTAGTGTACCCATTACCATTCGTTGACAACAACAAACACCTCTCAAAATTTTACTTTTATTGCTCTCTACATGTTTTCAAAATCAAAGCTCTAGCACAAATATAGCAATCGATGCTTTTCCTCTATGAGGACCATTCTTTTACTTTCAATGTTGAGTCAGTTCACCTATTTCTCTCCACCTCAAGAAGCAAACACTTGTGTGAACTGTGCATTGATTCCTACATACTTGCTTATTGCACTTATTATATTACTCTATGTTGACAATATCCATGAGATATACATGTTACAAGTTGAAAGCAACCGCTGAAACTTAATCTTCTTTTGTGTTGTTTCAATATCTCTACTTTGAATTATTGCTTTATGAGTTAACTCTTATGCAAGACTTATTGATGCTTGTCTTGAAGTGCTATTCATGAAAAGTCTTTGCTATATGATTCACTTGTTTACTCATGTCATATACATTGTTTTGATCGCTGCATTCACTACATATGCTTTACAAATAGTATGATCAAGATTATGATGGCATGTCACTCCAAAATTATCTCGTGTTATCGTTTTACCTCGCTCGGGACGAGCAGAACTAAGCTTGGGGATGCTGATACGTCTCCGACGTATCGATAATTTCTTATGTTCCATGCCACATTATTGATGTTATCTACATGTTTTATGCACACTTTATGTCATATTCGTGCATTTTCTGGAACTAACCTATTAACAAGATGCCGAAGTGCCAGTTGCTGTTTTCTGCTGTTTTTGGTTTCAGAAATCCTAGTAAGGAAATATTCTCGGAATTGGACGAAATCAAAGCCCAGGGGCCTATTTTTCCACGAAGCTTCCAGAAGTCCGAGGGAGAGACGAAGAGGGGCCACGGAGGGGCCACACCCTAGGCGGCGCGGCCCCCCTTGGCCGCGCGGCCCTGTGGTGTGGGGCCCCGTGCCGCCTCTTGACCTGCCCTTTCGCCTATAAAAAGTCTCCGTGACGAAAACCCCGCACCGAGAACCACGATACGGAAAACCTTCCAGAGACGCCGCCGCCGCCGATCCCATCTCGGGGATCCAGAGATCGCCTCCGTCACCCTGCCGGAGAGGGGAATCATCTCCCGGAGGACTCTACGCCGCCATGGTCGCCTCCGGTGTGATGTGTGAGTAGTCTACCCCTGGACTATGGGTCCATAGCAGTAGCTAGATGGTTGTCTTCTCCCCATTGTGCTATCATTGTCGGATCTTGTGAGCTGCCTAACATGATCAAGATCATCTATCTGTAATTCTATATGTTGCGTTTGTTGGGATCCGATGAATAGAGAATACTTGTTATGTTGATTATCAAAGCTATGCTTATGTGTTGTTTATGATCTTGCATGCTCTCCGTTATTAGTAGATGCTCTGGCCAAGTTGATGCTAGTAACTCCAAGAGGGAGTATTTATGCTCGATAGTGGGTTCATGCCTCTGTGAATCTGGAGGAGTGACAAGAACCACTAAGGTTATGGATGTGCTGTTGCCACTAGGGATAAAACATTAGTGCTATGTTCAAGGATGTAGTCACTAGTTACATTACGCGCAATACTTAATGCAATTGTCTGTTGTTAGCAACTTAATACTGGAGGGGGTTCGGATGATAACCCGAAGGTGGACTTTTTAGGCATAGATGCAGTTGGATGGCGGTCTATGTACTTTGTCGTAATGCCCAATTAAATCTCACTATACTCATCATGATATGTATGTGCATGGTCATGCTCTCTTTATTTGTCAATTGCCCAACTGTAATTTGTTCACCCAACATGCTGTTCGTCTTATGGGAGAGACACCTCTAGTGAACTGTGGACCCCGGTCCAATTCTCTTTACTGAAATACAATCTACTGCAATACTATTCTACTGTTTTTCTGCAAACAATCATCTTCCACACAATACGGTTAACTCTTTGTTACAGCAAGCCGGTGAGATTGACAACCTCACTGTTTCGTTGGGGCAAAGTATCTTGGTTGTGTTGTGCAGGTTCCACGTTGGCGCCGGAATCCCTGGTGTTGCGCCGCACTACATCCCGCCGCCATCAACCTTCAACGTGCTTCTTGGCTCCTCCTGGTTCGATAAACCTTGGTTTCTTTCTGAGGGAAAACTTGCTGCTGTGCGCATCATACCTTCCTCTTGGGGTTGCCCAACGAACGTGTGAAATACACGCCATCAAGCGGCTAGACGTCTAAGGGTTGCATGGACGAAAGCATGTATCGTGGTAAAACAATGCTAACCCTAACACATCTATGATAACTACGTTGCTCGCCATCAACAAGGCTTCAGCACGAGCAACGCATGATAAACGAATAAACTTGTACTGCCTAGATCGCAAGATGCGATCTAGGCAGCATGATGCTTACCCGGAAGAAACCCTCGAAACAAAGGGGTTGGCGATGCGCCTAGATTGGTTTGTGATGAACGTGATTGTTGTTTTTCTCAATAACCCTAGATACATATTTATAGTCCGTAGACTTTCTAACGTGGGAATAATCCCAACCGTGCACGAGCCAAATTCTATCTAACCGACACGTATCCTTCTATATTTACAGATACACGGGCAAACTAGCCCAAACTTTCTCGTACAAGGCCGGTTCACGTATTTCTTCCATGTATATTCTTCAAGCCCAATCTTGATCGCGGCCCACCTCTGATCCGGTCAAATTCTGGTGATAACACCCTCTCCTTCCTTGTTGGAGCGCGTGTCCTTATGTTCTTCATCTTCATTGGAGGAGTACTCTTCTCGAATGATGAAGGCTCTAGGTTTCTTGGTGAAGGAGACCTTGTCGTCATCGGACTTTGGGGAGAACTTGGAGAATCCTTTGGAGAGTTACTTGAACTTTTCCTTGCGGATAAGCCTTCCACCATGATCTTCTCTTCTCTCAAACATACAATCCGCGACAAAATGATTCTTGTCGCCGCAATTGTAGCATGTTCTTCCCCTTGGCCCCTCCCTTGGGCTCTTAGAGAAACTTCTTGGAGAATCACGTGATCTTCTTGGTCTTGTGCTTCGGGACATGTTTCCATCCCAAAATTTATTGGCGGCGAGAGCCATGTGCTCATGATAATTGGCCTTGAGATCATCCAGTCCCCACTCAACGGGATCCTCATCGCTTTCACTAGCCTCATGTACCTTCATCTTCAATGCAAGGTTGGGCTTGCAGGAGTTGTGGGCGCGAGAAACAAGATCCTCTGCATTCTTCTTGGAGATGTCCAAAGCGATGACTTCGCTAAGAACTTCATCGGATGTCATAGCACGGAAGGAGGCGTTTTGGCGGATGGCCGTCAACTTCACTTCCTCATAAGGTAGGAGAGCGTTGTAGAACTTGCGCTTGATCCAATGGTCATACACAAACGTTGCTCCAAGATCTTGCATTTGTACGGCAAGAGCGATGAGGCGCCGATACATTTCTTCGGGGGACTCTCCTTCAATCATGATGTAGTTGTCGGCCATGTTGTTCACTTCATCAAAACGAGAGCTTTGGATGCTTGCATTTCCGAGGAAGAGCTTCTCAAGTTTATCCCATGCTTCCTTGGCGGTCTTGAGCGAGCGGATATGAGCGCGGTCCTTGGGCGTGATGGCCATGTGAATCATGTTGATGGCGGTGGCGTTGAGTTGGTCATCCACCACATCTCTTCTTGTCGAGCTCTTTGGGTCTCGTGGTGAGTAGCCCTCCTCGATGATACGCCAAAGCTCGGTAGATGCGCTGCGCACATGAGAACGCATTAAGAATTGCCAATTCTCAAAGTTGTTTGACTCAAGTAACGGTGGTGAACCATGCGACAAGATATGTGGCATAGGTATTGGAATGTTTATGGTGTAATCATTTGGTGGTGGCACCGCAAGATTACTCCCTAGGCGTTCCGCAACCGGTGTCCCATCCTTCCCGTTTGTTGAAGTGCCGGTCTCCCCAAGCCCTTCCTTTTGTGGATCAATTGTCGGTTGCGCGACAAAATCAACAAGAGGAAAGGGGTTAGCTTTTGGTGGGGGATCCTTGGCACTTGCTTTAGGATCAACGATAGGGTTTGGTTTTTGAGCAACCAACTCCATCATCATCGCCGTCATTTGGTTAACGATGGATGACTCCAATTTCTTGAGGTCATCCAACGTAGCTGTTGTGGTATCGACGGGAGATGATGGAGCGGGTGGCACAAGGGAAGGTGACCCATTCTTATCCGCCTCTTGTTCGGCCATTTCTTAGGCGGTAAAGCCCGAGCAAGAAAACCTTGCTCTGATACCACTTGAATGGATCGTAGCGAACAAGAGGGGGGTGAATTGCGCTACGGCAAGTTTTAGTCTTTTTTAAATTTTTAGTGCAACGAAAGGTAAAGGTGAGAACTTTAGCGATAGCGGTGATCCTACAATGATCCTAGGACAGGTGCAACAAGTAAAGGAATCAACAAGATAGTAAGAGTAAGGAGCGAGATAACCGGGGGCACGGAGATGAGGCGAGGTTTGTTTCCCGCAGTTCTTTCCACAATAGGAAGTACGTCTGCGTTGAGGAGGTGCTAGTCTCACACAAGAGACTAGACGGCCACACCACGAAGGAAGGCCTCACCTTCTTCCTCGAGAGAGCTCCACGAAGGTGCTCTCCCTCTTCCACTAAGGCACCGGTCGAGGCGGTGATTCCTTCACAAGGTTGGGGCGAGCTCCACACACAAGGATGCTCCCAACACCCTATGGAGCTAGTACATCACCAAGCTAGCCTCCATAGCTGCACATCTCCAATGTCCCACCATAGGAACCCTACCACCAAGATCCACTAAGGAATAGCTTGTATTGGTGAAATCTCTCTTGGTAGAACTATAGATCGGGGTCTCCTCCACCACTCCTCAAAGTTTGGGCAAGATTGATTGGATGGTTGGGGAGATCCTCAAGGATTAAGCTCAGCAACAATGGAGGAGAGAGAGAGAGGGAAGAGATAAAATCGTGTTGGGGAAGAAGGAGCCCTTAAATAGGCTCGTCCAAATCCAACTGTTATGTCCAGTTTTTGCCTAAGCGGTACTACCGCTTTGGGTAAGCGGTACTACCGCTCTGAGTTCGAATTCCCCAGATCTGGTCCATGTGGACGCAGAGCGGTACTACCGCTCACTGTACCGCTCGAGGTACCGCAACAGGGTCCAAACCTTACTGGACTCGAAGCGGTACCGGAGCGGTACCAGAGCGGTACAGCCGTAACTAGTTACGGTACCTGGGCGGTACCGTGGGCGGTACTACCGCTCGTGAGTGGTACTACCGCTCCAGGTACTGCAGAGGTACCGCAACTCGTATTCTGGGACAATTTCAGCGCAGAACTCAGAGCGGTACCGTGGGCGGTACCTATAGGGGTAGCGGTACTACCGCTACAGGTACCGGTAGTACCGGCCTGGCTAAAACTGGTTTTCTCCCCTTTTTCTCTCCAGCCATGTCACCTCGCGATACACACGCAAAACCAGAAAACCTATCAACTACGCTTCAGTCTTCCGATCTTGACGTGTCCAGCGAGGTCACCGTGCACTTGCAAATCTAACAATGATACTCAAGGCACACGGTGAGATTACTCAAGTGTTGTCATCAAACACACAAAACTTGGGGTTTAAACTTTGCTCTTACAGCAGGAGGATAATATTTTCCAATGAAAACATCTTTGCATTTAACCCAAGAATCAGTACTATTTCTAGGCAAAGATAGCAACCAATCTTTAGCTCTCCCTCTCAAAGAGAAAGGAAACAATTTCAGTTTTATAATGTCACCATCTACATCCTTATACTTTTGCATATCACAAAGTTCAACAAAATTATTAAGTTGAGAAGCATCATCATCAGTACTAACACCAGAAAATTGCTCTTTCATAACAAGATTTAACAAAGCAGGTTTAATTTCATAGAATGCCGCTTCAGGAGCAGGTGGAGCAATAGGTGTACAAATAAAATCATGGTTGTTTGTGCTAGTAAAGTCATATAAATTAGCGTTCTCAGGAGTAATCATTTTAGCAAAATTAAAACAGAGCAACAACAATAGGTGTACTAGTTTTTTGTGTTTTTGAATAATGTAGCAAACAAGACAAAGTAAAATAAAATAAACTAAGCAAAAAAATAACAAAGTAAAGAGATTGAAGATGAGAGACTCCCCTTGCAGAAATCCTCTTTCTCCCTGGAAACGGCGCCAGAAAAAGAGCTTGATGTTGCACAGTTACACACCATTGGGGAACCCCAAGAAGGTATGATGAGCAGAGTAGCAAGTTTTCCCTCAGTAAGAAACCAAGGTTTAATCGACCAGTAGGAGAAAAGAATTACTTCTGAAGGCTTTGCTAGCTGACTTTGGCAGGACACACTACCGGCGTCAGCAACAATGTGGAACCTGCACACAACACAACCAAAATATTTTGCCCCAACTTACAGTGAGGTTTTCAATCTCACCGGTTGTGCTGAAAACAAATGATTAATCGTATAGTATGGAAATAGATGTTTGTTTGCAGTGGAATTACAGAGAATAGTGCTTGCAGTAAGTAACAGAACATGATGATTTTATCAGTGTAAAATAAAAAATGGGGTCGATAGTTAACTAGAGCTGTCTCTCCATGATAAATAACATGTTGGGTGAATAAATTACATCTCAGCAATTGACATAATGAAGACCATACATGACAAGATGATTACTATGAGATTCATCTGGGAATTACGACATAATACATAGACCATAATCCAAATGCGTCTATGACTAATAATCCACCTTCCGGTTAGCGTCCGCAACCCTTTCAGTATTAAGTTGCAAGCAACAGATTATCGCATTAAACAATGTGTGTAAGGTAAACAATAGAATTATCCTTAGACAACGCATTGTTGCTTTCTCCCTAGTAGAAATAACACATCTACAACTTTAGAAGTTATTTTCACTCTTCCAGATTACTAGAGGCATGGACCCACTATCGAGCATAAATACTCCCTCTTGGAGTCACAAGCACATACTTGGCCAGAGCATCTACTAGCAACGAAGAGCATGCAAGATCACAAATAACATATGACAAGTATATAATCGATCTCAACCATAGTATTCAATATTCATCGGATCCCAGCAAACACAACATGTAGCATTACATAATGATGATCTTGATCATGATAGACAGCTCACAAGATCTAAACATGAAGCATAAATTGGAGAAGACAACCATATAGCTACTGCTATGGACCCGTAGTCCAGAGATGAACTACTCACGCATCACTTCGGAGGCGGGCATGGCGATCTAGAGGCCTTCGGTGATGATGTCCCTCTCCGGCAGGGTGCCGGGAAGATCTTCAGAACCCTCCCGAGCTAGGGTCGGTGATGGCGGCCGCGACAGAACTTTTCGTGGATGGAGGATTGGGTATTTAGGTTTTTCCCGAACAGGTGAGTAAATAGGTGGAAGGGCGAGGTCAGTGGGTGCCCGGGGGGGGGGGGGCACACCACCCCTAGGCGCAGCCAGGGCCTGGGCCATGCAAAGGGCTGGTTTGGCCGCCTCGTGGCGCTTCTTCGTCTCCCCTCTGGACTCCGGCTTCGTTACAATAAAATAGGAACTTCGGTTTTTGTTTTGTCCAATTCCGAGAATATTTCATGTATAACTTTTCTGAAATACAAAACAACAGAAAACAGGGAACTGACACTGTGGCATCTTGTCAATAGGTTAGTTCCGGAAAATGTATAAAAGTGCAACGAAGTGTAAACAAAACATATATAAATTGGTGTAAAACAAGCATGGAGCATCAAAAATTATAGATACGTTTGCAACATATTGGCAGGCTGGGACATGGCTGGATCCTACCTAAAAAATGGTAGGTTCGAAAGGCTGATTAGTATATAGCTTTGGCATATACCGAAAAAATGGCAGTACACAGAGCGGTCCAACATGGAGCCCGGCGGAGTGATACGTTGCAAACGTATCTATAACTTTTTGATGCTCCATGCTTGTTTTACACCAATTCCTATATATTTTGCTCACACTTCGTTGCACTTTTATACATTTTCTAGCACTAACCTATTTACAAGATGTCATAGAGTCAGTTCCCTTTTTCTGTTGTTTTGTACTCCCTCTATTCCTTTCTATAGTGCCTATAGATTTTTGGCATTTGTTTCACAATATAAGGCTGTAGTTTGGCTTTTTTCAATTACCCCCTCCACTAGTCAACTCCCCCATGACATGCATGAAAAAAAGATCCATACAAAACATGAAACAATTAATTGAGATTCCTAATGCATGGCCCCAAGGACTGCTTAGATTTAGGAAGCAATGTTTCCTTTCCTTAATTAAATCTGGCTGCAGATATATGGAGAGACAACAAAACAGATTTGTGGGATTTGTTATGGTAAGTTAGGAAGTTATCGATTTCCCTAATTTTAGTCCGATCTCAAATCGTTCAGCCAGGGGGTCCTTGTGTAAAAAATATTCTTGCGCTAATTTCCGTGCTAAAAATCTATAGGCACTATAGAAAGGAACGGAGGGAGTTTTTCAGAAAAGTTGCACATGAAGTATTCTCGAAATTGGACGAAACAAAATCCGAAGATCTTATTTTTTGTAACAAAGATGAAGTCCGGAGGAGAGACGAAGGGGAGGCATAGGGTGGCCAGACCATGCCTAGGCGCGCCTGGCCCTGCCCCGCGCCTAGCGGTTGTATGGGGCCACCTGGCCTCCACCGACCTCGCCCTTCCGCGTATAAGAAGCCTCCCGACATGTGAACCCTAAATCAATCGGCCTCCATCCATGAAAAGTTCCGTAGCTCCGCCGCTGTCGCAGACAAGATTCGGGGGATAGAAGTCTCTGTTCCGGCACCCTGCCGGGATGGGGAATTGCCCCCGGAGCCATCTCCATTGACTCCACCGCCATCTCTATCGTTATTTCTGACTCCTACGATGAGGAGTGAGTAGTTCTCCCCCGAGGCTAAGGGCTTTAGCGGTAGCTATGTGGTCTATCTATCTCTTTCATGTATGATCTTTATGTGATCATGAGCTTTGTAATCTAGTTGAATAAGTAGATGTTATTCTTCAACTATTGTGCTACTCAAGTGGTTTTATTATGTGATCTCCGGGGACACCTTGTCCAACAGTGTGAAGGTGACAGTGTGCACACCGTGTTTGTTTCTTATGCTTAATTCATAGAAATACTTATGAAATGTGGTGACTAGTTAGTACCATCTTTGTATGCTCAAAGTGACAGCGTGGGGCGTCCATAGATTTGGGAATGTGAACTTTAAGAAATGCTTATGTAGACCTACGCAATTAATTTGTGTTTATTATCAAACCGGAGAGTGGTTCAAGAGTACCATAGTGAAGTGGTACTATCTATGTATTCAATTATGGTATCATTGTTGAGAGTGTCCACTAGTGAAAGTATGATCCCTAGGCCCTGTTTCCAAGCATTGAAACACCATTTACAACCAGTTCTGCTACATGTTTGCATGCTGCCATTTTTATTTCAGATTGCAATTACTATTCATAATCATCCATATTACTTGTATTTCACTATCTCTTCACCGAACTAGTGCACATATACACCTGACAAGTGTATTGGGTGTGTTGGGGACACAAGTTACTTCTTGTATCATAATTGCAGGGTTGCTTGAGAGGGATATCTTTGAACTCTACCTCCCTGAGTTCGATAAACCTTGGGTGATCCACTTAAGGAAAATTTGCTGCTGTTCTACAAACCTCTGCACTTGGAGGCACAACACTGTCTACAATAATAGAAGCGTGCGTAGACATCACGGACCCAGTTTGCATTACGGTTCATTGAGGCTTCTCAAATTTCATTTTTCTCCTTTGAACTATGCTCTCTTCACATTGTTGTCAAACTCCAATTAAGATGAAACCAATAATTTTGTTGAAACTATTAGGAACCAACAAAATATATTTTACTATGAATTTAGAGGTGAAACCTCTCTACACGAAGAACCGGTAAAAACCTCTGAAATCAAAAGATGCATACGAGTTCCTTTTCAGTTGAACTTGTGCCTGTTGAAAAGCTAGTGACGTGGGCATTACCCTACGGGTAACCAGTATTGCCCTATCCGGTATTGACAAATCGGAGGCCCATGAAGATACCTGAAGGCGAGATGGGCCACTAGGTCGGCGCACCAGAAGATTCCTTGACGGGCAAGACAAGGAAGCGAACAAACAAGGGAAGATTGGATCTAAACTACTGTAAACCTAGTCGTATACGGTTAAATCTCTTGAGACCTGGCCTCCTATATAAAGGCCAGGAGAGGGGCTGCCGAAGGACACGAACAATCTTAGCAATCTTAGCCAGGAAAAGCTTAGAGCTAGGTAACCCTAACAACAGCAATCTCGCCTAGATCTCAGCCGAACTATTCGGCACCCCATTGTAACCCATTATTCTCATAATCAAAGAACAGACAGGCAAGACGTAAGGGTTTTACCTCATCGAGGGCCCCGAACCTGGGTAAATTGCTCTCCCCGCTTGTCTGTGAACCGATGTCTCGTGTTAGCCTACAGGATTCCGTCAACCCTAAGCCCCTATCAGAGGGCATTGGCGAGGAGTACCCTAGACAATTGGCGCCGTCTGTGGGAACCCTGTCGGCACAAGATCGGACATCGGCTGAACCCGTCATGTCATCAGCAGCTTCATCAGCACCATCATCGTCTCATCTGGGAAGCCCGATCTGTTTCGGCTCCTACGAATTCACCCCGCACAGCGAATCGTCTCGCTCCACCTTCTCTGGTCTGCAAGGCAACATGGACATGGCGTTCGGGAGCGTCCACTACAACGTCAACTCAGAGGGAATCCTCCGGCTACTAGAATCTCCTATCTCCAGATCGACAAGCCCAAGTGCGTCATCAACACCCGACCTTTAGGCTGGCTAGGAAAACCCGTCGAGTCCGTCCGCGCCATTGACCCCTCGCTCGGCATCCTCCATGTCGGTTGGATCTGATGACCCCGCGCCCTCGGAGATGACCTCGTACTACTGCATAAACTGCGACACCAGGCATGGACTAGGATCAAGCGACACGCCATTCATCTGCAACGCCTACTATTCGTCGGGAGAGGACAGCATCGGTAGCGTCGTCCGAGGAGACACCCGAAGAGTGGCGCCCCTCCAAGTCTACGTCGCTAATAGGGGAGATGGAGAACGCACCCCCCGTTCCAGCAGGCGGGCTAGTTTCAGAGATAGCGCCAGCAATGAAAATAGCGACCACACCATTACAGAAGAAGAGTGGGCAGCAGCCAAGGCAGCCGTGCTCAACAACACACCTCTTTCGGCAGGAACCACGGTTGGTACGCTCAACGCTTACCGCTCCATATTGGAGAAAAATCGGGAGCGCCTGTCTAAAGAGCAAGCCACCCTTGAGAAACGACTATCTGCGGCAGACCGGTCCAGCGAGCGACGAAGGGCCTCGCAGGGGAGTGCCTCCCGAAGTACCCACGGTGGGGGAAAACATCGATCGAGGATGTCTAGGCTTTCAGAAGACGATGCAAGGGAGATAACATCAAACTTGACCAAGTCCTTTATGACCACGGACACCGCGGGCATGCCACGACCAAAAACCGTCGCAGGAGCAACAGCCAATCTTGCAGCATACCTCATTAACCAGCGTCCCGAAGGATCCATGGCTCAGGCCCACCGTGGTGCGTTGGAGAGTCTTGCGATACTAGGACATAATCTAGTTCCACCGAAAGAGAAGACCCTGTAGACCAGCGGGTCAAAACATCGCGTAAAATACGCTCGGGACGAAATCACACAGAGCAGGATTGACAAAGCAAGGCGACGACGAGCCATGAGAGAAGAACTTGACAGTGATTCTTTGGACGAGACCCAGGAGAATGATGGCGAGCTTAGAGGAGCCGATTGTCTGAGCTACAAAATTCGGGAGGCGATGCCACCCAAGAAGTTCAAACCTACACCCACCGACGCTGCCAAAAACGATGGGCAGCAGGAGCCAAGATCCTAGATAGAGGACTATCTGCAGACAGTAATTCTGCAAAAAGGGAATCAGATAGCAGCAATGCAATGTCTACAGCTTTACCTAAAGGACTCAGCACGAGCCTGGCTCAGAGGGCTGCCGAAGGGTTCCATCAAGTCATGGGATGACTTAGTAGAAGCTTTTGTCGCTAACTTTCAAGCAACCTACAAAAGGCCCATCGGGATTGAGGAGTTACGGCACTGCCAACAGAAGCAGAAGGAGTCGATGCGCGCGTACATCGGGAGGTTCACCAAACTCCTAAATGCTGCGGAAGACGTATCAGTCGACAGGGCAATTGACGCTTTTAGCGATGGCATCCGACGTGAAAGCTATATAGAAGAGCTTGGGCGCAAGAAGCCGAAGACCATAACCAAGCTAATGGAAATCGCCAACAGCTGGGCCGATGGTGAAGACAATGTCCGAAAACCACGGCAAATACAGCGACGATTTAAGAGGATGACCAGCCGAAGAATGATTCGGGTGGTCGAAGGGATCGGAATAAGAGAAGGAAGAATCGCATTTACGATGACAACAACTTGGTGGCCGCAGGTTACTCTGATCGACGGGATGATCGGTACGACAACAGGCGAGACGATCGGCAGGACGGTAATCGGAACGACTCTGGGAACCGTGGCAAATATAAACCACGACCTCAGAGAACCCCCAAATTGCCTTACGCTGAACAGATCAACGCCCCTTGCTACCTACATTCTTATACCGACTCTAAGGATGGAAAAGTAAAGTCTAGCCACCTGCTCAGGGATTGTCGGCAGTTCCTCGATATGCATGAACTCATCCAGCAGGCAGGCCAGAAACAGCTACCGCCACCACCACCGCCACCCCCGTCACAGCATCAAGTCCAGCAAGCTCAACCTCATCAACCCAACGAGGCGTTTCCACCGCCACGTGGGCAAATGAACATGATTCACAGGACAGGTGTTTCAAGGAGAGAGATGAAGAAGCTCACCCGAGAAATCAACCTGGCAGAAAGCGTCATGGCAAACATTCCTGAATATGTCGAATGGTCGTCTCAGGAAATCACGTTCAGTCGAATGGACCACCCGATGACCATACCAAAGCCAGGGCACGCCACCCTAGTGGTCGAAGCACAGATAGGAGGGTTCAAGATGAGCAAAGTCTTCATGGATGGAGGAAGTGGACTCAACTTGATATTCCTTGACACGATTCAAAGTATGGGGATCACCATGAGAATGCTGGAAGACTCAGATACTCGCTTCCATGGGATACTCCCTACTTCACCAGCGCATTCTCTTGGCAAAGCTTACTTGAATGTCGTTTTCGGTAAACCCGACAACTTCAGGAAGGAGAAGATCGAGTTCGAAGTCGTGAACTGGGAATCACAGTACCACGCCATACTCGGGAGACCAGCTTACGCCAAGTTCATGGCCGTGCCGCACTATGCATACCTCAAGCTGAAGATGCCAGGGAACAATGGAACAAACATCACAGTCTATGGGAGCTTTTCACGCTTGGACAATTGTGACCGTGATTTTCAAAGAATTGCTGCTAAATTTGGGCCACGGCGAGATACTGTCGACCCCCCGCCCAAGCTGACGATACAAGAAATCAAGGAGGAAAAACTCGACAGGGAAATTAAGAAGAAGCCAGCTCCCGAAGGCCCAGCAGCAATAGCATCGGCAGAAAAAGTTTCGGCAGAAGATGCAGGAGGCGGCAAGATACTAACAATTGCTGCTCAAGCATCTGGCGAAATCAACAGCACCGTCGCAACCACCAGTGACGAAGAAATCGGAAGATCCTTCTGAAGAAGAGAAGAACCCCTTTCTTGATAAAACACTCCCTTAGTTCTTAAATTTTTTCCCTCTTTGCTTTACACAGGGCCTCTTGTTTTCGCCCTTCAGTTTCATATTTACCCTATCAATAAGTACTTAAGTTCCGATTCTTGTTAAAGTATTGCAGTAATCTAAAGCATCTATGACCGTGCTGCCGCCAAGTAGCGGCATAACTTAACGCGCGGTAGAAGATAGCATTCAGGGAAAAAACCTTTACGAGCACTGCAAAGAAGAATAAGGACGTTAATCCTCCACTCTGCTTCAGATGCCTCTACGAGTGCCGTACAAAGCAAGAGTTTGGAAAACTTACCCACAACCCACGCTCGATATTTCACTTATGGAAATATCAGAGAGCAACGGGCTCATCGGCAGAATCATTACACCCGAAGAATTCGGGAATGACTGTCGAAATTTACAAACAGTTGAAAGCAAAGTTGCGCATACAACAGGTTTAGCAAAACCTGCAACACGAGCTGATCACTCATAATGATTTGCTAACCAACTAGTATACATACATCCAACGGGCAATTAAGCTTCGCCCCTTTGAGTATTTGCCAACGGCATGGTAAAAATACATATTCATGTATCAACCAGACAAAAAGTTGCGGCTCAAAAATCCGAACACTCGGATGGACTAGCCAATACAATTTACAGAAGTAATTTTACACCTTTACATCACCCTTGCGGAGTTTCCTTTTCCTCAGGTACCTTTGACATCTCCTCCAGCCTGTCGACAATAATATGGGCAGGTGCTAAAACCTTCGGGTACAGTTCTTCGAGATCACCAGTTGCATTGGCGATAGACAACAAGCAAGCCGAAGGATAGCAAGCAAGCACAAGGGCATGCGTGCACTTAGCCCCTGCAAAGACTTGAGATCTTACCAGTTCCCGAACCTTCTTGGCGCTACCAAATTCAGACATCAAAGTCAAAAGGGTAGGAGGAACTGCATTCAGAGGAAACATTGTTTTCCAAACTACCCTCATAGCCCTGTAGCACTTGTCGAAGAACTGGTGGACTTGTTGCACTCGATCTTGAAATTTGACGACAGCCGAGGCCTTCGAGTGTTCCCGCCAGAAGATCTCTTCGGATGAGGAAAGCTGAGTCAAAGCATGCACTCGTTCGTGTATCCGCTTGTTCTCCTCCGCATGGTTCAACGCTATGACTGCCAAAAGAATTAGTAAAGACCCAGGCAAGAAGTTGCTAGCAAACAAGCCAGGGGATCAGGGAACTTACAGTTTAAACTCTCGGTAGCCTTATACAGTTCGCCAAGAATGTACCGCTCCACGTCGGCTGCAATCTCGCTCTTCTTATTGATGATGGCAGCTAAGGCATAAGTGTTGCGTAAGTCCTTTTCCATCTGCGTGATCCGGTCTTTCATGCGCTGGATCCGATCGCTTTCAGGAAGAGCACCTGACGAGTCGTCTGCGAACGAGGGTACTGGGAAGACCTGCAGAAAATACTGATTATAAAAAGGTAATGGATATGGTACAGCCGAACATCCAAAATAACTCCCATCGGGAGGAGTGCAAGATGGTGATATCATAACAAAAGTGTGCTAATAACAATGCTAGCACGGAGTTTATTACAAAGCATGAGTTTTGCGGACAGAGCAATGTTTCGCATCAGCTCAAGGCACAAGTTTGTTACAAGAATCAAGGGAGCTGAGTTTGAGTCGATGAACTAGGGCCAGTCGATGATTTCCTTGATGAAACTAGTTCAAGGAGCTGACGGGCACAAGTAAGAGCAGACGCCTTAAAGGTGCTCAAATCAACAGGCTGCCCGTCTTGCTCTTTTGGAAGCCCCTTAGTCATTTCCTCGATGTCACCCTTAAAGTCGTAACCCATCATAAGCTGGAAGGCAAGGACAGCGCCAAAAGTACGCGAGGTACGCTTGAATACCTCGATGACCTCCTTGGTGTCAACCGCGAAGGTATCGATCAGCTGTCCCAAGGTTTTCTCTTGCTTGATCTTGGGGAAGATCATCGAGTGCATCCGCGCCAGAGCACCCTTCCCCTTCACAAGAAGCTCTCGTGTAAGCTGGTGAGAAGCGAGAATCGTCGACACAGCGTTCGCTGGGGAGTTATTTGGAACTCTCTCCAGGGCATCGACAGGAATGTTTGCTGCTTCTGCAGTAGAAAGGAAGAGGAAAATTCAGTCATTGACAAAAAGTTTAAATCCATAAGAATGTCACTCGACAGAAGTATGTTAGAAATTACCAAGCAAGGCCAAAGAAGATTGGCGAAGGACTTCATCCTTTTCGGCTACTC
Organism: Lolium perenne; assembly: GCF_019359855.2. Lineage (NCBI taxonomy): Eukaryota > Viridiplantae > Streptophyta > Magnoliopsida > Poales > Poaceae > Lolium > Lolium perenne. The sequence continues at coordinate 66,865,767 of NC_067244.2, forward strand.
GAGCCTCAGCCACCAGCCTGGATGCTTCTTCCTCCTTCAGCTTCCCTTTCAGTCTGGCCAGCTCATCCTTCAGAGAATCAATCTCTTGGCGAGCCGCGGCAGCTATCTTGACTACGCCATCCAGCTTTGAGGAGGAAGATTCGACTTCCTCTTGCAGCCGAACTTTGTCAGCCTCTAGAGAAGTGAATCGGGAGGCGAAAACCTCCAAAGAAGAGATAACGCCACGCAGGTCCTTAAGAGAGAAAGAAAAACAATTAAACAGGGCACGCTCCAAGAAATCTGTATTAAGATCAGAAGAGGACTTATAGAAAAAGGAGCCGCAGTAGCAGCAGTCGGAGAAATATCCTTCCCTTTGGAAAGGGAAGACGCAGTTGATGCTTGAGCCACGGGGGCAGCCTTAGGAGCCGAAGCTTCGGAAGCCACCACGACTGGCGAAACGGCATCAGACTTGGCCTTTTTAGGAGGAGGCTCGATAAAACCCTCATCACTGTAAAAGAAAACAGTCAACTGTGATTATAACAGGAGTATGAAAGGTAAAAAAGGCACAGTATAACTTTCAGAAAAGAACTACTTACATATCGAAGAGATCATCTTCATCGGCAAAGCCGCCGGTTGATCTCTTCGCAGGAGAAGCTCTGGCCCCATCAGCAGCTGCATCAACAAAAGTATCATGATCAGTGTCGACGTTACGCACTGATCCATCTGCGATACAAGTGTTATCGGCTGAGGGGCGAAGATCAGCATGGGCAACTTCAAGATTCATCGGACCGTTATATTCATCCTCTAGATCTGTTTCATCGGTGGTGTGAAAATCTATGGGAATTGAGGAGCCTCTCCCCTCGGAAGTATCATCCGGCGAATCACGTGTATTTTCAGAAGCCATAGGGATCTGGCAAAGAAAAATGAAAAAGTAAGAACAAAGGTAATCATGTCGGCTGAGCAAGAAGCTATAATAAAGATGTGAAGAAAGGAAAATACCCCTGATGGTGGATGATCAACGTCAAGGGGAGCATAAGAAGAGATTAGCGGGATCGAATCTTCCTGGTTGAAGGAAGTAAGACGACGAACTTCATCAAGCAATTCCTTTTCTGATAGATCGGCAGCATTAATCCTGGTCTCATCCTTTGGGCCTGAGTACAACCACATCGGGTGAACTCTGGCCATGACTGGCTGGATTCGACGCTTTAGGAAAACTGCTGCCACCTCCGTACCAATCATAGTTTGGCCGTCAGCCTCTTTGATTCGAAGGAATTTGGCAAACAATTCTTCGGCTGAAGCCCTTTCGTCGGCTGAGAGGATGTTCTTCCAAGAGTCCTTAGGCTTGGCTTCAGAAACGTCGGCATAGCAGGGGAGTCGACACTCGGGTGACGAGGAATCTTTGACGTAAAACCATTTCAGCCTCCATCCATGCACATACTCTCTCATTGGGAAATTGAAATAATTAACTTCTGAGCGGGCAACGAAACCTACCCCTCCGGTGACAAAGTATCCATTACTACTGTTGTATCTCTTCACATAGAAGATCTTCTTCCACAGCCCGAAATGAGGTTCAATACCCAAAAATGCTTCGCAAAGGGTGATGAACACAGCAACATGGAGGATTGAGTTGGGGGTAAGTTGCCATAGTTGGATCTCGTACGTCCGCAAGAGATGGAGGAGGAATCCATGAGAGGGGAGTGAAAGGCCTCGATGAAGAAAAGATAAGAACATCACAGAAAATCCCGCGGGAGGATCAGGCCGAGAAATCGCACCTGGAAGGATCACATCTCCCGTGTCGGAGGATATCAATCCTAAGCTTCGAGACCTCTTCTCGTCACGCTTGGTGACGGTTGAAGCTACCCAGTCCCCAGGTTTGACCATTGAGCCTGACGGCGCTGGCGGCGCCGGAGCTGGGGGAGGGGCGCTCGGAGCGCTCCCCTTCGGGAGAGAAGAGGAGGACTTGGCAGCGGCACCTCCGCTAGTGGAGCTAGCGGCGGCGGTGTTCTTCTTCTTCACCATCGCGAGATCTGAGGAAGATTGGAACTGTGGCGGCGGCGCGACAATGGCGAAAAAAGGGAGAAGAGGGAGAACGAGGAGATGCTGTGGGAACCGTGGAGAAGATTGAGAATCTTTTGGCTTTGGAGATTTTAAGAAGAAGTTAAGAAAGCACGTGGCGCTTGAGGAAGGGAAGGAACTGATGGCCCACCACGCCCACGATTGCGCAAAAATCGAGGAGCCACCTCGGTCGTTACGCGTACAGTGGTCAAGCCCTAAAACACTGATTGAACAGGGCTAGGGCTAGCTCATCATGATGGACCTGTCAAATTAGCCTGCAGCAGTAACACGTCAGCAATGACGTCATAATCTGGAAGCATTCGAAGGAAATATTAAAAGTCATCGGGTGAAGGCTTTGAGTCCACGCACGGATTGCAAGCATCCGAACCTGGACTCGGGGGCTACTCCCATCGGATGACCTATGAAGACTTGCGAAAAACTCGGCAGAGGAAAGCATTCGAGTAGTACAACTTGAGTCTACGCACGGACTGCAAGCATCCGTACCTAGAATCGGGGGCTACTCCCATCGGGAGCGCTGACGCGCACCCGATAAAAAGAAGATGGAGCAAAATCAAGATGAACAAGAACAGTGAAGAAGAAGAATATCATAAGAGGACATGCATTAGTCTCTACCCGAATTATCTTCGGCTAGACACTCGGGGGCTACTGACGTGGGCATTACCCTACGGGTAACCAATATTGCCCTACGGGTAACCAGTATTGCCCTACGGGCTACTGACGTGGGCATTACCCTACGGGTAACCAGTATTGCCCTATCCGGTATTGACAAATCGGAGGCCCATGAAGATACCTGAAGGCGAGATGGGCCACTAGGTCGGCACACCAGAAGATTCCTTGACGGGCAAGACAAGCGAACAAACAAGGGAAGATTGAATCTAAACTACTGTAAACCTAGTCGTATACGGTTAGATCTCTTGAGACCTGGCCTCCTATATAAAGGCCAGGAGAGGGGCTGCCGAAGGACACGAACAATCTTAGCAATCTTAGCTAGGAAAAGCTTAGAGCTAGGTAACCCTAACAACAGCAATCTCGCCTAGATCTCAGCCGAACTATTCGGCACCCCATTGTAACCCATTATTCTCATAATCAAAGAACAGACAGGCAGGACGTAAGGGTTTTACCTCATCGAGGGCCCCGAACCTGGGTAAATTGCTCTCCCCGCTTGTCTGTGAACCGATGTCTCGTGTCAGCCTACAGGATTCCGTCAACCCTAAGCCCCTATCAGAGGGCATTGGCGATGAGTACCCTCGACAGCTAGCTGTTGCGGTCAGAAACCCACCAGCGAGCAGCGACGGGCAACACAGGAGAGCCGGGAGCAACTTAGGGCTGCGGCTGGCCCTGGTCCCTCCGAGCGACGGCCCGCAAAGACTCCGGCACGCACGTCCGATGCTGGTGCAAGGGCGTGCCACCTGACCTATACCTGGTCAGGAAGGTGATGGAGATGCCTCGCTTAGTTTCCTGCATGGCATACACGTAAACATTAAATACGAGCCTCGATCGGCTCTCAGGTTGTCCTGTGAATCGGCTCAAAGAGCCGATCCACCCATGATTCGTACGAGGTGTACGAATATATGGTGGTCCTGCTTGATCAAGATGAAGCTAAAACGATCTACGACGATTTAGGGTTTTCACCGCATAATCGGAACGTCCTACTCGTGATTGGGCCTCGCGGCCGCACACGGTGATCATAAGCCGATCCTAGACAGGGCCTAAAAACCAACACGAGGTTGATCCCCGGAACATCCTGTCTAGGGCTAGCAAACTACACCCTACGCGCCGCTAGATCCTCCAACCCTTTGTAAGGCCTAACTATGCAGATATTAAACTAATCCTTGAAGAACAAGAAGCAACCATAACGGATCGGATCTACTAAATAATGATCAAGCGGGGTGCCGCCCCTACGCCTAGGATAGGCGTAAGGGCGGCTAGATGTCTAAGGGTTGCACGACGACAGCATATGATATGAAGAACAATGCTAACCCTAACACATCTAAGATAACTACGTTGCTCGCCATCAAAAAGGCTTCAGTACGAGCAACGCATGAACAACGAATAAACTTGTACTGCCTAGATCGCAAGATGCGATCTAGGCAGCATGATGCTTACCCGGAAGAAACCCTCGAGACAAGGGAGTTGGCGATGCGCCTAAATTGGTTTGTGGTGAACGTGATTGTTGTTTATTTCATAAACCCTAGATACATATTTATAGTCCGTAGACTTTCTAACGTGGGAATAATCCCCACCGTGCACGAGACAAACTCTAACTAACCGACACGTATCCTACTATATTACAGATACAAGGGCAAACTAGCCCAAACTTTGCATATAAGGCCGATTCACGTATATTTTCCATGTATATTCTTCAAACCCATCTTGATCGCGGCCCACCTCTGACTCGGTCAAATTCTGGTGATAACACATGCCCCCCTGGTTTTGGAATTGATAATTCCAAAATCACTCTGCTTTTTCTTCGTCGGGTCATGTCGTGGCAGAACAGAACCGTCGCAGTATTCTTCATCATGATGCCTTGCCTTCTCAACTTCTCTGCAAAATTTGATAGCTTTAGCATCACTTCCTCGGAAACTGCAATGGCATTAACTCTCCACTAGGCTTCCCCTTTATTTAACTGTGCCGATTGATTAGCCTTTTCATCCCCTTCTCTGTTCTAGCTATCGGCACTGAAAAGCCCTCTTTCCCTGTAGCAATGTCTTCCTCTTCCTCCGTCTCCTCCGGCCTCTCCCTCTAGTCTTCCTCCTCGAGCGAGCCGGAGTGGAACTTTGATCATGTGCCAGACGGCCCACCCGAAGCACTCGTCGGGTCAGATGGCGAACTGCCTCTGACCGATGGGGAAGACGACCTCAAGTTCCTCATCGAAGGGGAGCTGATGAGCGAAAGCGAAGATGACCTCCACCCCTGGGCGAAACCCACCTCCTCCGACGGGGAGGAGGAAGAAGAAGAAGTAGAGGAAGAAGAGGAAAAGGAGGAGGATGATTCCTCTTCCTCCGCTGGGCATCCGCCGGCAAAGCGATCCCGCGCTTGGGCGGACAGCGAGGACGATGATGATGACGAGGAAGAAAAGGAAGAAGAAGAGGATGATTCCTCCTCCTCCGCTGGGTATCCGCCGGCAAAGCGCTTCCGCGCTTGGGCGGACAGCGAGGATGATGATGATGATGAGGAAGAAGAGGCTCCGGCCGAGGGCTGGGGTAGCAGCGACGAGGAACTCTCCGGAAGCAGCGCCGACGGCAGCGATGCCGACGACGAGGCCAGCGAGGACTAGTAGAGTAGGACTAGTAGCCCCTGAGCAATCGGCTCTTCTTTTGTTTTCCCCTTCTTGAGCAATCGGCTCTTCTTTTGTAAAAAATCCCTCTTATTATGAAGGAGGACTTTTCAGCTGATTCTGTCCTTTCACCAAATTTACCGATTGCTAAAATAAGTCAACAAATTACGAACCGATGGCAGCGCACCGGTCCTTGCCATGAAAACACGAGCAGAGCCAACTCTATTGTTCATCCAAATGGTAATCTGTGACCTGTCCGCAAGGGCAAAACCCAATTCCCCAAAACGCCACTTGGACAGATCCTACCCACGGCCATACGAACCTCAAATGTCAATTGCGCAGGTTCGCAACCGCAATGAATCCATGGGCGGCACCATCCAAAGCCCACGCTATGGTTCCCAGCATGAAGGTGATCCTTAACTGCCCCTTACTGTCCGAACATAGCGCCTTGCTCTATCTTTTCGCAGCAACAGAGACGGTTCTGACTCTGTAAATGATGGCAGCTTCCTTTTCAGCAGCTCTAGTAGTCTTCTACTGCAACAACTCACCGCTTTCGAAGAAGTTTATGATGCAGGGTCAGCCGACGACACTCCAATCGGCTTCTAAAAACAGAGCATCTACCAGGCCAGTTGCCCCCCGAGCCTCAATCAAGGCGAGAATAGCGGTGAGGATGCACCGATCAAACAAAGGGCTTTGAACTCAGGTAATCTGGTAATCTGAGACAGCCACCATGAAGAGTCAGCCAAACTTGCCCCCATCGATCAGCTCACCAACAGCTTAATGAGAAAGAGGCTGCCTTGCATGCCAAAACTGATGTTACTGCTGAACTGGCGCAAAAGATTGGAAGTCCTCGAAGAGGAGGTTCGGGCACCACAATCGGCTCATTGCAGCTGAAGATGCTCCCATTATTCATTCCCTTCAAGGAAACAGAAGGCCTTGAAGCTGAACTGAAGACCATCTTGGCGAAAATCCGCGTCTTGAGCACATAGCCGGTAGATCTCGTGTAATTGTACTAGAGTCGATGGCTGTGCATCGGCTTTGTTTCTTTAGCTCTAAAGTCAATGTCCTTGCATCGGCTGTATATCGTGATGCTGATTTTTTTTAACTGGCTGATTTTTCTATCGGCCCCCAACATTTCACTGCACACATGTTCATCTGCACATGTTCATCTGATTAGGTGCCCCCCGAGCCGAATCTGTCAGGTAACTGCAGATATCGGCTCTGTAGTTAGCCAAGGCACTGTATTTGCACGTCGGCTCCGGTAGGACCAATGTTGATTTTTCCTAACTCATCAGCCGACGTAAAACCGCTGCCCAGTAGATCGATGTTGAATACAAGTAGAACATGTGGTGAGGATAATTTTGGCCGATTGCTGGAATCGGCCTCCATATTGATCGAAGCGCTCAATGAAGGTTTTGCAATGTCCCTCCATATATCTTGGGGGCCGATCCCAAGGATCGGCCTCGCCACGTTTGTCCGTAGGTTGGTTCTTGCTACATGGTCAGGCCGGTGGATAGGACCAGCCTAACCCCGTTCTTCGTCACGTCGATGCGCTCGCAGTCGTCCAAATTGATACCTGAGAGTGGCTCTTGGCCTGCTGTTTCCCAAGCGTTCATGCCAGCCGTTGAAATCTCGGCTGAGTCATCGGCCTGGACGACCTCTACCTCATCTCCATCCCACTGTATTACGCATTGGTGCATCGTGGAGGGAATGCAACAGTTGGCGTGGATCCAATCTCTTCCTAGCAGAACAGCATAGGTGCTCTTGCTATCGACGATGAAGAACGTCGTAGGGATGGTTTTCCTTCCTACGGTCAGATCCACGTTCAGAACACCTTGTGCGTCAGATGCTTGGCCATTGAAATCGCTCAATGTCACGTTGGTCTTGATCAGATCCGAGCTAGAGCGTCCCAACCGACGTAGCATAGAGTATGGCATAATGTTGATCGCGCTCTCCGGTGTCCACCACATCTTGTTGACATGCCTCCCATCGATATAACCTCGCAAGTACAGGGCCTTCAGATGTCCGTAGCTTCTTTCTCGTGGCTTCTCAAAGATAACCGGCCGTGGGCCGCAGTCAAGTTGTGCCACAGGTGCCTCGTCTAATCCTGGAGCACTGAACTCCGTAGGAAGGATGAACACCATGTTTGTGCCAGCCGATGTTTCATCATCGGCTTTCCTTTGCTTGGGGCGCCACTCCATTTTTTGTGGTCGACCCTCTTCATCCAGGGTTCGCTGGATCTTCGCGGCCAGATCAGGCCGCGCCTTCCTTAGCGTGTGCAGGTATAACCTTTCGGCTTCCTCCAAGCCGCGCAGTCGCTGAACCCTACGCTTTTGGGAACGGCTGAGTCCATCAGGGCACCACCTTGGCCGGTGGTACCTGTCTTCTTCTTCTTCTTCATCGTCTTCCAAATCCTCGAGATCTTCCACCCGAGGGGACTCAGCGTGCTTGCTTCGAGGTGGGAGAGGCCCTAGACGTTTGAACACGGACACGTTAGCTGCATCCTTCCTCTTCTGTCTACATTTTGGGCAGTTGCTGATTGTAGGCAATCGGCTCATTCCTGAATCCCAGCAGTGTCTGAAGAAGGGGCAGTCCCAGTGCCTGTCCTCGTCGTCTTGCTCCCTCGATTTTTCCTTGGCACGGCGCTCGTACTCCTCCTCGTCGCGATCATGCCGACGATGTCTCCCGGCGTCCCTAGCCAGACGGTCTCTATCATCATCGTCGATGGATCGTCGGCGTTGGATATATTGACTCACGTACTTGTTGAGGAGGTGATCGGAGAGAGGTCGCTGATATCTTACATTCTTCACTTCTCCCTCTGTGATGTAGCGCTTGCCATCGTGACGGAGCCGATCGCGTGGAGCGGCCCCCTCTGTGTCCTTGCTACGAGAGCAGCTGCCCTCGTCTCCGTCCTTGCTGCAGTGGTGCCCAGGTCCTACCCTGTTGATGTTGACCGAGACTCCTGGCTGGCAACCTTCAGGGTCGGTGCCCGCCACCAGGTGCACGGCGGGGAAGGGTTGGGTGTCGACCTACCTGGCGTACGGGTTAAAAATCAGACGTCCTTGTTCTATCGCCATTTGGATCCGCCGACGCCACACCCTGCAGTCGTTGGTGGTATGGGAGAACGAGTTATGCCATTTGCAGTATGGCTTTCCGTTCAGCTCCTGTACCGTGGGGATTTTGAGGCCTTCGGGTAACTTCAACTGCTTCTCCTTGAGTAAGAGGTCGAAGATTTGCTCAGTTTTAGTCACGTCAAAATCAAACCCTCTGGGCGGACCTGGTGGCTTAACCCATTTGCAGGACACGGGGGTTGCCCCCCGAGTCCATTCAGCCACTGCTACCTCTTGATCTCCCGCAGAGCCTTCGTCTTCATCTGCCTCAACCAGGACTACCGCACGCTTGAATTTATCCTGGTACAAGTCCGGGTGGCGCTGTTCATATAACGACAGTTTCTGAACCATGTGCGCTGCTGAAGGGTAGTCTCGCTTGGGAGGCCATGTCCTTGATTGGTGATGCAAGGCCCACCACCGCCAACTCGATCGCTTCCTTTTCGGTCACACGAGCCGAATAACATCGGTTCCTAAGATTTCGAAGCGCTGGACGTATTCTGCCACGTTTCTCCACGCTTCGACGTATTTGTGCTAGATCGGCAAGGCCGACTCGGAAGCCTCTCGAGTGATACCGCATGTGGAACTGTTCTTCCAATCGCTTTCCAAGTCCGGATCGAGTCTGGTGGCAACGAAGTGTACCACCCGAAAGCCGATCCTGTGAGGGACTGTGCGAAGAACCTCACGCGTAGTGGATCCGATGCTGAGACCGTTCCTAGCTGTGCCAAATATCGGCTCACATGCTCGATGGAGCTGGAAGCATCTGATCCATTAAATTTGGAGAAATCAGGGAGCCGATACTTGGGTGGTAGCGGGATCAACTCGTACTCGTTGGGGTACGGCTTGGAATAGCCGATTGTCCTCCTTTTCGGCACCATGCCGAACTGGTCTCTCAGGATGGTACTGATCTGATCCGCGGTGCTGGCTGCAGGAGTCGAACTCTGAAGATTCGCCGGGGTGGCATACTTAGCCAGCCATGCTTGTTTTTCCAGCTCTGAGCCAACTGCAGGGGCTGAGCTCTGGAGGTTTGTCGGAGTGGCATATTTAGCTAGCCACGTCTGCTTCTCAAGATCCGTTCCCGAAGTTCCTCCTGTTGTTCCAGAAGTCCCTGCTGTCGCGGCCTGGTTTGTGAGCGCCCAGTTACCGCAGTCTGGCACGTATGTGCACGTGTACCCGTGAGGGATCTCCTTAGGCGCCTCATGCAAGAACTGGTAGTCACTAGGGTCACCACCGATCTTGTAGACGACGAATGCCGGTGAATTCGGCACTTCTGGTGCTGCCAACGCGAAGGGCAGCAGTGGATGGGACTGGAGTGGTATCTCTCCTTGGTATGTCCCGAGAGCTGGTCCTGACGGAGAGTACTGGTGCCTCATGATTTCCTGGATCACCCGAAGAGCAACACGCTCCAAAGTGTTCACCAGGTTCTCAGAGTGGCGGTGTAGCGAATGAGCCACCATGTAGTTAATCTCCTGACGCAGGGACCTGGTGCGTTCTTTTGACGGGGCGGACAGGTCTATTCCATCGAGCGCACCTTCAGGCGAGAACCCTTTCCACCTGACGCCATGGGAACGGGTTCTGTGAAAAGAGCCGATGAGGTCGGCTTCGAGGATCGCTTTGACCTCGTCATACTTCTTCTTGAGCTCCTCGGTCAGATCCTCGTACGTGACTGGGGTCCCGTCCGCCATCTCAGATGTAGATGGCGATGTGGTTGATGTCGAAGATTGTCCCACCGGGCGTGCCAGAATGTGTTGCGGTCAGAAACCCACCAGCGAGCAGCGACGGGCAACACAGGAGAGCCGGGAGCAACTTAGGGCTGCGGCTGGCCCTGGTCCCTCCGAGCGACGGCCCGCAAAGACTCCGGCACGCACGTCCGATGCTGGTGCAAGGGCATGCCACCTGACCTATACCTGGTCAGGAAGGTGATGGAGATGCCTCGCTTAGTTTCCTGCATGGCATACACGTAAACATTAAATACGAGCCTCGATCGGCTCTCAGGTTATCCTGTGAATCGGCTCAAAGAGCCGATCCACCCATGATTCGTACGAGGTGTACGAATATATGGTGGTCCTGCTTGATCAAGATGAAGCTAAAACGATCTACGACGATTTAGGGTTTTCACCGCATAATCGGAACGTCCTACTCGTGATTGGGCCTCGCGGCCGCACACGGTGATCGTAAGCCGATCCTAGACAGGGCCTAAAAACGAACACGAGGTTGATCCCCGGAACATCCTGTCTAGGGCTAGCAAACTACACCCTACGCGCCGCTGGATCCTCCAACCCTTTGTAAGGCCTAACTATGCAGATATTAAACTAATCCTTGAAGAACAAGGAGCAACCATAACGGATCGGATCTACTAAATAATGATCAAGCGGGGTGCCGCCCCTACGCCTAGGATAGGCGTAAGGGCGGCTAGATGTCTAAGGGTTGCACGACGACATCATATGATACGAAGAACAATGCTAACCCTAACACATCTAAGATAACTACGTTGCTCGCCATCAAAAAGGCTTCAGTACGAGCAACGCATGAACAACGAATAAACTTGTACTGCCTAGATCGCAAGATGCGATCTAGGCAGCATGATGCTTACCCGAAAGAAACCCTCGAGACAAGGGAGTTGGCGATGCGCCTAGATTGGTTTGTGGTGAACGTGATTGTTGTTTATTTCATAAACCCTAGATACATATTTATAGTCCGTAGACTTTCTAACGTGGGAATAATCCCCACCGTGCACGAGACAAACTCTAACTAACCGACACGTATCCTACTATATTACAGATACAAGGGCAAACTAGCCCAAACTTTGCATATAAGGCCGATTCACGTATATTTTCCATGTATATTCTTCAAACCCATCTTGATCGCGGCCCACCTCTGACTCGATCAAATTCTGGTGATAACACTAGCAACAAGCTCAAGAACGTCACATAGAGAAACACCAAGAAGCAAAAATAATAAGTATACTAAGGATTTAGCTTCCTAAGATGATGTGATCAAGTTACCCAACTGAAATTCATTCTTGATAGTGTGGCTAGCTATCCTATAACCCGGTCTCCCAACAACCACCTTGAGACTGGTATAAGGAAAAACTAGCAAGGCCATACCTTAGCGTTGAGCATCCCGCTTGATCTTGATGACAACACTTCAAGCTTTATTCAAGTCGGAATGCTTCCCTTGATCATTGTTTCTTCATGAATACTCATAACTTTATCCCCCATACACAGCTTCACTAAGGCACATCTTCACATTTCCATTATCACCCAAATGGATGCCAAGATTCAAGCATATGATCTTCTCGAGATGCTTATCTTGAACTTGCCCTTCTCAGCATTGATGATGATCACCACTTGGTGTCATCGATCTTCTCACGGGCTATATGAAATCCTTAATTTTGATGCAAGCCCATGGAAAGATAGCTAACCCACATAGGCAACACAAAGGCACATATATAATAGGTTAGTTCACGAATCATAACTAACAAATCTTACTATACCACAAGATCTCATGTGGTACATTATTTATACTTCATGTGTTGACCAATTTGAAACCAATCTTCACTCATTATATTTTTTTGAAACCTTCTACTGTGGGGGAGCCCCCACAGCCTCACTTTATTAAAACCAACAAAAAAGTTACAGGGGAGTACAAAAAATACATATGCAGGATATTAACACTATGTGCAAAGGTGCACCTATGGTAAAGAGTCAAGCCATAATGACAGGTTGTCCACATCAGCACTTTTCACCCTATGCTCATAAGTATGGTGACAACATGAAAAAAACATGCCTTCCACCCTCTGAAAGTTGGCCTAATGCATTTGAAAACATATGAGTTCCTTTGTTTCCATATATTCCAACATGTTAGGATCACCACTTAAAAAAACATGGGCCTCTAAAAGCTCTTCTGGCAGCAACAAGAGAAGTGACAGTGTCTCCAGGTTTCCAAGTAATTTACAGGTAATTCCAAACTCTTGTGTTGGACAAGAAATTGAAGAAAATATGCCTCCAATCTTCCAGAGAGATATTATGGCAAAGCACACAATTATGGTTGTTGGTTACATTCCAGTGCCTCCTAAGCAGCATTCTTTGGTGTTCATTCGATCATGTAGAAGGAGCCAAGCAAAAAAAAATATGCTTTGCAGTACATTTACTTTTCCACAACCAACCAGAGGGAACATGATTTGCTAAGAGATTAAAGTGCTGATGATACACCGGACTAGGCTTATATATACCTTTCCCCATCCTGGTGGTCCAAGTATCATGCTCCTGATCAGATAGAGTCACATCACTCATAAGAGATTGCAGCTGCAAAAATTCTTCATGTGCTTGTGTGGAGAGAGGTAAATGAAAACCATCTCTTATGGCATCCAAACTTAATAATTCCTTAACATACTGAAGTTTGTCCTTTGTGAAGGAAAAGAGTCTAGGGAATTTGATATCCAAAGTTTCCTCATTCCACTGATCGACCAAAACAGAATAGAGGTTCCATCGCCAATCTCACACTTAGTGATAACCCTGTATTGATCAGACAGGCTGAAAACATCCTTCCACCAGAAAGAACCAGCAAGAGTTATGGCATGGGGAACTGACTCAAAATAATACGAATCCCTTACTAGCTGAACCCATGGAGTGTCATCATTATTATAAAATTTATGCAAATGCTTGAACAAGAGTTTTTCATTATGGACCCTGAGATTAGTAATATCCAAGCCACCCTTGCTGTTTGGTTTGCAGATCATGCTCCATGCAGCCAAAGAGTGAATATTGTCCTTGTCTTTTCTTCTCCATAAACAATGCCTTCTGGCTCTATCAACTATATCCACCACTTCCATAGGTATCATCTCATTATATTGGTCAATCATGTATCTTCTCATGCTCTATCTCAACATATTGAGGTACATAAAGAAATTTTCATTTGATTGCATGCTCTAAATCTTAGTCAACTATAGCTCAATTCATGAGACTATCATGACGCCGACTTAGATTGAGCCGTATATTGAATTCTTCTCTTGAAATCAAACTCCCAAACTCTCAAGATCTTGGTCATCCATTGCTTAACATATAACCTAGAGCGTAGCTAAATTGAAGAACTCCATCTTCATTTCTTCTTCTTGATCATATCATATTCTTCTCTTCAAATATATTATCTTGATGCCAATACACAAGGTATATCTTTATGTTCATTGTATCCACACTTGAATCCAACACATGGACTACGAGCAGTCGAGCATTACCTATGGAACATTTCTTCATATCAACTCAATAAAAACATTAGTCCATAGAAATTGTTATAATTTACCAAAACCACACATAGGTACAATATGTTGTGAAGTGTATAAGTAGATTGCCCAGCCATTTCCATCAGTTCGGACTTTTGGTTCAAGTGGTTAGTGCATGAAGCTTAACATGGTATCAGAGCCTCAGGTCTCAAGTTAAAATCCTGACTTTCACATGGTTTTCGCAATTAAGACTAAAAATTGTTGTTGCCCCCCTCTTTAGCCACCGCTGTTTCGGTGTGCTCTTCTTCTTTCACGTGTTACTTTCTCTTCTCCCGTCACACGCGAGTGGGGGTGTTGTGAAGTGTATAAGTAGATTGCCCAGCCATTTCCATCAGTTTGGACTTTTGGTTCAAGTGGTTAGTGCATGAAGCTTAACACAATATACCCTTACAATGTGTGAACAAATAACCCCTGAAATTCAAAATATTTAATATGAGGAGGGACTATGCACAATCGTCATGTCTATACCAATACGACAGTTGCATATCATGTTTTCGTACCTCAGCCTGTTGGATCTAGATCCATTGGTTTGTCGCTTCCATGGTTAAGACAATGGTGGCGGCAATTGTGTTGTCGAGTTTGTTTTGGTTTGTAGTTCTTGTATTTCACTTGTTATGCTCCTGATTTTATTACTTAGCAATACGAACAGAGGAACAGTTCGACAACCTATCTTGCAAGTCGTGTCTTCCCTGTCGTTATAGTGCGTTCAGCAATCTTACGATCTCACCTAGTTCAGTGAGCAGATCATGCGGGTTTTCAAAACCTACGAGGCAAGTCCAACTTGTTCAAGTTTTCCCATTAGCAGTTTATTCAGGAGATGCTCGAAGAAAAACCAAGATGTAAAGTATGGAGCTAGATGCAACGACTTCAAAGGATTTTGATGCAACTTTTGCTTGTATTAGAGAGCTTTATTGTGTGATTGCTTTAATTTATTGGTTCAGGTGTAATTTTGATGCATCATTGAAGCGAATGTGAACAATGTGAAACATTCCATTTGAATGTTTTGTCCTCCTATCATACTAAGGCTCTCGCAAATGAATCAAGTAGGGGAAACATTGGGTCCTTAGTAGTGTCGACAAAATAGACGAGTCAGTGAAAAAAAATTGAAAGCTAGAATTTTTGATAGTGAAGCCAGCTTGGCAAGCTATATTTTCTACTTGATATGAGGTGAAAAAAGGAAACACCTCTTTTTATGACTTCAACTTCTCAATCCCGGTTCAAAAAACCAGTCCATCCCTTTTCTGAAAGAACGAACAGATTTATGAACACTACCCTCTAAGCTTGGACTTGTGTAGTTGAAATATATTACCTAAGTATTCCCATTATTTGAAAGTTCGGTTCTGTTGGCTAATGCACCAATTCAGTATGGTATGAGAGCCAATAGATCTCAAGTTCAATACCTAGCCAACACAGTATTTAATGGAAATATATTAAATTGAATGTTTCAAAAAATGGTATTCTAAGATTTTAAAGTTTGACTATGCTAAAGCACACAACTTATGGCATCTCTTTTGAACACATGAGTTTAAAATGTAGTTTTTTGTAACAAAAAAAAGTAGGGTTAAGATGTTAGAGCATCCCAGCCGTCTCCCGGCGAGGATAGAGATCAGGTGACATGCACCTTTTGCATGTCACCGTGTGACATGCGGCCTAAATCCAAATTTAAACATTGCGAAAAAATTTGAAAAAAATTATGCATGTTCACAACACATATTAAGATGATCTCTAAAAATTTCAGATCAAAATTTGAAACATGCATCGAGAAACAAAAAAGAGAAACTCAAATATGAATAGTGTACAGAGAAACTCAGATTTGAATTCGGAAACTATTCATGACAGATTTCTCTTTTTTGTTTCTCGATGTGTGTTTCGAATTTTGATCTGAAATTTTTAGGGGCCATCTTAATATGTGTTGTGAACATGCATGATTTTTTTCAATTTTTTTCGCAATATTTAAATTTGAATTTAGGCCGCATGTCACACGGTGACATGCAAAGGGTGCATGTCACCTGATCTCTATCCCCCCGACGAGGCCCCCAGGACACCTTTCTTTTCCATCCGGATGGACAAAAATGGTCCAGTCGCGCCCCCGGTTTCTCGATTTCGTCCGGATTAGGCCTTTCATCCGTCCGGGGAGCCCAGGCCATCCCCGGCCCCCCGGGGAGCGCTCGGGGACTCCGGACGAAATGAAAGCACGGGAAACGCCGAGAAAGTTTCCCGCGCGGCTGGTGGCCCCAACTTGTCGGCGAGAGAGACCGATCGTCGTCCTTATCGCATCGTCTTCCGCGCGCTGAAAAAGCCTGCCGCCGGTCAGTCTTCGCCGGACACGTCGTTTCCACGTGGCGAGTTAATATCACCGCCTCGGTTTCACGCGCATCGACCTCTATTTATCGCTGAACTACCGCGTCTGGCCGCATTCACCACGCTCACTGTGCTCAATCTTCCCCAATCTCGAGCGAGCTAGCGGCGATCAAAAAATGGCGAACGACGGCGCAGCCAACAATGCCTTCGGCCGGCGCCCTCTCCACCAATGGGAGGGCCGATTCCTCCACATGGTGGGCTACCCGGCACTGCCGGACTTCCACCCGCCGGGAGGATGGCGACTCAGCGCGGGCAGCGTCCCGATCTCACCGCCGCCGATGGGTCGTGCCGCCCTGGAGGCGGAGATCGCAGCGGTGCTCGTCACTCTCAGTGACGAGGCTTCTTCCCCGACAACTATGAGGCGTGGACCGTCTTTTTCTGGCGCATGTACGAGCGTAAAATCGCCCAGTACGACGGGCCTCCTCCCCCTCCCGCTAGGAACAACGCCGCCGGCCGCCGCCGCCGCTGGTGGAGCGCGCCTGGCCGCACCCTCGAGAATGTGCTCGCGCACATCGAGGGTGGGAACTCACCAGTCCTGGGGATGCCGCCACCGGTGGCGGCTACCGTGTCGCACCGACGGCAGTTCCTGGACGCCGAGGAGGATAACGCCGTCCTCCTCCTCGTCTGGGTCGAGGTCTGCGTCCAGGTCCGGCGGATCGGCGCCCCGGTCTTCATCTACAAGGAGTCGGCGTCTCCGTCGACACCGGCCTTCGTCAAGAAGGAGCCGGCGTCTCCGCCGCCGACCAGAGGGCGCAGGAGCGGCGCCCTCGTCATCCGCGACCAACCCTCCTCTCCACCGTGCGGGCGGAAGAGGAAGATGTCGAAGAAGGAGGCTGCTGCCAACCAGCTCACCGAGGAGGAGGCAAAGCGCGCGGAGGACGCCGCGATGGAGGAGGCGATCGCTAGGTCGCTGAACGACCTGGTTCCTGCCGACAACACCCTCTCCATCGACGCCGCGCTCGAGTTGTCCAGGCGGGACTGGGAGCGCCAGGAGGTGGAGCAGCAGCGTCAGCTACTAGACATGGCCGCCGCGCGGCAACACGCCGTCCGTGCCGCCGGACCGTCCGCGGCAACGAACGCCGCGCCCAGGCCCATCGAGCTGATCAAGCTCAAGGAGAGCATAGACGACGACATGTACCGGACGACGCCGCCACGCACCGGCGACCCCTGGCCAGGGTTCGAGCCGCTGGTACGAGGCGGCGCCGCCCCAGGACGCAGCCAGCTTGAGCAACGACGGCAACAGCGCGGACTACACGGCCTTCTACGGCCATTTCGGCACGTAGGCGGCCGCTATTAGTTTAAGTTAATATTTCCCTGTGGCCGAATTCAAATATATGTACGAATTCGGCATATATGTACGAACTCGCCTATATAAGTTAAATATCACTAAATTTCGCTTAGCCTACTTCTGTCCGAATTCGCCGTATTTTGTCAAAAACTTTCATCCACCCTGGGCTCGCCGCTGGGAAAATGGACCTCCCCAGGTCAAACTTTCATCCAATATGGCACTAAATAGCTCCGAATTTCGGGCTGGGAAGCCCAACGGCTGGAGATGCTCTTACGGTTAGTTGAATCATCTATGGGAACGTTGGATGAACTTAGGCTGGTGCCAACGCAGGCGTGAGTGAGGGCGGTAGCGGCGGCGTCGGGGCGAGAGGCGGGCGGGAGTGGGGCGAGAGGCCAGCGCGGGGCGGTGGCGCGGGCGCCCGGCGGTAGCGCCCGCTACCGCCCGGCTGCCGCCCGCGTTGGGGGCGATAGGGGGGCGAGAGGCGGGCGGGAGCGGGGCGAGAGCGTTGGCGGGAGCGGGCGAGAGGCGGGGCGAGAGCGCTGGGGGCGAGAGGGTGGCGAGAGGCGGGCGAGAGAGAGGCGATTGGCGGGCGAGATGCGGGCGAGAGGCGGGCGAGAGCGGGCGAGAGGCGGGCGAGAGAAGTGGTGAAATAAACTTAATGTGAAAAAGAAATGGTGATGTGGAGTAGAGAGAAGTGAGATCTGGCACTATAACCTGTGCACTGGCACCGTAGGGTGAGAGTGGGGTGAAAGTGAGGGAAAAAGCTGACGTGGCGGGCGAGAGTGGGGTGATGCATTGACACCAGCCTTAAAGAGAGATGTTCGGGTGGACATGGAAAAAAAGTAACTCGCTTTAGAATCTCTAGGAAGTTTAGGAATTAGCCACCTTAGCATTGTCGCAGCATCTGATAATTAACCATAATCATGCATATGACCAAAAGCCTCACGGAGAGTGAAGAAGTTCTATGGATTGGAACTCTAAAAAAGAAAAGGATCTTTTGAAGTTCTTCAGTCCAACTGGACATTCAGGGAAAGTAGGGAATATATGTGTTGTAACAGTATGGAAGGAAAGAATTCAGCAAGTGTTCTAGTACCACCCAATGACAACAAAAGGTAAGGGATTTAAATAAGTAATGTTGTTTAGTAGAAGTATCAATGAAGCTAAAGACGATGCCCGGCGATGAAGCACGAGTAAGCTGCCAACATGCCTTTTGTTTATGGCCCTAATGCAATCCCGCCCTCTGAGAGCTACTAGACCACAACCATCGACGGCACCAAACGGCGTTGGAATCAGTAATGGCGGAAAGCAATGTATGGGCACGGCTAGCTGCAGCTGGACGTGAGCAGGCATGATTTGGCCACAAAGGCGAACGCGGCTGCGTAGCCCACCGGCGCGCACGAGCACCGCCGGCCGCATCATTCTTAGGTACTGCTGCTGCGTCGAACGAATCATCACAACCCGGACACAAGCAAAACGGAATAAACCAAATGCAGCAAAATAGAGTCTTATAAACTTTACTCCCTAAATTAAAACCACAAAACTTTTTATGAATTAGAGGGAGTATCACAATTTGCACCGTATGTGGAGTTTAGTACCACATCATGTAAATCGTGCACTTGGGTACCTAATCATGCTTTGCGGATTGATAATTAGGTACCGAGTGGCTCCGCTGCCGACACGTGTGACGCGACAATGGCTGATGGAATGCCCGTCGCGTGTAAACCTTGCAGAAACCCCCTTGCACCCTTAATCTTTACAAGAGAGGTCCACTAGTAGTGAAAAGAAGAAGAAACGGAAAGGAATCCTCGATCCCGAACCCTAGGCGAGCTCTCCCGGCAGAGGGTGATAGTCTAGGGCGTGAAGCGGAAGGTAGAGAGATTTAGTGAAGGAGCGTAGAAGTAGGGGCTCTCCAATGTGATCTCGTAGGTGGCTCCATCGGTGGTGGCGCAAGCAGCTGGACGGACGACAAGGTCTGGACGGTGATAGGTGAGGTCTACTATAAGACGACAAAGGTGAGGGCGATAGCAAGTTAAAGACCTGATGTTGCTCCACAGATGGCTATTGATTTTCTTGCAAGCTCTACTTTCTTCACTTAACTTTGCATTGTTTAGTAATTGAACCTTGTTTGCTCTGTTTTGATCAATTCCAGAACAAGTACATGATGAAGAGAAATTGTGGAAATAGAAGATGACAACGTGCATCTGGTGAAGAAGATAGCTGAAAAGGAGCAAGAGCTACATAAAATTATGGTAGAGAACAAGAAAATCAAGAAAAATCATAGAGAGGAGATGTGAATTGGAGATAGGAAAGAATGGCACTTTGTTTGTAGTTTCAGCTTGTGTTTGTAGTCGCAGGGTTGATGGGTTGAATCTTTGAGAGGCGGCCTATGGGGCAATGGAGGAAGGCCGTTATACTACTGATACCGAGGTGCTTCCCTCAATGGTGCCTCCACGGCCCACGCTTGGTGAAAGAGGTGACTACTTCTATCATCTTGTGTAGGAACTAGAAGGGCATCAAAAGCTAGACCACCAGGGTCGGGAATGGTAAGGATAAGTAGATCGGGGATGAACAATGAGTGGGTATTGTTGGTTCTATATCTAGATTTAATTCAATCAGTGGACAATAGTTGTTATAAATGTATAATAAGTATCACACGGTACACTAAATTTTTCATCAACTTGAAGTGCCATATCTACTAACAATTAAAAAATGAAATTAAAAAGAAAGTAAATATGAAAGATACCTTATGTTTGTCACTAATAGTTGTCCAGGGAGATGTCTTGGTGATGTTAAGAGTAATTTTTAATTTTGTGAGAAATCACTCACATGATTGTGTACATTCAGCATCAACTAAGCCAAATGCAATGGGATAGATGCAATGAATTGGCTCTATGCTTGATGTTGTCAAAAGATGCCCTTTGTAGATTGTTTTGATATGGAAACTATCTAGACATATGAAAGTCATGCATCCAACAAGAAAACCATTTTGCAAGCATCGTAACTCACTAAACTATGGCGAGATGCTCCTTATGTTTTGCACTATTTGGGTCATTTACTAAATTGGTTGCTAGGAAGAACATATAACCAGGATTGCTCCTCCTCGTCTCTTGCCCATAATCCAACAATTGTCTGAACTGCCCTTACAAATCACCATGTATGTGTAATTAGCAATGCAACTTTCCTTGCTCTACTTAGCTTAAATTTGTTTGGGCTCATTTTGAATTTCCTTAGCACATTTTCATCAAACTCTATAGGTGTACTTATCTGTCAGAATTTTGGAAGTAATTTCTTTAAGTGGCCATATCCCCTCACATATGTGAGTGCATTTATATGCATTGTCATTCTTCTATCATTTTATGATTTTAGGTGCCAAGGACAGCCAGAAGCACAATAATGTGCTTCTAAACTTCTTATGCTATTCAACTTCTTGTTGATTTGTACTCTATTCCTTATGTTGTAAGCTGTCAATGCCTTCCTCAATACCTCAACACAACTCAACACCGTCCCATTTTTTTAAATAAGGATTGTCCGTGTCAACTTCTCGATTAAATGCATTGAACATGTTCTTCAACTTCTATATATTTTCTTCTCCTAGATTTAGATCATCATCCTCAAGGGCATCCTCATCTTCATTTCTCGCACAAACTTTTTTCTCATTTTATCATGGATAGATTTATCAGCATTACCAGAAAATAAATCATCACCACCACCTTCAACATTGGAATCACCGTCATAGAACTCATAATCAATGTCACTGTCATACGGTGGTATACAATCCCTCTCTACTACTTGGAAAATGCATGAACTAGAAGAAGCTCCACATTTAGCAAATATAGCTCTCTTGGACTTCTTTGAGGAATTTTTACGAGGGCAAGGGAGGCCCAGTCATGACAACATCTTCTCTCAATTGCCTGAGAAAATTTATGTGATCTACAAACAGAACAAGTGTTTCTTGTGTCTTGCTAGCTTTGATCATTTCTCTAATGTGTGCTCATTCTGAACCGGTACTAATTCATTTGATATGTCCTTGTCTGGCAAACACCAATACACATGAACTTTACCATATTTGTGATGACCCTAAACATTGAGAATTTTATCAATCCATCGAGGAGACCAAAAATTGCATCGGTACAATCGTCAAAAATGTGTAGTTGTTGCACTAACACATGACAAGTTATCTCCTAAACCACAAAAAATCCATTGTACACAAGTTCAACAAAGAATAGATCCCAATATTCTCCTGCACTGAAAACTATAACACACAAGTTTTAGCTATTGAGCACATGTTGACACAAGTACACAACAATTAAGCACATATCCACTCAATAATTAGGCAAAATTTAGACAACACTAACTAAAAATTTATACTTTGCTACTAGATGTCACACTGATGCACAATCACTCACCAACATTGTAAACACATGTGCCATGATTGAGCACGTGTACAACAACAATATGCACAAATTCAAAGAACACTAACCGAAAGAAACAGACTCTCCTACCAACTACAAAATCATGGATTGTACTAATGCACACAGTAGTACGGAAAACGTTCTATGGGGACGCTCAGTGGTAGCGCACCAGTCTAAACGCATGATACATTGCAAACGTATCTATAATTTTCGATGATCCATGCTTGTTTTACAATAAATTATAAATGTTTTTCTTACACTTCGTTGCACTTTTATACATTTTTCGGCACTAATCTATTGACAAGATGTCATAGTGCTAGTTCCCTGTTTTCTGCTGTTTTGTATTTCAGAAAAGTTGTACAGGAAATATTCTCAAAATTGGAAAAAAATCGAAGTTCGTATTTTACCGTACCGAAAACGGGGTGCAGAAGAGAGACAGGTCCGAAAGGCGCCACTGGGCGGCCAAACCAGCCCTATGCGCGGCCTAGGTTCTGGTCGCGCCGAGGGGTGCTGTGGTCCCCCTGGCATCCACCGACCTCGCCCTTCCGCCTATTTATTCACGATCTCGGGAAAAACCTAAAGACCCGAGCCCCCATCCACGAAAAGTTCCTTTGCGGCCACCATCGCAGACCTTAGCTCGGGAGGGTTCTGAAACTCTTCCCGGCACCCTCCCGAAGGGGAAGATCATCACCGGAGGCCTCTACATCGCCATGCCCGCCTCCGAAGTGATGCGTGAGTAGTTCATCCCTGGACTACGGGTCCATAGAAGTAGCTAGATGGTTGTCTTCTCCTTGCTAGTGACACATCAAAAATTATAGATACGTTTGCAACCCCAAGCTTGTTAATGAAAGCATGGAGCATCAAAGATGACCTGATGCTTTGTTGATGAAGAGGAGATTCCTTGGGCATCCCCAAGCTTTGACGCTTGTGCCTCTTGGATATTTCTTGGGGTGAAATGGGCATCCCCAAACTTAAGCTTTTGTCCATACTTCATCTCATTATACCATTCTTTTCTCCCTACACTTGAAAACTTCCTTCATACAAAACTTCACACAATTCTCATTAGCAGCATTAGTGCAATCAAAATAACAAATTCACTTGGGTCCAGTTCTAACATATATCGAACATCCATTAAAACATTAGCTGCTGTAGCAACTTCTTCAAAAAGCTCTTTCCTCAAAAGAACTAAAAAAGAAAGAGATTAAGAGGCAAATGCAAATAGTGACAGAAATGTGTCAAACATTATCTAGCTACTGTCATGGATCCGTAGTCCAGGAATGAACTATTCACGCATCTTGATTATGATAGGCAGCTCATTAAAACATTAGTTACTGTAGCAATTTCTTCAAAAAGCAATTTCCTCAAAATCTGTTAAAACAGAACAACACGTAAAGATCGATTTTTTCGAAAATCATCTGTCGCTCAAATCGAAAAGTGCTCAACAAACAAAAGTTAGATAATAACCCGGACCATATGTTCAAAAATTGGAAGCTCAAAATTACATTCTTGCTGGGAATAAGAATTTTTATTGTCACAGCACAAAATCTGTTTTATGATAGCAACTTCCTCCAATCTTAATTTTTTCCTATTAGAGGTTATTCTTGGCACAAAAACGAAATAAAAATGATAAGGAGAGGTTATTACAGAGGTAATAACTTCCAAGACTCAAAGAAATAAAAATTACAGAAATAAACATTGGTTATCTTCGAAGAGTGCTTTTCTTTAACGCCTTTCAGCTAGGCACAGAAAAAGAGCTAGCATCAAGTATTTTCAAATGAAGAAACAACAAGATCAATGCCAGAAGTCTTTTCAACAAGGAATTGTATTTTATCCATATAAGTTTTAGAACAACCTCTCTCAGCACTTTTGGGTTCACTACTTTCATCAAATGGGTTTTCAGGGATAATCCAATCAAAATTCTTTTCCAAAGCTTCATGCACTCCTATGAGTTTAACAGGTATTGATATTTTGATTTCTTCCCAATTTTCAGGTTTGGTTTTGTCTATCTTTTTAAGTGTACCAATAACATTTACGCATGAGCCTAGCATCTTCAACCGATCAAAGAATATTCTAGCTTCTATAACAACATCTTTGAATTCTTTAAGCAAAGTTTTCAGGATAAAATCTCTCTTTTCATCATCTTTAACTTCATGAAGTTTAAGAAACATTTTCTATATTATGGGGTTAAGGCTAACAAACCTAGCGTCTAACATTTGAACTAAATAAGTTGCAACAGTTTCATAATTAGGAGCAAGTTCTACTAAGGATCTATCCTTAATATATTTATGCTTACTAACATGATTAAAGAATTATTCAATGTTATCTCTCTCAATTATAGAACCAGTACCTATTGATAGGTCTTTCAAAACGTACTTAGAAATCAACATAATGAACTAAAAATAAAGCAAAAAATAACAACTATAAAAGGAACTAATTTTTCAATGTGTTTTTGATATAATAAAGCAAACAAGACAAAGTAAAATAAACTAAGAAAAACAATAACAAAGTAAAGAGATTGGAGATGAGAGACTCCCCTTGCAGAAATCCTTTTTCTCTCCGGTAACGGCGCCAGAAAAGTAGCTTTATGAGCGCAGGTTGCACACCGTTGGGAACCCCGCGAGGAAGGTATGATGCGCACAACAGCAAGTTTTTCCTCAGTAAGAAACCAAGGTTTAATCGATCAGTATGAGAAAGGAGTGACTTCTGAAGGTGTTGCTAACTGACTTGTGGCAGGGCACACTACCAACGTTAGCAACAACGTAGAACCTGCACACAACACAACCAAAATAATTTGCCCCAACTTAGAGCATCTCTAGAAAAGCCCTTATTTTTCGGAACTGAAAAGACTTAGTTCAGTCTCCCGAAAAAAAAATGCGAGCGGTTTTGGAGGTGACGCAGAACAGCACCCGTATTCGGAACCAAAAATGTCGAATTCAAATTTTGTTGGTAAACTAATCATCGCAAACAAGTTTAAAACTAAAATTCAAACATATTACTTGCATAATTCGATAGTTTGGATCGCAAAATACACTGCATTTGAGGTGGTCATCGGCGACCACCTCCAAAACTATTCTAATTTCGTCAGCGGTGACCTACTGTGCATGCCGCGAAGGACTACACCGTTGGTGGCCTACTCCGAGTCGAGGTCAACGACCTCCTGCTGCACGCGGCGGACGGCCGCCTCCTTCTGCGTCGCCTCGTACTCGCGCACGACACGGACGGCTTCCGCCTCCTTGCGGTGGAAGCGCGCGTGCGCCTCGGCCTCCGAAATGACGGAGACCTACTAGATCGCCGTCGCCTCCTCCTCGTCATTGAGAATGTAGTCCTCCGACTGGAGGACGGTGTGCACCGGCACCTCCTCCTCCTCCTCGTCGCTGCTGCTGTTGGCGACTAGCGGCGCTAGCGCATGGCTGAACGCGCCCGAGGAAGACCCCTCACCGCTATTGGCGTGGCAGGCGAGTTTCCCCGGCGGCGTCAGACCCCAGTTGGTCCAGCGTCGCGCGCTTCACTTCCGAGCGGTTCCATTTCCGCCGCTCGGCCTCGGAGTCGAAGACGAGGGGCGCAGCGGCGAGTTGCTCATGCCAATCTACTCGCCTCCCCTCCCGCCACTGTTCGTGCCAGCCATGCGGTCACGGTGGTGGTGGAGAACATGGAAAAGCGGCGGCGGTGGCACCGCGATTGCTCGCCGAAAGTCGAAGCGTGCGCACGACGGTGGGAGTAGGGTTTTGGAACCCTACTCCCCTCCCACGGCCTATATTTATACGGGTCGACGCTCCAGTTTCTCGGGCCCCGAACAAATTATATAGGTCGGCCCACCGATTCAGGCTCCATTATGCGCCGCTTTCGGCCCGAACCCGTAAATCCGCCGGAAAAAATCAGTTCCAGCGGGATTTACGGGTTCTGTTAGAGATGCTCTTACAGTTATGTTGTCAATCTTACCGTTTTTGCTAAAAACAAAGGATTAACAGTACAGTGTGGAAAGAGATATTTGTATGCAGTTAAATTAAAGAGAACAATGTTTGCAGTAAGTAAAAAAGAATAGGATGATTTTATCACTGCAAAAGAAAGGACCGGGGTCCAAAGTTCACTAGAGGTGTCTCTCCATAAGGATAAATAACATGCTGGGTGAACAAATTACAGCTGGGCAATTGACAGAATAAAGACCATACATGACAAGATGATCACTATGAGATTCGTTTGGGCATTACAACATAATACATAGACTGTAATCCAACTGCGTCTATGACTAATAATCCACCTTCCGGTTATCATCCGAACCCCTTCCAGTGTTAAGTTGCAAGCAACAGATTATCGCATTAAACAATGTGTGTAAAGTAAACAATAGAACTACCCTTAGATAAAGCATTGTTGTTTTCTCCCTAGTAGCAACAACATATCTACAATCTTAGAAGTTATTGTCACTCTTCCAGATTACTATATGCATGGACCCACTATCGAGGATAAATACTTCCTCTTGGAGTTACAAGCATATACTTGGCTAAAGCATCTACTAGCAACGGAGAGCATGCAAGATCACAAATAACATATGACAAGTATATAATCGATCTCAACATAGTATTCAATATTTATCGGATCCCAGCAAACACAATATGTAGCATTACCTAAAGATGATCTTGATCATGATAGGTGATACGCGTACAGCACGCGTCCGTTGGGAACCCCAAGAGGAAGGTGTGATGCGTACAGCGGCAAGTTTTCCCTCAGTAACAAACCAAGGTTTATCGAACCAGTAGGAGCCAAGAAGCACGTTGAAGGTTGATGGCGGCGAGATGTAGTGCGGCGCAACACCAGGGATTCCGGCGCCAACGTGAAACCTGCACAACACAACCAAAGTACTTTGCCCCAACGAAACAGTGAGGTTGTCAATCTCACCGGCTTGCTGTAACAAAGGATTAGATGTATAGTGTGGATGATGATTGTTTGCAGAAAATAGTAGAACAAGTATTGCAGTAGATTGTATTCGATTAAAAGAATGGACCGGGGTCCACAGTTCACTAGAGGCGTCTCTCCCATAAGATAAATAGCATGTTGGGTGAACAAATTACAGTTGGGCAATTGACAAATAGAGAGGGCATGACAATGCACATACATGATATGATGAGTATTGTGAGATTTAATTGGGCATTACGACAAAGTACATAGACCGCTATCCAGCATGCATCTATGCCTAAAAAGTCCACCTTCAGGTTATCATCCGAACCCCTTCCAGTATTAAGTTGCAAACAACAGACAATTGCATTAAGTATGGGGACAGGGTGTTTCTACACCCGGGTGCATATGCACCCTTTATTTGAAATGCATATTAAACATATTTTAAAATGTTAGAAAAATACAAATAAAAATTCCCCGTGTATACCTTGACATATTACATGTTTACAAAGTTGTTTCAGCAAAAACCGATATGTTTCGTGCCATGTGCAAAAAAGACAAATCTTTGGTGCTAAAATAGTCTATTTTTTGAGGCATTATTTGTCTTTTTTACACAGGGTAGAAAAATTGTTGGTTTTATGTGAAACTTTACGTGCACACATAGAACATGTCCCTCTATATGCTAAATTTTTTTACTAAATTTTTTATGTTTTGGAAATATGTTTTATACATACCGGGTGCATATGCACCCGGGATCAGATTTGGTTTTCCGTAAGTATGGTGCGTAATGTAATCAATAACTACATCCTCGGACATAGCATCAATGTTTTATCTCTAGTGGCAACAGCACATGCACAACCTTAGAACTTTCTGTCACTGTCCCAGATTTAATGGAGGCATGAACCCACTATCGAGCATAAATACTCCCTCTTGGGGTTAAGAGTAAAAAATTGGCCAGAGCCTCTACTAATAACGGAGAGCATGCAAGATCATAAACAACACATAGATAGTAGATTGATAATCAACATAGCATAGTATTCTCTATCCATCGGATCCCAACAAACACAACATATAGCATTACATATAGATGATCTTGATCATGTTAGGCAGCTCACAAGACCCGACAATGAAGCACAATTAGGAGAAGACGACCATCTAGCTACTGCTATGGACCCATAGTCCAGGGGTGAACTACTCACTCATCACTCCGGAGGCGACCATGGCGGTGAAGAGTCCTCCGGGAGATGATTCCCCTCTCCGGCAGGGTGCCGGAGGCGATCTCCTGAATCCCCCGAGATGGGATTGGCGGCGGCGGCGTCTCTGGAAGGTTTTCCGTATCGTGGCTCTCGGTACTGGGGGTTTCGCGACGAAGGCTATAAGTAGGCGGACGAGATAGGTCAGGGGGCCACACGAGGGCCCCATATGCTAGGGCCTCGCGGCCAAGGGCCAGGCCGCGCCGCCCTAGTGTTTGGCCACCTCGTGGCCCCACTTCGTATCATCTTCGGTCTTCTGGAAGCTTCGTGTGAAAATAGGCCCCTGGGCGTTGATTTCGTCCAATTCCGAGAATATTTCCTTACTAGGATTTCTGAAACCAAAAACAGCAGAAAACAAAGAATCGGCTCTTCGGCATCTCGTTAATAGGTTAGTGCCGGAAAATGCATAAATATGACATAAAGTATGCATAAAACATGTAGATATCATCAATAATGTGGCATGGAACATAAGAAATTATCGATACGTCGGAGACGTATCAGCATCCCCAAGCTTAGTTTCTGCTCGTCCCGAGCAGGTAAACGATAACAAAGATAATTTCTGCAGTGACATGCCATCATAACCTTGATCATACTATCGTAAGCATATGTAATGAATGCAGTGATCAAAACAATGGTAAATGGCATGAGTAAACAAATGAATCATATAGCAAAGACTTTTCATGAATAGTACTTTCAAGACAAGCATCAATAAGTCTTGCATAAGAGTTAACTCATAAACCAATAATTCAAAGTAAAGGTATTGAAGCAACACAAAGGAAGATTAAGTTTCAGCGGTTGCTTTCAACTTATAACATGTATATCTCATGGATATTGTCAATGTAAAGTAATATAACAAGTGCAATATGCAAGTATGTAGGAATCAATGCACAGTTCACACAAGTGTTTGCTTCTTGAGATGGAGAGAAATAGGTGAACTGACTCAACATAAAAGTAAAAGAAAGGGCCCTTCGCAGAGGGAAGCATTGATTGCTATATTTGTGCTAGAGCTTTGATTTTGAAAACAAGAAACAATTTTGTCAACGGTAGTAATAAAACTTATGTGTTATGTAAATTATATCCTACAAGTTGCAAGCCTCATGCATAGTATACCAATAGTGCCCGCACCTTGTCCTAATTAGCTCGGATTACCTGGATTATCATCGCAATACATATGTTTTAACCAAGTGTCACAAAGGGGTACCTCTATGCCGCCTGTACAAAGGTCTAAGGATAAAGCTCGCATTGGATTTCTCGCTATTGATTATTCTCAACTTAGACATCCATACCGAGACAACATAGACAACAGATAATGGACTCCTCTTTTATGCATAAGCATTCAACAATTATTAATTTTCTCATATGAGATTGAGGATATTTGTCCAAAACTGAAACTTCCACCATGGATCATGGCTTTAGTTAGCGGCCCAATGTTCTTCTCTAACATTATGCATGCTCTAACCATTCTAGTGGTAAATCTCCCTTACTTCAGACAAGACGGACATGCATAGCAACTCACATGATATTCAACAAAGAGTAGTTGATGGCGTCCCCAGGAACATGGTTATCGCACAACAAGCAACTTAATAAGAGATAAAGTGCATAAGTACATATTCAATACCACAATAGTTTTTAGGCTATTTGTCCCATGAGCTATATATTGCAAAGGTAAAGGATAGAAATTTTAAAGGTAGCACTCAAGCAATTTACTTTGGAATGGCGGAGAAATACCATGTAGTAGGTAGGTATGGTGGACACAAATGGCATAGTGGTTGGCTCAAGGATTTTGGATGCATGAGAAGTATTCCCTCTCGATACAAGGTTTAGGCTAGCAAGGCTATTTGAAACAAACACAAGTATGAAGCGGTGCAGCAAAACTCACATAAAAGACATATTGTAAACATTATAAGACTCTACACCGTCTTCCTTGTTGTTCAACCCAATACTAGAAATTATCTAGACCTTAGAGAAACCAATTATGCAAACCAAATTTTAGCAAGCTCTATGTATTTCTTCATTAATAGGTGCAAAGTATATGATGCAAGAGCTTAAACATTAGCACAACAATTGCCAAGTATCACATTATCCAAGACATTTTACCAATTACTACATGTATCATTTTCCGATTGCAACCATATAACAATTTAACGAAAAAGATTCAACCTTCGCCATGAATATTTTGAGTAAAGCCTAAGGACATATTTGTCCATATGCAACAGCGGAGCGTGTCTCTCTCCCACACAATGAATTCTAGGATCCATTTTATTCAAACAAAACAAAAACAAAAACAAACCGACGCTCCAAGCAAAGTACATAAGATGTGATGGAATAAAATTATAGTTTCACTAGAGGAACCTGATAATGTTGTCGATGAAGAAGGGGATGCCTTGGGCATCCCCAAGCTTAGACGCTTGAGTCTTCTTGAAATATGCAGGGGTGAACCACCGGGGCATCCCCAAGCTTAGAGCTTTCACTCTCCTTGATCATATTGTATCATCCTCCTCTCTTGATCCTTGAAAACTTCCTCCACACCAAACTCAAAACAACTCATTAGAGGGTTAGTGCACAATTAAAATTTACATGTTCAGAGGTGACATAATCATTCTTAACACTTCTGGACATTGCAAAAAGCTACTGAAAGTCAATGGAATCGAAAAATCCATCAAGCATAGCAAAACAGGCAATGCGAAATAAAAGGCAGAATCTGTCAAAACAGAACAGTTCGTAAAGACGAATTTTATTGAGGCACCAGACTTGCTCAAATGAAAATTCTCAAATTGAATGAACGTTGCGTACATATCTGAGGATCACTCACGTAAATTGGCATAATTTTCTGAGTTACCTACAGGGAATTAGGCCCAGATTCGTGACAGCAAAGAAATCTGTTTCTGCGCAGTAATCCAAATCTAGTATGAACCTTACTATCAACGACTTTACTTGGCACAACAATGCACAAAACTAAGATAAGGAGAGGTTGCTATAGTAGTAACAACTTCCAAGACTCAAATATAAAATAAAAGTACTGTAGTAAAAACATGGGTTGTCTCCCATAAGCGCTTTTCTTTAACGCCTTTCAGCTAGGCGCAGAAAGTGTGTATCAAGTAACATCAAGAGATGGTGCACCAACATTACCTTGGGTTTTGCACCTACCTTTCTTGTTCTTTTTCTTACTCTTTGATTTAGGGAATACATGTCTACCCCCCGGTGTAGAGGTGAATTTTAGGGTGCCTTCTCCCATATCTATGACTGCTCCCAATAGTTTCAGCAGGGATCTTCCGAGTGTGATTTGTCCTATTCCTACACATTCAATAACAAGATAATCAATGGATATTGTTCTTCCAAGAATGGTTGTATGCACACCCGCAGCTATTCCCTTAGGAATTATAACAGAGTTATCAATAAGAGTTATTCCTTCTCCCCCTTCAACGAATCCCCAAAGTGTCAAAGATTCATGAATACTCTTAGGCATAAGGCAAAATTCAGACATAATATCACAATTGGCATGAAGAGTTTGATCACCGATAACAACTTTAATAGTAGGATCCCATAATGAAGATTCAGAGTTCACTAAAACTTGATCAAGACGGTTACGAACATATCTATAATTTTCGTTCAAGCGAGATGCACTTGTCTCAAGAGTGTTTAATCTATTATAAATGCTAATAAGGGCTGAATCAAAGTTATTAGCTGAATCATGTGATGCAACCAACTTCTTTATGGCATTAAAAGCTTGATCCCCATTGCAATGAAGGAAATCTCCTCCCACTAAAGCATCCAAGGCATATCTATAGCGAATCATAAGACCAAAATAAAAGTTACTAAGTAGCAAACTTAGAGTCATTTGAGGTTCAGCTTTACGATAAGAATCAACAATTCTGGACCAAGCATCTTTAAAACTCTCCTCATCCCCTTGTTTAAAAGTGAAGACTAATTCCTCCGGTGAAGAAGTAACAGGTGCAGAACTAGACATGGTAACAAAAGTAAAATGCAAGTAACTAAATTTTTTTTTGTGTTTTTAATATAGCAAACAAGATAGCAAGTAAAGTAAAACTAGCAACTAATTTTTTTGTGTTTTGATTTAGTGCAGCAAACAAAGTAGTAAATAAAATAAAGCAAGACAAAAAACAATGTAAAGAGATTGGAATGTGGAGACTCCCATTGCAGCATGTCTTGATCTCCCCGGCAACGGCGCCAGAAAATCTGCTTGATACGCGTACAGCACGCGTCCGTTGGGAACCCCAAGAGGAAGGTGTGATGCGTACAGCGGCAAGTTTTCCCTCAGTAAGAAACCAAGGTTTATCGAACCAGTAGGAGCCAAGAAGCACGTTGAAGGTTGATGGCGGCGAGATGTAGTGCGGCGCAACACCAGGGATTCCGGCGCCAACGTGGAACCCGCACAACACAACCAAAGTACTTTGCCCCAACGAAACAGTGAGGTTGTCAATCTCACCGGCTTGCTGTAACAAAGGATTAGATGTATAGTGTGGATGATGATTGTTTGCGTAAAAATAGTAGAACAAGTATTGGCAAGAGATTGTATTCGATTAAAAGAATGGACCGGGGTCCACAGTTCACTAGAGGCGTCTCTCCCATAAGATAAATAGCATGTTGGGTGAACAAATTACAGTTGGGCAATTGACAAATAGAGAGGGCATGACAATGCACATACATGATATGATGAGTATTGTGAGATTTAATTGGGCATTACGACAAAGTACATAGACCGCTATCCAGCATGCATCTATGCCTAAAAAGTCCACCTTCAGGTTATCATCCGAACCCCTTCCAGTATTAAGTTGCAAACAACAGACAATTGCATTAAGTATGGTGCGTAATGTAATCAATAACTACATCCTCGGACATAGCATCAATGTTTTATCTCTAGTGGCAATAGCACATCCACAACCTTAGAACTTTCTGTCACTGTCCCAGATTTAATGGAGGCATGAACCCACTATCGAGCATAAATACTCCCTCTTGGAGTTAAGAGTAAAAACTTGGCCAGAGCCTCTACTAATAACGGAGAGCATGCAAGATCATAAACAACACATAGATAGTAGATTGATAATCAACATAGCATAGTATTCTCTATCCATCGGATCCCAACAAACACAACATATAGCATTACATATAGATGATCTTGATCATGTTAGGCAGCTCACAAGACCCGACAATGAAGCACAATTAGGAGAAGACGACCATCTAGCTACTGCTATGGACCCATAGTCCAGGGGTGAACTACTCACTCATCACTCCGGAGGCGACCATGGCGGTGAAGAGTCCTCCGGGAGATGATTCCCCTCTCCGGCAGGGTGCCGGAGGCGATCTCCTGAATCCCCCGAGATGGGATTGGCGGCGGCGGCGTCTCTGGAGGTTTTCCGTATCGTGGCTCTCGGTACTGGGGGTTTCGCGATGAAGGCTATAAGTAGGCGGAGGAGATAGGTCAGGGGGCCACATGAGGGCCCCACACGCTAGGGCCGCGCGGCCAAGGGCCAGGCCGCGCCGCCCTAGTGTTTGGCCACCTCGTGGCGCCACTTCGTATCATCTTCGGTCTTCTGGAAGCTTCGTGTGAAAATAGGCCCCTGGGCGTTGATTTCGTCCAATTCCGAGAATATTTCCTTACTAGGATTTCTGAAACCAAAAACAGCAGAAACAAAGAATCGGCTCTTCGGCATCTCGTTAATAGGTTAGTGCCAGAAAATGCATAAATATGACATAAAGTATGCATAAAACATGTAGATATCATCAATAATGTGGCATGGAACATAAGAAATTATCGATACGTCAGAGACGTATTAATAGGCAGCTCACAAGATCTAAACATGAAGCATAAATTAGAGAAGACAACCATCTAGCTACTGTTATGGACCCGTAGTCCAGAGATGAACTACTCACGCATCACTTCGGAGGTGGGCATGGCGATGTAGAGGCCTCCGGTGATGATCTCCCTCTCCGGCAGGGTGCCGAGAAGAGCTTCAGAATCCTACCGAGCTAGGGTCAGCGATGGCGGCCGCGACGGAACTTTTCGTGGATGGAGGCTCGGGTATTTAGGTTTTTCCCGAGATCGTGAATAAATAGGCGGAAGGGCAAGGTCGGTGGGTTCCTGGGGGGGCCACACCACGCCATGGTGCGGCCAAGGCTTGGGCTGCGCCATGGCCTGGTGTGGCCGCCTCATGGTGCCCCTTCGTCTCTCCTCCGGACTTCGTCTTCGTTACGGTAAAATTGAAACTTCGGCTTTTGTTTCGTCCGATTCCGAGAATATTTCCTGTACAACTTTTCTGAAATACAAAACAGCAGAAAACAGGGAACTAGCACTGTGGCATCTTGTCAATAGGTTAGTTCCAGAAAATGTATAAAAGTGCAACGAAGTGTAAAAAACATATATATCAATATATATATATATATATATATATATATATATATATATATATATTGGTGTAAAACAAGCATGGAGCATAAAAAACTATAGATACGTTTGCAACGTATCATATAGCTTCTCTTCATCTGAGCATAGCTCTCTATGGGCCTATTGAGGAGCTCCGCGTCTCTAGGGTGATTCTGCGATGATGAGGTTACTTAGTTCTTCCTCTTGTTTCAGCGAACAACATGCATCATATTTAACTTACTGAATGAAGTGCAAGAGAAGTTGAAGTGCGCTAACCTTGGTGTAGGCAAAGTATGGATCATCGTCCATCATGATAGATTATGTCTTCTCCACCCAACGCACCCCTCCATCTTCTTCATCTTGCATACATGAACCCACCTTGCTCTTTAGTGCCTCAGATTGTTGTAGACCTAAGCGACACAAACATCATAGGTAGTGTACTTCAGAATAGCCGCAACAATTGTTTTTAGTCCACGGTTCCTGAAAATGGCACTTCGGCCTTCTCTTCTGTGACCAACTCGCACACCCTGTTCAACACGAAGGTGGACAGAGCTGCATGTCATATCATGTTGGGCCTCTTCCCTGATAGGGCAGTACTTACCAGGCACCGGGATGTACCGAAGTGGCACAACATGCATCACAAACTTGGGCGACAGATCAATGGGGGTCACGTCCTATACAGACAATCAAAGTATCAAAGTGCAAGAAAAATGGTAAGTAAGCTAGATCTTTCCCACATAGAAGCTCTCAGGAGAACGTTAAGCAACAATGGGAATCAATAAAGCATGGTATCAAGGTGCAGTGGCACAGGTGCAAGCATATATAGTAGCAAAGTAAAGTTCCAAACATGTTGTTGGCAGATTGACCATAACACATTAGTAATCTTCTACGCTTGTTGCCATGTATAAGTGCATAGCTAGTACAAGGAGTAGTTATACACATCGTAGAATCAATCCTCGTACCAACTATCACACTTGGATGACTTGGCTTAGAAGAACGCATACACTCATGTTCGACGAAATAACGGGCACTAGACGCTTACAGTCCAAGCAAGAACTAAGCATAACTACTCTACGGTTACAAATCCAAGCAAAAACACAGGTGCAAAGCTACTCTACTCTTACAGATCGTAGCAAGCCCTTACAGATCAAACCATAAACGTCGCAAAAGTACACTAAAAGTGCAGATCGAAGCAAGAAAAAAAAGTAAACTACTTTAGATCTTGTAGATCGAAGCACCAAGTAAGCAGAATAGGTACATCGAACCAAGAACTCTCTATCTCTACACATCAGCAGCGTTGGTGTAGATCTAAGCAAGGGTTGAGAGGTACTCACAGTGATCTGGCAGTTGAACCTAGCGGAAGAAGACAATGACATATCGGTTAGGCGACGGAGAAAGAGCAGCCGCAATAGAAGTCCACCGTCTTCAGACGAGTCCGACCCTTATCGTGCTCGCCGAAAAATATCTATGGACGGAGAGCTCGAAAGAGGGAAAATGGTGGCGCACCTTAGGGCGATGAAGCGGTGAAGCAGGGTAGTGTAAATAGGCGGGGGGGTATCGGCGGGAGGTGACCGAATTTCTCCCGTCGTGTTTCCCCCGGCGCGCGCGGGCTCCTGCCATCTCTTCCTCGTATCACTGCGGCGCAGTTTAGCTCTAGCATGTGTGAGACGAGGTTGCATTGCTGGAAATGGCTGAATCATTTGGGTGGATAAAAATTCGTGCGATGGAGGAAATTTTTCTTTCCTAAAAAATAAGGGCGTGTTTGGTAGCCTGCATCCCCCTTGGCTCGCATCGGGCCAGCAAATTTCAGCCCATTTTGATGCATGCATCCCACTGCGTTATTGCAAGAACCGGGTTTTAAAGCAACCCCGGGACAGGCACTGGAGGAACGCCCGGAATGGCAGTTTCTCCGGGGGCAGGCCCGTTGCGGCCAGAAGCCTGCATGCATGGAGAAGGGAGGCGGAAATGCCGCGTCCCTTCGGGAACATGCATCATAATTAGCCTCACCGCTCCCCTCTCCTTCCTCTCAGTCATGACCACACTCTCACCTCCCCCAAACTGTCACATCACCCGGCGGTTCCCCCTCCCGCCAACCAATCCGCCGGACCGCCGCACGGAGGAGCACCGCTATCGAAGGAAGAGACCTCGGCGAGCAGCACCGCGACATCGGTCGCAATCTGCTCTGCAGTCTTCATCGGCATCTCGACTTCGCCCGCGATATCGAGCTCGTCCTCGGCCGGAACAATGGCAGTAACGACCTCTCGTTCTCACCTTCGTACTCATTCTGGCAGAACATGCCATTCTCGGGCATTTCCGACAACATGCATATTAGATCTAGTAGGGTTTCCGGTAGGATAGAGGTCGGATTGACGTTTGCAAGGTGTTCGTCCCCACTTCTTGATGTTCTTGTCCAATTCTGGCTTTTGACGGTCTCGATTAGCTTAGATATGTTACTATAGTATCGGATTGCGGTAGATCCTTCCTAGATCGGGCTTTGGACTGCTGAAACTGGCAGATCTTATTGTGCATGCAAAGAGGGGAAGGTTTTTTTTGTGTTGGGGTTTAGCATGTTGAGATTGATGTGCGAAATGAGTCACGGTAGTTGACACGCGTACAGCACGCGACCGTTGGGAACCCCAAGTGGAAGGTGTGATGCGTACAGCAGTAAGTTTCCCTCAGTTAGAAACCAAGGTTTATCGAACCAGTAGGAGTCAAGAAGCACGTTGAAGGTTGATGGCGGCGAGATGTAGTGCAGCGCAACACTAGGGATTCCGGCGCCAACATGGAACCTGCACAACACAACCAAAGTACTTTGCCCCAACGAAACAGTGAGGTTGTCAATCTCACCGGCTTGCTGTAACAAAGGATTAGATGTATAGTGTGGATGATGATTGTTTGCAGAAAACAGTAGAACAAGTATTGCAGTAGATTGTATTCGATGTAAAAGAATGGACCGGGGTCCACAGTTCACTAGAGGTGTCTCTCCCATAAGATAAATAGCATGTTGGGTGAACAAATTACAGTTGGGCAATTGACAAATAGAGAGGGCATGACAATGCACATACATGATATGATGAGTATTGTGAGATTTAATTGGGCATTACGACAAAGTACATAGACCGCTATCCAGCATGCATCTATGCCTAAAAAGTCCACCTTCAGGTTATCATCCGAACCCCTTCCAGTATTAAGTTGAAAACAACAGACAATTGCATTAAGTATGGTGCGTAATGTAATCAATAACTACATCCTCGGACATAGCATCGATGTTTTATCCCTAGTGGCAACAGCACATGCACAACCTTAGAACTTTCGTCACATCGTCCTGCATTTAATGGAGGCATGAACCCACTATCGAGCATAAATACTCCCTCTTGGAGTTACTAGCAAAAACTTGGCCAGAGCCTCTACTAACGGAGAGCATGCAAGATCATAAACAACACATAGGTAATAGATTGATAATCAACATAACATAGTATTCTCTATCCATCGGATCCCAACAAACACAACATATAGCATTACAGATAGATGATCTTGATCATGTTAGGCAGCTCACAAGACCCGACAATGAAGCACAATTAGGAGAAGACGACCATCTAGCTACTGCTATGGACCCATAGTCCAGGGGTGAACTACTCACTCATCACTCCGGAGGAGACCATGGCGGTGAAGAGTCCTCCGGGAGATGATCCCCCTCTCCGGCAGGGTGCCGGAGGCGATCTCCTGAATCCCCCGAGATGGGATTGGCGGCGGCGGCCTCTCTGGAAGGTTTTCCGTATCGTGGCTCTCGGTACTGGGGGTTTCGCGATGAAGGCTTTAAGTAGGCGGAGGAGATAGGTCAGGGGGCCTGACAGGGGGCCCACACACTAGACCGGCGCGGCCAGGGCTTGGGCCGCCCCGCCCTAGCGTCTGGCCACCTCGTGGCCCCACTTCGTGACTCCTTCGGTCTTCTGGAAGCTTCGTGTGAAAATAGGCCCCTGGGCGTTGATTTTGTCCAATTCCGAGAATATTTCCTTACTAGGATTTCTGAAACCAAAAACAGCAGAAAAGAGCAACTGGCTCTTCGGCATCTCGTTAATAGGTTAGTGCCGGAAAATGCATAAATATGACATAAAGTATGCATAAAACATGTAGATATCATCAATAATGTGGCATGGAACATAAGAAATTATCGATACGTCGGAGACGTATCAGCATCCCCAAGCTTAGTTTCTGCTCGTCCCGAGCAGGTAAATGATAACAAAGATAATTTCTGGAGTGACATGCCATCATAACCTTGATCATACTATTATAAGCATATGTAATGAATGCAGCGATCAAAACAATGGTAAATGACATGAGTTAACAAATGAATCATATAGCAAAGACTTTTCATGAATAGTACTTTCAAGACAAGCATCAATAAGTCTTGCATAAGAGTTAACTCATAAAGCAATAATTCAAAGTAAAGGTATTGAAGCAACACAAAGGAAGATTAAGTTTCAGCGGTTGCTTTCAACATGTAACATGTATATCTCATGGATATTGTCAATATAGAGTAATATAACAAGTGCAATATGCAAGTATGTAGGAATCAATGCACATTTCACACAAGTGTTTGCTTCTTGAGATGGAGAGAAATAGGTGAACTGACTCAACATAAAAGTAGAAGAAAGGCCCTTCGCAGAGGGAAGCATTGATTGCTATATTTGTGCTAGAGCTTTGGTTTTGAAAACAAGAAACAATTTTGTCAACGGTAGTAATAAAGCATATGTATTATGTAAATTATATCCTACAAGTTGCAAGCCTCATGCATAGTATGCTAATAGTGCCCGCACCTTGTCCTAATTAGCTCGGATTACCTGGATTATCATCGCAATGCATATGTTTTAACCAAGTGTCACAAAGGGGTACCTCTATGCCGCCTGTACAAAGGTCTAAGGAGAAAGCTCGCATCGGATTTCTCGCTATTGATTATTCTCAACTTAGACATCCATACCGGGACAACATAGACAACAGATAATGGACTCCTCTTTTATGCATAAGCATTCAACAACAATTAATTTTCTCATATGAGATTGAGGATATTTGTCCAAAACTGAAACTTCCACCATGGATCATGGCTTTAGTTAGCGGCCCAATGTTCTTCTCTAACATTATGCATGCTCTAACCATTCTAGCGGTAAATCTCCCTTACTTCAGACAAGACGGACATGCATAGCAACTCACATGATATTCAACAAAGAGTAGTTGATGGCGTCCCCAGGAACATGGTTATCGCTCAACAAGCAACTTAATAAGAGATAAAGTGCATAAGTACATATTCAATACCACAATAGTTTTTAGGCTATTTGTCCCATGAGCTATATATTGCAAAGATGAAGAATGGAAATTTGAAAGGTAGCACTCAAGCAATTTACTTTGGAATGGCGGAGAAATACCATGTAGTAGGTAGGTATGGTGGACACAAATGGCATAGTGGTTGGCTCAAGGATTTTGGATGCATGAGAAGTATTCCCTCTCGATACAAGGCTTAGGCTAGCAAGGTTATTTGAAACAAACACAAGGATGAACCGGTACAGCAAAACTCACATAAAAGACATATTGTAAACATTATAAGACTCTACACCGTCTTCCTTGTTGTTCAAACTCAATACTAGAAATTATCTAGACCTTAGAGAGACCAATTATGCAAACCAAATTTTAGCAAGCTCTATGTATTTCTTCATTAATGGGTGCAAAGTATATGATGCAAGAGCTTAAACATGAGCACAACAATTGCCAAGTATCACATTATCCAAGACATTTTACCAATTACTACATGTATCATTTCCCGATTCCAACCATATAACAATTTAACGAAGAAGATTCAACCTTCGCCATGAACGCTATGAGTAAAGCCTAAGGACATATTTGTCCATATGCAACAGCGGAGCGTGTCTCTCTCCCACATAATGAATGCTAGGATCCATTTTATTCAAACAAAACAAAAACAAAAACAAACCGACGCTCCAAGCAAAGTACATAAGATGTGATGGAATAAAAATATAGTTTCACTAGAGGAACCTGATAATTTTGTCGATGAAGAAGGGGATGCCTTGGGCATCCCCAAGCTTAGACGCTTGAGTCTTCTTGAAATATGCAGGGGTGAACCACCGGGGAATCCCCAAGCTTAGAGCTTTCACTCTCCTTGATCATGTTGTATCATCTCCCTCTCTTGATCTTTGAAAACTTCATCCACACCAAACTCAAAACAACTCATTAGAGGGTTAGTGCACAATTAAAATTTACATGTTAAGAGGTGACACAATCATTCTTAACACTTCTGGACATTGCACAAATCTACTGAAAGTCAATGGTATCAAAAAATCCATCAAGCATAGCAAAACAGGCAATGCGAAATAAAAGGCAGAATCTGTCAAAACAGAACAGTTCGTAAAGACGAATATTATTGAGGCACCAGACTTGCTCAAATGAAAATGCTTAAATTGAATGAAAGTTGCGTACATATCTGGGGATCACTCACGTAAATTGGCGTAATTTTCTGAGTTACCTACAGAGAATTAGGCCCAGATTCGTGACAGCAAAGAAATCTGTTTCTGCGCAGTAATCCAAATCTAGTATGAACCTTACTATCAACGACTTTACTTGGCACAACAATGCACAAAACTAAGATAAGGAGAGGTTTCTACAGTAGTAACAACTTCCAAGACTCAAATATAAAATAAAAGTACAGTAGTAAAAACATGGATTGTCTCCCATAAGCGCTTTTCTTTAACGCCTTTCAGCTAGGCGCAGAAAGTGTGTATCAAGTATTATCAAGAGATGGTGCACCAACATTACCTTGGGTTTTACACCTACCTTTCTTGTTCGTTTTCTTACTCTTTGATTTAGGGAATACATGTCTACCCCCCGGTGTAGAGGTGAATTTTAGGGTGCCTTCTCCCACATCTATGACTGCTCCCAATAGTTTCAGCAGGGATCTTCCGAGTGTGATTTGTCCTGTTCCTACACATTCAATAACAAGATAATCAATGGATATTGTTCTTCCAAGAATGGTTGTATGCACACCCGCGGCTATTCCCTTAGGAATTATAACAGAGTTATCAATAAGAGTTATTCCTTCTCCCCCTTCAACGAGTCCCCAAAGTGTCAAAGATTCATAAATACTCTTAGGCATAAGGCAAAATTCAGACATAATATCACAATTGGCATGAAAAGTTTGATCATCGATAACAACTTTAATAGTAGGATCCCATAATGAAGTTTCAGAGTTCACTAAAACTTGATCAAGACGGTTACGAACATAGCTATAATTTTCGTGCAAGC
This sequence comes from Lolium perenne, assembly GCF_019359855.2. Lineage (NCBI taxonomy): Eukaryota > Viridiplantae > Streptophyta > Magnoliopsida > Poales > Poaceae > Lolium > Lolium perenne. Next base: position 66,907,381 of record NC_067244.2, read on the forward strand.
GAGATGCACTTGTCTCAAGAGTGTTTAATCTATTATAAATGCTAATAAGGGCTGAATCAAAGTTATTAGCTGAATCATGTGATGCAACCAATTTCTTTATGGCATTAAAAGCTTGATCCCCATTGCAATGAAGGAAATCTCCTCCCACTAAAGCATCCAAGGCATATCTATAGCGAATCATAAGACCAAAATAAAAGTTACTAAGAAGCAAACTTAGAGTCATTTGAGGTTCAGCTTTACGATAAGAATCAAAAATTCTGGACCAAGCATCTTTAAAACTCTCCTCATCCCCTTGTTTAAAAGTGAAGACTAATTCCTCAGGTGAAGAAGTAACAGGTGTAGAACTAGACATGGTAACAAAAGTAAAATGCAAGTAACTAATTTTTTTGTGTTTTTGATATAGCAAACAAGATAGCAAGTAAAGTAAAACTAGCAACTAATTTTTTTGTGTTTTGATTTAGTGCAGCAAACAAAGTAGTAAATAAAATAAAGCAAGACAAAAACAAAGTAAAGAGATTGGAATGTGGAGACTCCCCTTGCAGCGTGTCTTGATCTCCCCGGCAACGGCGCCAGAAATTTAGCTTGACACGCGTACAGCACGCGACCGTTGGGAACCCCAAGTGGAAGGTGTGATGCGTACAGCAGTAAGTTTCCCTCAGTTAGAAACCAAGGTTTATCGAACCAGTAGGAGTCAAGAAGCACGTTGAAGGTTGATGGCGGCGAGATGTAGTGCGGCGCAACACTAGGGATTCCGGTGCCAACGTGGAACCTGCACAACACAACCAAAGTACTTTGCCCCAACGAAACAGTGAGGTTGTCAATCTCACTGGCTTGCTGTAACAAAGGATTAGATGTATAGTGTGGATGATGATTGTTTGCAGAAAACAGTAGAACAAGTATTGCAGTAGATTGTATTCGATGTAAAAGAATGGACCGGGGTCCACAGTTCACTAGAGGTGTCTCTCCCATAAGATAAATAGCATTTTGGGTGAACAAATTACAGTTGGGCAATTGACAAATAGAGAGGACATGACAATGCACATACATGATATGATGAGTATTGTGAGATTTAATTGGGCATTACGACAAAGTACATAGACCGCTATCCAGCATGCATCTATGCCTAAAAAGTCCACCTTCAGGTTATCATCCGAACCCCTTCCAGTATTAAGTTGAAAACAACAGACAATTGCATTAAGTATGGTGCATAATGTAATCAATAACTACATCCTTGGACATAGCATCGATGTTTTATCCCTAGTGGCAACAGCACATCCACAACCTTAGAACTTTCTGTCACTGTCCCAGATTTAATGGAGGCATGAACCCACTATCGAGCATAAATACTCCCTCTTGGAGTTACTAGCAAAAACTTGGCCAAAGCCTCTACTAATAACGGAGAGCATGCAAGATCATAAACAACACATAGGTAATAGATTGATAATCAACATAACATAGTATTCTCTATCCATCGGATCCCAACAAACACAACATATAGCATTACAGATAGATGATCTTGATCATGTTAGGCAGCTCACAAGACCCGACAATGAATCACAATTAGGAGAAGATGACCATCTAGCTACTGCTATGGACCCATAGTCCAGGGGTGAACTACTCACTCATCACTCCGGAGGCGACCATCGCGGTGAAGAGTCCTCCGGGAGATGATTCCCCTCTCCGGCAGGGTGCCGGAGGCGATCTCCTGAATCCCCCGAGATGGGATTGGCGGCGGCGGCGTCTCTGGAAGGTTTTCCGTATCGTGGCTCTCGGTACTGGGGGTTTCGCGACGAAGGCTTTAAGTAGGCGGAGGAGATAGGTCAGGGGGCCTGACAGGGGGCTCACACACTAGGCCGGCGCGGCCAAGGCTTGGGCCGCGCCGCCCTAGCGTCTGGCCACCTCGTGGCCCCACTTCGTGACTCCTTCGGTCTTCTGGAAGCTTCGTGTGAAAATAGGCCCCTGGGCGTTGATTTCGTCCAATTCCGAGAATATTTCCTTACTAGGATTTCTGAAACCAAAAACAGCAGAAAACATCAACTGGCTCTTCGGCATCTCTTTAATAGGTTAGTGCTGGAAAATGCATAAATATGACATAAAGTATGCATAAAACATGTAGATATCATCAATAATGTGGCATGGAACATAAGAAATTATCGATACGTCGGAGACGTATCAGTAGTTTGTTGTAGATTCTGTAGTTTCTGGTTGAACTTGGCCGATGATTGTAACAGGTAATCATAGTGTGAGGAGATGATTGATCGGAACCTATGGCATGACTGAACATCACCATGCCATTGGTTCAAGTCAAACATCTCCTCCATATGTGGTCATTCTATGAGGCCTATGCTACCTTGCTTTCCATGTTTGTACTTTTCAGTTGTTCAATGGCCAATGATTTAACTATGGCACAACGGAAGGTAGGGTGCTGCCCTCAAACTTAGTCGTGTGTGCCATATGACTTGCACACTAGACTTAGTTTGCGGACAATCCCTTTGCATGCCTTGTGATCCAATATATGAGGCCTCATTTTTGTTTGTCTAGTGCATTGGTCAATGATTCAACAATGACACACTGGAAGGCAAGGTGTTGCCCTCAAACTTACTCGTAGGTGTGTGATATCTTGCACACTAGACTTAGTTTGAGGGTAGTCCCTTGAGTTGCTGTGTGATTCAATGTATGAGGCATCACATGTTTCCAATGTTCGTTTTCATCTATATATACTTGTGAGCAGGCACACCTCTAATGGCATGTGTTCTTGTGGCAGACTGAGAAGCTCAAGCTTGGGTCACCTCAAACCCCCGGCGAGGGACCGTCCAAGAAGCGAAGGGCGGATAACGTCGGCCACTTCCAGCCGGACGTAGGGTCGGACCAGTTCCTGCGCATCGTCTTCAAGCCAACCTTCAACCGGCTACGGATCCCTTGTAATTTCGTCAGGTGGTTTGGAGAAATCCCTTCGAACATCATCGTCACCACCAACATAGGCTTCTACTGGAGGATGAATACAGTGATAGAAGGCGATGACGCATACATCTATCAGGGGTGGGCGGCCTTCGCCGTCGCTCATCAGCTGCAGATAGGCTAGTTCCTTGTCTTCAAGAAGGTGTCCACCTTCCAGTACAATGTGGTCATCTTCGACTACACCTGCACTGAGGCGATGACCATGTGCCATTACCATGGCGACGCGACCAGGTGTGTTGTCTTCCAAAATCATTTCTGGAGCTCCCGGTCTGTGTGTACTTGATGTTCCAGTCGTCTGTTGAACTATGATCATCTATGGTGTGTCCTGAACTATGATCGTCCTGTGTCGTGAACTATGAACGTCCTGTGTCGTGAACTATGAACGTGTTTGAACTATTATCACTGCTAAGTTTTTTTGAACTGTGAACCTTGTTCTTCCTTGTGCTGTTGATCGTTGGTAACTGATACGCGTATAGCACGCGTCCGTTGGGAACCCCAAGAGGAAGGTGTGATGCGTACAGCAGCAAGTTTTCCCTCAGTAAGAAACCAAGGTTTATCGAACCAGTAGGAGCCAAGAAGCACGTTGAAGGTTGATGGCGGCGGAGTGTAGTGCGGCGCAACACCAGGGATTCCGGCGCCAACGTGGAACCTGCACAACACAACCAAATTACTTTGCCCCAACGTGACAGTGAGGTTGTCAATCTCACCGGCTTGCTATAACAAAGGATTAGATGTATAGTGTGGATGATGATTGTTTGCAGAGAACAGTAGAACGAGTATTGTAGTAGATTGTATTCGATGTAAAAGAATGGACCGGGGTCCACAGTTCACTAGTGGTGTCTCTCCCATAAGATAAATAGCATGTTGGGTGAACAAATTACAGTTGGGCAATTGACAAATAAAGAGGGCATGACCATGCACATACATGTTATGATGAGTAGTGTGAGATTTAATTGGGCATTACGACAAAGTACATAGACCGCTATCCAGCATGCATCTATGCCTAAAAAGTCCACCTCAGGTTATCATCCGAACCCCCTCCAGTATTAAGTTACAAACAACAGACAATTGCATTAAGTATGGTGCGTAATGTAATCAACAAATACATCCTTACACATAGCATTGATGTTTTATCCCTAGTGGCAACAGCACATCCACAACCTTAGAACTTTCTGTCACTATCCCAGATTTAATGGAGGCATGAACCCACTATCGAGCATAAATACTCCCTCTTGGAGTTACAAGTAAAAACTTGGCCTGAGCCTCTACTAATAACGGAGAGCATGCAAGATCATAAACAACACATAGATAATAGATTGATAATCAACATAACATAGCATTCACTATTCATCGGATCCCAACAAACGCAACATGTAGCATTACAAATAGATGATCTTGATCATGTTAGGCAGCTCACAAGATCTAACAATGATAGCACAATTAGGAGAAGATGACCATCTAGCTACTGCTATGGACCCATAGTCCAGGGGTGAACTACTCACACATCACTCCGGAGGCAACCATGGCGGTGAAGAGTCCTCCGGGAGATGATTCCCCTCTCCGGCAGGGTGCCGGAGGCGATCTCCTGAATCCCCCGAGATGGGATTGGCGGCAGCGGCATCTCTGGAAGGTTTTCCGTATCGTGGCTCTCGGTACTGGAACTATTATCGACGAAGGCTTCTTATAGGCAAAGAGGTAGGTTTAGGGGCGACGCGAGGGACCCACACAGTAGGCCGGCGTGGCCAGGGCCTGGGCCGCGCCGCCCTAGTGTGGCGTCGCCTCGTCGCCCCACTTCGTTTCCTCTCCGGACTTCTGTAAGCTTCGTGGAAAAATAAGATCCTGGGCGTTGATTTCGTCCAATTCCGAGAATATTTCCTTACTAGGATTTCTGAAACCAAAAACAGCAGAAACAAAGAATCGGCTCTTCGGCATCTCGTTAATAGGTTAGTGCCGGAAAATGCATAAATATGACATAAAGTATGTATAAAACATGTGTGTATCATCATAAAACAAGCATGGAACATAAGAAATTATCGATACGTTGGAGACGTATAAGCATCCCCAAGCTTAGTTCCTACTCGTCCCGAGTTGGTAAACGATAACAAAGATAATTTCTGAAGTGACATGCCATCATAATCTTGATCATACTATTGTAAGCACATGTAATGAATGCAGCGATTCGAAGCAATGGTAAATATAATGAGTAAACAATTGAATCATATAGCAAAGACTTTTCATGAATAGTACTTTCAAGACAAGCATCAATAAGTCTTGCATAAGAGTTAACTCATAAAGCAATAAATTCATAGTAAAAGCATTGAAGCAACACAAAGGAAGATATAAGTTTAACTTGTAACATGTATATCTCATGGATATTGTCAACATAAAGTAATATAATGAGTGCAATATGCAAGTATGTGGGAATCAATGCACAGTTCACACAAGTGTTTGCTTCTTGAGATGGAGAGAAATAGGTGAGCTGACTCAACATAAAAGTAGAAGAATGGCCCTTCGCAGAGGGAAGCATTGATTGCTATGTTTGTGCTAGAGCTTTGATTTTGAAAACAAGAAACAATTTTGTCAACGGTAGTAATAAAGCATATGCATTATGTAAATTATATCCTACAAGTTGCAAGCCTCATGCATAGATTACCAATATTGCCCGCACCTTGTCCTAATTAGCTCGGATTACCTGGATTATCATCGCAATACATATGTTTTAACCAAGTGTCGCAAAGGGGTACCTCTATGCCGCCTGTACAAAGGTCTAAGGAGAAAACTCGCATTGGATTTCTCGCTTTTGATTATTCTCAACTTAGACATCCATACCGGGACAACATAGACAACAGATAATGGACTTCTCTTTAATGCATAAGCATTCAACAACAAATAATATTCTCATAAGAGATTGAGGATAGTTGTCCAAAACTGAAACTTCGACCATGGATCATGGCTTTAGTTAGCGGCCCAATGCTCTTCTCTAACAATATGCATACTCAAACCATTCAACTCATGGTAAATCGCCCTTACTTCAGACAAGACGAACATGCATAGCAACTCACATGATATTCAACAAAGGGTAGTTGATGGCGTCCCCAGAAACATGGTTATCGCTCAACAAGCAACTTATAAGAGATAAGATGCATAAGTACATATTCAATACCACAATAGTTTTTAGGCTATTTATCCCATGAGCTATATATTACAAAGGCGAAGAATGGAAATTTTAAAGGTAGCACTCAAGCAATTTACTTTGGAATGGCGGAGAAATACCATGTAGTAGGTAGGTATGGTGGACACAAGTGGCATAGTGTTTGGCTCAAGGATTTTTGATGCATGAGAAAAATTCCCTCTCAATACAAGGCTTAGGCTAGCAAGGTTATTTGAAACAAACACAAGTATGAACCGGTACAACAAAACTCACATAAAAGACATATTGTAAGCATTATAAGACTCTACACCGTCTTCCTTGTTGTTCGACCCTTACTAGAAAATATCTAGACCTTAGAGAGACCAATCATGCAAACCAAATTTTAGCAAGCTCTATGTATTTCTTCACTAATAGGTGCAAAGTATATGATGCAAGAGCTTAAACATGAGCACATAAATTGCCAAGTATCACATTATTCAAGATATTATACCAATTACCACATATAGCATTTCCCGTTTCCAACCATATAACAATTTAACGAAGCGGTTTCAACCTTCGCCATGAACATTATGAGTAAAGCTAAGGACATATTTGTCCATATGCAACAGCGGAGCGTGTCTCTCTCCCACACAATGAATTCTAGGATCCAACTTTATTCAAACAAAACAAAAATAAAAACATACAGACGCTCCAAGTAAAGCGCATAAGATGTGATGGAATAAAAATATAGTTTCATTAGAGGAACCTGATAATGTTGTCGATGAAGAAGGGGATGCCCAAAGGCATCCCCAAGCTTAGATGCTTGAGTATTCTTGAAATATGCAGGGATGAACCACCGGGGCATCCCCAAGCTTAGAGCTTTCACTCTCCTTGATCATATTGTATCATCCTCCTCTCTTGATCCATGAAAACTTCCTCCACACCAAACTCAAAACAACTCATTAGAGGGTTAGTGCATAATCAAAATTCACATGTTCAGAGGTGACATAATCATTCTTAACACTTCTGGACATTGCACAAAGCTACTGAAAGTTAATGGAATAAAGAAATCCATCAAACATAGCAAAACAGGCAATGCGAAATAAAAGGCAGAATCTGTCAAAACAGAACAGTCCGTAAAGACGAATTTTCTAGGTGCACCAGACTTTCTCAAATGAAAATACTCAAATTAAATGAAAGTTGCGTACATATCTGAGGATCACTCACGTAAATTGGTAGAATTTTCTGAGTTACCTACAGAGCCTACTGCTCAAATTCATGACAGCAAGAAATCTGTTTCTGCGCAGCAATCCAAATCTAGTATGAACCTTACTATCAAAGACTTTACTTGGCACAACAATGCAACAAAATTAAGATAAGTAGAGGTTTCTACAGTAGTAACAATTTCCAAGACTCAAATATAAAACAAAAATGCTGTAGTAAAATCATGGGTTGTCTCCCATAAGCGCTTTTCTTTAACGCCTTTCAGCTAGGCGCAGAAAGTGTGTATCAAGTGTTATCAAGAGATGAAGCATCAACATCATAATTTGTTCTAATGATAGAATCAAAAGGTAACTTCATTCTCTTTCTAGGGAAGTGTTCCATACCTTTCTTGAGATGAAATTGATATTTAATATTACCTTCCTTCATGTCAATAATAGCACCAACAGTTCGAAGAAAAGGTCTTCCCAATATAATGGGATAAGATGCATTGCATTCAATATCCAACACAACAAAATCAACGGGGACAAGGTTATTGTTAACAGTAATGCGAACATTATCAACTCTCCCCAAAGGTTTCTTTGTAGAATTATCAGCAAGATTAACATCCAAATAACAATTTTTCAATGGTGGCAAGTCAAGCATGTTATAGGTTTTCCTAGGCATAACGGAAATACTTGCACCAAGATCACATAAGGCATTACAATCAAAGTCATTGACCTTCATCTTAATGATGGGCTCCCAACCATCCTCTAACTTCCTAGGAATAGAAGCTTCACAATTTAATTTCTCTTCTCTAGCTTTTATGAGAGCATTTGTAATATGTTTTGTAAAGGCCATATTTATAGCACTAGCATTAGGACTTTTAGCAAGTTTTTGTAAGAACTTTATAACATCAGAGATGTGACAATCATCAAAATCCAAACCATTATAATCTAAAGCAATGGGATCATTGTCCCCAATGTTGGAAAAAAATTCAGCAGTTTTATCACAAGCGCTAAATAGCTTTTAGCAGTGTTCCAAAGAATTTTGCAGGCTTTGCATTAGAAGTAGAAGAATTGCCAAAACCAATTATTTTACCATTGATAGTAGGAGGTGCATCAACATGTGGAGCATTAGCATTACTAGTGGTGGTAATAGTCCAAACTTTAGCTATATTGTCTTCTTTAGCATTTTCTTCTTTTTCCCACCTAGCACGCAATTCGGCCATCAATCTTATATTCTCATTAATTCTAACTTGGATGGCGTTTGCTGTAGCAAATGGCTTAATATCATTATTTTCATTAGGCATAACTTTCGATTTCAAAAGATCAACATCAGCAACGAGACTATCGACTTTAGAAGCAAGTATATCGATTTTCCCGAGCTTTTCTTCAACAGATTTGTTAAAAGCAGTTTGTGTACTAATAAATTCTTTAAGCATGGCTTCAAGTCCAGGGGGTGTATTCCTATTATTGTTGTAAGAATTCCCATAATAATTACCATAACCGTTACCATTATTATAAAGATATGGCCTATAGTTGTTACTAGAATTGTTCCGATAAGCATTGTTGTTGAAATTATTATTTTTAATGAAGTTCACATCAACATGTTCTTCTTGGGCAACCAATGAAGCTAAAGGAACATTATTAGGATCAACATTAGTCCTACCATTCACAAGCATAGACATAATAGCATCAATCTTATCACTCAAGGAAGAGGTTTCTTCGACAGAATTTACCTTCTTACCTTGTGGAGCTCTTTCCGTGTGCCATTCAGAGTAATTAACCATCATATTATCAAGAAGCTTTGTTGCGGCGCCTAGAGTGACGGACATAAAAGTACCTCCAGCAGCTGAATCCAATAGGTTCCGTGAAGAAAAATTCAGTCCTGCATAAAAAGTTTGGATGATCATCCAAGTGGTCAGTCCATGGGTTGGGCAATTTTTAACCAAAGATTTCATTCTTTCCCATGCTTGGGCAACATGCTCAGTATCCAATTGCTTAAAATTCATTATGCTACTTCTCAAAGATATAATTTTAGCAGGAGGATAATATCTACCAATAAAAGCATCCTTACATTTAGTCCATGAATCAATACTATTCTTAGGCAGAGATAGCAACCAATCTTTAGCTCTTTCTCTTAATGAGAAAGGAAACAATTTTAATTTTATAATGTCACCATCTACATCCTTATACTTTTGTATTTCACATAGTTCAACAAAATTATTAAGATGGGCAAATGGCAATTCATCGTAACTAACACTTAAAATTGCTCTCTCATAACAAGATTCAGTAAAGCAGGTTTAATTTCAAAGAATTATGTTGTAGTAGCAGGTGGAGCAATAGGTGTGCATAAGAAATCATTATTATTTGTGTTTGTGAAGTCACACAACTTAGTATTTTCAGGAGTACCCATTTTAGCAATAGTAAATAAAGCAAACTAGATAAAGTAAATGCAACTAACTAATTTTTTTGTGTTTTTAATATGGCAAACAAGATAGAAAATAAAGTAAAACTAGCAACTAATTTTTTTGTGTTTTGTTTTAGTGCAGCAAACAAAGTAGTAAATAAAGTAAAGCAAGACAAAAACAAAGTAAAGAGATTGGAAATGGAGACTCCCCTTACAGCGTGTCTTGATCTCCCCGGCAACGGCGCCAGAAAAGAGCTTGATACGCGTATAGCACGCGTCCGTTGGGAACCCCAAGAGGAAGGTGTGATGCGTACAGCAGCAAGTTTTCCCTCAGTAAGAAACCAAGGTTTATCGAACCAGTAGGAGCCAAGAAGCACGTTGAAGGTTGATGGCGGCGGAGTGTACTGCGGCGCAACACCAGGGATTCCGGCGCCAACGTGGAACCTGCACAACACAACCAAATTACTTTGCCCCAATGTGACAGTGAGGTTGTCAATCTCACCGGCTTGCTGTAACAAAGGATTAGATGTATAGTGTGGATGATGATTGTTTGCAGAGAACAGTAGAACGAGTATTGTAGTAGATTGTATTCGATGTAAAAGAATGGACTGGGGTCCACAGTTCACTAGTGGTGTCTCTCCCATAAGATAAATAGCATGTTGGGTGAACAAATTACAGTTGGGCAATTGACAAATAAAGAGGGCATGACCATGCATATACATGTTATGATGAGTAGTGTGAGATTTAATTGGGCATTACGACAAAGTACATAGACCGCTATCCAGCATGCATCTATGCCTAAAAAGTCCACCTTCAGGTTATCATCTGAACCCCTCCAGTATTAAGTTGCAAACAACAGACAATTGCATTAAGTATGGTGCGTAATGTAATCAACAAATACATCCTTAGACATAGCATTGATGTTTTATCCCTAGTGGCAACAGCACATCCACATCCACAACCTTAGAACTTTCTGTCACTGTCCCAGATTTAATGGAGGCATGAACCCACTATCGAGCATAAATACTCCCTCTTGGAGTTACAAGTAAAAACTTGGCCAGAGCCTCTACTAATAACGGAGAGCATGCAAGATCATAAACAACACATAGATAATAGATTGATAATCAACATAACATATCATTCACTATTCATCGGATCCCAACAAACGCTACATGTAGCATTACAAATAGATGATCTTGATCATGTTAGGCAGCTCACAAGATCTAACAATGATAGCACAATTAGGAGAAGACGACCATCTAGCTACTGCTATGGACCCATAGTCCAGGGGTGAACTACTCACACATCACTCCGCCGGCGACCAGCGCGGAGAAGAGTCCTCCGGGAGCTGATTCCCCTCTCTGGCAGGGTGCCGGAGGCGATCTCCTGAATCTCCCGAGATGGGATTGGCGGCGGCGGCGTCTCTGGAAGGTTTTCCGTATCGTGGCTCTCGGTACTGGAACTATTATCGACGAAGGCTTCTTATAGGCGAAGAGGTAGGTTTAGGGGCGACGCGAGGGACCCACACAGTAGGCCGGCGCGGCCAGGGCCTGGGCCGCGCCGCCCTAGTGTGGCGTCGCCTCGTCGCCCCACTTCGTTTCTTCTCCGGACTTCTGGAAGCTTCGTGAAAAAATAAGATCCTTGGCGTTGATTTCGTCCAATTCCGAGAATATTTCCTTACTAGGATTTCTGAAACCAAAAACAGCAGAAAACAGCAACTGGCTCTTCGGCATCTCGTTAATAGGTTAGTGCCGAAAAATGCATAAATATGACATAAAGTATGTATAAAACATGTGTGTATCATCATAAAACAAGCATGGAACATAAGAAATTATCGATACGTTGGAGACGTATCAGTAACCTCACCACCGAAGATAAGAGGTAAGCAGAAGCAGTTTCTGGGTTGCAACCAAATAACAGCGGCGCTGTTCTAGACTACTAGGAGGCCTGAACCGACCTACCAAACGGGCACAGCCCAAATCTCCACGGAGCCAAAAAAATTCTATGCAGACCACCAAACAACGTGGCTTTTATGGCTCATGACCCATCTACAACGCACAGGGCCTTCTTCCTACTGCGCTAGTGGTGCAGAAAAGTGATGCAGAAAAGTGATGCAGCATACCAAACGCAGCATACCAAACGCGCCCAAACACACGTTTTGTCGTCTCAATGCATACTAGAAAACCCATTCATTGTTGGCAACCAAACGCGCCCTCATGTCATGACTCATGTGCGATGTGATGAAATTCTTGCACGGATCCATCATCGCGCCGGGTCTACTACGTTTGGACACGGTTGACAATAGCGGCGGAACCATTGTCAGTGCACGCGCCGAATCACACTGTGCAGCAGCAGGGCCCTGTGCATCGGATTGTGAGCCTCTCTCTGACGCACTGTAGCGCATGTGGCCGTTGGATTGGATCGCTCAGGCTCAGGCCGTCAGGCGGCGGTGTGTCCGTAGCGCTGAAAATCTGGGACGTCGATGCATGATCGGACGGACCACGTCACGTAGCGCTCACCCCTGCTGGGCACGCGCGCACGGACCACGCTGCCCGGCCTGCTGCAGCAGCTGCAGCTTGCATCGAGCAACAGTGCTGCACCGAACGAATCCAAGTGTTATATAGTGCAGATTTGTTTGCCCACGCTTTACCTGAGATCCATTCTGCCTGACTATATGGGGTTCATGTGCCTTCCCCCGTTCCATGTACGCATTCATCTTTTGCCAAACCCTTTCCAGGCTTTTTAGGCCAAGATCAAGTGGAATGTACACGCATTTTTGATCTACACCAGCTCGCTCTCGACATGGGAGAAAGCTCCTGTAAGATTCAATCTCATTTGGACCATGCTGCCCAGTCGAAAGGCAACAAAATTGCGATTTACCTTGTGCTCATTTTGGTACATCGATTGATACATAGATACATTATGCATACATTCCCCGCCGCCCTTGAACCCGCGGTACGTCCAGCCCTGCCGCCGGCCGGAGACCTTGCCGCCGACCGGAATGTACTCTGCTATGACCGGTGTCTCCGACGTCACGTATGCCGCGCCGGCCGCGAGAGGTACACTCGGCATTGCATCACCGACCGCCCGACTTTGAACCCCGGCACCACGGTGAACCCGACGACGCGGTTGCCGGCCGGAGCAGGCGCCGTCCAGCCACCGTCCTCGCCGTCCGTGTCGCTCACGCCCTCCATGTACACCTCCGAGAACCGCTCCCCGGGCCGCGCCTGGAAGACGGACGCGCCGCCGTCGAACGCGAAGAACAGGCAATGCAGCAGCCACACGCGCCGCGCCATCTCCGCGAACTCTCCGAACCACGCGGTCTCCGTCAACGCCGCGCCGCGCTGCCTCCCGAAGGACGCCGCCTCCATCCGCTCGTGCACCACCGACGAGTACCTGTCCCGCAGGAACCCGCCGAGCGCGCCCCGCCGCGCGGCCGCCGGAGCCGACTGGAGCTCCGCGAACTCCTCGAAGAAGCGGCGCCGGTCGTAGCCGCCCCGGTTTTCCAGGCAGCTCAGACCCAAGTCCCTCCGGTGGAACCCCGCGAACATCTTCAGCGCGACGTAGGACTCGAGCGCGAACACAGCGTCCCCCGAGCGGCGCAGCGGGACGCCCGGGTGCACCGCCGCCGCCGCCGCGGCGGGGTCCCACCCGGCCAGCCGCATTTCGTCGAGCATCGACCTCGCGAACGACCGGACGGACTTCACGGCGTGGCGCAGCGCGGCGCCGAAGTGGGCCGCGCTGAGGCCGGAGAGGTGGAGCCCGTCGAGCGCCGCGAGGGTGCGGCCCGGGCGGACGCGCTCCTCCAGGGCGCGCGCCGAGCGGAGCTCCTCCGCGAGCTCGCGCCGGGCGCGCTCCGCGGCGGCGTCCCGCGCCCGCAGCTCCGCCTCCAGCTTGCGCGCCGTGATCTCGTAGGTCCGGATGAGGTGCCGCCGCTCGTCCGCCAGCGCGGCCGCCGCGGGGCCCGCCGCCGCGTCCCTCACGGCGCCGGCCGGGTCCCTGACGTACCGCCGCTTCTGGTCCGACAGCTTGCCGAGCTCCGCGACCAGCGCGGCGTCGCCCTGCTGTATAGCGTCAGCGTCGTAGGGGTGCTGCGCGAGCTGCAGCTGCGCGTACGACGCCTTCACGGCGGACACTCCGGCGAACAGGCTCGCGACGAACGCGTGCGCGTCCGCCGCCGGCACCGGCACAGGCGGCTGCCGCGGCGGGCCGTTCTTCCCCGCCGCGCTCTTGAAGAACGCGTCCAAGGAGTAGGCGGCAGCCATGTTCCCGGAGAGCTTGAGCTTGCTCAGCGAGTTCATGGAGCTGTCCAGCGACTCGTCGTAGACGTCGCTGGCAACAGAGTAGGCCACGCTCGACCCCGCCGACGACCCCTTGCGGCGGAGGAGCCTCGTCAGCCTCCGCGCTAGCCCCCACGACTTCTGCTGCGGCACCTCGGCCGCCATTAGCGTCTCCATTGCTGGTCCTGCTGCTGCTTGGTACACTCCTCAAGAGCTTGGCTTCCCTGTGTGACTGTATGTGGAGAGAAGAAGAGTAGAGTGGAGGGAATGGGAGTAGAATAATTAGCGCGGTGTGGGTATGGTGTACGAAGGAGTATGGGGCTGTCACAGAGGAATTAATAGAGTAATTAGGGATGCTGTCATGCACCCTGTCGTGATTATTTTAACTTGTCTGTCGACTATGGTACAGATGGGGCGTGTTTTTCCTTCTTTATTTCGCAGGTTTTTTGCTTAGAGAGGAAGAAGGCACACCGCCGTGATTACTCTCTTCTTGTTTAGTCCTACTCGTACTACTTTTGGGGTTTACTCTTTTGTTTACATTTCAAAGAACATAGGATCCGGATTCCCTGTTTTCATGGATTAGCAGAATGGTTAAACTGCCACAAGTAAATTGGCCTGTTGCAGGAATGTAACGGAAAAATTTACTGTAAAAGATCTTGTAGAATTTTCTTTTAGAGAGATGAATACACTACCAAATAGCCTAGAACCGAACCGGCGCGACACCAGGAGACAGACGGTCCAAAGGCGGCGAGTAAAACACATCAGTTCTGCCCCCACCCCCCTCGAGACGACGATACGCCTCTGGGGTATTGAGGCATTGGAAGTGTGACGGACCACGGCTTCTCACTTGCTGGAAGCTTTATGTTTTTTTTTCGGTGTGTATTTTTTTTAGATGATGAGATGGCGGCTATATGTTGAAGTTAGCATAAGGTCCTCCCGATCCTATACCCGCTTTGGTGGTGCGTCTCCGTCGGCGGAGGGCGCGTGGAATTGTGTGTCTGGCGGATCTCCTACGATGTAATCGGTTTTCGTGTTCGCTGGTGTGATTTCATATTAGGCTCTTCCGGTTAGGGGCGAACACAAAGCTCAAGGCTCGAGGCTCGTCTCGAGCTCGACAATGCTCGGCTCGGGCTCGAGGCTCGAAGGACGGACAAGACAAGCCTAAACCTCTCGATCAAGGCTCGAGGCTCGACAAGCTCGCTCGATGAAGCTTGCAAGCCGGCTCGAAGGCTCGATGTAATTAAAAAAATCGCCATGACCTTTGCTAAAAATGTAATACAGAGTATTTCACAATTATAAGCAACAATTGAGCATAAATACATTCCTAACATTGTCTAGTAAGTTTCACAAAGTACATTCATGAATGCATACACTTAGTCCAATAGGGTGTCATACATCACAGTTAACAAATATAAGCACTTAGTTCTAGAACCTTATCTACTAGAAAAATTGCTACTGCAAGAACCAGGTTGTTCACTGATTATAACTACAACACCATGGTACAAAATAATTATAGAAGCTTAATTACTAGAAAATAAAAGAAATGAAAGGATGAAACTGCAGTGTCCCGTCGGTGGATGGTGCTGGTTGCTGGTCATGGATGCCGCCTAGAGGGGGTGAATATGCGGTTTAATTTTTTTACGAATATGACTTAACAAATGCGGAATAAAACTAGCGTTTAATTTGTCAAGCACAAAACCTATATAACTAGAGTTCACATATGTGCACCAACAACTTATGCTAAGCAAGATAAGCAACTATGTGATAGCAAGATATATAACTTCAAGCACGAAGGCTATCACAAAATAAAGTGCATACGTAAATAACTCGGGTATAGGAATAACCAAGATGATGTGGAGACGACGATGTATCCCGAAGTTCACACTCTTGCGAGTGCTATTCTCCGTTGGAGCGGTGTGGAGAACAAAACACTCCAAACGACACGAAGGCCTCACCGTATTCTCCTCAACCCTTCCCACCAAAGGGAAAGATCTCGATCCACTATGGAATCTTCGGGTGGTCACCGAACCCGCACAAAGCTTGGGGCTATCTCCACAACTTAATTGGAGGCTCCCAATATATCGCCACAAAGGCCTTGCACTTGAGGAATCTCCACAACTTAATTGGAGACCTCAAGAACACCACTAAGCCACAATTACAAACTTGAGGCAATCTCCACAACTTAATTGGAGATCCCAAGAATACCACAAAGACCACTAAGCCGTCTAGGGTTCCAAGAACCCAAGAGGAAGAACCTTCTCACTTTCACTTCCACGAATCACCGTGGAGAACTCAAACAGATGCACAAAATTCAATGACAATAACACCACAAAGATGCTCAAGTACTCCCCTCACAAATTTCAACAAAGCTACAAAAGCTATTGGGTGAATAAGAGAGGAAGAACAAATAGGAGGAGAAACACCAAATTTCTCCAAGATCTGGATCTAGTGGATTCCCTTCACAAAGAGATGGATTTGATTGGTGAAGATGTAGATCTAGATCTCCTCTATGTTTCTCTAAAATAGATGCAAGATTCATTGGAGGGAGAGGGAGATAGCAAGCTCAAAGAAGGCCAACAATGGGGGCAAAAACGAGCTCTAACGGATGGGAAACTTTGGGGAAGAAGACCCCCTTAAATAAGGAAAGAGAAATATGCCTGTTATGCATAAAACTCGTCAAAACCAGAACTTCCGGTCATTTGGGGTGGCACTACCGCCCCCCCGTAGTACCGGCCAACTTTCGGATGAAGTAGGGCACCCCGGGAAGCTCACAGTATATTTTCTGCGTGTAAAAATAGCATTTCTGGAACTTGGGTGGAACTTGAACGGCACTACTGCCCCACCAGTCGTACCGGCCCCGAAGACCGAAACTTCCGTCCCGTGAAATGTCCAAATAGTCCGGTACGAAAACTTCAAGAACTTTTGCATCTGGACTCCGATTTCGATAATCTTGGGCTCGTTGAAATCACAACAACGAGCTCTACAACAATATGCATAGAAACATCATAGTCCATCAAGGTAAGATAGAAACAAATGAATGAAGGTTTTACCTATCTATAAAAGACAAACCAGTAAAACCATCAATATCAAAAACGCAATAGAGAATGCATATGAAATTCGTTTTTGATGAACTAGAGCTTGTCATGGAGATTAATACAAACTCTAAATCCACTCATGGATAAGAACCAAATAAGAACCAAGAAAGATGGTGCAAATGATGCAAAGGTTTGAGCTCTCTTCGAACGATACGATAAAGTTACTCACTTGAGAGCCCCTCTTGATAGTACGGCTATCTATCCTATAACCCGGTTTCACAACTAACATCACGAGACTGGTAAGAAACAAACCATATCAAGATCCTACCTTTGCCTTGCGCATATTCCACTTGAGGTTGATGAAGACGATCTTACCCATCTCAAGATGGAACACCTTTCTTGATTACACTTGCTTGTTGAAGACTTGCAAATTGCTCCCCATACTCCTATGGGAGAGCCTCTTCTTTGGGCATGTCTTCACATATCCATGATCACCATAAGAATGGCAAGCTTCAAGCCTATGATCTCTTATAGATGCTTATCTTGAAGTTGCACTTCATTTCTTCACTCTTCATCATGTTGATGTCTTGAAGTTAACTTTGAGGGCTCACTTCATCTTTATCTTCAAGAGAAACTTGACACTTGATATTCTTCATCAATTTCTTCTTATTGCAACTTTGAAGCCAACATATGCTTCAAGCATTGCCTATGGACAACTCCTACAAATATAACTCAATACAAACATTAGTCCATAGCTAGGAATTGTCATCAATTACCAAAACCACACATGGGGGCTCAATGCACTTCCAGTTGGTTTGGTGAAGAAGAGGAGGTGGGTCGAACTGTCGAAGCTCGAAGGTGGAGGACGGAGGAGGAGGGCCGACCGGCGACGGCCCGCAACAGCCGGCCAGTATACCCTAGGCGCGAGCAGCGGCGCGAGTGGTTGCGGGAGCGGCAGCGCGTCTGTCGTCCTGGGTAACTACAAGCTAGGGAGATCCGGATCCATCGGAGGAGAGGAGATAGGGGCGGCGTTGGACGTGGAGGACGGCGGGGTGGCGGCGCGCGGCTGCTTCACGGTTCGTCGCACGCGTGTGCGTGAGCGAGGCAGGGGATTTGGGAATCGCGTGCGTGAGGAGGTTGTAAGTATAGCAGGGGATTTGAGGGGGTTAGTGGATGGCTGATGGCTCGCGAGCTCTCCGAGCCGAGCCTCGATCCCACTTTTCCATTCACAAATTGCAGCAAGCCGAGCCTAGCTCGGCTCGAATTTCAGCGAGCCTTGTCGAGCCGAGCCTTGAGCCGGCTCGGCTCGATTCCACCCCTACTTTCGATCTTCGGTTGTTATCATTGGCGATGATTGTTGCGTCCCCCTTCAGTAATGGAGGCAAGGACGGGGATGTGTATTCGGCTCGCACTAGTCTATAGTCGTCAATGGGTGCTCCAAAGACCTGTTTGTCATGTTTATTATTTTTGATGCTGTTTGTACTGCGATTGATAATTGTTAATAGAGTCACGTTTTTTTTTTTTGAAAAAAAATTGATTACACTACCAACTAATTTCAAACAACCAGAAACATATGTCATACTACACTCTACCCAAGCAACGGTACCAATTTTAGCAGACGACCTCCGTGTCAGATATCGATGCACTCTTCGGTAACAAAAAATGGCTTTTGCTTAGAACATTAAAGTGAATTCTTTAGATGAAAGTGAGCAGTATTGATGGCATTTGTACGCTCATGATGTAAACGGCTCATCTAGGATTCGAAATGCTTTAAACTCAACGGGCCGGGCCTGCGGGTCACTTGGTTAGTAAAGTGACCAGCAAACAGGGATCATGTCTTCCTCCTCGCGCCGTAGTCAGAATCATCTGTCCATCGTCATCATTTACATCATTTAGGGTCTTTTGGTTAACAAAATATTCTTCGGAGAAAAATAACAATACGAAGAAAATGGTGGCATTATTAATATGTATGGCTTAAAGGAATGTAGCATAAAAAAATAGGGACAATAGTTTGTTGAATCTAATTTTTAAAAGGAAAAGCACGATCACTGCTGAGGGGTTGCTTCGAATCCAAGGCGTGTGCGAAGCAATGGCAGCGGCCCGCCAGTCTCAGCTCTGGGTCGTCTCCGGCGAGGTCGGGGTCCTGTATGGCCTTATCTGTATTTTTTGTTTCTTTCAGGACCTATCTGTAAGATCGCTGCTGTAATATCATCTCTTTCTTCTAGCAAAAAAAAAACTTGGATCTCGTTTGAGAATTCTATGCAGAAAGAATGAGACCAAGGTTTTTAACTACATAATAGGGTCAAGTTATTATTTTATGCACTTAGATTTTTATTTGAATTTTTCCTTGAAAATCAATCGATAAGAAAGAAATAGACAAAGGCATCTCCTCTCTCCCGTGTCGCCCCCGCGTGGCGACCGGGGGAAACCTAAATCGTGCCGCCCCCGCCCCCTCCCCGCGTGGTGGTGGTGTGCTCCTGATGGTGGGCCGACGGCTGCGTTTGGTGGTTCCTATGCGAGAAGGAGGGGAATGCGGGGTTTGGGTATACTACTCGGCGGGTGAGCGTGGCTTCTGCAGGACGGATCTAGGCAAGGCGGGGCCGGGATCTGCCGACGGTGGTGCGTTTGTGATTTCTTGGCGGCGACCTTGGTACGACGGTGCGAAGTTTCTTATGTCAGAGGTGCAGGATGGTGGTGGCAAGAACGGCGGTGAGGCGTTGGCCGCCGGGCGGCCAGTGGTCGGCCGCGGGGTCTACGGCCGTGCATGGTGGATGGTTGTTACGTGGCAACCGGGATCCGACGAGGTGGTGGTGGCGGCTGCAGCAGGCTTGCGGGACAGATCTGGGCCAAGCGGGTCAGCATCTGGTGGTTGCTTTACGGGCCCATGGGTCTGGGCTCTGAGGGCTGCGGCCCCTATCTTGCTTATCACCCAGTTGCTACCGTATCTGTAACATCCCAAATTTTAAAACAAAGAGAAAATGAAATTCCTTATTTCCAAAAAGGTAAATGTGGTGTTGCCACCCGGTGGCAATGCCTCCCCTCTATCTATCGTCCGATCCATCATATAGATTCGGTCTGGATGCATTTTAGCTTCACCTCTCAAGCTCTTATTAGCTACACCATCTGCAAATCCACCTGCACGGTCTGCAGCCTAGGTCAGTGAGACGTAGAAAAGGTCAGATTGATGGCAGGCTTTCTCGATGTGAATTGCTTAGTCAAAGTCGCATGCAGAGACAAGAGACAGAGTGCATGTCAGCCATCAATGTATACTGTATGCATGCACCGTTTTTTTTTTTGTTGCCTTTTTGCCTCTTTTAATCCACATGATGTTTTTGCCGAGCGCACAGTGGCCATCAACATTTTTTTATCTATTTCACTGAAGTGGATGAATACACGACCTGAACTGACCACCTTCTTTCAGAAGACAAGCATTAAATGTAAAATGCATGCACAACAATGAGAAGACCAGCAGCGCTTTATGCATGCATTTCTCTCAGCAGCAGTCGGCAAGCTCCTACACTCCGGCAGGAGCCTCTCCAGCGAGAGGGCAAACGCGGCGAGTTCTACATTTTGCACGTCAGCGGAGGCCGGCTTCGGCGATATGGCCATCACTGACGTTAGCATATGTATATACTCCTCTTAGTGTCTCCATCGGTCATGGCATAAATAGCGACATCACCGCCCGCTTTGGTGTTGACCGCCACCAGCTCGCCACCATGAGTGACGGACACCGCTGCCAACACCTTTGTGTCCTGGTGCACTCCGGCCAGATGAGTGTCGGACACCGCCGCCAGCCCTCCAGTTCTAGCGCGCTCCGGCTGCCGCCGAGGGAGCCCTGGTCTCTCCCTCAGCCTCTCCCGCTCTGGTCGCGCTCTAGCTAGCACCATGCTCGATCAAAAACCAGCAGCTGGAGCTCCTCGCGCTGCACAGGCCAAGATGCATGCGTGCAGAGCTGCTGCAACGCTGACTATAACACTGTGCGCGCATTGGAAATTAAGAGAGACGTTTGGCTCATTTATTCCTTCACTTTACACAAGCCAGCGCCGGGTTTTACGCTGCATGGCTCTGCTGTTCTCTGCCACATGAACGTATAGTTAGGTTCTAATTCAATTTTCAACGTGATTCATTAATTTTTAGCTCCAACATGTTGGTCTGCTAACAGTGCAGAACGAATCTCCAGCTAGTCATCCGACGGCAGCCACACGGGGGGCAGTGCCACCGGGTGGCAACAAATCCACTCTCTTTCCAAAAATGAGAACCAACAAAAACTTTTATTACATATTATGCTATGCATAGTACTCACGCTTAATTCTTGTGCTATTGCCATGATGAGTGTTGTTATGTTTATCAAAGGTTCCAAAACCCTAAACCTCACCCCTCTTTTCACCATTCAAGATAAAACAAAATAAAAACAAATTAAATTAAAAAGAAAAGGCCTATGTAAGCCTATGGCTAATATTTGCAAATAATGAACTAGGCCATGTTCTAACTTGTTGGATGATTTGAAAGGCCTCAACAAACCTAACCTAGTACTTACCAACTCAATCAAATGAGAAACAAAAAGGAAATAAAAATATGCATAGAAGCATATGTGGCACATAGCCATAATGTCAAAATCTTGACCTATGCACTCCTACCTTGCCCAAATGGTTTGAAACCATCACTAAACCTAATCTAACCCTAATGGACCCTAGACCATGCCCAAGTAAAGCAAGTGGAACAAGATAGAAGAATAAGGAAAATGCAAATATCACCACATATGTGTTTATGGCCAATTTTGTAAATCTTTAAACTAGGCCACTTTGAATTGTTTCAATGGTTTGGAAATGTTTCTAAACTAATAAGAATCACTTTTGAACCAAAGAAACTCAAATCAAATCAAAGGAAAATTCAAATTCAAGTGACATGTGATAATGGTCACTTGTGCCATTTTTAACATCTTACCCACTTTGAGCCCTTCTATTAAGAAATTTTCAAACCAAACCCTCTCAACTCTTTGCACCTCATCCAAGACCTCATTAAGATGAACAACTTTGGTGTTGACCACTTTGACCAGATCATTGACCATTGCTCAAAATAGTCAAGCCAAGATGCTATGTTGAAACAGATTCTAGATTCCCACACTTTTAGGAATTTCATAAAACCTCTCCAAATTTCAAACCAATGCCACACATTGTTGCCTAAAATTATATAGAACACATTCATGCAGCAATTTGGCCAAAATTAAATAGAAGAGAGATCATTGCATTAGACATAAGAGGGACACATAGAGAAGAATAGAAGTACAATCACTTTTTCCACCACTTTTCCACTTTTCCACCCTCTCTGTCTTGTCCTTCTTGATAGTACACCTTGTCCCCTAAAGTGCACCAATGAAGTGACCCAACCTTGCCATTATCACCATGCCCAAGCATGCCAACATCTTTGCATGTGCCACATGCACTTTTGCCTTTAATCAAATGTGCACACCCTAGACCCCTCTCACCATGCTCACCTTGCCAAACCCCCTTGCCTCACCTCACTCATGCATGACAAACCCTCAGAGACAAAGAAAAGTGCACAAAGCATCCCAATGCCACCCCATGTCAGCCTTGTGAGCACCATCATGTCACCCTCAGCCCTGGACCTCTCCTCTCCCTCTGACCATGTCCCTTAACCTCACCACATCATGCTGGGCATGCTAGACAAGATCCCTGGCCAGAGCGTGCACGACAAAGCCCTGGCCACGACGTGGTCACCACGACCAGGCGCGCCAGAGCGTGCACTGGCACACTCTGGACGCGACAGAGCGCCGCCTCGCCCCATCGCGTCTGTCCTCCTCTCGCTCCCTCCTCTCGCACGCGTGATCACCACTGCACCAGCTAGCCCCTAGACAACCTCACAGGCTTGCGGAAGCGCTGACGACGTCGCCATGATCACCGGTCCTCCGCCGGTACGCGCGGCATACACCGAAGCAATCCGAGCCGTCCCGTCCTCCATTTACTGCGCCAGCACGCTCCCTCTGGTCGCCATGATGTCAGATACCTCACGCCCACCTCGCCTTGCCCCTTCGCCGCTCCAATCGTCACCGCCATGCTCGACCTCCACGGGAACCCGCAGCTCCTCTTCCCCGCTATAAATAGCAGCCTCCCGCGCCTCCATTCTTCACACCCATCGCCTCTCCACCCATCCCTGCTTCTCCTCGACCAAAGCCCGAGCCACATCCTCGCCGGAGCAGCGCCAATTTGACGCCGGAGCCCGCCAGTACCCGCAGATCAGCACCGTTGATTGAAGCCACCTCGAGCCATGCCGCCGGTACCTAGAGCTTCGTCGTCCATGCCAACGTCGCCGCGCACCTCGCCGTCGACCGCCGGAGCACAGGTAGGCTCCCCCACCCCTTAGCCTCGCCGCATCAGTGACCTCTTCTCGCCGGAGATGACGACGCACCTCGTCCGTCGATCGCCCCTCTAATCCTACGGCCAGCTTTAGATCATACCGTTTCGGTGTTAAGTGTGACTGACGCCTGGGCCCTACATTGTCAGGCAGCCTGCTCGCGCTGGACGCGTAGTTGGGCTGGCCCAGTCCTTTTCCCCTCTCGCTGGCCCAATTCCTTTCCCGCGCAGGCCCAGAAATTCAAATGCGAATTATTCTTTTCAGTTAGAATTCAATACTGGTGTCAAATTCAAATTTAAATATCTCCAAATCTACTTGGCCAAATTCAGTGAATTTGATGTTGTTGGAAAGCTTTTGAAAATATCTATCCAACCCCACTGTATTCACATCAAGATCTATTGTAGAATTTGAATAGTAAAAATAACAAGACAGAGAGTTTTCAGAATTCAA